>NC_135423.1:25841469-26441469 GCF_051991245.1 Festucalex cinctus | reverse complement strand
TCGTGTTGTGACATCATGAAGGCCGAAACCCTCCTCTGAGCAAATATGAGGTAGGTCCAGTTAACGTGTTTGGAGAAAAACGTAGAAGAAAATTCGTAAGAAAAAAAATTGCCACTAGGTGGCGCTATCAGTTAGATGAAATGTAAGTTAGTAGATGTCTTTAGAGCTGGACTCTCATCAAATGTGTGAAATTTTGAGAAGATAGGATCATCTCGGTCAAGTTAATGCAGCTTTTATTTTCACGAAAAATCTTCAGATTTTGCGTCACCGTAGCGGCCACGCCCTTTGACGAAAAGTTACAATATTCGGTGTGGGGCATGATCAACATCTTAAGGCTTTTCTGACCAATTTTCAAATGGATCCCTTCAACAAGCTCAGCACAGTAGCTAAAAACGTAAAGTATGACATTTATTGTAACCACTAGGTGGCGCTATATGTATAACTGAATTTTGTCATATAGATGTTTTCAGGCTGTGACTATTACGTTGCCTGAGAAGTTTGAGATTTTTTGGAGCTTGAACATGGGAGTTATTAAGCATTTGCTCTTTCTGGACAAATGAAATTTTAAAGGCAATATTTGATGCTCCGCCCCCGTCGTATAGTATTTCTAAAAGGCAAGATGTTTTGCCCAGCTGTTCTCTTAGGTCTTGAGATGATAAATGCCAAGTTTGAAGTCAATTGGATGAAAAATGTTTGCAAAGGGGGAAAAAGCATGACCACAGTGATCGTGCCAAAATAGGCCAAAATTGGACATTAAAAAATTCATAGCTCACTTCCTGTACATTTTAGCTACATGGTCCCAATAGACTTTTTTGTGCGTCTCGGGGTGCTACACGTGCCTGCCAATTTTCGTTGCTCTAGCTCAAACGTGTCGGGCTTGGTTTTTATTTTTCTACGCTAGGGGGCGCTATAGAGTCGCGTTGTTATAACGACTTCATAATATAAAATTTTTCGCCGGACCTGAGGAGTGTGCAAAGTTTGGTGAGTTTTCGTGAATATTTAGGTACCCAAAATCGCGATTGTTTGCGGAGAATAAAGAATAATAATAATAATAATAATAATAATAATAATAACTAGAGCTGCGAGCAGCTATAAAGGGCCCTCGCAGCCCGGGCCACGTTGGGGTACTTGCACGTTGGGGAACTTGCACGTTGGGGTACTCGCACGTTGGGGTACTGGCACATTATGAGCAAAATTTCTTTGAACATGGCATGACAAACCTTTACATGTGATTTTTTTTTTGCCAGGTGTGATGTGTGTGACAAGCTCAATGTGTTTTGGTGATTGTCAAGATGTGCAAAAATCAGCTTCATTTTTTATTTTTAGGGAATGAGTTGACCTGACTGTTTTTTTTTTGCAAAAGTATGTATACCCATCATCGCTTGTACTCATTGCACAATGTTGCTTTTATTGTCCATAGAGGCGATCAAAAAAAATGAAACTGAATAAAAAAACTACTGTTGTTTGGATCGGTCTGATACCAGTGAACATCTTGAGTAGTGGAAAGTAAAAGAATATTCATAAATGACTTAGTTATAACACTTACGAGTTCACAAATTTTGTTCAAAATACCGTGTTTTTTTTTTTTTTTTTTTTTTTTTTTTTTTTAATGCCTCAAGGACTAGGTGGCGCAGTATTTATCACTGAATTTTGTCATAGAGATACCTTCAGGCCTTGACTATAAATATACATGTTAAGTGTGGGATTTTTTGGAGCATGTACCGGGGAGTTATTCAGCATATCCTTCATTCACGTTACTGCTTTTAACGTCAATAGAGGCTATCAAAAATAAATAAAACTAAATAAAAAATACGTATGTTTGGATAGGTCTGATGCTAGTGAAAATTTTGAGTGGTGGAAAGTAAAAGAATATTCATAAATGACTTAGTTATCACACTTAGAATGAGTTTACATTTTTTGTACAAAATACCGTATGTGGGGTATTTTTTTGTTTTGCCTCAAGGGCTAGGTGGCGCTGCATATATAACTGAATGTTGTCATAGAGATACCTTCAGGCCTTGACTATGAGCATACATGTCAAGTTTGGGATTTTTTGGAGGATGTACTGGGAAGTTATTAAGCATATCCTTTTTCAGTTCGAAACACAAAGTTTGATGCCCCGCCTTCATCATATAGTATTTCGAAAAGTCAAGATTTTCCCCCCTGTCGTTGGCTCAGGTCTTGACATGGTCCAGGTCAAGTCTGAAGTCAGTCGGATGAAACGTGTAGGAGAAGTGGGCAAAAGTATGCCCCCTGTAAATGTGCAAATATCGTCAAAAATGGGACATTCAAAAATTCATAGCTCACTTCCTGTTCATTTTAGCATGTAGGCCCAAGAGACTTTTTTGTAGGTCTTGGGCTCCCTCATACACCTAAAAATATTCGTCGTTCTTGCTTAAACGTACAACCGGGGCTGCTTCGTTAAAAATTTCTAGGGGGCGCTATTGAGTCATTTTTGTAAAAATAGCACAATCAACAATAAAATGTTGCTCATTTTACCAGGCCAGATGTGTGTGCCAAGTTTCATGAGTTTCTGTGCATGTTTAGACCCTCAAAACTGGCGTTGTTTTCTTGGCGAACAGCGCTTAGCCACGCCCACAGCAATTCGCGAAAACTCACAAACTTCGTGTTGTGACATCATGAAGGCCGAAACCCTCAACATTTGTCACACTTAGAATGAGTGTACATTTTTTGTACAAAATACCGTATGTGGGGTATTATTTTTTTAATATATATATATATATATATATATATATATATGCCTCAAGGGCTAGGTGGCGCTGTATTTATAACTGAATTTTGTCATAGAGATACCTTCACGCCTTGACTATAAATATACATGTCAAGTTTGGGATTTTTTGAAGCATGCACCGGGGAGTTATTAAGCATATCCTTCATTCACGATATTGCTTTTAATGTCCACAGAGGCTATCAAAAATAAATAAAAATATATATATGTTTGGATAAGTCTGATGCCAGTGAACATTTTGAGTGGTGGAAACTAAAAGAATATTCATAAATGACTTAGTTATCACACTTAGAATGAGTTTACATTTTTTGTACAAAATACCGTATGTGGGGTATTTTTTTTTTATGCCTCAAGGGCTAGGTGGCGCTGCATATATAACTGAATGTTGTCATAGAGATACTTTCAGGCCTTGATGATAAACATACATGTCAAGTTTGGGATTTTTTGGAGCATGTACCGGGGAGTTATTAAGCATATCCTTTTTCAGTGCGAAACACAAATTTTGATGCCCCGCCTTCATCATATAGTATTTCGAAAAGTCAAGATTTTTCCCCCTGTCGTTGGCTGAGGTCTTGACATGGTCCAGGTCAAGTCTGA
This sequence comes from Festucalex cinctus, assembly GCF_051991245.1. NCBI lineage: Eukaryota > Metazoa > Chordata > Actinopteri > Syngnathiformes > Syngnathidae > Festucalex > Festucalex cinctus. The sequence continues at coordinate 26,438,123 of NC_135423.1, read as the reverse complement.
AGTCAGTCGGATGAAACGTGTAGGAGAAGTGGGCAAAAGTCTGCCCCCTGTGAATGTGCAAAAATCGTCAAAAATGGGACATTCAAAAATTCGTAGCTCACTTCCTGTTCATTTTAGCATATGGGTACAAGAGACTTTTTTGTAGGTCTTGGGGTCCCTCATACACCTAAAAATATTCGGCGTTCTTGCTTAAACGTACAACCGGGGCTGCTTCGTTAAAAATTTCGAGGGGGCGCTATTGAGTCATTTTTGTAAAAATAGCACAATCAACAATAAAATATTGCTCATTTTACCAGGCCAGATGTGTGTGCCAAGTTTCAGGAGTTTCTGTGCATGTTTAGACCCTCAAAACTGGCGTTGTTTTCTTGGCGAACAGCGCTTAGCCACGCCTACAGCAATTCGCGAAAACTCACAAACTTTGTGTTGTGACATCATGAAGGCCGAAACCCTCCTCTGAGCAAATATGAGGTAGGTCCAGTTAACGTGTTTGGAGAAAAACGTAGAAGAAAATTCGTAGGAAAAAAAATTGCCACTAGGTGGCGCTATCAGTTAGATGAAATGTAAGTTAGTAGATGTCTTTAGAGCTGGACTCTCATCAAATGTGTGAAATTTTGAGAAGATAGGATCATCTCGGTCAAGTTAATGCAGCTTTTATTGTCACGAAAAATCTTCAGACTTTGCGTCACCGTAGCGGCCACGCCCTTTGGCGAAAAGTTACAATATTCGGTGTGGGGCATGATCAACATCTTAAGGCTTTTCTGACCAATTTTCAACTGGATCCCTTCAACGAGCTCAGCACAGTAGCTAAAAACGTAAAGTATGACATTTATTGTAACCACTAGGTGGCGCTATATGTATGACTGAATTTTGTCATATAGATGTTTTCAGGCCGTGACTATTACGTTGCCTGAGAAGTTTGAGATTTTTTGGAGCTTGTACATGGGAGTTATTCAGCATTTGCTCTTTCTGGAAAAATGAAATTTTAAAGGCAATATTTGATGCCCCGCCCCCGTCATATAGTATTTCGAAAAGGCAAGACTTTTTGCCCAACTGTTCTCTTAGGTCTTGAGATGATAAATGCCAAGTTTGAAGTCAATGGGATGAAAAATGTTTGCATAGGGGGAAAAAGCATGACCACAGTGAATGTGCCAAAATAGGCCAAAGTTGGACATTAAAAAATTCATAGCTCACTTCCTGTACATTTTAGCTACATGGTCCCAATAGACGTTTTTGTGCGTCTCGGGGTGCTACACGTGCCTGCCAATTTTCGTTGCTCTAGCTCAAACGTGCCGGGCTTGGTTTTTATTTTTCTATGCTAGGGGGCGCTATAGAGTCGCGTTGTTATAATGACTTCATAATATCACATTTTTCGCCGGACCTGAGGAGTGTGCAAAGTTCGGTGAGTTTTCGTGAATATTTAGGTACCCAAAATCGCGATTGTTTGCGGAGAATAAAGAATAATAATAATAATAATAATAATAATTTTTACAAAAACAATAGGGACCTCGCAGCGGTCGCTGCTCGGGCCCTAATAATAATAATAATAATTTTTACAAAAACAATAGGGACCTCGCAGCGGTCGCTGCTCGGGCCCTAATAAAGCGCCACCTAGTCCTTAAGGCATAAAAAAAATAAAAATAATGCCTCACTTACGGTATTTTTGCAAAAATTGCAAACTCATTGTAAGTGTGATAACTAAGTCATTTATGAATATTCTTTTACTTTCCACCACTCAATGTGTTCACTGGCATCAGACCGATCCAAACATATGTACTTTTTTAATTTAGTTTCATTTTCTTTGATCGCCTCTATGGACAATAAAAGCAACATTGTGCAATGAGTACGAGCAATGATGTGTGTATATATACTTTTACGAAAAATACCAATCAGGGCAACTCATTGCCTAAAAATAAAAAAAGACGCTGATTTTTGCAGATCTTAACAATCACAACCCATTGAGCTTGACACACTCATAACACCTGGCAAAAAAAAAAAAATCCACATGTTTATCATGCCATTTTCAAAGAAATTCTGCTTCCAATGTGCCAGTACCCCAATGTGCAAGTACCCCAACGTGCAAGTACCCCAACGTGGCCCGGGCTGCGAGGGCCCTTTATAGCTGCTCGCAGCTCTTGTTATTATTATTAGGGCCCGAGCAGCGACCGCTGCGAGGTCCCTATTGTTCCTGAAGGAATTCTTATTATTAGGGCCCGAGCAGCGACCGCTGCGAGGTCCCTATTGTTCCTGAAGGAATTCTTCTTATTATTATTATTATTCTTTTTCTTTGTTATTATTCTTTTCCGCAAACAACCACATTTTTGAGGCACTAAACATGAACGAAAACTCACCAAACTTTACACGCAGATCGGGCCTGGCGAAAAATTTGATATTTTAAAGTCGCCATACATGATAACAGAAAAATGGCTCTGTAGCGGGATCCCTGTCCCGCTACGATTGTCCGACGGCTATGAAAATTGTGTGGCACCTGTAGCACATCCCAATGAACAAAAACCTCTTTGAAGTGTGTACCCTAAAGTAGACAGAAAGTGAGGTATGAGTATTTAAATGTCCAATTTTTGCCAATTTTTGCACATTTACAGGGGTCATACTTTTGCCCGCTTCTCCTACACGGTTAACCCGATTGACTTCAAACTTGTACCATCTCAACACCTGGGACAACATCATGGTAAAAAATCAAAAGTTTTTGACATACTATATGACGGTGGCGGGGCATCAAATTTACAGTTTCAAAATTCTTACTTAACGAAGCATTGCCGGTGGTACGTTTAACCTAGAGCTATGAAAATTGGTACACATATGTAACAGACTATGATCTACAAAAAAGCCTGTTGGTGCCATATGCTAAACCTAACAGGAAGTCCGCCAGAGGCGAGGCATCAAATTTTGTGTTTCAAAATTCTAACTTAATGAAGCATTCCCGGCTGTACATTTTACCTCGAGTTACCAAAATTTGAAGACATATGTAACAGCCCTCAAGGTACAAAAAACTCTTTTTGAACCAAATGCTAAACCGAACAGGAAGTCCGCCATTTTGATTTACTTTGGAACGTGTTGCCATTTTTTGGGCCATTTCATAGGGGTCTTATTTTAACGAACTCCTCCTACAGAGTTTATCCGATCATCTCCAAACTTGGTGTGATTCATCTTAAGATGTTGAAGATGAAAAGTTATTGAAAGCTTTTTATTTCGTCGCACGCTGTTGCCGTGGTATGCACAGTTTGCAAAGGAAAAAATTCCTTCTTAATGAAGCATTCCCAGTTGTACGAAGCAGCGAGAGCTACGAAAATTTGGAGACAAATGTAACAGCCCACGATGTACAAAAAAAGTCTCTTGGTGCCATGTGCTAAACCCAACAGGAAGTCCCGTAGGGGCTGGGCATCACATTTTGAGCTAAAAAACTCCTGTTTAACGAAGCATTCCCGGTTGTACGTTTCACCTAGCGCTATGATAATTTAGATGCATACATAAGAGCCCACGATGTACAAAAAAGTCTCTTGGAACCATGTGCTAAACCAAACAGGAAGTCCGCCATTTTGATTTACGTTGGGATTTGTAGCCATTTTTTTGTGGCCTTTTTTAGGGGTCATACTTTAACGAACTCCTCCTACAAAATTTATCCGACTGTCTTCAAACTTGGTGTGCTTCATCTTAAGATGTTTAAGATGCAAAGTTATCGAAAGTGTTTTATTTTGTCGCACGCCGTTGCCATAGCGGTGCATTGTTTGCCAAGTAAAATGCTGCTTTTTTTTTTTTCTAAACATGCGAAAACTCATGAAACTTTGCACACACATCAAACTTGCCATAAAAAATGAACATTTTAGAGCGTTTTTCTGCAATTTTCAATAAATGGCTCAATAGCGCCATCTCGACATTTTTATGAAGCTTTTGGAAATGTATGATTCAGCTAGATGGGAAAAAATTTGGATACCTATCAGCCTAAGACTTACAAAAAAGTTTCTAAAGCCATATGCTAAACCAAACAGGAAGTCTGCTATTTTGATTAACTTTGGTATTTGATGCCATTTTTGGGGCCTTTTATAGGCGTCATATATTCTTTGGTACGTTTCATCTTAAGATATTTAAGATGAAAAGTTATTGAATTTTTTTATTTTGTCGCACGCCTTTGCTGTAGCGATGCATTGTTTGAAAAGAAAAATGTTTTTTATATGATTCAGCTAGATGTGTGAATATTGGGAGATCAGCCTAAGACTTACAAAAAAGTTTCTAAAGCCATATGCTAAACCAAACAGGAAGTCTGCCATTTTGATTAACTTTGGTATTTGTTGCCATTTTTGGGGCCTTTTATAGGCGTCATATATTCTTTGGCGCATTTCATCTTAAGATATTTAAGATGAAAAGTTATTGAAATGTTTTATTTTGTTGCACGCCTTTGCTGTAGCGATGCATTGTTTGCAAAGAAAAATGTTTTTTATATGATTCAGCTAGATGTGTGAATATTGGGAGGCATACCTATCAGCCTAATACCTCCAAAAAGTATTCTACGAAAATTTGTAGACATATGTAGCAGCCCACGATGTTTAAAAAAAGTCTCTTGTTGTCAAGTGCAAAACCCAACTTCTTTTCTTGATAATTTGGAGGCATACATAAGAGCCCACGATGTACAAAAAAGGTCTCTTGGAACCATATGTTAAACCAAACAGGAAGTCTGACATTTTGATTTACTTTGGTATTTGTAGCCACTTTTTGGGGCCTTTTATAGGGGTCATATTTTCTGCAAAACTTATCACATCGTCTTCATTCTTTGGCATGTTTCATCTTAAGATATTTAAGATGAAAAGTTATTGAATTTTTTTATTTTGTCACAGGCCTTTGCTTTAGGGATGCATTGTTTGTAAAGAATTTTTTTTTGAGAGTCTAAACACGGGGAAAAACTCACAAAACTGCACACAGATCAGATCTCTCATGAACATGAATATTTTATAATTTGTTGTGCAATTTGTAATAAATGGCTCAATAGCGTTGTCTAGATAGTTTTATGAAGTATATCCGATTATATGGTTCAGCTAGATGTGTGAATATTGGGAGGCATACCTATCAGCCTAATACCTCCAAAAAGTATTCTATAGCCATGTGCCAATCCATTTTGATTTTAAATTGTGCATCATTTTTGGCCTTCCATGAAACTTTGCAAACACAAAGCATGTCTAAAACATTTACAATTTAGACGGTTTCCTATGAAACAGTACCCAATATGCCAGTACCCCGACATGCAAATACCCCAACGTGGCCCGGGTTGCGAGGGCCCTTTATAGCTGCTCGCAGCTCTAGTTATTCTTCTTATTATTATTCTCCGCAAACGATCACATTTTTGAGACACTAAACGTGGCCGAAAACTCACCAAACTTTACACGCACATCAGGCCTGGCGAAAAATGTGATATTTTAAAGTCGCCATACATGATAACAGAAAAATGGCTCCATAGCGCCCCCTACATAGGTTAAACGTATCCCTGTCCCGCTACGATTGTCCGACGGCTATGAAAATTGTGTGGCACCTGTAGCACATCCCAATGAACAAAAACCTCTTTGAAGTGTGTACCCTAAAATAGACAGAAAGTGAGGTATGAGTATTTAAATGTCCAATTTTTGCCAATTTTTGCCAATTTTTGCACATTTACAGGGGTCATACTTTTGCCCGCTTCTCCTACAAGGTTAACCCGATTGACTTCAAACTTGGGATGTACCATCTCAACACCTGGGACAACATCATTGTGAAAAATGAAAAGTTTTTGATATACTATATGACGGCAGCGGCGCATCAAATTTAGAGTTTAAAAATTCTTACTTCACGAGGCATTGCCGGTTGTACGTTTAATCTAGAGCTACGAAAATTGGTACACATATGTAACAGACTATGACCTACAAAAAACTCTTTTTGAACCATATGCTAAACCTAACAGGAAGTCCACCATTTTGATTTATTTTGGAACGTGTTGCCATTTTTTTGGCCATTTCATTGGGGCCTTATTTTAACGAACTCCTCCTACAGTGTTTATCCGATCATCTTCAAACTTGGTGTGATTCATCTTAAGATGTTGAAGATGAAAAGTTATTGAAAGCTTTGTATTTCGTCGCACGCTGTTGTCATGGCATGCACTGTTTGCAAAGGAAAAAAAAATATCCTTAAAGAAGCATTGCCAGTTGTACGAAGCAGTTAGAGCTACGAAAATTTGTAGACATATGTAACAGCCCAAGATGTACAAAAAAAGTCTCTTGGTGCCCTGTGCTAAACCCAACAGGAAGTCCCCCAGGGGCCGGGCATCACATTTTGAGCTAAAAAAACTCCTCTTTAACAAAGCATACCCGGCTGTACGTTTCACCTAGAGTTACCAAAATTTGTAGAGGTATATAACAGCCCTCGAGGTACAAAAAACTCTTTTTGAACCATATGCTAAACCTAACAGGACGTCCGCCATTTTGATTTACTTTGGAATGTGTTGCCATTTTTTTTGGCCATTTCATAGGGGTCATATTTTAACAAACTCCTCCTACAGAGTTTATCCGATCATCTTCAAACTTGGTGTGATTCATCTTAAGATGTTGAAAATGAAAAGTTATTGAAAGTTTTTTATTTCGTCACACGCTGTTGTCGTGGCATGCACTTTTTGCAAAGGAAAAAAATCCTTCTTAATGAAGCATTCCCAGTTGTACGAAGCAGCTAGAGCGACGAAAAATTGTAGACATATGTAACAGCCCAGGATGTACAAAAATGTCTCTTGGTGCCATGTGCTAAACGCAACAGGAAGTCACCCAGGGGCCGGGCATCACATTTTGAGCTAAAAAACTCCTCTTTAACGAAGCATTCCCGGTTGTACGTTTCACCTAGCGCTATGATAATTTGCAGGCATACATAAGAGCCCACGATGTACAAAAAAAGTCTCTTGGAACCATGTGCTAAACCAAACAGGAAGTCCGCCATTTTGATTTATGATGGGATTTGTTGCCATTTTTTGTGGCCTTTTTCAGGGGTCATATTTTAACGAACCCCTCCTACAAAATTTATCCGACTGTCTTCAAACTTGGTATGTTTCATCTTAAGATGTTTAAGATGCAAAGTAATCGAAAGTTTTTTATTTTGTCACACGCTATTGCCATAGCAATGCATTGGAATTGCACACCATATTTTGCGTTTTGATTAAACAGACAAAGCATTCCCGGTTGTACGTTTCACCTAAAGCTATGATAATTTGCAGGCAAACATAAGAGCTCAGGATGTACAAAAAAGTCTCTTGGAGCCATATGCTAAACCAATCAGGAAGTCCACCATTTTGATTTACGTTGGGATTTGTAGCCACTTTTTGTGGCCTTTTTTAGGGGTCATATTTTAACGAACTCCTCCTACAAAATTTATCCGACTGTCTTTAAACTTGGTGTGCTTCATCTTAAGATGTTTAAGATGCAAAGTTATCGAAAGTTATTTATTTTGTCGCACGCCGTTGTCATGGCGATGCATTGTTTGCCAAGTAAAATGCTGCTTTTTTTTTGTGGTCTAAACATGTGCAAACACTCATGAAACTTTACACCCACATCAGGCTTGTCATCAGCATGAATATTTTAGAGATTTCTTATTCAATTTGCAATAAATGGTTCAATAGCGCCCTCTAGACATTTTTATGAAGCTTTTGCAAATGTTTTGTGTTTTATGATTCAGCTAGATTTGTAAAAATTGGGATACCTATCAGCCTAAGACTTACAAAAAGGTTTCGAAAGCCATATGCTGAATCAAAATTACTTTGGTATTTGTAGCCATTTTTTGGGGCCTTTTATAGGGGTCATATTTTCAACAGAACTTATCAGATCGTCTTCATTCTTTGGCGTGTTTCACCTTAAGATATTTAAGATGAAAAGTTGTTGAATTTTTTTATTTTGTCACACGCCTTTGCTGTAGCCATGCATTGTTTGTGAAGAAAAATGCTTTTTTGAGAGTCTAAATATGGGTGAAAACTCACAAAACTTTGCACACACACCAGACCTGTCTGGAACATTAATATTTTATTTAGAGATTTGTTGTGCAATTTGTAATAAATGGCTCAATAGCGCCCTCTAGACATTTTTATGAAGTCTTTCCGATTATATGATTCAGCTAGATGTGTGAATATTGGCAGGCATGCCGAATATATTCAAAAAGTATTCTATATAGTCATGTGCCAATCCATTTTGATTTTATTTTGTTAATTGTGCATCGTTTTTGGCCTTTCCATGAAACTTTAAAAACACAAAGCATGGCAAAAATGTTTACAATTTAGATGGTTTCCTATTTGACAGTACCCCAACATGCCAGTACCCCTACGTGCAAGTACCCCAACGTGGCCCGGGTTGCGAGGGCCCTTTATAGCTGCTCGCAGCTCTAGTTAGGGCCCGAGCAGCGACCGCTGCGAGGTCCCTATTGTTTTTGTAAAAATTATTATTATTATTATTATTATTATTATTATTATTATTATTATTCTTTATTCTCCGCAAACAATCGCGATTTTGGGTACGTAAATATTCACGAAAACTCACCGAACTTTGCACACTCCTCAGGTCCGGCGAAAAATTTGATATTATGAAGTCGTTATAACAACGCGACTCTATAGCGCCCCCTAGCATAGAAAAATAAAAACCAAGCCCGGCACGTTTGAGCTATAGCAACGAAAATTGGTAGGCACGTGTAGCACCCCGAGACGCACAAAAAAGTCTATTGGGACCATGTAGCTAAAATGTACAGGAAGTGAGCTATGAATTTTTTAATGTCCAATTTTGGCCTATTTTGGCACATTCACTGTGGTCATGCTTTTTCCCCCTATGCAAACATTTTTCATCCCATTGACTTCAAACTTGGCATTTATCATCTCAAGACCTAAGAGAACAGCTGGGCAAAAAGTCTTGCCTTTTCGAAATACTATATGACGGGGGCGGGGCATCAAATATTGCCTTTAAAATTTCATTTGTCCAGAAAGAGCAAATGCTGAATAACTCCCATGTACAAGCTCCAAAAAATCTCAAACTTCTCAGGCAACGTAATAGTCACGGCCTGAAAACATCTATATGACAAAATTCAGTTCTACATATAGCGCCACCTAGTGGTTACAATAAATGTCATACTTTACGTTTTTAGCTACTGTGCTGAGCTCGTTGAAGGGATCCAGTTGAAAATTGGTCAGAAAAGCCTTAAGATGTTGATGATGCCCCACGCCGAATATTGTAACTTTTCGCCAAAGGGCGTGGCCGCTACGGTGACGCAAAGTCTGAAGATTTTTCGTGACAATAAAAGCTGCATTAACTTGACCGAGATGATCCTATCTTCTCAAAATTTCACACATTTGATGAGAGTCCAGCTCTAAAGACATCTACTAACTTACATTTCATCTAACTGATAGCGCCACCTAGTGGCAATTTTTTTTCTTACGAATTTTCTTCTACGTTTTTCTCCAAACACGTTAACTGGACCTACCTCATATTTGCTCAGATGAGGGTTTCGGCCTTCATGATGTCACAACACGAAGTTTGTGAGTTTTCGCGAATTGCTGTGGGCGTGGCTAAGCGCTGTTCGCCAAGAAAACAACGCCAGTTTTGAGGGTCTAAACATGCACAGAAACTCCTGAAACTTGGCACACACATCTGGCCTGGTAAAATGAGCAATATTTTATTGTTGATTGTGCTATTTTTAAAAAAATGACTCAATAGCGCCCCCTCGAAATTTTTAACGAAGCAGCCCCGGTTGTACGTTTAAGCAAGAACGACAAATATTTTTAGGTGTATGAGGGAGCCCAAGACCTACAAAAAAGTCTCTTGTACCCATATGCTAAAATGAACAGGAAGTGAGCTACGAATTTTTGAATGTCCCATTTTTGACGATTTTTGCACATTCACAGGGGGCAGACTTTTGCCCACTTCTCCTATACGTTTCATCCGACTGAGTTAAGACTTGGCCTGGACCATGTCAAGACCTGAGCCAACGACAGGGGGAAAAATGTTGACTTTTCGAAATACTATATGATGAGGGCGGGGCATCAAAATTTGTGTTTCGCAGTGTAAAAGGATATGCTTAATAACTCCCCGGGACATGCTCCAAAAAATCCCAAACTTGACATGTATGTTTATCGTCAAGGCCTGAAGTTATCTCTATGACAACATTCAGTTATATATGCAGCGCCACCTAGCCCTTGAGGCATGAAAAAAAAATACCCCACATACGGTATTTTGTACAAAAAATGTACACTCATTCTAAGTGTGATAACTAAGTCATTTATGAATATTCTTTTAGTTTCCACCACTCAAATTGTTCACTGGCTTCACACCGATCCAAACGTATGTACGTTTCCATTTTGTTTTATTCATTTTTGATTGCCCCTTTAGAAAATAAAAGTAACATTGTGCAATGAGTACAACGAGCGATGATGTGTATATACACTTTTACAAAAAAATACCAATCAGGGCAACTCATTGCCTAAAAATAAAAAAGGACGCTGATTTTTGCAGGTCTTAACAATCACCAAAACCCGTTGAGCTTGACACACACACTGGCAAAAAAATATTCTACATGTAAACGTTTATTATGCCATTTTCAAAGAAATTTTGCTTCCAATATGCCAGTACCCCAATGTGCCAGTACCCCAACGTGCAAGTACCCCAACGTGCGAGGACCCCAACGTGGCCCGGGCTGCGAGGGCCCTTTATAGCTGCTCGCAGCTCTAGTTATTATTATTCTTCCTCTTCTTCTTCTTTATTCTCCGCAAACGATCGCGATTTTGGGTACCTAAACATTCACGAAAACTCACCGAACTTTGCGCACTCTTCGGGCCCGGCGAAAAATTTGATATTATGAAGGCGTCATAACAACGCGACTCTATAGCGCCCCCTAGCGTAGAAAAATAATAACCAAGCCCGGCACGTTTGAGCTAGAGCAACGAAAATTGGCAGGCACGTGTAGCACCCCGAGACGCACAAAAAAGTCTATTGGGACCATGTAGCTAAAATGTACAGGAAATGAGCTATGAATTTTTTAATGTCCAATTTTGGCCTATTTTGGCACATTCACTGTGGTCATGCTTTTTCCCCCTTTGCAAACATTTTTCATCCAGTTGACTTCAAAATTGGCATTTATCATCTCAAGACCTGAGACAACAACTGGGCAAAAAACCTTGACTTTTTGAAATACTATATGACGGGGGCGGGGCATCAAATATTGCCTTGAAAATTTCATTTGTCCAGAAAGAGCAAATGCTTAATAACTCCCATGTTCAAGCTCCGAAAAATCTCAAACTTCTCAGAAAACGTAATAGTCACGGCCTGAAAACATCTATATGATAAAATTCAGTTATACATATAGCGCCACCTAGTGGTAACAATAAATGTCATACTTTACGTTTTTAGCTACAGTGCTGAGCTCGTTGAAGGGATCCAGTTGAAAATTGGTCAGAAAAGCCTTAAGATGTTGATCATGCCCCACACCGAATATTGTAACTTTTCGCCAAAGGGCGTGGCCGCTACGGTGACGCAAAGTCTGAAGATTTTTCGTGACAATAAAAGCTGCATTAACTTGACCGAGATGATCCTATCTTCTCAAAATTTCACACATTTGATGAGAGTCCAGCCCTAAAGACATCTACGAACTTATATTTCATCTTACTGATAGCGCCACCTAGTGGCATTTTTTTTTTCTTACGAATTTTCTTCTACGTTTTTGTCCAAACACGTTAACTGGACCTACCTCAGATTTGCTCAGATGAGGGTTTCGGCCTTCATGATGTCACAACACGAAGTTTGTGAGTTTTCGTGAATTGCTGTGGGCGTGGCTAAGCGCTGTTCGCCAAGAAAACAACGCCGGTTTTGAGGGTCTAAACATGCACAGAAACTCATGAAACTTGGCACACACATCTAGCCTGGTAAAATGAGCAATATTTTAATGTTGATTGTGCTATTTTTACAAAAATGACTCAATAGCGACCCCTAGAAAATTTTAACGAAGCAGCCCCGGTTGTACGTTTAAGCAAGATCTACGAAAAATTTTAGGTGTATGAGGGAGCCCAAGACCTACAAAAAAGTCTCTTGTACCCATATGCTAAAATGAACAGGAAGTGAGCTACGAATTTTTGAATGTCCCATTTTTGAAGATTTTTGCACATTCACAGGGGGCAGACTTTTGCCCACTTCTCCTATACGTTTCATCCGACTGAGTTAAGACTTGGCCTGGACCACGTCAAGATCTGAGCCAACGACAGGGGGAAAAATTTTGACTTTTCGAAGTACTATATGATGAGGGCGGGGCATCAAAATGTGTGTTTCGCAATGAAAAATGATATGCTTGATATCTCCCCGGTACATGCTCCAAAAAATCCCAAACTTGACATGTATGTTTATCGTCAAGGCCTGAAGTTATCTCTATGACAACATTCAGTTATATATGCAGCGCCACCTAGCCCTTGAGGCATGAAAAAAAAATACCACACATACGGTATTTTGTACAAAAAATGTAAACTCATTCTAAGTGTGATAACTAAGTCATTTATGAATATTCTTTTAGTTTCCACCACTCAAAATGTTCACTGGCATCAGACTTATCCAAACATATATATATTTTTATTTATTTTTGATAGCCTCTATGGACATTAAAAGCAATATCGTGAATGAAGGATATGCTTAATAACTCCACGGTACATGCTCCAAAAAAAATCCCACACTTGACATGTATGCTTATAATCAAGGCCTGAAGGTATCTCTATGACAACATTCAGTTATAAATACAGCGCCACCTAGCCCTTGAGGCTTATATAAAAAAAAATAAAAAATACCCCACATACGGTATTTTGTACAAAAAATGTACAATCATTCTAAGTGTGATAACTAAGTCAGTTGTGAATATTCTTTTAGTTTCCACCACTCAAATTGTTCACTGGCTTCACACCGATCCAAACGTATGTACGTTTCCATTTTGTTTTATTCATTTTTGATTGCCCCTTTGGACAATAAAAGTAACATTGTGCAATGAGTACAACGAGCGATGATGTGTATATACACTTTTACAAAAAAATACCAATCAGGGCAACTCATTGCCTAAAAATAAAAAAGGACGCTGATTTTTGCAGGTCTTAACAATCACCAAAACCCGTTGAGATTGACACACACACTGGCAAAAAAATATTCTACATGTAAACGTTTATTATGCCATTTTCAAAGAAATTTTGCTTCCAATATGCCAGTACCCCAACGTGCCAGTACCCCAACGTGCAAGTACCCCAACGTGCAAGGACCCCAATGTGGCCCGGGCTGCGAGGGCCCTCTATAGCTGCTCGCAGCTCTAGTTATTATTATTCTTCTTCTTCTTCTTCTTCTTCTTCTTTATTCTCCGCAAACGATCGCGATTTTGGGTACCTAAACATTCACGAAAACTCACCGAACTTTGCGCACTCTTCGGGCCCGGCGAAAAATTTGATATTATGAAGTCGTCATAACAACGCGACTCTATAGCGCCCCCTAGCGTAGAAAAATAAAAACCAAGCCCGGCACGTTTGAGCTAGAGCAACAAAAATTGGCAGGCACGTGTAGCACCCCGAGACGCACAAAAAAGTTTATTGGGACCATGTAGCTAAAATGTACAGGAAATGAGCTATGAATTTTTTAATGTCCAATTTTGGCCTATTTTGGCACATTCACTGTGGTCATGCTTTTTCCCCCTTTGCAAACATTTTTCATCCAGTTGACTTCAAAATTGGCATTTATCATCTCAAGACCTGAGACAACAACTGGGCAAAAAACCTTGACTTTTTGAAATACTATATGACGGGGGCGGGGCATCAAATATTGCCTTTAAAATTTCATTTGTCCAGAAAGAGCAAATGCTTAATAACTCCCATGTTCAAGCTCCAAAAAATCTCAAACTTCTCAGGCAATGTAATAGTCACGGCCTGAAAACATCTATATGATAAAATTCAGTTATACATATAGCGCCACCTAGTGGTAACAATAAATGTCATACTTTACGTTTTTAGCTACTGCGCTGAGCTCGTTGAAGGGATCTAGTTGAAAATTGGTCAGAAAAGCCTTAAGATGTTGATCATGCCCCACACCGAATATTGTAACTTTTCGCCAAAGGGCGTGGCCGCTACGATGCCGCAAAGTTTGAAGATTTTTCGTGACAATAAAAGCTGCATTAACTTGACCGAGATGATCCTATCTTCTCAAAATTTCACATTTTTGATGAGAGTCCAGCCCTAAAGACATCTATGAACTTATATTTCATCTTACTGATAGCGCCACCTAGTGGCAATTTTTTTTCTTACGAATTTTCTTCTACGTTTTTGTCCAAACACGTTAACTGGACCTACCTCAGATTTGCTCAGATGAGGGTTTTGGCCTTCATGATGTCACAACACGAAGTTTGTGAGTTTTCGTGAATTGCTGTGGGCGTGGCTAAGCGCTGTTCGCCAAGAAAACAACGCCGGTTTTGAGGGTCTAAACATGCACAGAAACTCATGAAACTTGGCACACACATCTGGCCTGGTAAAATGAGCAATATTTTAATGTTGATTGTGCTATTTTTACAAAAATGACTCAATAGCGCCCCCTAGAAAATTTTAATGAAGCAGCCCCGGTTGTACGTTTAAGCAAGATCTCCGAAAATTTTTAGGTTTATGAGGGAGCCCAAGACCTACATAAAAGTCTCTTGGACCTATATGCTAAAATGAACAGGAAGTGAGCTACGAATTTTTGAATGTCCCATTTTTGATGATTTTTGCACATTTACAGGGGGCATACGTTTGCCCACTTCTTCTCCACGTTTCATCCGACTGAGTTAAGACTTGACCTGGACAATGTCAAGACCTGAGCCAACGACAGGGGGGAAAATCTTGACTTTTCGAAATACTATATGATGAGGGCGTGGCATCAAAATTTGTGTTTCGCAATGAAAAAGGATATGCTTGATAACTCCCCGGTACATGCTCCAAAAAATCCCAAACTTGACATGTATGTTTATCGTCAAGGCCTGAAGTTATCTCTATGACAACATTCAGTTATATATGCAGCGCCACCTAGCCCTTGAGGCATAAAAAAAAAAATACCCCACATACGGTATTTTGTACAAAAAATGTAAACTCATTCTAAGTGTGATAACTCAGTCATTTATGAATATTCTTTTAGTTTCCACCACTCAAAATGTTCACTGGCATCAGACTTATCCAAACATATATATATTTTTATTTATTTTTGATTGCCTCTATGGACATTAAAAGCAATATCGTGAATGAAGGATATGCTTAATAACTCCACGGTACATGCTCCAAAAAAAATCCCACACTTGACATGTATGCTTATAATCAAGGCCTGAAGGTATCTCTATGACAACATTCAGTTATAAATACAGCGCCACCTAGCCCTTGAGGCTTATATAAAAAAATAAATAAATACCCCACATACGGTATTTTGTACAAAAAATGTACACTCATTCTAAGTGTGATAACTAAGTCATTTATGAATATTCTTTTAGTTTCCACCACTCAAATTGTTCACTGGCTTCACACCGATCCAAACGTATGTACGTTTCCATTTTATTTTATTCATTTTTGATTGCCCCTTTGGACAATAAAAGTAACATTGTGCAATGAGTACAACGAGCGATGATGTGTATATACACTTTTACAAAAAAATACCAATCAGGGCAACTCATTGCCTAAAAATAAAAAAGGACGCTGATTTTTGCAGGTCTTAACAATCACCAAAACCCGTTGAGCTTGACACACACACTGGCAAAAAAATATTCTACATGTAAACGTTTATTATGCCATTTTCAAAGAAATTTTGCTTCAAATATGCCAGTACCCCAATGTGCCAGTACCCCAACGTGCAAGTACCCCAACGTGCAAGGACCCCAACGTGGCCCGGGCTGCGAGGGCCCTTTATAGCTGCTCGCAGCTCTAGTTATTATTAGGGCCCGAGCAGCGACCGCTGCGAGGTCCCTATTGTTTTTGTAAAAATTATTATTATTATTATTATTATTATTATTATTATTATTCTTTATTCTCCGCAAACAATCGCGATTTTGGGTACCTAAACATTCACGAAAACTCACCGAACTTTGCACACTCCTCAGGCCCGGCGAAAAATTTGATATTATTAAGTCGTCATAACAATGCGACTCGATAGCGCCCCCTAGCGTAGAAAAATA
This sequence comes from Festucalex cinctus, assembly GCF_051991245.1. Lineage (NCBI taxonomy): Eukaryota > Metazoa > Chordata > Actinopteri > Syngnathiformes > Syngnathidae > Festucalex > Festucalex cinctus. The sequence continues at coordinate 26,421,938 of NC_135423.1, read as the reverse complement.
AAAACCAAGCCCGGCACGTTTGAGCTAGAGCAACAAAAATTGGCAGGCACGTGTAGCACCCCGAGACGCACAAAAAAGTATATTGGGACCATGTAGCTAAAATGTATAGGAAGTGAGCTATGAATTTTTTTATGTCCAATTTTGGCCTATTTTGGCACATTCACTGTGGTCATGCTTTTTCCCCCTTTGCAAACATTTTTCATCCAATTGACTTCAAACTTGGCATTTATCATCTCAAGACCTGAGAGAACAACTGGGCAAAACATCTTGCCTTTTTGAAATACTATATGACGGGGGCGGGGCATCAAATATTGCCTTTAAAATTTCATTTGTCCAGAAAGAGCAAATGCTTAATAACTCCCATGTTCAAGCTCCAAAAAATCTCAAACTTCTCAGGCAACGTAATAGTCACGGCCTGAAAACATCTATATGATAAAATTCAGTTATACATATAGCGCCACCTAGTGGTTACAATAAATGTCATACTTTACGTTTTTAGCTACTGTGCTGAGCTTGTTGAAGGGATCCATTTGAAAATTGGTCAGAAAAGCCTTAAGATGTTGATCATGCCCCACACCGAATATTGTAACTTTTCGCCAAAGGGCGTGGCCGCTACGGTGACGCAAAGTCTGAAGATTTTTCGTGACAATAAAAGCTGCATTAACTTGACCGAGATGATCCTATCTTCTCAAAATTTCACACATTTGATGAGAGTCCAGCCCTAAAGACATCTACTGACTTATATTTCATCTAACTGATAGCGCCACCTAGTGGCAATTTTTTTTCTTACAAATTTTCTTCTACGTTTTTCTCCAAACACGTTAACTGGACCTACCTCATATTTGCTCAGATGAGGGTTTCGGCCTTCATGATGTCACAACACGAAGTTTGTGAGTTTTCGCGAATTGCTGTGGGTGTGGCTAAGCGCTGTTCGCCAAGAAAATAACGCCAGTTTTGAGGGTCTAAACATGCACAGAAACTCATGAAACTTGGCACACACATCTGGCCTGGTAAAATTAGCAATATTTTATTGTTGATTGTGCTATTTTTACAAAAATGACTCAATAGCGCCCCCTAGAAGTTTTTAACGAAGCAGCCCCGGTTGTACGTTTAAGCAAGAACGACGAATATTTTTAGGTGTATGAGGGAGCCCAAGACCTACAAAAAAGTCTCTTGGACCCATATGCTAAAATGAACAGGAAGTGAGCTACGAATTTTTGAATGTCCCATTTTTGACAATTTTTGCACATTCACAGGGGGCAGACTTTTGCCCACTTCTCCTACACGTTTCATCTGACTGAGTTAAGACTTGACCTGGACCATGTCAAGTCCTGAGCCAACGACAGGGGGAAAAATCTTGACCTTTCGAAATACTATATGATGAAGGCGGGGCATCAAAATTTGTGTTTCGCACTGAAAAAGGATATGCTTAATAACTCCCCGGTACATGCTCCAAAAAATCCCAAACTTGACATGTATGTTTATCGTCAAGGCCTGAAGCTATCTCTATGACAACATTCAGTTATATATGCAGCGCCACCTAGCCCTTGAGGCATAAAAAAAAAATACCCCACATACGGTATTTTGTACAAAAAATGTCAACTCATTCTGAGTGTGATAACTAAGTCATTTATGAATATTCTTTTAGTTTCCACCACTCAAAATGTTCACTGGCATCAGACTTATCCAAACATATATATTTTTTTATTTATTTTTGATAGCCTCTGTGCACATTAAAAGCAATATCGTGAATGAAGGATATGCTTAATAACTCCACGGTACATGCTCCAAAAAAAATCCCACACTTGACATGTATGCTTATAATCAAGGCCTGAAGGTATCTCGATGACAACATTCAGTTATAAATACAGCGCCACCTAGCCCTTGAGGCTTATATAAAAAAAAAAAAACCCACATACGGTATTTTGTACAAAAAAATTTAAACTCATTCTAAGTGTGATGACTAAGTCATTTCTGAATATTCTTTTAGTTTCCACCACTCAAATTGTTCACTGGCTTCACACCGATCCAAACGTATGTACGTTTCCATTTTGTTTTATTCATTTTTGATTGCCCCTTTGGACAATAAAAGTAACATTGTGCAATGAGTACAACGAGCGATGATGTATATATACACTTTTACAAAAAATATCAATCAGGGCAACTCATTGCCTAAAAATAAAAAAGGACGCTGATTTTTGCAGGTCTTAACAATCACCAAAACCCGTTGAGCTTGACACACACTGGCAAAAAAAATATTCTACATGTAAACGTTTATTATGCCATTTTCAAAGAAATTTTGCTTCCAATATGCCAGTACCCCAACGTGCCAGTACCCCAACGTGCCAGTACCCTAACGTGCAAGTACCCCAACGTGCAAGGACTCCAACGTGGCCCGGGCTGCGAGGGCCCTTTATAGCTGCTCGCAGCTCTAGTTATTATTATTATTCTTCTTCTTTATTCTCCGCAAACGATCACGATTTTGGGTACCTAAACATTCACGAAAACTCACCAAACTTTGCACACTCCTCAGGCCCGGCGAAAAATTTGATATTATGAAGTCGTCATAACAACGCGACTCTATAGCGCCCCCTAGCATAGAAAAATAAAAACCAAGCCCGGCACGTTTGAGCTAGAGCAACAAAAATTGGCAGGCACGTGTAGCACCCCGAGACGCACAAAAAAGTCTATTGGGATCATGTAGCTAGAATGTACAGGAAATGAGCTATGAATTTTTTTATGTCCAATTTTGGCCTATTTTGGCACATTCACTGTGGTCATGCTTTTTCCCCCTTTGCAAACATTTTTCATCCAATTGACTTCAAACTTGGCATTTATCATCTCAAGACCTGAGAGAACAACTGGGCAAAAAGTCTTGCCTTTTCGAAATACTATATGATGGGGGTGGGGCATCAAATATTGCCTTTAAAATTTCATTTGTCCAGAAAGAGCAAATGCTTAATAACTCCCATGTTCAAGCTCCAAAAAATCTCAAACTTCTCAGGCAATGTAATAGTCACGGCCTGAAAACATCTATATGATAAAATTCAGTTATACATATAGCGCCACCTAGTGGTTACAATAAATGTCATACTTTACGTTTTTAGCTACTGTGCTGAGCTCGTTGAAGGGATCCAGTTGAAAATTGGTCAGAAAAGCCTTAAGATGTTGATGATGCCCCACACCGAATATTGTAACTTTTCGCCAAAGGGCGTGGCCGCTACGGTGACGCAAAGTCTGAAGATTTTTCGTGACAATAAAAGCTGCATTAACTTGACCGAGATGATCCTATCTTCTCAAAATTTCACACATTTGATGAGAGTCCAGCTCTAAAGACATCTACTAACTTACATTTCATCTAACTGATAGCGCCACCTAGTGGCAATTTTTTTTCTTACGAATTTTCTTCTACGTTTTTCTCCAAACACGTTAACTGGACCTACCTCATATTTGCTCAGATGAGGGTTTCGGCCTTCATGATGTCACAACACGAAGTTTGTGAGTTTTCGCGAATTGCTGTGGGCGTGGCTAAGCGCTGTTCGCCAAGAAAACAACGCCAGTTTTGAGGGTCTAAACATGCACAGAAACTCCTGAAACTTGGCACACACATCTGGCCTGGTAAAATGAGCAATATTTTATTGTTGATTGTGCTATTTTTACAAAAATGACTCAATAGCGCCCCCTCGAAATTTTTAACGAAGCAGCCCCGGTTGTACGTTTAAGCAAGAATGACGAATATTTTTAGGTGTATGAGGGAGCCCAAGACCTACAAAAAAGTCTCTTGTACCCATATGCTAAAATGAACAGGAAGTGAGCTACGAATTTTTGAATGTCCCATTTTTGATGATTTTTGCACATTCACAAGGGGCAGACTTTTGCCCACTTCTCCTACACGTTTCATCCGACTGAGTTAAGACTTGGCCTGGACCATGTCAAGACCTGAGCCAACGACAGGGGGAAAAATTTTGACTTTTCGAAATACTATATGATGAGGGCGGGGCATCAAAATTTGTGTTTCGCAATGAAAAAGGATATGCTTGATAACTCCCCGGTACATGCTCCAAAAAATCCCAAACTTGACATGTATGTTTATCGTCAAGGCCTGAAGTTATCTCTATGACAACATTCAGTTATATATGCAGCGCCACCTAGCCCTTGAGGCATGAAAAAAAAATACCCCACATACGGTATTTTGTACAAAAAATGTAAACTCATTCTAAGTGTGATAACGAAGTCATTTATGAATATTCTTTTAGTTTCCACCACTCAAAATGTTCACTGGCATCAGACTTATCCAAACATATATATATTTTTATTTATTTTTGATAGCCTCTATGGACATTAAAAGCAATATCGTGAATGAAGGATATGCTTAATAACTCCACGGTACATGCTCCCAAAAAAATCCCACACTTGACATGTATGCTTATAATCAAGGCCTGAAGGTATCTCTATGACAACATTCAGTTATAAATACAGCGCCACCTAGCCCTTGAGGCTTATATAAAAAAAAATAAAAATACCCCACATACGGTATTTTGTACAAAAAAAATTTACACTCATTCTAAGTGTGATAACTAAGTCATTTATGAATATTCTTTTAGTTTCCACCACTCAAATTGTTCACTGGCTTCACACCGATCCAAACGTATGTACGTTTCCATTTTGTTTTGTTCATTTTTGATTGCCCCTTTGGACAATAAAAGTAACATTGTGCAATGAGTACAACGAGCGATGATGTGTATATACACTTTTACAAAAAATACCAATCAGGGCAACTCATTGCCTAAAAATAAAAAAGGACGCTGATTTTTGCAGGTCTTAACAACCACCAAAACCCGTTGAGCTTGACACACACTGGCAAAAAAAAATATTCTACATGTAAACGTTTATTATGCCATTTTCAAAGAAATTTTGCTTCCAATATGCCAGTACCCCAACGTGCAAGGACCCCAACGTGGCCCGGGCTGCGAGGGCCCTTTATAGCTGCTCGCAGCTCTAGTTATTCTTCTTCTTCTTCTTCTTCTTCTTCTTCTTTATTCTCCGCAAACGATCGCGATTTTGGGTACCTAAACATTCACGAAAACTCACCGAACTTTGCACACTCCTCAGGCCCGGCGAAAAATTTGATATTATTAAGTCGTCATAACAATGCGACTCGATAGCGCCCCCTAGCGTAGAAAAATAAAAACCAAGCCCGGCACGTTTGAGCTAGAGTAACAAAAATTGGCAGGCACGTGTAGCACCCCGAGACGCACAAAAAAGTCTATTGGGACCATGTAGCTAAAATGTACAGGAAGTGAGCTATGAATTTTTTAATGTCCAATTTTGGCCTATTTTGGCACATTCATTGTGGTCATACTTTTTCCCCCTTTGCAAATATTTTTCAGCCAATTAACTTCAAACTTGGCATTTATCATCTCAAGACGTGAGAGAACAACTGGGCAAAAAGTCTTGCCTTTTTGAAATACTATATGACGGGGGCGGGGCATCAAATATTGCCTTTAAAATTTCATTTGTCCAGAAAGAGCAAATGCTTAATAACTCCCATGTTCAAGCTCCAAAAAATCTCAAACTTCTCAGGCAATGTAATAGTCACGGCCTGAAAACGTCTATATGATAAAATTCAGTTATACATATAGCGCCACCTAGTGGTAACAATAAATGTCATACTTTACGTTTTTAGCTATTGTGCTGAGCTTGTTGAAGGGATCCAGTTGAAAATTGGTCAGAAAAGCCTTAAGATGTTGATCATGCCCCACACCGAATATTGTAACTTTTCGCCAAAAGGCGTGGCCGCTACGGTGCCGCAAAATCTAAAGATTTTTCGTGACAATAAAAGCTGCATTAACTTGACCGAGATGATCCTATCTTCTCAAAATTTCACACATTTGATGAGAGTCCAGCCCTAAAGACATCTATGAACGTATATTTCATCTTACTGATAGCGCCACCTAGTGGCAATTTTTTTTCTTACGAATTTTCTTCTACGTTTTTCTCCAAACACGTTAACTGGACCTACCTCATATTTGCTCAGATGAGGGATTCGGCCTTCATGATGTCACAACACGAAGTTTGTGAGTTTTCGCGAATCGCTGTGGGCGTGGCTAAGCACTGTTCGCCAAGAAAACAACGCCAGTTTTGAGGGTCTAAACATGCGCAGAAACTCATGAAACTTGGCACACACATCTGGCCTGGTAAAATGAACAATATTTTATTGTTGATTGTGCTATTTTTACAAAAATGACTCAATAGCGCCCCCTAGGAATTTTTAATGAAGCAGCCCCGGTTGTACGTTTAAGCAAGATCTACGAAAATTTTTAGGTGTATGAGGGAGCCCAAGACCTACAAAAAAGTCTCTTGGACCCATATGCTAAAATGAACAGGAAGTGAGCTAAGAATTTTTGAATGTCCCATTTTTGACGATTTTTGCACATTCACAGGGGGCAGACTTTTGCCCACTTCTCCTACACGTTTCATCTGACTGAGTTAAGACTTGACCTGGACCATGTCAAGACCTGAGCCAACGACAGGGGGAAAAATCTTGACTTTTCGAAATACTATATGATGAAGGCGGGGCATCAAAATTTGTGTTTCGCACTGAAAAAGGATATGCTTAATAACTCCCCGGTACATGCTCCAAAAAATCCCAAACTTGACATGTATGTTTATCGTCAAGGCCTGAAGCTATCTCTATGACAACATTCAGTTATATATGCAGCGTCACCTAGCCCTTGAGGCATAAAAAAAAAATACCCCACATACGGTATTTTGTACAAAAAATGTAAACTCATTCTAAGTGTGATAACTAAGTCATTTATGAATATTCTTTTAGTTTCCACCACTCAAATTGTTCACTGGCTTCACACCGATCCAAACGTATGTACGTTTCCATTTTGTTTTATTCATTTTTGATTGCCCCTTTGGACAATAAAAGTAACATTGTGCAATGAGTACAACGAGCGATGATGTATATATACACTTTTACAAAAAATACCAATCAGGGCAACTCATTGCCTAAAAATAAATAAGGACGCAGATTTTTGCAGGTCTTAACAATCACCAAAACCCGTTGAGCTTGACACACACTGGCAAATAAAATATTCTACATGTAAACGTTTATTATGCCATTTTCAAAGAAATTTTGCTTCCAATATGCTAGTACCCCAACGTGCCAGTACCCTAACGTGCAAGTACCCCAACGTGCAAGGACCCCAACGTGGCCCGGGCTGCGAGGGCCCTTTATAGCTGCTCGCAGCTCTAGTTATTCTTCTTCTTCTTCTTCTTCTTCTTCTTCTTCTTCTTCTTCTTCTTCTTCTTCTTCTTCTTCTTCTTCTTCTTCTTCTTCTTCTTCTTCTTCTTTATTCTCCGCAAACGATCGCGATTTTGGGTACCTAAACATTCACGAAAACTCACCGAACTTTGCACACTCCTCAGGCCCGGCGAAAAATTTGATATTATTAAGTTGTCATAACAATGCGACTCGATAGCGCCCCCTAGCGTAGAAAAATAAAAACCAAGCCCGGCACGTTTGAGCTAGAGCAACGAAAATTGGCAGGCACGTGTAGCACCCCGAGACGCACAAAAAAAGTCTATTGGGAACATGTAGCTAAAATGTACAGGAAGTGAGCTATGAATTTTTTTATGTCCAATTTTGGCCTATTTTGGCACATTCACTGTGGTCATGCTTTTTCCCCCTTTGCAAACATTTTTCATCCAATTGACTTCAAACTTGGCATTTATCATCTCAAGACCTGAGAGAAAAACTGGGCAAAACATCTTGCCTTTTTGAAATACTATATGACGGGGGCGGGGCATCAAATATTGCCTTTAAAATTTCATTTGTCCAGAAAGAGCAAATGCTTAATAACTCCCATGTTCAAGCTCCAAAAAATCTCAAACTTCTCAGGCAACGTAATAGTCACGGCCTGAAAACATCTATATGATAAAATTCAGTTATACATATAGCGCCACCTAGTGGTTACAATAAATGTCATACTTTACATTTTTAGCTACTGTGCTGAGCTTGTTGAAGGGATCCATTTGAAAATTGGTCAGAAAAGGCTTAAGATGTTGATCATGCCCCACACCGAATATTGTAACTTTTCGCCAAAGGGCGTGGCCGCTACGGTGACGCAAAGTCTGAAGATTTTTCGTGAAAATAAAAGCTGCATTAACTTGACCGAGATGATCCTATCTTCTCAAAATTTCACACATTTGATGAGAGTCCAGCCCTAAAGACATCTACTGACTTATATTTCATCTAACTGATAGCGCCACCTAGTGGCAATTTTTTTTATTACGAATTTTCTTCTACGTTTTTCTCCAAACACGTTAACTGGACCTACCTCATATTTGCTCAGATGAGGGTTTCGGCCTTCATGATGTCACAACACGAAGTTTGTGAGTTTTCGCGAATTGCTGTGGGTGTGGCTAAGCGCTGTTCGCCAAGAAAACAACGCCAGTTTTGAGGGTCTAAACATGCACAGAAACTCATGAAACTTGGCACACACATCTGGCCTGGTAAAATGAGCAATATTTTATTGTTGATTGTGCTATTTTTACAAAAATGACTCAATAGCGCCCCCTAGAAGTTTTTAACGAAGCAGCCCCGGTTGTACGTTTAAGCAAGAACGACGAATATTTTTAGGTGTATGAGGGAGCCCAAGACCTACAAAAAAGTCTCTTGGACCCATATTCTAAAATGAACAGGAAGTGAGCTACGAATTTTTGAATGTCCCATTTTTGACAATTTTTGCACATTCACAGGGCGCAGACTTTTGCCCACTTCTCCTACACGTTTCATCTGACTGAGTTAAGACTTGACCTGGACCATGTCAAGACCTGAGCCAACGACAGGGGGAAAAATATTGACCTTTCGAAATACTATATGATGAAGGCGGGGCATCAAAATTTGTGTTTCGCACTGAAAAAGGATATGCTTAATAACTCCCCGGTACATGCTCCAAAAAATCCCAAACTTGACATGTATGTTTATCGTCAAGGCCTGAAGCTATCTCTATGACAACATTCAGTTATATATGCAGCGCCACCTAGCCCTTGAGGCATAAAAAAAAAATACCCCACATACGGTATTTTGTACAAAAAATGTAAACTCATTCTAAGTGTGATAACTAAGTCATTTATGAATATTCTTTTAGTTTCCACCACTCAAAATGTTCACTGGCATCAGACTTATCCAAACGTATATATATTTTTATTTATTTTTGATAGCCTCTCTGGACATTAAAAGCAATATCGTGAATGAAGGATATGCTTAATAACTCCACGGTACATGCTCCAAAAAAAATCCCACACTTGACATGTATGCTTATAATCAAGGCCTGAAGGTATCTCGATGACAACATTCAGTTATAAATACAGCGCCACCTAGCCCTTGAGGCTTATATAAAAAAAAAAAACCCACATACGGTATTTTGTACAAAAAATGTAAACTCATTCTAAGTGTGATAACTAAGTCATTTATGAATATTCTTTTAGTTTCCACCACTCAAATTGTTCACTGGCTTCACACCGATCCAAACGTATGTACGTTTCCATTTTGTTTTATTCATTTTTGATTGCCCCTTTGGACAATAAAAGTAACATTGTGCAATGAGTACAACGAGCGATGATGTATATATACACTTTTACAAAAAATACCAATCAGGGCAACTCATTGCCTAAAAATAAATAAGGACGCAGATTTTTGCAGGTCTTAACAATCACCAAAACCCGTTGAGCTTGACACACACTGGCAAATAAAATATTCTACATGTAAACGTTTATTATGCCATTTTCAAAGAAATGTTGCTTCCAATATGCTAGTACCCCAACGTGCCAGTACCCTAACGTGCAAGTACCCCAACGTGCAAGGACCCCAACGTGGCCCGGGCTGCGAGGGCCCTTTATAGCTGCTCGCAGCTCTAGTTATTCTTCTTCTTCTTCTTCTTCTTCTTCTTCTTCTTCTTCTTCTTCTTCTTCTTCTTCTTCTTTATTCTCCGCAAACGATCGCGATTTTGGGTACCTAAACATTCACGAAAACTCACCGAACTTTGCACACTCCTCAGGCCCGGCGAAAAATTTGATATTATTAAGTTGTCATAACAATGCGACTCGATAGCGCCCCCTAGCGTAGAAAAATAAAAACCAAGCCCGGCACGTTTGAGCTAGAGCAACGAAAATTGGCAGGCACGTGTAGCACCCCGAGACGCACAAAAAAAGTCTATTGGGAACATGTAGCTAAAATGTACAGGAAGTGAGCTATGAATTTTTTTATGTCCAATTTTGGCCTATTTTGGCACATTCACTGTGGTCATGCTTTTTCCCCCTTTGCAAACATTTTTCATCCAATTGACTTCAAACTTGGCATTTATCATCTCAAGACCTGAGAGAAAAACTGGGCAAAACATCTTGCCTTTTTGAAATACTATATGACGGGGGCGGGGCATCAAATATTGCCTTTAAAATTTCATTTGTCCAGAAAGAGCAAATGCTTAATAACTCCCATGTTCAAGCTCCAAAAAATCTCAAACTTCTCAGGCAACGTAATAGTCACGGCCTGAAAACATCTATATGATAAAATTCAGTTATACATATAGCGCCACCTAGTGGTTACAATAAATGTCATACTTTACATTTTTAGCTACTGTGCTGAGCTTGTTGAAGGGATCCATTTGAAAATTGGTCAGAAAAGGCTTAAGATGTTGATCATGCCCCACACCGAATATTGTAACTTTTCGCCAAAGGGCGTGGCCGCTACGGTGACGCAAAGTCTGAAGATTTTTCGTGAAAATAAAAGCTGCATTAACTTGACCGAGATGATCCTATCTTCTCAAAATTTCACACATTTGATGAGAGTCCAGCCCTAAAGACATCTACTGACTTATATTTCATCTAACTGATAGCGCCACCTAGTGGCAATTTTTTTTATTACGAATTTTCTTCTACGTTTTTCTCCAAACACGTTAACTGGACCTACCTCATATTTGCTCAGATGAGGGTTTCGGCCTTCATGATGTCACAACACGAAGTTTGTGAGTTTTCGCGAATTGCTGTGGGTGTGGCTAAGCGCTGTTCGCCAAGAAAACAACGCCAGTTTTGAGGGTCTAAACATGCACAGAAACTCATGAAACTTGGCACACACATCTGGCCTGGTAAAATGAGCAATATTTTATTGTTGATTGTGCTATTTTTACAAAAATGACTCAATAGCGCCCCCTAGAAGTTTTTAACGAAGCAGCCCCGGTTGTACGTTTAAGCAAGAACGACGAATATTTTTAGGTGTATGAGGGAGCCCAAGACCTACAAAAAAGTCTCTTGGACCCATATTCTAAAATGAACAGGAAGTGAGCTACGAATTTTTGAATGTCCCATTTTTGACAATTTTTGCACATTCACAGGGCGCAGACTTTTGCCCACTTCTCCTACACGTTTCATCTGACTGAGTTAAGACTTGACCTGGACCATGTCAAGACCTGAGCCAACGACAGGGGGAAAAATATTGACCTTTCGAAATACTATATGATGAAGGCGGGGCATCAAAATTTGTGTTTCGCACTGAAAAAGGATATGCTTAATAACTCCCCGGTACATGCTCCAAAAAATCCCAAACTTGACATGTATGTTTATCGTCAAGGCCTGAAGCTATCTCTATGACAACATTCAGTTATATATGCAGCGCCACCTAGCCCTTGAGGCATAAAAAAAAATACCCCACATACGGTATTTTGTACAAAAAATGTAAACTCATTCTAAGTGTGATAACTAAGTCATTTATGAATATTCTTTTAGTTTCCACCACTCAAAATGTTCACTGGCATCAGACTTATCCAAACGTATATATATTTTTATTTATTTTTGATAGCCTCTCTGGACATTAAAAGCAATATCGTGAATGAAGGATATGCTTAATAACTCCACGGTACATGCTCCAAAAAAAATCCCACACTTGACATGTATGCTTATAATCAAGGCCTGAAGGTATCTCGATGACAACATTCAGTTATAAATACAGCGCCACCTAGCCCTTGAGGCTTATATAAAAAAAAAAAACCCACATACGGTATTTTGTACAAAAAAATGTAAACTCATTCTAAGTGTGATGACTAAGTCATTTCTGAATATTCTTTTAGTTTCCACCACTCAAATTGTTCACTGGCTTCACACCGATCCAAACGTATGTACGTTTCCATTTTGTTTTATTCATTTTTGATTGCCCCTTTGGACAATAAAAGTAACATTGTGCAATGAGTACAACGAGCGATGATGTGTATATACACTTTTACAAAAAAATACCAATCAGGGCAACTCATTGCCTAAAAATAAAAAAGGACGCTGATTTTTGCAGGTCTTAACAATCACCAAAACCCGTTGAGCTTGACACACACACTGGCAAAAAAATATTCTACATGTAAACGTTTATTATGCCATTTTCAAAGAAATTTTGCTTCCAATATGCCAGTACCCCAACGTGCCAGTACCCCAACGTGCAAGTACCCCAACGTGCAAGGACCCCAATGTGGCCCGGGCTGCGAGGGCCCTTTATAGCTGCTCGCAGCTCTAGTTGTTATTGTTATTACTTATTTTTTTCCAGTTTTTTTTTTATTACTGTTATTACGCTATAGGTTCAGGATTTGTATTATGTTATGGGTTTTTCTTATGTTACTGGCTTCTGCAGCATACAGTATATACTATGTTATTTTTTCTAACAATACCTCAGGCTAAAGAGGTCCAGGTCATCTGTGTCAAAGTCCAGGAGAGGCTGCTGTGCATCAGATGGGCCCTGAGACTGAAGCACTGAGGAGGAAGATGAGATGACTGTAGTCTGGCCTGAAGGATGAATGGTCTTGAACTGAAATTGGGGTCCCATCCAAAGCCGACGATGGGGACCTGTATGAGTAACAATCTCCACCTGAGAATATAAATGTAAATAATGTAAGAACACGACATAATCATCAGACAAGTAAGATGTTTGTCGAGCATTGGTGTCAGGGTTACCTGTTTGACATCTATTAAACACGACAAAAAAGGAGCGAAGACATTCAGTTCAGGGCTTGAGAGGAGAGGAACTGACTGATACAATTCACTCCTGCACTCTCTGAAGATTCCTCTCCTCACCCTCTCTATTTATTTGCTTTTCCATGCCCTTAGTTACATGTGTGTTCAAACCCTAACGATGCAAATGTCAGGCATAGTTGTAACACAGTGTACTTGTTTGTCTATGTGTTGTGCATGTGAGTGAAAGATTACCGAGTACATGTGTGGTCAAGTTTGTAATCATTTCTTAACAGAAAACAGGCGACCTCAGCAGACTTGCTCGAACTATTCTGCTGTTAGATGTTGTGGTTCTTCAGCTTGGAGTCATCTTCAAGCCAGGCTATGTGAATGTGAGTGGGAACAGAGCAAAGCATTCTTCATTGCGAGCAGAAGGAATTCTTCTTTGCAAGCAGAAGCAGGCCTTCATGGCAGCAAATATATGATAAGATAACATATATGGCTAGGCTATGTGAATGTGAGTGCAATGCAAAGCATTCTTCATTGCAGCAAATGTATGATAACTTATTATTTACAATTATTCCTACAATTGGAAACTGAGTACTGGATATAATCCTTAAAGAAATGGTTTGACAGATTTCTGTTGCTGTTTGTAACTACAACATTCAAAACTGATGCTCGAGGAAGCAGAGGACAGCAGCCAATCAGAAACGAGTGTGAAAACAGTCTACCAATCAGGAGCGGGCGGTCTCTTTTTTTTATTTTGGTCTAAGTTTATAAAAATAAGTGATTTCGTAGACAATGTATGGTGTAACGATAGGGCGCTATAGAGTAAAGTGGTTCAATTCATTATTAAAAGTATTAAATTTATTGGTTCATTAATTTTAGGTTTAGACTCACATCTAAAACCTGCAGGACTCTGGTCCTCGAGGACCAGGATTGGGGAAGTCTGTGCTTGACTCACCTTCTCAGGAAGAGCTCTGTTCTAATGCTATGTGCACAAAGAGCTGTGACGTATTTCCAGGCAAATCTCAAAAGGCACCGCCTTTTCTGGTAATGGCCATCGCCGTTTGTTTTTCTTCAGAGAACCACGACCAGTTGTCAGCTTTTGGAGTATATTTTCTCGTCATTGTTTTACATGAGTGTGGTGCATTTGTCAAGGCATCGAAGAAGAGGAGAGATGACAGTACATCGAGCGGTCATTCCCTTGTGCCCAGATAGACAGGTTCTAACTCTGCCTTGATTTTTCTCTTATGCCGACCAGCGGAGACAGTGGGTTGTTAACAATCGCAGGGATAATAAATCTTTAGTTCGAGACAACACCAAAGTGCGTTCTCTCATTTTTTTTTTCTGCTGATGTTATCCATCCGTCAACCACACAAGGGTGCCAGTTAACAGTAGAACCAGAGCTGTATTTTGATGGTTCTCAAGCTTTGATGTGTAACTTGGTCCTCTGTTTTCATAGATTATCGATGTTTCTGCCTTTCTAGCTTTTTGACATTTCATGTGCCTGTATTATTCCGATGCTGTCATTTTATTGTATTAAAAAACATATTTATATTTATAAATATTTCTGAGTCACTATTCTTGCACCACTGACGGTGCTGTCGGATTTCCATAGCATCCACTTTTCAGTGAGGCATTAAGAGAAATGTCACCATGGGCGGGCCTATAAAAAAATTAAACACATCCGCTTCAAAATATTTATGAGGCAGAGATCGTTGGATCCCCTCGGTGAAGAGGAGACTTGGCGAAGAGACTACAGGCCAGAGAGTTGTTGTTGGTCGGTTGGTTTATTGAACATGTAAAAATATAAAAACCTTATAAAATATAAGATATTACAGAGTCCCCTAAAGTGACATGGGAGGATATATATATATATATATATATATATATATATATATATATATATATATATATATATATATATATTGTTGAATTGAGTAGATTGAGTAGGGTCAGATGAAACGCCATATCATGTAAAATGAGATAACAAATTAATGGGCTAGACTCAATTCTTAGTTAGAGACCAATTGGTGTCTGTAGGACCGATAAATCATTCTTTGGCCTCTGGGTGTAGTTCCTCAAAGTAACCACCAGATGCCGCCAAACCTGTACAACTAAGCCACCCACTCAGCATTGCCCGGACATTCCATATAAGATACAAATTGAGTGTAAATAAATGATATCCTGAATTAAGTAATAATACACAACACAATCTATATTCGACAATTGTTAACCTGATTTATGGATCAATGTTTGTAGCACATTGAAAGCCAACTATGAAGTTTTGCTGTCTTTTCTTTTCTTTTATTTTATTTTATTTTATTTACAAGTGATACTGTCTTTTATCGCTGATAATATTGCTGTAATTGCATTGAAAAGATTATCTGTATGTATTGTTTGATTTAACAAAGATATATACAAGATGTGCAACAGAGAACTAGAATTAACCTGTTAAGTTCAAGCTGAGAGAATTTGGGATTTAACATGTCATGTATATACATGTTGGGCGGCACGGTAGTCGAGTGGTTAGCACGTCCGCTTCCCAGTTCTGAGGTCTCTGGTTCGAGTCCAGGCTCGGACCTTCCTGGGTGGAGTTTGCATGTTCTCCCCGTGCCCGCGTGGGTCTTCTCCGGGTACTCCGGTCTCCTCCCACATTCCAAAAACATGCATGGCAGGTTAATTGGGCGCTCCGAATTGTCCCTAGGTGTGCGTGCGAGTGTGGATGGTTGTTCGTCTCTGTGTGCCCTGCGATTGGTCGGCAACCAGTCCAGGGTGTCCCCCGCCTACTGCCCAGAGCCAGCTGAGATAGGCGCCAGCAGCCCCCGCGACCCTTGTGAGGAATAAGCGGTCAAGAAAATGGATGGATGGATGGATGGATGTATATACATGTTATTCATGCTTGCTTAATTAATATATCTATGATGTTATTTATTTTAACGTTTATCATTGAATAGAGCTAAGACCTTGACATATTTTTATGTATGACTCATCATTGTCGAATAGAGCTAAGACCTTGACATATTTTCATGTATGACTCATCATTCAACGTTGTGTATCCATGACACATTTGTAAAGAATGTATGACTTCACGACTCATCTGTGGAAAATTACTGAGAATGAGTCCCAACAAGTGCGCTTTGATATTTTTGGAGGCGGAAGGACATTTACCGGAAGAAGTCAGTGATAAGACCCAAGGGGATAAAAAGCCGTCACCAGCTGCTATCGACGCCCTTTTTTCTTCACCCTGCGAGGTCGGTAAGGAGTGTATTCCCGAAGAAGGATTATAGCTGCCTGGGACTTTGGATTTTTTACGAAGGACTTGGACCAGCCGTGAATGGAATTATCTTCAATAATTGGTAATGTACAAATCTTTTAGCAATAATGATGTATAATAGGAAGATATGAATGACTAATCGCGTGTTAGGGTAGGGGCCATTTAATACACTCTCATATCTTTAAAATTATTTTTGCCAAAAACATCTTATTGTCAATCAGGTCTTAAGCTTTTCCGAGAAATGATCAATCTTAGAAAGCTTATTGTAAAAGGTTTATATTATTCTTAATTTTCTGTTTTTATTTTATTTTATTTTGATTGATTTAAAGTTTTATCATTAAATGTGATTTTTATGATTTATATTGGTTATCTTATTATTGTCAATAAAATTGTTTAAAAGATAATTTTTGAATCAATCATTTTATTGTTTTGTTTTAATCTTTATTTTATTTAGTTTTGGTTTTATTTTATTTTTGGACGTTTTATAAGACCTTATTAGTTGTTTTTGATTTTATTTTTATTTTTGGACGTTTTATAAGTCCTTATTTGTTTTGGATTTTATTTTATTTTTGGACGTTTTATAAGTCATTATTTGTTTTGGATTTTATTTTATTTTTGGACGTTTTATAAGTCCTTATTATTTGTCTTTGATTTGATTTTATTTTTGGACGTTTTATAAGTCCTTATTATTTGTCTTTGATTTTATTTTTATTTTTGGACGTTTTATAAGTCATTATTTGTCTTTGATTTTATTTTTATTTTTTTGGACGTTTTATAAGTCATTTGTTTTTGATTTTATTTTATTTTTGGACGTTTTATAAGTCATTATTTGTCTTTGATTTTATTTTTATTTTTGGTCGTTTTATAAGACATTATTTGTCTTTGATTTGATTTGATTTTTGGACGTTTTATAAGTCCTTATTATTTGTCTTTGATTTTATTTTTATTTTTTTGGACGTTTTATAAGTCTTTATTATTTGTCTTTGATTTTATTTTTATTTTTTTGGACGTTTTATAAGTCCTTATTATTTGTCTTTGATTTTATTTTTATTTTTTGGACGTTTTATAAGTCCTTATTATTTGTTTTTGATTTTATTTTATTTTTGGACGTTTTATAAGTCCTTATTATTTGTCTTTGATTTTATTGTATTTTTTTTGGACATTTTATAAGTCCGCATCAATATTAATTTTTCCCCTCTTCGAGGAGGACAACAGTAACGGACGTTTGGGAAAAGGTAAGTGCACTCGAATAACATCTAATGAGTGTCTCCATCTGTATTAATAAAGTCAAATACTCCAGCTTGATATGTAACAAATCCGTATGATTCTAACAAGGATTATTAAATGACTAGGTCAATAACAAATGCAAACAACTTAGAAAAGTGGAGCTGCCAATTTAAGTGAGGTGTTCAGATTATCATTCCTGGGCTCTGTGTGTGTGGTTACTCACTCAGGATTGATAGGTGGATGAAAACGGATTGGCCTCATGATAAGAAGACAGTGAACAAACCTAGGTGAATCCACTTTGATATATCGGCTTATCTAATTCCCGTCTCCTCACGCTGACGCCTTAGAGCTGGTGAGGAAAAAGGGGAATTTCTAACCCTTTAATTGGAGAGTCGATCAGGACATATTTCCCGATTTAAGTCCTGCGGGTAAGCGGAAGTTGACAATATATATATATATATATATATATATATATATATGGGTGGAGTTTGCATGTTCTCTCCGTGCCCGCGTGGGTCTTCTCCGGGTACTCCGGTCTCTTCCCACATTCCAAAGACATGCATGGCAGGTTAATTGGGCGCTCCAAATTGTCCCTAGGTGTGCTTGTGAGTGTGGATGGTTGTTCGTCTCTGTGTGCCCTGCGATTGGCTGGCAACCAGTCCAGGGTGTCCACCGCCTACTGCCCAGAGCCAGCTGAGATAGGCGCCAGCACCCCCCGCGACCCTTGTGAGGAATAAGCGGTCAAGAAAATGGATGGATGGATATATATATATATATTTTTTTTAATTATTATACTTTTGCTGCGCGCTTTACACACAGCAAAAAAAACAAATTATTTTAGATATTTTTGTTTTGCAGGCTAAAGTTGTTGTTTTTTTTATAGTGCTCCTGAGTTAATGTTGGTGATCAGTTTGAATGCATTATTATTTATTGATTTCATGTAAGGGTGGCACGGTAGTCTAGTGGTTAGCACGTCCGCTTCCCAGTTCTGAGGTCTCCGGTTCGAGTCCAGGCTCGGACCTTCCTGGGTGGAGTTTGCATGTTCTCCCCGTGCCCGCGTGGGTCTTCTCCGGGTACTCCGGTCTCCTCCCACATTCCAAAGACATGCATGGCAGGTTAATTGGGCGCTCCGAATTGTCCCTAGGTGTGCGTGTGAGTGTGGATGGTTGTTCGTCTCTGTGTGCCCTGCGATTGGTTGGCAACCAGTCCAGGGTGTCCCCCGCCTACTGCCCAGAGCCAGCTGAGATAGGCGCCAGCAGCACCCGCGACCCTTGTGAGGAATAAGCGGTCAAGAAAATGGATGGATGGATGGATTTCATGTAATTTTATTTTTCCGTATCATATGGTTTGACATGGTCAGTCAAACAATGTTTATAGTTTAATTAAGGATTTAATTTTATTTTTGCACTTTCAATCATTTCTGTTACTGTTAATTACAAGATGTTTTCTTCTTCCTGGGGGGGGGGCCTGACAGAAAATAATTGAGAAGCACTGCGTTAAAGGCACTTTTAGTTAACGAGATAATAACGCGATAATTTTGACACCCATATTAAAAATATTTACTGTAGTCATAAGACAGTAGATCAAAATAACCCCAAATGACCAGGTTTGATAGTCTGTATCAATAGATCTCTACATGATCCACTTACGTACAATGAAGTACTGACTAACTTTTGCTTGTTCTCTATTGCCTTTTGTGCTTGCTTACTTACTCTTGGCAAACTAACACGGAAAGTGTAACCAGATTTTTTTGCAAGCTAAACGGGATGCATTTGAGTTAATCAATTATAAATAGAGTGGAATTATTCATGGTAAAATATAGTGGGTTACCTGCCGACATCAGAGAAGTGAGTTTCTGGGCTTAGTCAGGCTGGGAAAAAAAAAAAAAAAAGTACACATCTTAGTGATTTAACTGACGTTGATATATCGATTTTTATTATTATTATTATTATTAATTTGAGTATTTTGTTGTGGATGATTTAAAAAAAAATCTAACAATGTTTTTTCCCCCTTTTGTTGTGCCGCGGCGTTCGACCCCATGGGCTTCCGTATTTTTCGCTCTGCCAGTCATGTCCTCACATCCTCCATGCGGGAGGAACTCAACAACAGCAAAAAAAAAACAAAAAAACTCCCGCTTAAAAAAACAAAAAACAAAACAGTTTACTATTTTATTGTGCAGGAGTCATTTACACAAGGAAGCACGTATGACAAGAAAGGGGCACAATGAGAGCGATCACCAAATTACTTCTAGACATTTACAAGCTTATGCGAATTGCACCAATGCGCACGTTTATCTCACTGAGTAGTTGCAACATGTAAGCCATCTCGACAAGACGGACTCGCCTCGGAAGCACTTAGTTTATATTCATGTCTACTGAGTCGGTACGAAAGACAAGCTTACTTTCATTCGCCGTACCCGGAACACTTATCAGCATCAACTCTGAGCTTCTGCATCCTCTGCGACATAAAATCGTTATGAAGTGTAGTATAATGGCCTGGTAATACTGATAACAGCCTATTTTCAGTGACAAAACTAATTGAAAATTGAAATGAGATCTAGGGGATGAAGCGGTCAAATCAAGGTAAAATAGCCGATTTACAGGAGCTCAAGACTTACTCTGAGGACTGGTCATCAAATAACACGAACAGGAAAGTTGCCAGTCATGGCAAAATAGTCACCTCAATTTACATAACAGTACAGTGGTACCTCTACTTACGAAATTAATTGGTTCTGTAAGAAAGTTCTTAAGTAGAAAATTTTGTAAGGAGAGACACATTTTCTATGTAAATCCCCTAATCCGTTCCAAGCCTCCCAAAATTCAGACATAAATGTTTTATAAAGCATCAAAACATGTAACAAATACATGTTACAATTAGATTATTGCACAATAAATGAGAGTTGTGCATAATGTAAAAAACAAAGAATAGAGTAAAGAATAAAAATTATGGTCATTTACCTTTTTAACTGCTGTCCTCATTGTTTTTTGCCCTTGTTTTTTTTAACAATTCTTTGAAAATGTCCAAGGCAAACATCATCATAGTGAGCGATCGCCCGACTGGTGAACATTATTTCTGGGTGATTCTTTTAAACAAATTCCGAAACTCTTTGGAAACTTCCGGTATGGCGAGGCATCTTTTTACAAAAAAGGCCCGTCTCGTCGCAATTAAAAACTTACTGTGCCTTCATCAATCACCAATTGTTTGAATTTTTGCACAAATTCGTAGGCAGTTAGTTAGCGAAAAACGGATCGGAACACCTTATGGCCTGAGGGATGAATGACGAGGACGCTGCATAGACACCGATCTATTATCTACGCTCATATGGGAGAGGTTCCTCTTAGCCAATGGGATGCCAGAATTATTATTAATAATTAGAATAGACACCGATCTATTTTATCTATGCTCATAGATACCTTTGGTAGAGGTTCCTCTTAGACAATGGGATGCCAGATAGATGCTAGGTAATAGCCATAGCTGAAAGTATGTTGCCTTCTGTACTGTATTTTTACCTTTCGTATCTTGAAATTTCTTTCGTAACAAGAGGCAATATTTTCCCGTTGAGGCTTTTGTTTCGTAACTCGAAAATTTCGTATGAAGAGACGTTCGTAAGTAGAGGTACCACTGTACTTGTACTTGTAAAATCAGCAGACATTTGGAAGGGATGACAAGCTAAGACCACGGTTCCTACATTAAAGCCAAAATGTGATGTTTATTTGTGTCATATTAAGGGACACAAGCACCACTGTTTATCTGATAAAACAAAGTTTGCAAAAAACTTTATATTTCCAGAAGTATTTGATTCAAGGTAGAAGTTTTTCACATTAATTCCAAGAGAAGAAATATGGTTACTTTTGTTAACTGATAAAATAAATGCAACACATTTTTAACTTCTTTATGTAAAAACTAAACTAGGGATGCAACGGTTTTCGGTCTTGGACAGGACCGTTTGGTCCGCACTGCACGGGACAATACGCCCTTATGGACCGCTGATTTACAAATTTTGTATTGACGCCACTGTGTGTGTGCGTGCCTGTCCAGTGTCGCTGCACAAAAGCCCTCCCTGCGAGCTCATTTCCAAACACTGTTGTGGTTCCGCCCACTCAACGCCTCACACAACAGAAGTGAGATTTAAAAAAATAAATAAAATAAAATAAAAAAAGTAGCAAGCGGGGCGGAGTTGATAGACCAAAGTTTGAAGAAGCGGTGTGGAATAATTTTAGCTTCGTTATTGAATACAACGATGAAGGAGTGAAAACAGCGAACAGAAATTTTATTGTCTGTAAACGTGTCTTGAAATATGTGCCAAACGTTAATCCATTTTTATCGGGAGCGTGGCCGCCACCAAGCTTCAGCTTGACGCTCCAAACTCATTTCCTTGTTTCGTGTCCGCGGCTTCGTCGATGAAAAGAAAACTCCAAACGCTCGTCTTGGTTTTGTTCACTTTAGTCAAAATAAATCAGCGTTACAAAAATTCAAAAATGACATGGAAAAATGAAGTAGCGAAAGATGAGTAATAAAAGAGTTTAAGGAGATCGGGAGATTAGGAGATTCGGAGGTCAAGAAACTGTGTGGCTCTACTCCATGTTGCCTAACTGCATTACTGCCGTGTACCACACAGATCCCTCTGCCTAAAGACAGTAAAATAGATCCTAAACAAACAATGCTGTAATGAAAGCACATTACATCCTAAATTCACAATTTTTAAATACAAAACAAACTATTGCCTTAAACTATTCACGCCACACGTAAAGAAGAAACTTTTCAAATTGTAAATAATGTGAATAATATCCTTTTGTCAGAATAAACTCAACTCACCTTTATCCAAATATTACTTAACTCAAATTTAGAATTTAGACTCCTCCAGCGCGATTCAACCGGCACAACTGGCCCGAAGCACCCAGCGCCCCATCACCGCCATCCAAGCCACGAGTCCCGCGAATCCGTGCCATAAACAGCCAAGAGACCGAGAACAAAACAAAACTAATGACGTATCGGCCCTCCCGTTGTGGTGTCAAAATAGTTACCCCCGGAAAAAAATTGTATCCACTGCTGCGAGTAGGTAACCTTGCAATAGCCACATGGATATGCGCATGCGCTTCACTCAAATGAGTTCTCCGCAATATCCATCAGGTACCTCTCCACAGTAATTTGGTCGGGAAAGGCGGGACATTCTGTACAATAATTAGAGCTGATTGGACAATGCGTTATTCTACACGTTTGTTTTAACCAATCACGGCCATGGGTGAAAATTTCATCTTCGTTCTTGCCAAAAGGGGGAAAAGCACAAACATCTTACCAGCTCGAAATGCAAGGAAGCGCCCCTCGCTGTTCAACATTCAACAAGGAAACGGTGAGTAATCCAGTGAGAACAGAATTAATCGCAGCGTCCATTCTTCCATGTTAGCTTTGTTTGTTAGCTCTGGCGTCGGTGCTGGCTTCCTGGTTTCGTCACAATTGCATATCCCGCCCCCAAACACAATGTCGCTCTGTGATTGGTCTGAACCATCGGCGGAAATCAATGGGAGCCGTAGAAGATGTATTCTCCGGGGTTTGTGAACTCACAAATACCACGAGAATTCATCTTGCGAGAGAGCAAGGTTAGCCGTTTAGAATCACTGGCTACAAATTTTTTTTCGTTTTTTGGAGTGCAAGTGGGAAGCGGAAGCCAAAGGTATGCTGTTTTTGGTTGAAATAGTACGCCGATCACTACTTACATGATAGATGACGTAGCTTGCTAGCTGTTAACAAAGAGACCGCATGTTTGCAGCACATTCCTCAGCAGAGATCACCCCTGAGTTAGTGCTGTGATAATCGTGTTTAAATAGTTAGCTTTTTGTTCAAAATTACTTGAATACTTATGCAAAAAAAAAAGTATGAATGATTTGTTTCACGAAAGTAAAATGGCACATTCATCACGTCTGCCTGGAATCAGAGGTCAATATTATGACCCACTACTGTTTATGAAGAAGAGAAAAATTACCTGATATAAAATGATCTGAGCATATCCTCGTAATTTTTGAGGGTGCAAAGCAGTCGCGTCGTAGGTTCCCTAGCCATCGTGCTGATCTTTCACTCAACTCCTCACTGCAGTGGCGCAAAAAGTGGGTATGCAACGTACGCGGGGCAAAGGGGTGCTGCGCCAGAGGGGGCGCCAAAGTGATGGGAGGAAAAATATTTGGAGCACGTGTAATGATCAAATGGCACGTCACTGATTAGGCGCCCCTCTGCTCCATGACTGTCACGTCCTCTACTCCTAGTCCCCCCCCACACACACACACGCACGCACGCACGCGACACTCCAGTGCACACACCCCTCAAACACACAGGGTGCTAAAGTGAACGCCTCCTCGAGCACACACTGCAGTGCCAGTGTCAGCTCATTTAAAATGTGGAAAAGAAAGAGGGAAAATACGGAGCCCCTCTGGTGTCAGGGTCCGAATTTATTTATTTTTTTGTTGCTAATCTGTACCCACAGTTTAACAATCTGTACCCACAGTTTAGTAAACTATACCCACAATTTAACAATCTGTACCCATAGTTTAATAATCTGTGTACCCACAGTTTAGTAAACTGTACCCACAGTTTAACAATCGGTACCCACAGTTTAGTTATCGGTACCCACAGTTTAGTAAACTGTACCCACAGTTTAACAATCTGTAACCACAGTTTAACAATCTGTACCCACAGTTTAGTAAACTGTGCACACAGTTTAGTAAACTGTACACAGTAGTAAACAGTACCTACGGTTTAGCACTTCTGTGGCGTTATGGAACACGCATGCGCACGCAACGTTCGAGTGGTTGCTTGACAGCAGTATTAGCAGCGAACGGCTGCTTCTTTTCATCTTTGACTGTAGACTTTAGCAGCAATCACCCACTCCTCCCTAAAGAAGTTCACAGTCACTCTTCAGATGCATTACAAGACCATGCAAAAATGTCTTTGAGGGATCAAGCACTGTTAGTACCTTGTCGAAAAAATTTCGCTATTAATACTGCTGTCAAGCAACCACTCGAACATTGTGTGCGCATGCGTATTACATAACGCCACAGAAGTGCTAAACCGTGGGTACGGTTTAGTAAACCGTAGGTACGGTTTACTAAACTGTGGGTACAGATTAGTAAACTGTGGGTATAGATTACTAAACTGTGGGTACAGATTAGCAAAAAAATAAAATAAAATTCAGACCCTGACGCCAGTGGGGCTCCGTAGGAAAAGGAGAAAGATTTCACAGGGATGAAAAATAAATTTTTTAAAGTGGTTAAAACACAGTAGGTAAGTTATGTTAGCGTATCAATAGGAGGCTTGTAAATAGGGTTATCTAAAAAGCTGCTAGTAAATTGACAAGTTACCGTTGTCTTACAATCTAATAGAATCTAGGAGATCACGAGAAGGGCGGCATGGTGATCGAGTGATTAGCACGTCCGCCTCCCAGTTCTGAGGACTTGCGTTCGAGTCCAGGCTCCGGCCTTCCTGGGTGGAGTTTGCATGTTCTCCCCGTGCCCGTGTGGGTCTTCTCCAGGTACTCTGGTCTCCTCCCACATTCCAAAGACATGCATGGCAGGTTGATTGGGCGCTCCGAACTGTCCCTAGGTGTGCTTGTGAGTGTGGATGGTTGTCCGTCTCTGTGTAGGGTGTTCCCTGCCTAATGCCCAAAGCCAGCTGAGATAGGCTCCAGGAGCCCCCGCGACCCTTGTGAGGAATAAGCGATCAAGAAAATGGATGGATGGATGGATGGATGGATGGATGGATGGATGGATGGATGGATGGATGGAGATCACGAGAAGAACATGGTAATTGTGTAAGGTGGGGGAAGGGGGGGTGTTTGAGTATGAGGAACGATCATATGACCCAGTTAGAACAAATCACATAAGACAAAGTAAGAATGGTAAATGTGTTCATGCACGCAATAAAAATCATCTAAAATATTTATTGCACACATAGCAAGCAGTGAATGGGACCAGAACAAGTACACTCAGGGTGTCAGCATCGTAGATGATGTCGATTATGTCTGCTTGATTGTGACACAGTTTCACTGCTCAGTTAGTAAAGATGGGGGTCTGACCTGAGAGAGCCACTCCTCATCATCCTGCCCAATGTGATCAGATGCCAGGCTATCTGATGAATCATGATGTTTGCTTTGGCTCAGGCTCCCTGGGGACATCCCTGAAAGAATCCATCCAGATATAGTCTTCAATTTAAAAACAACCAGTCAATGAAAATAATTTTCAATTTTATATGGACAGAACAAACATTCCATTACAATACTCAACAAATATGCAGGATGTCCACAAAGTCTCTATACAATACTTTAACTAGATTTATTTAATTTGAATGAGTGTTTATTAAAGTTATTATTGTTGTTGTTTTTAATTAATTTAATGGGCTTCTATATTCTGGTACCATTATAGTATTTGCACGAAGTACATCAAGGACAGTAATCAATTTCTTGCCATGTTCGCTGTAGGATAGACTCTACATCAGTTTCCCATCCATCAAGACAGTATCTAAAACACAAAATTTTAATGTGGAAAAAAAAACATTCTGAAACACTGATTAAAACCTGGTGAAGATATCTCATCAACTGCCTTTGTAATACTTTATTTAAATTGTAAAGATATTTTATGGACACACTGTACATCCATCCATTGTCTGAACCGTTTATACTTGCACTGTAAATACCGGTTGTGGCCAAAATTCATGACTCAATTTTTAGTCATTTTACTGAATGTGCTCATTGTATTATTTTATTTCTTATGTTTAGTATAAAATATAGTCAAACTATATATCGAGTAATGTGCTTAACTATTTAGTATCATTATTATTTTAAGATATAACATACTAACGTGAAGAAATAATTCCACACAAATACATTTTACCAGACGATATTTTAGCCTTTTTATTGAACTCATTCACTCGCAGGACATTTTCGCTGTTTTACTGGATTTGGACTGATTTTGCAAGGCCCATAGAATATTGTGTCCTATTGCTATAAAAACATGGATCTACCAAAAGAAAGATGAGAGCCTCTTCTTTCATCAGGGAAAAGAAAAAGTCA
Organism: Festucalex cinctus; assembly: GCF_051991245.1. Classification (NCBI taxonomy): domain Eukaryota; kingdom Metazoa; phylum Chordata; class Actinopteri; order Syngnathiformes; family Syngnathidae; genus Festucalex; species Festucalex cinctus. Next base: position 26,395,380 of record NC_135423.1, on the reverse strand, counting down.
TTTTTTTCCATTTTGCATCAGTTAGTATTAGAATATGGCCAAGTATCGTCATTATTCACAAATCTGTTTAAAATAGTGGGGAAAAACAGCTTTTTGATCTCTTATACTCTGCTGCCATCTCCTGGCCGTTTTTGTAATAACTACCATTACTTCAAGCATTCTCTTCAGTTCAGAGGCTGAATCAAAGCCAAAACGTATAAATACATCTTTGGGAGCATGGTAATATTTAAAATAGAACATAATACGTTTTTGGGATTAAATGAGTTAAAAGCAGCTTGAGCTTCCATTGGCAGCAATAACTTCAACGGAACATTTATCATAGTTAAAGATTGGGAATGCGCCATGATCAGGAGCAATTTTGAACGATTCCTCTCATAAGTTCAAGATGAAGTCATGAGAACTAATGTTGAACTATCCATCCATCGATCTTCTTGACCGCGTATTCCTCACAAGGGTCGCGGGGGGTGCTGGAGCCTATCTCAGCTGGCTCTGGGCAGTAGGCGGGGGACACCATGGACTGGTTGCCAGCCAATCGCAGGGCACACAGAGACGAACAACCATCCACACTCACAAGCACACCTTTAGACAATTCGGCGTGCCCAATTAACCTGCCATGCATGTCTTTGGAATGTGGGAGGAGACCGGAGTACCCAGAGAAGACCCACGCAGGCACGGGGAGAACATGCAAACTCCACCCAGGAAGGCCGGAGCATGGACTCGAACCCGAGTCCTCAGTACTGGGAGGCGGACGTGCTAACCACTCAAACACCGTGCTGCCCTTCCTCTCTCTCAGTCACGACGGGTTTACTCACACTTCACGCCTCTTTACGACTAGTTCGCGCACTGGTACAACTCGAGTTGTGCCAATTCATGCCACAAAATCGTGCAAGTGTCAAGGCGCCTTTATTCTTGTGACCCTAGGTCCCTCTGCTGGTCAACATTTGACATAACAATGTAGTCACACAATATCAACATATCCCCTTTTCTTTGAGGCTACAAACACACATTACACTTTCTGTTTTTTTTGCTTACAACTATTATAACTGTTATCAAAACATCACATCCATTGAGTCATAGATCAAATCTAATGCTTTTTTTCATCTGCCACTGAGACCTCCTCAATACAGGTAATCCTGTGGACACATCACTTGTCTCCGCCTGCACGGGTTCCTCCCTCTTCAAGTCGAGCAAGGTGCCTGAACTTGTCACAGCATCTTTTGCATCATCACAATTGGTCCCTTGGAAGGACTCCTTCGTCTTCAGAAAGTTGCGACGGTTCCGCCTGAGAACTTGACCTTGCTCGGTCCTCACTTCATAAGATCTTGGTCCAACTTCTTAAAGAACAGTAGCCTTTCTGTCCCAAGCATTGTGGTCAAGAATTCTCGCAGCATCATCTTTTTTAAGTGGTTCGAGGGTTGTGGTTGACTTGCCATAACACTGTTTCTGTTTCAATTTAAGATTCTCAATTTTTGTTTTTATCTCCTCATTATGCATGACCTTTGGATAGCAGGGTAGTGTCGTGCGTAGTTTGTGATTCATCAATAGTTCAGCTGGAGATAATCCGTAGTCCAGAGGAGCAGTCCTGTAACTCAGCAGAGCCAAGTGAATGACTTGCTTTCTGTTGCCTTCTTCAGGAGTTGTTTGATGATATGCACTCCTTTCTCAGCTTTGACATTTGCCTGAGCATGCTGACGACTGGATGATACATGTTGGAAACCATATTGTTTTGTAAATTGCAGCCATTCCTTGCAATTACAACAAGGACCTTTGTCGCGAACCACAATTTCTGGTATCCCATGTCTGGCAAATATTGATTTGACATGAGTGATGACATTGTTGGCAGTTGTATTTGTGAGCAGGGCAATCTCAAGGAAATTCGAATAATAGTCTATCACCAACAAATAGTCCTTTCCATTATAAGTCCATCCTTCGAAGCATCAGTTGACACCTTCAGCCTATTGGTTGAGTCATAATACGTAAGAACAGGGGCAGTTGTCAAAGAAGTCTTCAATGGTTTCCATTCCTGTTCATTTCTTGATGTCCATTTGCATTCCGTGGAGTCATGCAATAGCTCCCTGAGTGCTGATGTTTTCATTGACAAATTGGATATGACCTTCCCAATAAAGTTGATCATCCCCATCACTCTGAGCACACCTTTACTATCGGTTGGGCGCGGCAGCTTTGTATGGCTTTGATCTTTGCTTCATCTGGCTCTACCCCATGAGCAGATCAGTTGTCCCCCAAAAACTTGATTTCTAGCACATGAAAGTGGCATTTGGACCAGTTCAACTTCAGTCCATTTTCTCTTATTCTTTGCATAACATTGGTCAGCCTCTCATTTGTCACACCGCGGTGAGGTTTTGTTTTTTGTTGTTGTTTTTTTGTTTAGCATTTTTCTGTCTTGTCATTTCATGTTTTATTTTGACGATCCTGACTCTCCTTTCGTTTCAGGTCACGTGCCCTTCCTCATGTGGTGTCAGTGGCCGTTTCTCAATACGCATTCTTGTCCATACTTACGTCCTCGTGATGTCTTGAAACGTCATCAGTCATGGCCCCAAGTACTGTTCCAATTGAAAGTAGGCAAAAAGCAAAACCACTTAACGGACGGAATACCCGGATGTTGTTCTTACTGCGAGCTTCCTGCTTGTGACGCATTGCCGTAACTGTACCACGTGACTAGATGTTATATAATTCCGAATAATATTAAAGTATCATTTGAAATTAAATTATACATGGGATTTATCCAATTTACGCAAATAGGGGGGTTGTTCTGGAAACATACCGGTGAGAGTTGCAAGTTTTGTTCTAATTCTTCTGAAATCGTGATACATCTTATGCTCTATCTAGTGTGCAGATCCCAAAAACATGGGAAGGAAATCATCCATCCATCCATCCATCCATCTTCTACCTTTTATCCAAGGTCGGGTCACGGGGGCAGCTGCTTTAGGAGGGAAAACCCAGACCTCCCTCTCCCCAGCCACTTCAACCAGCTCCGCCGGCGGGATCCCAAGGAGTTCCCAGGCCAGCCGAGAGACTGAAGCCTGGTTCACACGGCAGGATAATTGGCCCGATTTTAGCCCCGAATTTCCCCTCCCGACAATCGTAAGGACGCGCCGAGACGCAAGCGATAATCTTCACAGATAATCCTGCCATGTGAATTGTCACCATACACGGCGCCTCCTATCGGCGCTCGGAAGGACCCCCGACTTGAAATCGGGCATATCCAACATGTTGGATTTTTTGGTCCGACTTCGCTCCTCGCAGCCGATTGACGGTGACGTGCAGCCAATCAGAAAGCGAGCCAGCGAGGAAGCCGGTGGGGATTCCAAAATCAAAACAGGCATGACACAACAGAAAGTCCGTGCTCGCGCTATTACACTCTATTTTTTTTTAATTATTTGTTTTTTGTTTTTTATACACGCACACACATTCTCCACAAATAAACGTGGTCTCCGGGTGGGATGCCAACAAGAGGTAAGATCGAACCTAAAAAATCCAGCCCGAACCGACCCAGCCCGAGCCTGACCAATTAACTTGATTTGCAGGACCGAGCCCGAAGCAAACCCGAAATTTCAATTTATCCCATTGTATTTTTGGCAGAAAAAAACGCAGGATTTTTTAAGGTTAAAATAATCTACATATTTTTATGATCATGATAAATACATTTGCACAACGAACTAACGCTGGAACACAGAATAAGAGGCCAGACAAAGAGAGTGAAAGAGAGATCTTGATGCGCACTCGCTTAATTACGCGGAGATATAATGCAGCGCCACCTTCTCTGTTTTATCCAAATTATTTATTTACAAGTATTCCTTAGTTTAGTATCCACACATCGTTTTAGTATACATTTTTATAAACATATATTTATTTTTAAAAAAAGTCAACGAGAGAGAAGCCCGGCCCGAGCCCGACCCGACCCGAACGTAATGATTGACATTTTAGGCCCGACCCGACCCAAATTTCGGGCTGGGTCGGGCTTGGGCTAAAGATCTTACCTCTAACGCCAACCCGCGCCGCCTTCACCAAGCCAAGGGCAAGCGATGTCTCGCCAGTGCCCATTTACACTCCTTTAAACAACATCTTTTCTTTTTATGCCGCTTTTTGGCTGAAAACCAGGATTGACTCATGTTAACGACTCGGAAGCCACGTTTAATCTCGAGAGGTTTTGCGAGACTTCCCGTCACATTCTTGAATTAATTCAGCTCGTGTGGGGTGTGTTGATTGTGCAGTGTGGCCGCACACCACACACGGTAAGTTAAAAACTGGAACTCCCGTGATTTTTTCTCTTCACGTGTGGTGTCTGTCAAAGATTGGAAATCGGCCGACAATTTTAAAATCTTGCCGTGTGAACCAGGCATTAGTATCTCCAACGTGTCCTGGGTCGTCCCCGGGGCCTCCCACCAGTGGGACATGCCCGGAACAGACCTGTCTGCTGTCAGACATGACTGACACCATCTGAAACAAATTAGGTTATCTTGGTCGCATCAGACCAATTGACATGGTTCCAGTAATTCACGTTTTTTTGTCTCTTTGTCTTCAGCAATCTGTGGGCCTTTTTGTGCATCATTATTAGAAGCTTCCCTTTGGGACGACGATATGCAGAGCAATCTAACTCACCAATACTATGTCTTTTTTTTCCACAACCTTTGAATATGCTTCTGAACGCATGTACTTAACTTCTTCGATACTTTCACCCTTATCAGATATTTTGTGAAGATGCTGAATAAACTAGCCCCACATCTAAAGATAAATAGGCTTGGGGTCACTCCAACTGACAAGACGGCCATTCGGCTCTTTACTCTCAGGGGTTTGAGAGTGCCCATGTACACCTCTTGGTGCTCAGGTGCTAACGGCTAACTGAGTGCGTTCTTTCAAAATAAGGCACAGGTGGTAGTGGTGAGACAAATAGCTCCTCCACGCTACATTCTGCCCCTTAAACACTGTGTTTTAGGTCCAGTGCATTTCTATTGGGTAGTTTTGACGTGGACGTTTCTACTGCGTGGTGACTGGAATTCCCTGAGTAGAGGCTTTCCAAATAAGGACCGGTCGTTAATCGAGCGTTAAAAAAAAATGAGTGCCGTTAAAGGCACTTTAGGTTAACGAGATAACGCAATAATTTTGAAAGCCATAGTGAGGACCAAAATACGTCTTTATCCAACAGAATGAGGACATTTTTGTGAAGTGAGGACATTTTGGCCGGTCCTCACTTTGCAAGACCTCTTTTTGAAGGTCAACATTTTGTTTTAGAGTTTAGGTTTGAATTGGGTTATGGTTGGGGTTAGTGTTAGGCAATCATTTTTGATGGTTGGGGTTAGGGTAAGGGTCTAGGAAATGCATTGTGTCAATGGATGTCCTCACATAGATATATGTAGAAGGATGTATGTGCGTGGGTGTTGCGTGTGTGTGTGTGTGTGTGTTTGGTCACAGGGGACAGTAAATTGACAGTTATAGAATCTGCACACTGAACACTTTACAGTGTATAAAGATCAAACATTTTCAAAAATACTGTTCGGTGAACTGTGAGGCAGCCACGGTAACACGGTGTAGCGATAGACAGAAGCAGATTTTGATCAGTGAAAAACATTGCTCCAATATACATGGATATGGTATACAGTGGAACCTCTACTTACGAACGTCTCTTCATACGAAATTTTCGAGTTACGAAACGCCTCAACGGGAAAATATTGCCTCTTGTTGCGAAAGAAATTTCTAGATACGAAAGGTAAAAATACATTACCGAACGCAACATACTTTCGGCGATGGCTATTTCCTACCATAGGTACCTATGAGCGTAAAAACTAGATTGGTGTTTGTGCATCGTTCTGGCATCCCATTGGCTAAGAGGAACCTTTACCATAGGTACCTATGAGCATAGATACTAGATCGGTGTTTGTGCATCGTTCTGGCATCCCATTGGCGAAGAGGAACCTCTACCATAGGTATCTATGAACGTATACTAGATCGGTGTTTGTGCAAGTTTCTGGCATCCCATTGGCTAAGAGGAACCTCAACCATAGATATGAGTGTATAGTAGATCGGTGTCTATACAGCGTCCTCATCATTCATCCTGCGGCCCATGAGGTCTTCCGATAGTTTTTCGTAAATGTATGAACTAACGGCCAACGAATTTGTGCAAAAATTCAAACAATTGGTGATTGATAAAGGCACAGTAAGTTTTTAATTGCGACGAGACTGGCTTTTTTTTTAAAAAGATGCCTCGCCATACCCGATGTTTCCATGAAGTTTCAGAATTTGTTTAAAATAATCGCCCAGAAAAAGTGTTCCCCAGTCGGGCGTTTGCTCACTAAGATGATGTTTGCCTTGGACATTTCCTGTTAGGGTTTGCGGGAGATTGTGGACCCAAGTGGAGGGAGGCAAAGAAAGAAGACACCTGGACAGGACACAAGTGGCTTGGGGAGCTGATTGGACAAACACAAGGGAACGGGAAAACGAGCACAGGTGGACATAAGACATTGACAGAACTAGAGACACAAGGAAAACATTATGAAGAAAAACCCAAACTAAAACCCAGACCCTAACAGTACCCCTCCCCCAAAGACAGATCCCAGATGTCCAAAAACACAAAGAGACCCAAAACGAGGGCGGGCGGAGGGGGGCATGGAGGCGGGAACGCTGTCCACCATCAGGGGCAATCAGGAGGGCGTCCTGGGCGCCAGATGAGCGATGCTGGGCGCCGCCAGTCAGGAGGGCGTCCCGGCCGCCAAATGAGCACCGCCGGAAAAGGTGCGGGTGGCGGCCGCTTTTCCTGCGCCGCCGTAACAGGCTCGGGTGGCGGCCGCATTACGTGCGCCGCCAGAACTGGAACTGGTGCGGGTGGCGGCCGCTGGCCTTGCGCCGCCGGAACTGGAGCTGGTGCGGGTGGCGGCCGCTGGCCTTGCGCCGCCGGAGCTGGAGCTTGGGCGGGTGGCGGCCGCTGGCCTTGCGCCGCCGGAACTGGAGCTGGGACGGGTGGCGGCCGCTGGCCTTGCGCCACCGGAACTGGAGCGGGTGGCAGCCGCTGGCCTTGCGCCGCCGGAACTGGAGCTGGTGCGGGTGGCGGCCGCTGGCCTTTGCTGCCGGAACTGGATCAGGGAGAGACTGGAGGGCATGAATCCATGCCTCCCTGGCAGAAGCTCGACGCCGCACGATGTCATCTAACTTAGCCTCCGTAGAAAGGCTGTTGTGGTGGATTTGCACCATTGCCCCCTCCGGGTCCATTGCTGGTCTAGTCTTTCTGTTAGGGTTTGCGGGAGATTGTGGACCCAAGTGGAGGGAGGCAAAGAAAGGCGTGGCAGGGGAGCTCTTAAACATATTTTAATTTAACGCATAAACAAACAAAGTGCAAAAGAACATACAAAGTGCAAACTAAAGCTGGGAACTAAACTTACTAGATGTAACCTAAACGGGCAGGACTCAGAGGCTCAGGGAAACAAGCTGTGGCGACGACAGGACAACAACAACAAAGACTCGACCAGGACTGAACGAAAGCAGGGAACTAAATACACATACTAACGAGATAACAAGAGACACCTGGACAGGACACAAGTGGCTTGGGGAGCTGATTGGACAAACACAAGGGAACGGGAAAACGAGCACAGGTGGACATAAGACATTGACAGAACTAGAGACACAAGGAAAACATTATGAAGAAAAACCCAGACCCTAACATTTACGAAGGATTGTTTAAAAAAAAAAAAAAAAAAAACATCCATGGATCAGTTCTTTACAAAACACCAGGCCAAAAAAAAAAAAAACTTCTGAGAGAGGAGAACATGTACCAGAGGGCAAAAAACGATGAGGACCGCAGTTAAAAAGGTAAATGACCATCATTTTTATTCTTTACTCTATTCTTTGGAATTTACATTATGCACAACTCTCATTTATTGTGCAATAATCTAATTGTAAGATATATTTGTTACATGTTTTGATGCATTTTTATGCTTTATAAAACATTTATGTCTGAAATTTGGGAGGCTTGGAACGGATTAGGGCATTTACATGGAAAATGCGTCTCTACTTACAAAATGTTCTACTTAAGAACTTTCTTCCAGAACCAATTAATTTCGTAAGTAGAGGTACCACTGTACCTGTATTTTGGCTGAGCAAATTGCATTACTTGACTTATAACTTGCTTAACACAAGTGATGACTTGAGTCGACTGCCTTGAAAGGGGGTGGGGGCCCAACTTCATATGCTTTATATTTTCAACAGTACCTCAGGAGTTGCTTGAAACCTGAAGATTAAGATTCCCCACTTATAATTTCCACATATGTGACTTACGCCATCCTCTCAATCTATCTGTATTTTTTATTTATTTATTTCCCGCAAACATCATCATCAAATAATGCAATTCTGCTTCATCAAATAACCTGCTCGCCACCATGGAATATACTGCCTGTCTTTATTAAATGTGGGGGTTGAGGTATTTTGCTCTGCTGAATGCCAGTGGCCTCTTAGTCAGAGCAGTGAAGCAGAAAGTCAGCACAACAACAAAGGCTGCTTAGGTACTGATGAATCTCAATCTCATGGGGCCTGGGGCCCATAGCCAGTGCTTGAACAGACTGATCTCCAAGGACAGATAAGGGCTTCATAGAGTTTGACAGCTGACTATTGACACGACGCGAGGAGGTAGGACTCAGACGCAGAGTGACAGTTGGCCAACAAGGCTGTAGTTTTAATTGCTCAAAACTCAAAACACCTCTCAAAGAGGGAAAAAAGGCTGAACAAAAAGAGCTCCAAACTGGAGATACAAAAAAGGCACTCAAAAACAGGGACAACTAAAGGCGCTCCACAAGGGAGGAAAACAAGGGGCAAACAAAGGGCGCAAGACAAGGCAAGGCAGGACATCAAACAAGGACTGTGGATCAAGGACTGTGAGGACGCTTCCATGCACTGAGATGTGACACTTCGGCACTGAGAGGAGAATTCAGGTGGCTTTTATGTCCGGGTTGATTGGGAACAGGTGGTAGTGATCATGGGCGTGGACCGGTAATCAGTGAGGCTGCAGGAAGGGCAAGTGACCTGGGTTGAGATGAGAGTTAGTACTTTCAAAATAAACCGGGAACCTGACTGTGAAAATAAAAGCATGACCCGCCACTCTGGTGGCGGCGTGACAACTATGGTGTGGTAAAAGCTGGGGGGGTATATTAACTGAAGTTACTTTCTTATCAGCTGTCCTATACAGAATTTATACAAAATTAATCTGCTAGAAATCACTCGAGGCTGGCCCGAATGTCTTTTATCTCACTTTCAAACATTGTTCCCTTTTGAATGGTACTTCGGCAGATTCTGGCATATTGGCATACTGGGTGAGTTTACTCATGATATCATGAGGGGCAGATTTGATTGACATCTCCTTCATTCAGCTTCATTCAGCTTCATTCAGCCAGCTACAAATAAAACTATCTAGGATTTCTAGGATTTCTCTTTGATTACTGACGCAGTCATGGCACAAAGGTTTCTCATTACGTGCCTGATGCCCCTAAAGCCCTCACTGTGGCCCCTTCTAAAATAAGGACAGATTGACAAGGCAACAGTGACTGCCGTTTCGTGGGTGTAAAAGTCCAACGAGAGTCAGTCACTTTCCACAATTATAATTATATAACTGGTAACGAGAGGCTAGAACAGCCAAAAAGCATACCGTTTTAATCCCACAATTACACTCAATGCTCAGTCATTCATTCCGATGTGTGTATTGATTTCAAAATATATCATGGAAGGTAAAATGTGTTATATGAATGCATTAAAGTTTTTTTGTACCCTGTGGAACATACATGTTTCAAGGTAGTTTGTTGAGTTTGTCACTTTCAAACTCGTGACTGCCACCTCTGGCCTAAAGCGTAACTGATAACTAACATGGCTCTCGAGTGCCCCCGAGAGTGGAAAGACAAAAAGTAACCTCGGTACGTGTAGGCAACCCTGGTCCTCGAGCCGCAGTCCTGTGTTTTAGATGTCTTGGAGCTTGCCAGAGCTTGCTGATGCGCTGCACATTTTTTTTCCCCCAGTGTGGATTTGAAAAAGATATACTTGGGGCTGATTTCACTTCAGATGGCAAATTATTCCATTTGCATGCAGCAGACTGGTTTTTACTTGAGTCCTATAATTCTAAAATAACAGTACTCTGACTTGAGTACAATTTTGGCTACTCTACCTACCTCTGCCCGACCGACCGCCCGCCCGCCCGCCCGCCGGCCCGTCCATCCATCCATCCATCCATACATCCATTTATTTTGTTGACCGCTTATTCCTCACAGGGGTCGTGGGGGGCGCTGGAACCTATCTCAGCTGGCTTTGGGCAGTAGGCGGGCAGTAGTTGCACTGTAATTATTTGCAAAATGCAACTGGACAAGAGTGTATAACTGGGCTGTAATTTGTTGTATGGTTTAATCTTTTTCTCCTGGGTCACTCCTTCATTGTACTGCCCAGCCTCACAGGACACAATCAAAAAGAAGGCTGGAAAGGGATCAAGCTGAGAAATAGGATGTTGAGAATGTGTTTGAGAATCAATCAATCAATCAATCAATCAATCAATCAATCAATCAATCAATCAATCAGTCAGTCAGTCAGTCAGTCAGTCATTCAAATATGTACAGTGGTACCTCTACTTACGAAATTAATTGGTTCTGGAAGAAAGTTCTTAAGAAGATTTTTATTTTATTTTTTTAAGTAGAGATACATTTTCCATGTTAATGCCCTAATCCGTTCCAAGCCTCCCAAAATTCAGACATAAATGTTTTATAACGCATAAAAATGCATCAAAACATGTAACAAATACATGTTACAATTAGATTATTGCAAAATAAATGAGAGCTGTGCATAATGTAAAAAACAAAGAATAAAAATGATGGTCATTTACCTTTTTAACTGCTGTCCTCTTTGTTTTTTGCCCTCTTTTTGGTTAATGTTATGTTCTCTCTCAAAAGTGTTTTTGCCTGGTGTTTTGTAAAGAACTGATCCAAAAATGTTTTTTTTTTTTTACAATCTTCTTCTTCTTATTATTATTTTAATCACTCACTTACTCACTCACTCACTCACTCACTCACACTTATATCATGTAAGCCACACATGATCTCTAGGGGTGGGAATCTCTGACATGAGGCCGATTCGATATGTATCTCGATACACAGGTTGCGATTCGATTGAAAAACGATTATCTTTCAGAACAGAACGGTTCGATACGGTTCGATTAAGTTTGGGAACGATACAATTTTCGATTCGATACGATTAATTTCAATATTCAAAACTTATAGTGACATTTGTTGTTTGTAAACATTAATCTTAAAACACCACAAATTTTTACAGTATCTACAAATGTGTTAAAAAAGAACAACAACAATTTCTTCTATATTTTTATATATTGAATCAATTATTTAAATGGACCGGAACAAAGGGCTGGGCGATATGACTGAAAAATGTATCAGTTTAAATATTTATTAGTCGTTATTGACAGTTATAATTGTTTTTTGTTTTTTTGTTTTAAATTCAAAATCAGGATCAGGAAAACAAAAGGCTGATAATTCAATTTGAAATATAAATATTTAACCTTTAAAAAGACAACAACACAATTAAACAGAATATGTCCACATTGTGAAGTATTTCAGAAACATAAATTTAAGACATGAAATAAACCTACCGTCCAGCCAAAAGAAATATGCAGCCACCTTATGGAACAATAAATCTATCAAACACATTTTAACCACTTAATATATCCAAAAATATTTCCAAAAGTGCCCTAACCTTTTTATCAACAATTTTTTTTTTTTACAATTTTTGTTTTTCTTTGCCATAACATTAATTTTTGGTTAATGTATGACATCTTTTTTGTTTTTTTAATCTGAGACACGATGATGACCACGGAATCACCACTGTTTAAGTTTTGTTTTTTGGGCTGTCGTTCATTTTGAGTTTGATGACGTAATCACGGGCACGTCTCAGTTCTCCTTTCTGCTGCTCATGCTAGTTGTGTACATTGACAGGGAGCCACAAACTGAGAAATGAGATACTTGCAGTGTGCTTTTAGCTTAGCTGGTGTGTTGGCTGTGGGACATACCTGTGTCGTTTGAATCCATGCATTGGATCGTCACGGGAGTTATTCTTTTGGCTCGCGCGCAGCACCAACGCCGGCCCGGGACATACAAGTGCACCGAGAGGACTCGATAGCCATGGGAAATACCGAGATGTGAGGCACCGGCTTCTGCTAACTGTCTCCACTGTTGCATGTTGTCACTCGTTGTGCGCGACTGCGCGCGTGCCGTGTCGCGAGCACGGCGTTGACGGTAGGCCCCCCCCCCCAAAAAAAGGTGCGTAACGTCTTTGCATTATGTTTACAACATCCGGGGAATGAAGCGTCTCTGAGCGCTACTTTGCTAGCTCTCTGTAAACACGGAAGTAGCTTGAATAGTGACGCTACTGAAACGTAAACAAAACAAGTAGAGCACGGTGCAGAACTCTTGCTATTGTTATGAAAACCATAAAGCCTCACTCGCAACCGATTCACAGCAACGCGATATCCGGTCCACAGCTTTACAAGCAATGTATCTAAGGATTCCCGGCGGATTTTGTATCGGTTGACAAGTCTGCTATCGATACGGCCGTTTAGCTCCCCTTGACGACCGATGGTTCGGTCGAATCGGTTTTTTGTCCCACCCCTAATGATCTCCCAGGAGGATAAGTGAACCTACGCCATCCGGCACCGAAGGAAAGTGACGGTTCCACTGCTCCACCTGGAGGCCTTGTTTTTTTTTAACAATCCTTTTTTAACAAAATGTCCAAGGCAAACATCAACATAGTGAGTGATCGCTCGAATCGTGAACACATTTTCTGGGTGATTCTTTTCAATAAATTCTGAAACTTGATGGAAACTTCAGGTACGGCCAGGCATCTTTTTCCAAAAAGGCCCGTCTCGTCGCAATTAAAAACTTACTGTGCAACGTAGCCTCCATCAATCACCAATTGTTTGAATTTTTGCACATATTTGTTCACTGTTAGTTAATACTGACGTAAAACCATCTAAACACCTCATGGCCCCAGGGGCAAATGACGAGGACGCTACATAGACACATTCGATTTTATATCTATGGTCAAATACTCTTAGCCAATGGGATGCCAGGAAGATGCCAGTAATAGCCAATGGCAGAGCAGCGGTCCATACTGTAGTTTTACCTTTCGTATCCTGAAACTTCTTTCGTAACTCAAGGCAATATTTTCCTATTGAGGAGTTTCGTAACTTGAAAATTTCATATGAAGGCATGTTCGTAAGTAGAGGTAACACTGTATTTCTATAGCACATTTTATACTTTAAAAGCAACACAAAGTGCTTCACAAAAAAAAGAATAATAACAATAAATTTAAAACTGGAAATAAATGCCACTTTTCCATCGGTCCCGCATGGTACCACACCACACCACACCACACCTCACGCAACCACACCGCAACCGCCGGTTTTCCATTACAACTGGCGCACGGCGGGAAGGGGGCGGCAACATTTCAACCGTCCAAGCCAAGCTTACACTCCCGCATTGCGTGCGGATCTGAGATAACATTTCATGAGTTGCGGCAACATTGAACCACATTTACAATTGAATATGGACCACCATGGATGAAATATTGCGATTCACGACCGGCTCGCAAATCTATTTCTGAATGGAAAGCTCTGCCGCTGGAGCTCTCATTCAAGTGAATGGGAACACACCACCAGCCAATGTTGTGCACTCGTGATGTTTTTTAAAACCACAGACATTACAAATCCATCCAACAAGTACCTTTTAAATTATAAATATAGTTCAGCGTTGTTGTAAAACATTATTATATTTATTGTATAATACTGTATTTTAATGACTTTGTTATTTTAGTTGGCTAAAGACCGGTGGGCGCCTCTTTAATGCCGCCTATTCCATTTTTTTTTCTGATGCTAGATTGGCTCCCTGAAAAAAAAATTTAAAAAAAAATTATTGTAATAAAAATATTAAGCCGACTTCCAAACGGTGAGAGATGCCACATGTGGCAAGAAAAAACATCACGGGAGTCACAGTTTTGTAGTTAGGTTAATAGTGAAATAATTCAAGAAGCATGTTCATAATTGGGCTGGGGAAAAAAGTCGACCAAGTCGACTAGGTCGACTTTAAAAATAGGTCGACGCTCCGCCTGGAACCATGTTTGCGCCGTCGCGGTCCATGTTTCACACGGACCTTTTATGCGTGTTGCGAACTACCGTACATTGAGGAGGACAGAGTTAAAAAATGACTCCTGGCACTCCCCTAACAAAAGACAAAGAATGTCCAGAGTTTGGGACCATTTAAAGAAGAGTGAGAGGACAAATAGTTATTTGCAAATTGTGCAAAACAACAATAGCAGACGACTGCGAGTAGCAATGCATTGCTAAGCTAACCGTCTAACTCCACTTGTCATTCTCAACAAGAAATGCAGGCAGGATGGCACACAATATATTTCCTTTCACACGCACGCACATTCGCCATGAGCCACTACGGGTAACGAATGGCTGGGAGAGTAAAAAGTCCACAAGGAAGGAAGTTGACAAACATCGTGTGTGTAGGCGTGCGTGCTCGCAGTTAGACTGTAAATGGAAGACTATTATTGTATGGGAAATATAAGGAACAATGGGTATTTATATCCAGATTATCCACTCAATTCAACACACGTTGAACATTTGCAGCCTCAACACTAAAAATAAATAAATAAATATATAAATAATAATAATAATAATAATAAAAAGTCGATTAGTCGACTTAAAAAAAAGTCGTGACAGCCCTATTGTTGAATTGAGTGGATTGAGTGGGTCAGATGAAACGCCATATCATGTAAAATGAGATAACAAATTAATGGACTAGACTCAATTCTTAGTTCGAGACCAATTGGTGTCTACATGAGTGAAAACCAAACCAAATGGCCTCTGTGTGTAGCTCCTTAAAGCAACCACCAGATGCCGCCAAACCGGTACAACCAAGCTGCACTCAGCACAGCTCGGGCATACCATATAAGGTAACGGAAGTGGCCAAATACAAATTAAAAGTAAATAAAAGGTATCCTGAATTAAGTAATAATACACACACACAATCTAAATTCGACAATTGTTAGCCTGAATTATGGATCAATGCTTACAGCACATTGAAGCCACTATGAAGCTTTGCTGTCTTTTCTTTTAATTACGAGCGATACTGTCTTTTAATCGCTTATAAGATTGCTGTAACTGCATTGAGTGTAAAGATTACCTGTATGCAATTGTTTTCTCCTAACATTGTCATACAAGATGTGTAACATGAAAGAATCAGCCTGTTAAGATTCCCTGAGAGAATTTGGGATTTAACATGTCATGTATATACATGTTATTCATGCTTGCTTAGTTATGTTTAGAATATTATCATACATTATGTTGATTTGATGTTTGTGACTATCAAATAAGAGCCAAGACCGTTGAATTGTAACTGAGACTTTAGCAGCACGATGAATTTCCTGTTTGAAAAACAGGAACTGGTTGCTAAGCTACGCAAGCCATAGAGCGCAACCTGGTTCAACAGTTTCCTGTGTGCGCTGATGCAAGATTGAGCTGATGCAATGTTGCGCGCCTGTCACTCAACTGTGTGAAGACTGTGAACAAGCCCTAACTCGTCTCGGCGCATTGATATGTGAAGAGACTACAAGAGACTGGAAATCCCCCAAGACGCGCGGAAGGACACGTTCACCAAGAGGAAATCAGTGACACGCAACCAAGGTTATAAAAGATCGTTCCCGGCGAGGATCGGGGCTCTTCGACTTCTCCCTGCGATGAACCTGTATGGAGTGTGTTCCTGGAGGACTGTTCAGCGGCGTGGTAAGACTTAGGTTTTTTCGAAGGACCTTTGGCTGTTAGCCGCGACCGGGACTTTTCTCCCCAAATTGGGTAAAGTACAATGCCTCTATTAAATAAGATGTTTAGTAGGAAGTTATGAACGGTTAATCGCGTGTAGGGACGGAGCCATTTAATACACTCCCATATCTTCAAATTAATTTTTAGCCAAAAACGTCTTATTTTAAATTCAGGTCTTGAGCTCTTTTGAGAAGTGATCAATCTTAGAAGGCTCTTATCAAAGGTTTAGATATTTAAGTTTAATTTCCCTTTTCCTATTTCATTCTATATTTTATTAAATTTTAATTTTTATTGTATTTGTGATTTATAATTGTGTCTCGCGTCTGGCGAGTGCTCATTAAAGGAATTGAAAACTGTTTTCTATATTCATATTATTATTTGAAATAAAATAATTGAAAGACAATTTTTGATTTAATTATTTTATTCGTTTCTTTCGGTTTTATTTTATTTCTTTTGGACATTCTATATGTCCGGGGACATTTTTATGAGACCTAATAAAAAGATTTAAAAACCGATTGTGAATTATTTTGTTTATTTGTTTATTTGTTTATTTCTATTTTTGTTTTATTTCTTTCGGACGTTTAAGAAGTCCAGGTCGTTTTATAAGACCTTATTATTTTCCTTCGAGACGGACAGCAGCAACGGACGTCTGGAAAGAGGTAAGTGCATTCTAATAACATCTAATGAATGTTTCCATCTGTATTAATAAAGTCAAATACTCCTGCTTGATATGAAACAAGTCCGTATGATCCTAACAAGGATTATTAAATGACTAGGTCAATAACAAATGCAAACAACTAAGAGAAGTGGAGCTGCCAAGTAAGTGAGGTGTTCAGTCTATTATTCCTGGGTTCTGTGTGGTTGCTCATTCAGGATTGATAGGTGGATGAAAACGGATTGGCCTCATGATAAGAAGACAGTGAACAAACCTAGGTGAGTCCACTTTGATATATCGGCTTAACTAATTCCCGTCCCCTCACGCTGACGCCTTAGAGCCGGTGAGGGAAAAGGGGAATTACTGACCCTTTGATTGGAGAGTCGATCAGGACATATTTCCCGATTTAAGTCCTGCGGGTAAGCGGAAGTTGACATGTGGCGCCCATACGTGGGGCTCGATTGACTCATTTTTGTCAAAATCGGGGTCGATCGAAGCCCGAACAGGAACCCGAGTGAGCGCGACTTTGAGCTGGGGGCACCGTGCTTGGAGTTGACGGCGAACTCGCTGATAAATTGTCATGTCAGACGACCCTGAGCTAACACAAAATTAGTCTCTTTGATGAAAATGTTTCATGGAAAAGAACTGCTTTAATTGTGAAAATCTAGTGTGATTTTTGAATTGAAGTTGATTGTACTATTTTGTGTTAAAGGAACGGTGACTGGCCCCCCCCAGGAGACTTACACTCAAACAGAGGCTGAGTGTGAGAGAGCCATTAAAAGTGAATGGGCTTTTACAGCGACCTGCTGCTTTGGTCGGCTGTGAAGGTACTGATAGTGTACCTGGTAGAGCGCGCTGCGCCGCGCATTCCTGAGGGAGGGGCTGAGTCAAGGGGTGGTTCAAGCCCGCCCACAAAGAGGAGGAGGGCTTGAACAGTTAGAGTTAATGGTGGAGAGCTGCTCGGGGAGAAGGAGTCTCCTTTAGTAGTGTGATGATAAACTATGGTCTACGGTATTTAGGCCTTCCATATTGGGTGCGGTTGCCCATGTTATTGGTTTGTCATCTCAGGTATCCATTTGTAGCAAAACTACCATACTCTTTGCTTAGTTATTGCGGGGTGCCTGAAAATATTTATAGTCCCTTCTCTTGGATAGCGGACTCAGTGTCAGAGGCTGACGCTGCAAACCTAACCCTGATTCCCTGTCTCTTGCCTTTTCTCCTGGAGTTTTTGAAAAAATCTTAAGTTTTCGGTTCCCGACAGGAGTGTCCATTGGCACAAGAAGAAAGTCGTCGAGAACCAAGGAGAAAAGGTAGGAGTTTCCACTAGACTAATGCTCTAGTGGAAGCAGCCTTTTTCGGTTCTGACAGGAGTGTCCATTGGCACAAGAAGAAAGTCGTCGAGAACCAAGGAGAGAGGTAGGTGTTTCCACTAGGCTAATGTTCTAGTGGAAGCAGCCTTTTTCGGTTCTGACAGGAGTGTCCATTGGCACAAGAAGAAAGTCGTCGAGAACCAAGGAGAGAGGTAGGTGTTTCCACTAGGCTAATGTTCTAGTGGAAGCAGCCTTTTTCGCTTCTGACAGGAGTGTCCATTGGCACAAGAAGATAGCCAGATCCCGGAAAAGGGAAGCGGAGAGGATTACAACCGATTTGGAAGGACAATACACCCCACCGTTTAAGAGAGGACATCCGCCTACGAGTTAAGGTAGGAAACCCGAACGCGGTAGTCCCAATAAAAGTAGAGGTAACGTACACGGGTACGGAGCTGAGTAACCAGGAGCTATAGTACGTCCCTGAAACCCAAAGCGCACGGGTAGGCTTCGGAAATAGATAGCTCCACTCCTACAATAAGAAAGCAAAGCGGGCTATAAAACACGCTAGTGAAATAATGGAAAAATTGACGGGGAAAAATGGAGGGGAAAAGCCCCCCAGCCCTACGGAGAGGGGAGCAGGATTAAGGCCTGAATTCCGTCCTCTAAAACAAGTGGATATACCGGTAGTGGTTATGCTACTGGGTGAAGGTGTAAATCGATGGCCACCAGGAGCCAGAAGGCACCTGGAGATAAACAACCCTTCGATCCGTCCGACAGACCTCTCAGTCGAGGTGGAAAGGGCGGTGAAGGAAACGGGAATGTTCGTGAGCGAATTTCCCGAAATAATGGGCATAGCAACAGTAGTGGTAAACCACCCCCAAGGGGGATGCACCTCTGGGACGGTGGGCCTTTGGGTCCACTGGTGGTCTGTGTTGTTGGATGTGTATAATGTGATGGAAGTGGTTAGTACCGGAGTCCAGTGGGACCCGACGATAAGATCCCTTGCCGAGAAAATGCACATAAGGGTGGAATTGGCAAATCCCAAGGGGACTGAAGCTTTAAGCCTCAACCTTTGGGAACAACCGGAGTTGAAAGAGCTCCAGATGGCGAGGAAGCGGTTTGCTGAAGCCGCTAGTGAAGAGGGCTTTTATGATACGGGCTCATGTGTCCCAGTAGAGGAGGACGCAGGAGCATCGGAGAATGAAAGCTCAGGAATAACAGTAAGAATGACTCCCCTGATAAGAACGGCGCCCCTGGGGGGGCTGCCGGAGGAAACCAAAAAGGTTTCAATCGGGAATGGAGTGATATTGTGTCACTATGTGGGAAGCCCCTGGCGGATACAGGGGGATGCTATAGTGATAATTACAGATAGATCACTAAAACCACATAGTAAAGCGCTTAGGAACATTTTAAGGCAGGAAGCAGGACAAGAATATGAATCAGAGGTTAAACAGGAATTACAGAAAAATTATCAGCGGCCAATAATAGCGGCAAAAACTAGTGGTGGGAACACTCCCTATGGCATGATAATTCACGTGCCAGGGACAGAGTGGAACCCTAAAAGCGAGCAGTCACAAGATGCGGACGAAATGGCAAAAGCATTGGAGAGAGGGGTTGACAAAGCACTAGGTGAAGGAGCGGAGAGAATAGTGATAGATGTAAACTGGATAAAAACTGGGAAAATGCAGTGGCAACAGGCTGAGTCCATACCTGTGGCGGCCTTCACCTTAAGAGCTAAGACTCCCGTGACAACACCATCGGGAGTAGAATTTGTGGTAGCAATATCAAAAAAGCAGAGAGAGGAGCGAGTTAAATCAGTGACAGATGAAATTTTAACCCGTACTAGGCAGATGGATCGTGAACGGCGCCAGCTCCAGCAATCGATAACCGGAGAACTCAGGGACTCGCCCCAGTCCCCATCCCCAGTTAAAACAACTCCCGTGCCTTCCCCGGTGAGTGGAGGGATGTCAGGAGCTGCCCGGGTGGTAGAGGATGAAGAGCGAGCGGGACCGAGCAGACAAACCCCGAAGGGGAAAAAACAAAGCCCCAAGGGGAACGGTGACCTTTAGCCCCGTCACGTCTACCCCTGGAACAGCACGGGACCCCTTTCCGGAAAGACCCCCCATGATACCGGTGCCCCTGCCAGAAGATGGGAGCGAAGAGGAGGACGGTGGAGAGCAAGCTCCTGTTCCGACCGCGATTGGCGCTAATCCCGCTGATGAAGACAACCCCGGCCAGAACCCAAAAATAGTTACAAGACCAGTGAATAGAAGAAAGAAAAATCCTCAACCTACGTTTGATGTGTACCGGTCCTCAGAAAGGATAGCTAGGGATGTTAGCCTGGGATGGATCGAGACAAAGGATGGGCGAAAAGCGTACATACCCGAGGCAGGGCAAGTAAATCGCCCTTATCCACCGGCCTGGCTTCATAAGCTAGATAGTAAAATGCCTCTAACTATGCGAATAACTTATCGCGAGGCTGTTAACATTTTACAGGCTCCGCCATATACCACATTACTTGCTCACCAAGACCTGACTAAGAATTTCAGGGATGGTTACGTGGCGGTGGCACATGATTTTATGTTAAGACGGCTCAAAAAAGCAATAAATGATAAAGCAAAATGTGAGCTGAGAGCCGACGATGATTTAAATTCAGATTCGGATAATGATGGAGCAGCGGTTACTTTAACGGTACCAGCTGCCCCGAGAACCCCCTTGAACCAACAGACCCAATATATGACACAGTTGGGATCAACTACAATAGTACCAAACCCAATAAATCAGCCACACGACATAGAGGGTGATGTGCAGCAGTTTAAGACCTTAAAAGAGTTGGTTCGCCAAAAAGGTAGGCTAGAATCAGCTAAAGAGTATTTAGTTGAGACATGGCCCATGATTAGGGACGCGCCAGGAGGAGATGGCGCGAAGAAGCTATGGCTTCAATACATCATCGCTAGCCCCGTCGGACCAAACGAAACACCACAACAGGTCTATGAAAGATGGGTGGATGGCGAAGATGAAGAAGAAGATGCCCATGTTAACAGGGCTAGAGAGCAACTCAAAAGGGACGTTTCACTGCTAAACGTGTGGCACAAAATTAAAGAAGTTATATCGCCAAATAGGTATATCAAAGTGCTGCGGATGATTGTTAAGGACAAAGGGAACGAAGCTGTCTTTGTGAAAATGGCTCCAAATAGCACGACGCTGAAAATTGAAGCCTCCGTTAAGAAGTGGGATCGCCTGAATAAGCATAACGCTGAGAAGAGGAGAACCGGACCAATCGCTAGTCGCACCCGAGGGAACGAACAGCAAGTCCAGCAGGGAGCTCAGCGACCAGTTCAGACTGTCCCCTATGTGAGACCTCAGCAACAGAGAATGAGTGGAAATCAGAGACCGGCCACTCAGCCAGGACAGCAGACGAGGCCCCAACCAAGACAACAGCCAGCAGCGCGAAGACCAGGTCCAGCATATATGCCCAAAGAAGAATTTGACAAACTAAACCCAGAAGAAAGGAAGGGCTTCCTCGAGGCGCGCAAGGCTGCAGCCTCCGGGGGGCCTGGAAAGTAATGGAGACAGAGGCACGGGTCACCCTAGAGGGAGTCTACAGAGTAGGGAATAACCTTTATGCTAAGGTGGAGGGAGTACCCTATTTAGTAGACACAGGGGCTGAGGTGTCCATGACCCGTAGAGCCTTAAAACAAATTGGACACCTGCAAGTAATGGTAGCTGATGGTTCGATAGCTAAAATGCCGGTAGGAATGTGGAAGGGAATTGTGTGGGTAGTAGGACCTCACAATTTGTTGACGTTAAAAGATGCAGAAGAAATAAAAAAGTCTAAAAATAAAAAGCAGGTTGCAAAAAAGAGATGGGAAAAACTAAAACCGAAATTAGTGAGAGTAGGCCCTACAAAAATAATACCTGATCAAGAATGGTATAAGTCAGTAGATGTACCAGCCGTAAAAGCCCAACAAATCCAAGACAGTGTATTGACATTGGAAGGGAAAAAGAAATTAGGTGAAATTTTAGACAAGGCCGCTATCGCACATTTTAAAAATGATTGCGGTGATTTAGGAGCAAAATACATGCATACTATAAGTGGGGGAGTACATCCGCCCGTAAGGCAATATCCCCTCAACCCCGGAGCAGTTGCCGAAATGGAGGTAATTGTAAAAGAATTATTAGCACTTGGTATTATTCGTGAAGAGCTAAACCCGATTACCAATAGCCCAATTCAAGCTGTTAAAAAACCTGAAGCGGTAGGAGGGGGTTGGAGGCCCGTCATTAACTTCAAAGCTTTGAACCGCCGTACGGTGGCTAACCGAGCGAGCCTCATAAACCCCCAGGCGTCTTTAAAAACATTAAGAGTAAAAAAGTATAAATCATGTATTGATCTTGCAAATGGATTCTTTTCCCTGAGAATTGCCAAAGCATCACAAGGGAAAACAGCGTTTACGCATAAAGGAAAAGCATACGTTTGGCAGCGCTTGCCGCAGGGATATAAAAATTCCCCGAACGTATTTCAATCAGCTGTCTTGCATGTTTTGGAAGGTCTCCCAGTCACAGTATACATTGATGATGTGTTCGTTGCTAGTGACACGGAGGAGGAACATTTGGAAACTTTGCAGGCCGTAATCGAGCGAGTGACGGCGGCAGGATTGAAGCTAAATCTTAAGAAGTGTCAGCTTGCCAGATTTCAGGTAGATTACTTGGGATTCCAAGTGTCTGAAGACTTGGGGCTGTCGCAAGCGTATCGAGGAAAAATAGAACAAATTTTGCCGCCAACGTCCGAGAACGAACTACAGAAAATATTAGGATTGTGTAATTATGTTCGAGATCATGTTCCGTTTTATCAGAAATTTGCGAGACCCCTTTATGCCCGATTGCGTAAAAATCCTAACGAAAAGAAAACAAAAGATTGGCCGTGGTCGGCTAAAGACCAAGAAATTTAGAAGGGCTCAAAAACGCAGTAAAAAATGCTATACGCCTCGAACCGAGAAGCTTGGAAGTTAGGCTAGTTGCTGAGATTCAATGTGATGAAGATAATGCAATGGTAAGTGTTAGTAATGAAGGTGCCGGCTTAGTGACACTGTGGACTTATACTATAAATGATGTTGAGAAAAAGTTTCCCCAGGAGGAGAGAGAATTAGCGGTTCTTGCTAAATATTGGGGAACATTAAAAGACTTAGCACAGGGACAAGGCATAAAAGTTGTTACGCAGAGTCAAGTACATCGCTACCTGCGTAAAGACACACTAGAAAGTACTAAAGCGACTAATGTGAGATGGGGAAGGTGGGAAGATATCCTGCTAGACCCTGATTTAGAGATAGGACCAGCAAAATCCATATCTAAAAAACAGGCGAAAACTGTAAATAGTGAGGAGAAATCATATGAATGGGTTCTATACACAGATGGGTCCAAAAAGGGTGAAGACCAGTATGCCCACTGGGGCTTCATCCTGAAACACAATGGTAAAGAAATATGCCGCCGAAAAGGTCAGACTCCTGGTAGTGCCCAAGCAGGAGAGGCTACAGCGGTGTTAGAAGGATTGTTAGAGGCCATAAGATTACACGTGAGTCGAGTAAGACTTATAACCGATAGTCACTATTGTGCTCAGGCGCTCAAAGAAGACTTATCCATTTGGGAAGAAAATGGGTTTGAAGGAGCGAGGAGTAAAGAAATTGCTCATGCTGAGTTATGGAAGAAAATAGCCGAGTTAAGGCTAAATATGACTATCGATGTTGTTCACCAGAAAGCCCACGTCAAGGAGGGGGCTCACTGGAGAGGAAATGATGAAATAGATAAATACGTCCAAGAGAGAAGATTGGTAATTGTAGGAGCAGAAAAATGGGACAGTACTCCCAAAGGAGGAAAAGTGGTCCCAAATGAGTTTGTGTGTGAGGTGACTAAGGCCGTACATGAAGCGCTAGGCCATGGAGGTGCCTTGCCCACAAAAAGGGAGCTGGAAAAACTGGAACTTTGGATCCCAGAAAAGAAAATCCGTTCAGTTATACGAAATTGCGAGTTGTGTAATAAGTATAATGCAGGACGCCGAGGACAGCGAGTGGACGGATTGACGATTAAAAGCACTGTTCCATGGGCATCAGTTTGCATGGACGTAGCAGGCCCCATGGGAGTAAGCGGCACTAAAGGTGAGAAATATCTTATTGTGCTTGTTGATTCGATGTCAGGACATTTTGGTTTAAAAGCTGTACGTAATGCGAATGCTAATAGCGTGCTGAAAACACTAGAAGAGGGTTGTATGTGGTTAGGCATACCGAGAGAATTAAGAACTGACAATGGAACTCATTTCAAAAACGCTACAATAGACAGGTGGTGTCAGAAGTGGGGAATAATAAGGACTTATTCGCCGCCTTACACCCCTCAAGCTAACGGCGTGGCTGAAAGGACCATTGGTCTAGTTAAAAGTTGGCTTGGGAAAAATGCTAATGGAAAAGAATGGAGTGAGAAATTGGTGGAGTTGGTCAAAGATCTGAATGGGAGGAGCAGAGCAGATAGACCTTCCCCTTCAGAGGAATTGAACCAGCGCCCCTTTGTCGCTCCTGAGGTAGGACGGATGCAAGGCACACAACACCCTCAAAAGGGAAAGTGTCCATTTCAGGTAGGACAGAGAGTGTGGATAAAATCTCATGGTCCTTCTGATAGTCAGGCAGTGAAAGCGAAATATGACCAATTTGACATCGTTGAAGAAATTTTAGACAGAAATACAGTGCGATTGAAAAAGAAGGGACTCCAAGGGGTAGAGCAGCTGAAACCGATACCAGTTAATTCAGCCTGAAGCTAAGGAGTAAGACAAATAATTAAAAGATGGAACAAGCCCCTCCGCCCTTTGTCAAGCTCGTCATGGTAAAGGGAGCTGTCATCGTGCGGAGGACGGAGAAAGTGATAATGGTCGGTAAGGCATTTAATCTTTGGATGAATGCAGTGAGAGGATATATTAGTAATAGAGTGGAAGATTTTAGTTGGCAACCGGCTGTCTCGATGTCCTGTGCAATTTGCAGTGGAAACGAGGAGTCGAAGGAACAGTGGAGCGTAGCAGACAAGGACTGGCTAGATGGACTTAAGCCGGACTTGAGTGAGGTAGGCACGGCTAAGGTGCTTGAAATACAGGTGTGTGGATACTGTAGAATAAAAAGCCTACCTAGAATAAAAGCATATGCTCAGTGGGATTTAGCCCCGCAAGAGAATACAGAGGCACAGCATTGTGAATGTTTGTGGGACGGAGAGAGCATACAGTATTGCCTACATTGTAGGATGAGAATGGGAAAAGGTTCACTAGTGAGAGCAGGGGAGGCCGAAGGGTGGCAGTTAACTGGAGCAGAAACCCCGATAATGTCGCTAAGTTCCGATTTGCTGACCTATTGGCCGATGGAAATAAACGAAAGGACGTGCGACCCGAGGTTCCAGGCACTGCTCTACAATAACTGGCCGCCAAAGGGAGGTAAGTATGGTTCGGCCCCGCTGATTGTTGGTTCGGAAGCGATGCCAACTTTGATTCACGTTGAGCCTATGTTTACGTGGGAATCAAGGACACCCTGGGCCACACTAATCTATGTTGCATTGGCCCGAGGGGACATTCCGATGGAAACGTTGCCTGATGTCCCGCAGGAAAGAGCAGTGAATATTATCGCTTTGTGTGGCAGTCATATTGTAAAGGAGACTACATTGAACAGAATGGAGTATAAAGCTAAAACAGTAGTAGTAAAAATGAGTCCAGCGATGCCGCAGCGATGGGTTCCGGGGGACCCGATATACTGGATGAAAGTAAAAGTAATGATGGCCATGAAACCCTATGAGGGAATATACTCTTTGGGGATAGCAGTGTCGATGAGTACAGAGGAGGAAGCCAAACGGTTACACCCCAACTGTACTTTTTATGGGGATTATATTGGTGTTAGGCCGACAAGAAGGTGTAATAGTGAGAGTGGAGATGAAGAAGTAAAGCCTAGAAGTAATGAGAAGTTGATGGCATTGGCTCAGGTGGCCACAGGAGAGTTAGAGAAATTTAATGCGAGTTCGTTAGGAGAGGATGAATACAAGGCACCCAGGTCGGAAGAAAAGTTTGACCTTAGGGGTCGTCCGAAGAAGAGATGGGGGCTTGGATGTCCCTATCCGGGTTGTGACGGTGATGGAAACTTGTCAGGCTACCGCAAAAGGCATTGGTCTTTGCGTGGGTGCCCTAAATTTTATGAGGCAAACCCATGGCAGTATAGCGATAAGCCTAAGTGGAAAAAATTGGCAGAAATGTGTAGAAAAGCCCCCCATTCCGTTCTTCCTCAACAGGAGCAACCGGAAAAGGGAGTTGTACCGGAAACTCCAGCCGCAGGGTCGGAGGCGGAGTGGAGGGAAAAGCCAGAGATGGGTGAGAGCCCCTCCTCTAATGAGGAGGAGCCAGAAGGTAAAGGGTACGAAGGCGAGGCGAGCGAAGATAGCGAGGCTGATGTGGTAAGAGAACACAAGGTCCTTAAGGTAGTCCTGTCACGCTTTTGGAACAGGCACCAGGACCCACAGGCCTCTACATCCGCTGAAAAGTAGCAACAAGAAGGAGATGGAGGACGAGATTGCTGAGCTAAGGACTCGAGTAACCAGGTTAGAAACAAGTAGAGAATTATCAGATAATTTCCTAAGAGCATTAATACCGCCCCTACACAATCTTTTTATAGATCTTGGGCAATTTAGACCATATTGGTTGTCTTTAATTGAGCATTTTCAGAAAAGTACCGCTGAGCATAAAGAAATGAGGGAAATAATTAGGAAATTGGAAAAAAGAATCGAGGAAGCTGAGGCCAAAATACAGAGGTCCAACCAGACCCCGGTGAATCTCGAACAACAGGAGTTACCAGGACCCTCAACGGCCCTGTTGTTTGACTACCAAGAATTTCGACGGAATCAAATGCAAGAAAGATTGGCTGAACTGAGGGCCAAACGTGATGAAGATAAGTAGTCAAAATGACCAAAAAGTGTGGGGGTAATTGAGTATTAATTAAGTTAAAATCCCCCTCTTGATTAAAATTAAGATGAATTTGGCTCAGTGGAGTGTAGAAACAATTTAAATAAAAATAAGATAACTGTGTGATGAGGCCCAACCCCCAAGGAAAAGAGGGAGGAGCCAATGAGATTTCAAAACTTAGCAGTCCACAAAAGACAAGACCAACAGAAGGAAGCATGAAACGAAGCTACGAAGACGCGATGGAAGAAGAGAAAGATTTTAGTGGCAGCGGGGGCAAGTTAGTAATACCTGGGAAACTTTGTTCAGCCGAGGCAAGAGAACGATTCGAGCGCCGAGGTTGGAGTCCTCCTGGATACGAAACCCCGATTTATGACATACCCCGACCTGCGACTCTAAACTTGCCTCACCCCTTGACTTTAGAGGTAGGTGAAGGACCGCATGTCTACTTCAATGAAGGAACAATTACACGCCAGCCAAAACCCCCGAGGTCAGAGAACCACTATGAGACTCCAGTAAATGAAGACCCACAGGACACAGTTCATGAACAACCTGAAGCTGAAAGAATTTACATGAACGTTCGTGTCAACCGTCGAAGACAACGCTGGGGGTATGGAAGGATTTGGCTGACTACCATACTTTGCTTAGTAGTAATATCCTTGATATATTGTTTGTTGGGGTTGCGAGCGTGGAGAAGACGAAGGTTCAGCTTCGATAGCATGGCCCCAATTAATCCCATCGACCTGGTAGAGATACGGCATGGCACCACTAAAATAACCAACCAAACGTGCTGGAAAGTGGAGGTGATACATGTCTTTGAAGAATGGAAGAGGAGGAAGGGACCGAATAGGGAAGCCTGCGGTGCCGGAGCGGAAAATCCCTGTGAGAAAGGATGGAGGGAAGAGAGAACCACCCTCGTGAATTCCTACCTCCGCAACACCTTCAACGACACGTATTACAATGAGTCCATGAAGATTTTAAAAAGAAGCACAACGTACCCTGTAAAATCAAAGATTATGTGTAAAGTCCGAGTTATTCAACGGATTGATAGCACAGCAAACGACTCTATGGTCAATATTACCCTGTTATGCTTGAGGAAGCTAGAGCAAAGAATTGTCAGAAATAACTGGGTCCAGATTGGAGAAGGAGATCCTGCTTGGTTCTTCAACGAATACTGTGCAGGACTGCCAGATGCAACAGGAGGATACTGGTTGGAGACAGACCCTGATGCCCCTGATTTCACCTACCCGGCGGTCCCACGAAATGACACTTGTACCGAACTTCGGCCGGCATGGGAACCATGTTGGAGCTGTTTAACCTTTCGGTGCAAGGGACCAGGGACCAACAGGACCACCGCTTACCTGCCAGGTACTCCTACTCCATCATCGGGTAAGTTATCTAAAGTTTTTAGACTACGTGGGTTTGGAAAATTTAGAAGGCCGAGGGCGATTAAGGTTATTAAACGGGCAATAACTTATCAATTGGGTGCTCCTACTCTGCCATCAGAGGAGCCACCCTCACCACTCCACCACGCCAATAGAATACGCCGGACGATTTATGCCTCACCTAAATTTCTTGGGATGCAAGGGTTTGAGAGGCCCCCACCAATAAAAGTAATAAAGAAACGGCCAGGATGCAGGGTTAGGTTAAGAAAGGCCCAGTCGTATAATAATAGCCATTGTGATTGGAATATGATGAAGTTTTGTCCCGAGCCCTACCACATGTTTTGCTATGCGGATGAGGGTGGTAGATTTACCCTCCCTAATGGAGGGCTTATGGGTGACGCAAGTAACCTCCTAGCTCCCCTTTTGGGGATAAGTATTAAAAGGGTATTGTGTGAAAAAAAGATAAAAGTAAAGCACGAAGAGTGGTTAAATGACTCCTTTCCATGGGTATGGAAAAGGGGTACGTATGTGTTGGAATCAACCTTTAACAAGACCGTGAAAATAACTGTATTGAATATAAGGCGGGTACAAATGTGGGCTCAACGTATTCCAACACCGGATGATTTACATAATGTTCCGAAGGGTGATTTTGATAAAATTGACCAATGTGTGGCTTTGAGAATGTTTAATAGATTACATAGGTCAGAATGGGTAAGTGGTATTTCACCGCGATGCCCCTTGGTGGAAATGGGAACGCCACCTTTTACTCGTTGGATTTATAACTGTACAGGGTTAAAAACAAACTTAACGATTAAAGGGGTGCTGCAAGCTTGGAAAGAAAAACATACGAGAGATGAGAGTAAGACGTGGTGGGGGCTCAATAAAGATGAAATGGTTAAGGATGTAATACCTTGCTTAGGAAAGTCGGAAAATTATTGGGTTAAATACCAATATATTGCGACAGTATATTCTAAAGAGAACGACATTTGGCCTGACATTGAGAGACCAGCCTTATACGCTAATCCAAGGCCATGGGAAATGGTGTGTAAAGGAGGTAATGCCTTGAAAAATTTTAGAAACTGTACGATTGTATTAGCGCGTGTACCCTGTCACAAAGTTCAGTCCCGGTTTAAGACTTTTTGTACTCCACGATACCGCGATGCGGAATATGCCAACATCGAGGGAGCGGTGTGGATTAAGGATAATAGTAGTAAATGGATCCGGAGTCAGGCTGCAGGAAGAGATTACTGCGCGCGATGGGACAATGATAAGGACTTGTCTAAAATGGTAGGACTTAAAATTATCCCCAAGCCTCCTGACTCTATTATGCAAATTTTAGAAGGTCACGCATTTAGGAAGACCCTTTGTAAAGGAAACATAGTTACAGGATTTGATTGGTTGGGATTTAATAAGATTTATGGCCCGGGCACATGCCACGAACCTGCTGAAAGATGGCTGCATTGTGGACACAGTGACGAATATAATTATAAAGGGGAACATGTATGTACATGGTATGAGAGAATGGGATTGGCAATAAGAGGTGTAGTAAAAACTGTGGCCACAACAGCCGTTGAAGTTGTAGAAGATGTGGCGGAGACGGCGATTACTGGGATGCGAACAGGGCTACATAATTTTGTACAAGAAGTGGGACTTTGGTTCCTGCTAGGTTTAGGGATTGTTCTATCAGCGGTGATAGCTTTTGTAATTGTCAAAAGAGGAACTTTGTCGTTATTTCCTCACCGAAATCGCAAAGAGAAAACCATACCAAATAAGGTAAAAGCTCAGTTATTGGCCAACGAGCTGCAGGCAAATTGGGGAGGGACGACAAAAAGGAAGTTACTGAGCATTGGGGAAGGGCTACGGAAAGGGGCGGGATCAACCCGACTTTAAATGCAACGCCCCAGCCCCGACTTCCTCACTTCTCACTGCAATCTTTTGGCGGAACAGTAAAACTACAAATGGCCATGGCATGCGGTTCGGTTAATGGTACTATAGGGAGACCAGGCGCCCTTCAAAATGTAAGTAATGAAGCTGAGTATTGGATAATTTTCATAATATGGCTTCTTTATTGTTGTACTGGACAATGGGACATTTGGCAGCTAACTCGACCCATTATTTTGATAATAGCAGTTGTCAAAGTATTGGTGTTGCGCTTTGTGTTTTGTACATACACACTGGGACTGGGATGCTTCATTGTGTATATGCATGGCCGAATTAGAATAGATTATAAAACTCCGAGAGGGGTAGCAGAAACTTTCCTCTTGGTTTGCTGGATTTGTTTGGATATAACCTCTATCAAGATTTTTGAGGTTTTATATGGAGCAGTTGTATTAGAAGGTGTATTGGCCATTGCAATGGCTCTCTACATCATGAATATGGTGGTTCGCCTTCAAAAGAACCCTGTGGCTACGGGCAGCGGGGTCTGGGTGTGGCGAACAGCTAAACTAATATTATGGGGAATGGTTTGGGGAATAATTTCAATTCTCCTTTGGTTGCGCCTGGTCGACCAATTGGTTTTAGTGATTTGGTTTTTTACCTATGCAGCTATCTTTACTCTCCCGCCAAAAGGTTCCGCTACTCGGAGAGCGACCACATCCTCGCTCTACCGTAGTAGAGGTGTTCCGCATTCGCTCGATGGAGCAGGTGCGGATGTCGACTTAGATCGAGATCAAAATGTGTATACGGGGAGCCGCGATGTTTTAGGCTCCCCTCAGGTCTAAGATGATTGTATATACCAAGGGCCGCGATATTTTAGGCTCCTCTCAGTTTTAAGAATTGCCGAATTGTGTTTGTGTGTTTGACAGGATAACCAGGATGAGCCGCGGTGTGTCTTCTGTGGAAGCGATCTCCTCACGTCCGCATGGGTGGTGGGGGACGCTTACTACGGGCACTGCTGCTATCCTTTGCCCGCGGAGGATGAGAGTAGAGAAATGTGGCTCATCCCTGACGGGCTTTTTCTAAATTTCGTTTTTGATCTCTTCACTGATATCCACTGCGGTTCCTGGGTGTGGCCTGGCTTTGCTGACCTCGCGAGCTCAAGTAAGTTGGAAGGTTTGGTTCAAAGTAACATGAAGAAAATACGTTATTTCGTTAACAATGGGGGTGAACTCATCGGGAGAACTTTCCCTTTGATGCGTATGATATGGCGCCTGCCTGACGGTACTCAACGCCTAACTTTCAACACGCCGGCTGGCTTCTGTGTAGCCGCCACTCCTTTGAGACAGGTCAAACCTAATCGGGACGAGGGGCCCTACGCGCCTGTAACGCCCTCCTCGCCCGTCCTGGACCGGGTAGACGAGCCTGGGGAACCCAGTGCCGCCCGTCAGGACGTCCCAGTCGGTAAGGTTATGCCACTGGTGAAGTTTGTAACTACCTCTCCGAAGGTAACGTCATCTGGTGATGACCCGGAGGGTGTGCCAGGCGAGGATGGGGGTGGAACGGGGTCGTCTCCTTCCCTGATTGTGGGTGAGATGGGCCTGTGGTCTCCTCTTGCTGATCCTCCGTCGGACTCCTTGCCTTCTGAATCCCCGGTGTCTCCGTTTCCGGATGACATAGGGTTGGATGAAGTCGAGTGGTTGGAGCTGAATGACGGGCTTGTGCGGTTGATCAGTATGGACACCATTGATCTCTAGGAGGGGGTGTTGAATTGAGTGGATTGAGTGGGTCAGATGAAACGCCATATCATGTAAAATGAGATAACAAATTAATGGACTAGACTCAATTCTTAGTTCGAGACCAATTGGTGTCTACATGAGTGAAAACCAAACCAAATGGCCTCTGTGTGTAGCTCCTTAAAGCAACCACCAGATGCCGCCAAACCGGTACAACCAAGCTGCACTCAGCACAGCTCGGGCATACCATATAAGGTAACGGAAGTGGCCAAATACAAATTAAAAGTAAATAAAAGGTATCCTGAATTAAGTAATAATACACACACACAATCTAAATTCGACAATTGTTAGCCTGAATTATGGATCAATGCTTACAGCACATTGAAGCCACTATGAAGCTTTGCTGTCTTTTCTTTTAATTACGAGCGATACTGTATTTTAATCGCTTATAAGATTGCTGTAACTGCATTGAGTGTAAAGATTACCTGTATGCAATTGTTTTCTCCTAACATTGTCATACAAGATGTGTAACATGAAATAGAATCAGCCTGTGTTGAATTGAGTGGATTGAGTGGAGTCAGATGAAACGCCATATCATGTAAAATGAGATAACAAATTAATGAACTAGACTCAATTCGTAGTTAGAGACCAATTGGTGTCTGTAGGACTGAATCATTCTTTGGCCTCTGGGGGTAGTTCCTCAAAGTAACCACTAGATGCCGCCAAACCTGTACAACTAAGCCGCCAACTCAGCATTGCCCGGACACACATTCCTTATAAGGCCAGATATAAATTGAGTGTAAATGAATGTTATCCTGAATTAAGTAATAATATATAACACAACTATATTCGACAATTGTTAACCTGATTTTTGGATCAATGTTTGTAGCACATTGAAAGTCAACTATGAAGTTTTGCTGTCTTCCTTTTTCTTCTCTTTCATAATCGATATTGTCTTTTATCGCTGATAATATTGCTGTAACTGCATTGAAAAGATTGACTGTATGTACTGCTCTCTCAACAGGACATACAGGATGTGTAACAGACTTAGAATTAACCTGTTAGGACCCTGAGAGAATTTGGGATTTAACATGTAATGTATATATATGTTATTCATGCTTGCTTAATTAATATATATATGATTTTATTGATTTTAATGTTCATCATTGTCAGATAGAGCTGAAGACCTTGACATATTTTCATGTATGACTCATCATTCAACGTTGTGTATCCATGACACATTTGTAAAGAATGTATGACTTCATCTTCATGGCTCGTCTGTGGAAAATTACTGAAAATGGGTTCCAACAAGTGCGCGTTGATATGAGGAGGCGGAAGGACATTCACGGAAGAAGTCAGTGGTCTGACCGAAGGTGATAAAAAGCCGTCACCAACTACGATCGGGGTCCTTTCTACTCTGCGATCTGGTCGGTGAAGGAGTGTATTCCTGAAGATGGATTTATGCCTGTTTGAGGACTTTGGTTTTTTACGAAGGACTGGAACCAGCCGTGAATGGAATTATCTTCAATAATTGGTAATGTACAACTTTGTTTTAGCAATAATGATGTATAATAGGAAGATATGAATGACTAATCGCGTGTTAGGGTAGGGGCCATTTAATACACTCCCATATCTTCAAATTATTTTTAGCCAAAAACATCTTATTGTAAATCAGGTCTTAAGCTTTTCCGAGAAATGATCAATCTCAGAAAGCTTATTGTAAAAGGTTATATTATTTTTAATCTCCTGTCTTTATCTTATTTTATTTTATTTTAATTTATTTTATTTTATTTTGATTGATTTAAGGTTTTATCATTAAAAGTGATTGTTATGATTAATATTGGTTGTCTTATTATTGTCAATAAAATTGTTTGAAAGACAATGTTGTGATTTTTTTATTCATATCGGTTGTCTTATTATTGTCAATAAAATTGGTTAAAAGACAAGGTTCGTATTAGTCATATTATTGTCTGGTCTGATTTTATTTTTATATTCGGACGTTTGATAAGTCCGTAATTGTTTTTGATTTTATTTTGAGACTCGGACGTTTGATAAGTCCTTATTTGTTTTTGATTTTATTTTGAGACTCGGACGTTTGATAAGTCCGTAATTGTTTTTGATTTTATTTTGAGACTCGGACGTTTGATAAGTCCTTATTTGTTTTGATTTTATTTTGAGACTCGGACGTTTGATAAGTCCGTAATTGTTTTTGATTTTATTTTGAGACTCGGACGTTTGATAAGTCCTTATTTGTTTTTGATTTTATTTTGAGACTCGGACGTTTGATAAGTCCGTAATTGTTTTTGATTTTATTTTGAGACTCGGACGTTTGATAAGTCCGTAATTGTTTTTGATTTTATTTTGAGACTCGGACGTTTGATAAGTCCTTATTTGTTTTGATTTTATTTTGAGACTCGGACGTTTGATAAGTCCGTAATTGTTTTTGATTTTATTTTGAGACTCGGACGTTTGATAAGTCCGTATTTGTTTTTGATTTTATTTTGAGACTCGGACGTTGGATAAGTCCGTATTTGTTTTTGATTTTATTTTGAGACTCGGACGTTTGATAAGTCCGTATTTGTTTTTGATTTTATTTTTATGGACATTTTATGAGTCCGCATTAATATTATTTTTTTCCCTCTCCAAGAAAGACAACAGAATTGGACTTTTGGAAGAAGGTAAATGTATTTGAATAACCTCTAACCAATGCTTCCATCTGTATTAATATAAGTCAAATAATCCTGCTTGATATGTAACAAATCCGTATGATCCTAACAAGGATTATTAAATTACTAGGTCAATAACAAATGCAAACAACTCAGAGAAGTGGAGCTGCCAATGAAGTGAGGTGTACATGCTAGCATTCCTGGGCTCTGTGTGTGTGGTTACTCACTCAGGATTGATAGGTGGATGAAAACGGATTGGCCTCATGATAAGAAGACAGTGAACAAACCTAGGTGAATCCACTTTGATATATCGACTTATCTAATTCCCGTCTCCTCACGCTGACGCCTTAGAGCGGGTGAGGAAAAAGGGGAATTTCTAACCCTTTAATTGGAGAGTCGATCAGGACATATTTCCCGATTTAAGTCCTGCGGGTAAGCGGAAGTTGACACCTGTTAAGATTCCCTGAGAGAATTTGGGATTTAACATGTCATGTATATACATGTTATTCATGCTTGCTTAGTTATGTTTAGAATATTATCATACATTATGTTGATTTGATGTTTGTGACTATCAAATAAGAGCCAAGACCGTTGAATTGTAACTGAGACTTTAGCAGCACGATGAATTTCCTGTTTGAAAAACAGGAACTGGTTGCTAAGCTACGCAAGCCATAGAGCGCAACCTGGTTCAACAGTTTCCTGTGTGCGCTGATGCAAGATTGAGCTGATGCAATGTTGCGCGCCTGTCACTCAACTGTGTGAAGACTGTGAACAAGCCCTAACTCGTCTCGGCGCATTGATATGTGAAGAGACTACAAGAGACTGGAAATCCCCCAAGACGCGCGGAAGGACACGTTCACCAAGAGGAAATCAGTGACACGCAACCAAGGTTATAAAAGATCGTTCCCGGCGAGGATCGGGGCTCTTCGACTTCTCCCTGCGATGAACCTGTATGGAGTGTGTTCCTGGAGGACTGTTCAGCGGCGTGGTAAGACTTAGGTTTTTTCGAAGGACCTTTGGCTGTTAGCCGCGACCGGGACTTTTCTCCCCAAATTGGGTAAAGTACAATGCCTCTATTAAATAAGATGTTTAGTAGGAAGTTATGAACGGTTAATCGCGTGTAGGGACGGAGCCATTTAATACACTCCCATATCTTCAAATTAATTTTTAGCCAAAAACGTCTTATTTTAAATTCAGGTCTTGAGCTCTTTTGAGAAGTGATCAATCTTAGAAGGCTCTTATCAAAGGTTTAGATATTTAAGTTTAATTTCCCTTTTCCTATTTCATTCTATATTTTATTAAATTTTAATTTTTATTGTATTTGTGATTTATAATTGTGTCTCGCGTCTGGCGAGTGCTCATTAAAGGAATTGAAAACTGTTTTCTATATTCATATTATTATTTGAAATAAAATAATTGAAAGACAATTTTTGATTTAATTATTTTATTCGTTTCTTTCGGTTTTATTTTATTTCTTTTGGACATTCTATATGTCCGGGGACATTTTTATGAGACCTAATAAAAAGATTTAAAAACCGATTGTGAATTATTTTGTTTATTTGTTTATTTGTTTATTTCTATTTTTGTTTTATTTCTTTCGGACGTTTAAGAAGTCCAGGTCGTTTTATAAGACCTTATTATTTTCCTTCGAGACGGACAGCAGCAACGGACGTCTGGAAAGAGGTAAGTGCATTCTAATAACATCTAATGAATGTTTCCATCTGTATTAATAAAGTCAAATACTCCTGCTTGATATGAAACAAGTCCGTATGATCCTAACAAGGATTATTAAATGACTAGGTCAATAACAAATGCAAACAACTAAGAGAAGTGGAGCTGCCAAGTAAGTGAGGTGTTCAGTCTATTATTCCTGGGTTCTGTGTGGTTGCTCATTCAGGATTGATAGGTGGATGAAAACGGATTGGCCTCATGATAAGAAGACAGTGAACAAACCTAGGTGAGTCCACTTTGATATATCGGCTTAACTAATTCCCGTCCCCTCACGCTGACGCCTTAGAGCCGGTGAGGGAAAAGGGGAATTACTGACCCTTTGATTGGAGAGTCGATCAGGACATATTTCCCGATTTAAGTCCTGCGGGTAAGCGGAAGTTGACACTATTCATAATATTATTTATTACAATTATTGTTTTTAACTATTATTTTTATTTGTATTAATCAGTATTATGTTTATCTACAACACGTGTCAAGAGCCGATCCTCGAGGGCAAGAGTCCTGCATGTTTTTGAGGTTTCTCTACTCCAACGCACCTGATTCAATGATCAAGATAATTATCAGGCTCCTGCAGAGCTTGCTGATGAGCTTAAATATGTATCAGCTGTGTTGAAAGTGGGAAACCTCCAAAACCTGCAGGACTGTGGCCCTCGAGGACTGCAGTTTGACACCTATGATCTACAGTATGCAACTACTGGTATATACAGTGGCAGGCAAAACAACAAACTTGTATATCACTCAAATATATCAGCTTTGTGTGTAATTCAAACCCAGATTTCACACTGAGTTGTGATTTAATTGAATTAAGAATTATTATTATTATTATAAATAACATGCCATTTTAACCATGCTTACCTGCTAAAAGGTACTCGAAGTACTGCACCTTGTTGGAGGCTAAAATTAATGCATGGTTGGAGTTAAAGGGTGGCTGTAACTCATTCCATTGTGGAGTTCTGTTTTGGAAACACACATACACACGTACGCACACCCCCATACACATATTTTGTTAAGACAAAAAAGTGTGTGTTGAGGGCGGTGGGGGTGGTTGGATATCACCTTGCTAACGTCCAGCATGCCCTTGGCGAGGTGCCAAGTTCCAAAGCGGTGTCATCGCTTATCTTTTGTGCAGTGCTTATTGGCCGAGGTTCGAGCGCATGTTCTACCAAGTTACCAAAACAGCTGATGATGTACAGTGAGTCGATAATGGTCTGTCTTGACTGATCTAAAAACAAGATGAAAAGCAATGTTAATAATGCAATTCATGTTATATACCTAGTCATAAGCGATTGGAAATTGTAACAACAAAAGGCGCACATAAGTGGACAATGTCTCGTTTGAAACAAAAGGCGACAACAACAAAAAAGTGTACATCGTGAGAAAAATTTAAAAAAAAGCCACACAACCACGCCATAGGGCGGATGAAAAACATGGAGTGTCTTACTCAGTTAATCCATCCATCCATCCATTTTCTTGACCGCTTATTCCTCACAAGGGTCGCGGGGGGTGCTGGCGCCTATCTCAGCTGGCTCTGGGCAGTAGGCAGGGGACACCCTACACTGGTTGCCAGCCAATCGCAGGGCACACAGAGACAAACAACCATCCACACTCACAAGCACACCTAGGGACAATTGGGAGCGCCCAATTAACCTGCCATGCATGTCTTTGGAATGTGGGAGGAGACCGGAGTACGCGGAGAAGACCCACGCGGCCACGGGGAGAACATGCAAACTCCACCCGGAAGGCCTAAGCCTGGACTTGAACCCGAGTCCTCAGTGCTGGGAGGCGGACGTACTAAAAACTCATCCATCGTGCCACCCTCTGTGCCATCTTGATGGTTTTAATTCAAATTACAAATACAAAAGAGTGACCAAATCACATTTGGTAAGTGTGCTTGTGATCAACCCGAACCTTTCTCTCTTTTCATGGCGGGGTTTGTGATGAACCATGACAGGGAGGAGGCAAAGATGGCGGCCACACAGAACTCTCCTCCACTGGACTTGCTTGGCGAGATCTGAGGGGGTGGTTTACTTTTGCTTTGGGAGGAAAACAAAGAATAGAAGAGAAGAATAAGAACAACAGTACACAGAATTATACAGTACAAGAGTACACAGTACACACAGGTTTTATTGCTGGAAACTTCGGAATGTATTAACACTCATGCCGTCTGTTCGTGGTGCTGAATTTTTTCATACAGCACCCATCCCACCCACTCAAAGTCCATGAGGTCCAATTTAGCTCAAGGTTTTTCAAGCCCATATATATAGTACAAGCCAAAAGTTTGGAGACACTTGCTCAAGCAATGCATTTTCTTTATTTTCATGACTATTTACACTGTAGATTCTCACTGAAGGCATCAAAACTACGTCTGAAAACGTGGAGTTATGTACTTAAAAAAGGTGAAATACTTGAAAATATGTTTTATATTCTCTTTCACTCATTGCTATGATATTTTTGCACACTCTTTGGCATTCCCTCAATGAGCTTCAAGAGTAGTCACCTGAAATGGTTTTCCAACAGTATTGAATGAGTTCCCAAAGGTGAGAATGCCAAGAGTGTGCAAAGCAGTAAGTAGAGCAAACTAAGGGTGGCTATTTTGAAGAGACTAGATTCTAAAACATGTTTTCAGTTATTCTTAGTTCTTAATTTTGATGCCTTCAGTGAGAATCTACAATGTAATTAGTAATGGGAAAAACAGCAACTGACAAATTGAATAAGGTGTGTGTAGATATATATATATATATATATATATATATATATATATATATATATATATATATATATATATATATATATATATATATATATATATATACACACATACACACACATTTTCTTTGCCGCTTATCCTCACTAGGTTTACCCCGCCTACTGCCCAAAGCCAGTTGGGATAGGCTCCAGCACCTATGCCAGCTGAACTGGTTGCCAGCCAATCGCAGGGCACACAGAGACGAACAGCCCCTCACACTCACAAACACACCTACGGACAATTCAGATCGCCCAATTAACTTGCGATGCATATCTTTGGAATGTGAGAGGAGACCGGAGAACCCGGAGAAAACCCGGCACGGGGAGAACATACAAACAGGAAGGCCAAAACCTGGACTCAAACTTGCGTCCTCAGAACTGGGAGGCGAACGTGCTTTGCTCACAAGGGTCGCGGGGGGTGCTGGCGCTTATCTCAGCTGGCTTTGGGCAGTAGGCGGGGGACACCCTGTACTGGTTGCCAGCCAATCGCAGGGCACACAGAGACGAACAACCATCCACACTCACAAGCACACCGAGGGACAATTCGGAGCGCCCAATTAACCTGCCATGCATGTCTTTGGAATGTGGGAGGAGACCGGAGTACCCAGAAAAAGACCCACGCGGGCACCCAGGAAGGCTGGAGCCTGGATTTTCCTGTCATACTTCCAACATTCAAAGTCCCTACTCTAAGTCCTCGACTCGTGGTGTTCCTCTTCTTTCTTCCTACGAACACACCTTCCTCCTCTCCTTCTTCGACCAACAGTAGTCCAATTTCCACCGGCACCCTGTAGGTCAGTGGTGTCCAAACTACGGCCCGGGGGCCATTTGCGGCCCGCCGTCCATTTTTTTAGTGGCCCACGACATATGCTAAAAATGGCATTTGACTCAGTTCAAATAAAATAAAAACAAAAATGTTTGGAGATGGTAAAAGTAAGAAGGGAGGGTGTCAAAAACACACGTCCTATTAAAGGTTATTTTAGTTGGCTAAAACTAACAAAAAAAACTAAAATTCAAAAAACAATTTCATTAATGAAATAAAATAAAAACAAAGATGCTTTTTAAAATAAGAAAAC
Source organism: Festucalex cinctus (assembly GCF_051991245.1). NCBI lineage: Eukaryota > Metazoa > Chordata > Actinopteri > Syngnathiformes > Syngnathidae > Festucalex > Festucalex cinctus. The sequence goes on along the minus strand of NC_135423.1, from coordinate 26,355,374 downwards.
TAACTGAAACTACATTTTATGTTCACAAAACTAACTAAAATAAAACTAACTATAATTATAGAAAAAATGTCCTTCGTTTTAGTCATTGGTAATTAATTTAATGCATGAGCCTTTTGGAATGATTTTAAATGTGATTTTTAGTAGATTTATTTTGATATAAACCGGAATAATGACGTTTGAAAGTATGTCACACAGAAGTGACGTCATCCAGCAGCAGCCAATAGAAAAGCACCTTCAGATGACATGGTGTTTTGTTAAATATATTCATCACAAGGGTTGCGGGGGGTGCTGGCGCCTATCTCAGCTGGCTCTGGGCAGTATAGGCGGGGGACACCCTGGGCTGGTTGCCAGCCAATCGCAGATTTTCAATTTATATTTTTTTTATATTCATTTTTATTTTCACTTTTAATCATTTATTTATTTATTTAGTCATTTATTTATTTCGAATTTTGGCAGTTATGGTCCTCCATAGTAGTGGTGGTAACCTCTACCCCCTCCAAATGAACCTCTTGCCGGACCTTGTCTACCCCAGGTAAAACTTTCTAGAGCCGCCATTGATTAGCACCTTTGAAAATAATACCCCATTAAATCACCACAGAAAGATTGAGCAAACCAGTCAGGGATAAAAAAGCTTCAATTACGATGTATAAGTGACCGACCACAAGAGAAGAAACTTAAGACCCTTGGAAAAGACCGCATGCTATTCATTATCTAATGTGAAAGTAGTCAACAAAGGGAAGGCAGAGAACAGGAAGTTGGGAAGTGACACTCTTCATGAGTCAATAATCTCTAAAAGTGACTGTCATCATGAAGATTCTCTTAAAAGCTTGTAGCTATGTAATGTCATAAGGTAGCATGAGCAAGAGAAAAACAAATCAGTGTAGGACCTCATTCAACAAGAATAAACTAAACAATATTAAAAATACATTGATTGAGTGATCTGTCATCATACAGCAACTGTACATAAGAATACAATATTCACTACTGAAATGGATGAGACCATAAGTATTAAATTTATCACTGATAGTACATCAGTACAAAGAGTCAAAGGTGACAATGGTAAAGTGGCCATGGAGTTTTATTGGCAAAATATGCTCCAAAGAAGTGAGGTCTTCACAAAATATTGGGGAATCCAGTGATAATATATTATTAGGACCCGAGCAGTGGCAGCGGCGGTACCGCATGGAGGCCCTATTGTTTTTGAAAGAATTCTTATTATTAATAATAGGGCCCGAGCAGCTACCGCTGCGAACCCTCCCAATCATAGTATTTTGATTAGTCTTGGTGCATAACATTGGGGAAAAATGTTCCTACTGATGGTAGGGAACAACATGTTGCCCTACAATGGCTTACCCCTGGAGTGCAAGGTGAGGAATGAACACAATGGTCAGCGTAATGGAGGCATTTAGTCAATGCCCACTTAAATGGCAGTAGGGGGGTGGACTACTCATACCATTTACCCTGTGCTGAGCCCGTTCAAACTCCGGAAGCTTCCAGGCCCCCAGCTGAGTAAATGAATAGACATGAACACACAAAATGTAGAAGGGCAACGTCTTGAAGGTCTCGAATCTCAGAGGGCTTTGTGATTTAGAATATGTCAGTATGTTTGCTCATCTGTTTCTTGTACTCTTGAAGAAAGTTTTGAGTGATGTAGGACAGTCTGGCAATTATTATATAATTCTCTCAGGGATGGGAATTGATAAACAATTTAGTTAATTCAGATTCAACAACGGTCCTGATCGATCCAGTACCTCATCAATTCTTTTGTCAATTCTCATTGGGTGAGGGAATGAAAATAATACAAATACCATACCATATCTGGCACACGCGGTAAAGACCAGTCCTTGAGGGCCGGAGTACTGCACGTTTTACAGGTCTTCGCTCTTCAATCACACCTGAATCAAATGATCAGCTCATCAGCGAGCTCTGCAGGAGCCTGATAATGACCCCGATCATTTAATCGGGTATGCTGTACAAGGGAACCCTCTAAGGGCCGCAGTCCTGCAGGTTTTGGATATTTCCCTTGTTCTACACAGCTGATTTGTGATCAGCTCATCAGCAAGATCTGCAGAAGCCTGATAACGAGCCTGTTAATTGGAATCAGCTGCACTTCGAGTAGGGAAATCTATAAAACCTGTAGGACTCCGGCCCTCGAGGATCACAGTTTGCTACCCCGGATGGAGGATTTTTTTAAACCTTAAATGCCTCTTACCTTATATTTATATATATTTTGTGTAAAATTTGTGTAATATAATTAACACTCTCCATTAAATATAGAATCTACTTGAAAGCAAGCAAGTACACACTTTCTTTTTATTTTTTAATAATTTGAAATAAATTCAGGGTTCAAGGGTCAAGCCCTGATCACTATGGAAGACGCCCGGAAAAAAAAAGAAAAAAAAAAAGAGCTAGCTTTAGCTTGCACCAAACGATTATCACTGTTTGAAGCAGGGGGCGCCCTAAAGATTAGCACATGGAGTAGGCCTGTTTCCAAATGTTCCATGACATTCATTAATCTGACTGTCTCTATTGACAACAAGCCTCAATCTTAGTTAACTCTTTGACTGCCAAAAACATTTAATCACGATTAATAAAATCACAATGTATCACACCATAAACGTTAAATGACGTCAACTACGTTTTTTTATTTTTTATTTATTTTTTATTTTTAAATCAATGGGCAGTGCAACATCTAAGTGCAGCACTGCCTGGGTTGTGGAATCAAAAACACTCACTAACTATGGCCAACAGATGGCAGAATTGTATCTCTTCAATGGGCTGCCCGTGTATCAAATTACAATGAAAGATGACGAAATCTGATGAAATAGAACATTTTCAAGGATGACGAGAATGATCACGTTTTGATAACGTGTAGCAGTAAAAGAGTTAATAAAGTGTCATTAATCTATGTACAGTGGTACTTCTACTTACGAACGTCCCGTCATATGAAATTTTCAAGTTACGAAACTCCTCAACAGGAAAATATTGACTCGTTACGAAAGAAGTTTCAGGATACGAAAGGTAAAACTACAGTATGGGCCGCGACTCGCAGCTCCCAAAGTTTACTGAACGCAACATACTTTCAGCTGCTCTGCCATTGGCTATTACTGGCATTCCATTGGCTAAGAGGAACCTGTACCGTATGTGACTATAGATACATAATAGAATGTGGCTATGTTGCGTCCTTGTCATTCGCCCCTCGGGCCATGAGATGTTGAGATAGTTTTACGTAAATTTATTAGCTAACGGCCGACGAATTTGTGCAAAAATTCAAACAATTGGTGATTAATGAAGGCTACGTTGCACAGTAAGTTTTTAATTGCGACGAGACGGGCCTTTTTTGGAAAAAGATGCCTCGCCATCGTACCTGAAGTTTCCATCAAGTTTCAGAATTTATTGAAAAGAATCACCCAGAAAATGTGTTCACGATTCGGGCGATCGCTCACTGTGATCATGTTTGCCTTGGACATTTTCAAAGGATTGTTAAAAAAAAAAAAAAAAACAAGGGCTCAAGGTGGAGGAGTGGAACCGTCACTTGCCTTCGCTGCCGGATGGCGTAGGTTCACTTATCCGCCTGGGAGATCAAGTGCGGCTTACATGATGTAAGCGTCAGTGAGTGAGTGATAAAAAAAAAGTGTTAAAAAAACAAACATCCACTTCTGAGAGAGAACATGAACCGAAAAGAGGGCAAAAAACGAAGAAGACAGCAGTTAAAAAGGTAAATGACCATCATTTTTATTCTTTACTCTCGTCTTTGTTTTTTACATTATGCACAACTTTCATTTATTGTGCAATAATCTTATTGTAACATGTATTTTTTACATGTTTTGATGCATTTTTATGCTTTATAAAACATTTATGTCTGAATTTTGGGAGGCTTGGAACGGATTAGGGCATTTACATGGAAAATATGTCTCTACTTACAAAATTTTCTACTTCAGAACTTTCTTCCAGAAGCAATTAATTTCGTAAGTAGAGGTACCACTGTAAATGCATGCTGTGAAGTCATGCCTAAAAAAGTTAAAGAGCCATCTCGGGCGAGTGCTTGCAATGCTAGCGATAGCATAAGCCAGACTTCGTATGTGGAAACGGACAATCTACCATTGACCTGGGAAAAAGCCTTGGATAAGATCCTCAATCACGTGAATAAAAGGTTTGACAAGCTGGATTTGGCTGGATTGTCATTGTTTTGCAAGTCACAAGTAAAGTCTGGTGGACCCCTTCATGGCCTACGTCACAATGACGTCACGGTGTTTACTGGAGGCAAAAACAACCGCTGGAGGCAACGAAGTGTAGCTAGAAGTAAACAACGCTGGTTGTCTGTTTATTCTATTCTATTTTTATCAGTTTACTCACATATTAACTCAAATGGCCGTTTTCCGCGTCCTTTCCGACGTGAATTTTCTGTGAAAATATGCTGACCGGTGTTAGAACCACACGCCACTGAGGTGTTTTTGCCTCTAACTAAGCCCCGCCCTTTAAATTGAGTCACATTGTTTACAAACTTTGAAGGGGTCTATACGTCTGCGTTTGCTCTTGCGTTACTGACCGGCGTCGATCACATGATCTACACGCGTCATGAATTTGAAGTGCCGTGTAGCTCGTGGCCGGGTGCAGCGCACGTGTTGCCTATCTCCTTGCACTATATATATATATATATATATATATATATATATATATATATATATATATATATATATATATATATATATATATATATATATACATACACACATATATATAATTAATTTCCGGACTTCTTAGATGCTTTACGTGTCAATGACTTGTCGGCCTGTGGAATGGCTGGAATGTGCTCTCATGATTGTTGAGTTCGTGCACTCATCAAAACGGACCTAAACACTTGTCATTAAGAAATATTGGTACCTTTGTCAAAAATGATGTCTACACAGTAAATTTCGTAGAGTTAATAATTTTACTCTTAAAAGATCGGATTTGGACCCACTCTAAACAGAGCAAACTTCTACACCTGGAAGAGAGTAAAATACTAAAAAAAAAAAAAAAAAAAATCACTTGAGCTCTGCGAGAATAATTAGCTAACATATTGCTGATGTGTCCTAAGGAGACCAAAAATGGAGGTATTTGAGGATTCTACCTGACACCTGTGTTACATTGAGTAGGAGTGGCATGGGTTAGTGGTTAGGGTGGCTGTCTCCCAAGCTTTCAATCGTTTGTGTAAAGTGAGCCGATAAAGGCTGTTAGCGTGTTGAGTATGGGTCATTATGACCAGAGGTGGGTAGTAACGAGTTACATTTACACCGTTACATGTAATTGAGTAACTTTTTTTAAACAAAGATGTACTTCTAAGAGTAGTTTTAACACACTATACTTTTTACTTTTACTTGAGTAGATGTGTGAAGAAGGATCGTTACTCTTATGCCGCTATATTTGGCTACACTAAAGTCGTTTCGTTTTTTTCTCCTTTTTTTCATTCATTATCTTTACCAGAGACGCCAACAGCAGTTCTGCCACATGACTGCATTTCACCAATCAGAGGTAGCAACAATAATCACATCAAGGTTGGGTGAATTATTCAGAGGGAGCAGCAGGGGTTGGTGAGAGGTAGAATGCCCGTAAAGACTGGTTTAAAAAAAAAAAAAAAAGTGTGCAATTGACTTGTGAGGGTGATGACCCCAACTCTCAAAGAATAACACATCCATCCATCCATCCATCCATCCATCCATCCATCCATCCATCACACTTTCATCTTTTAAATCGCTTCCTTTAATAGCAGCTCAGTCAGGCCATTAAAAAATAAGTGCGGTGATTTGCAAAAATAACAATATTAAAAATAATAATAATAGTTTTGTCTTTCTGTCATGTGCTGCACCAGCCTAAAAGCCCCTTTGCCGCCCAGGTCTCTGGAGCTCTGTAATGCAATTGCTCTAGTACTTGTTTGGCTGTTATATACGTATTAGAGTAATCTCGTGGCACATCTGCATCAGGTCAAAAGGTCTCATTCATCCTCTCTTGTTGTCTTTCTCATTAACATGGCTGCACTCTTTCTGCCTTTGCATCAAAATGTCTGGAGCTGGATTTGGTCGGGAGTGTGTTTTTCCTTTTGTGTGTGACAATCTTTCCATTTGGATTTTCATTTTTGTTAACATCATTCTTGTGTGCAGATGGGATGAGTGTCCAATTGTTTGTCTGCTTGTAAAATCCCCAATTTGGCACAGGCAGACATTTTGACATGTTAAAGCTGTCCTCATGGAAATTGTGTCACTGAAGAACAAGTTGATTTTCTGAGATCTAATAGCCACTGCAACTAATCAAAGCAAATATTAAGTCCCGTCTATGGTGTAACAGTGAAAATATTGAGTATCTATACTTCTGTGAACTCTGAGTTTTAATAAATAGAGCTTTATTCAGCTTGGTCTAATACTGCCAAATGTTGCAAACATAAAGCTTTATAGGAATTTCAGGAGTGGAGGCCTGCCTACATTCATCCAACTACTTGACCTTGATCTTGACCATAAAAAAAAAAGAGCCAAAAACCTGAGATTGTGGTGGGTGGGAGCATAGTGCAGTGTAGAAAGAGTACATTTGTTGCAAAATGTAGGTTAAGCAGCTGGTGTGTTCTGCTGTCCTGCCAAAATATATTCATACAGGTGTAACTACAGCTGCTGGATTCTCTGGATTTCTCCCTGTCACATATAATTATCAACACACTGCCAGATATGCTGTTATGTTCAGTCAGTAGCCACACCGCGCGCTGCTCGACTTGCTTAGATGAAAATATAAAAACATTATTCAAACGGGTATAAGGAAAAAACGGAGCGGAGCGCAATATATGCTGCGATGTGAGGACATATGACTACGTCTGGTAATTCTGGTTATTCTTTACTGCACAACTGATTTATGTTTCATGTACAGTGGTACCTCACCTCTAAATGTAGCCGCGAGGGGGCACAAGCCAGTGTCTTCTTGTGCCGGTCCCAAGCCCGGATAAATACAGAGGGTTGTGTCAGGAAGGGCATCCGACGTAAAACTTTGGCCAAACCAAACATGCAAATCAAATATATGACTTCCATACTGGATCGGTCGTGGCCCAGGTTAACAACGACCGCCACGGTGCTGTTGACCTACAGGGTGCCGGTGGAAATTGGACTACTGTCGAAGGAGAGGAGGAAGGTGTGTTTGTAGGAAGAAAGAGAAGAGGAACACCACGAGTCTAGGACTTAGAGTAGAGACTTTGAATGTTGTAAGTATGACAGGAAAAGGTAGAGAGCTGGTTGACATGATGCAGAGGAAGAAGGTGGACATACTGTGTGGAAAGGGAGCAAAGCTAGAAGCTTAGGTGCTGGTTTCAAATTGTTCTATCATGGTTTAAATAGGAAGAGAAAGAAGAGAGAGAAGATATCGTGAAGGAGGAGTTTGTTAAGAACGTCCTGGAGGTTAGAAGAGAGTCAGATAGGGTGATGACCCTGAAGTTAGGAATCAAAGGTGTGATGATCAATGTTGTTAGTGGGTATGCACCACAGGTAGGATGTGAGCTGGAGGAGAAGGAGAACTTTTGGTTGGAACTTGATGAAACGATGCAGAGCATCCCTAGAAGTGAGAGAGTTGTCATTGGTGCAGACTTCAATGGACATGTTGGTGCAGGAAACAGAGGAGATGAGGAGGTGATGGGCAGGTTTGGTATCCAGGAGCGGAACACAGAAGGACAGCTGGTGGATGATTTTGCAAAAAGGATGGAAATGTTGTGAATACTTTCTTCCAGAAGAGGCAGGAACATAGGGTGACCTACATGAGTGTTAGTAGAAGTACACAGGTAGACTACATCTTGTGTAGACGGTGTAAGTTGAAGCAGATCAGCAACTGCAAAGTAGTGGTAGGTGAGAGTGTAGCCAGACAGCATAGGATGGTTGTGTGTAGGATGACTCTGGTGGTGAGGAAGACAAAGAGGCCAAGGGCAGAGCCGAGGACGAAATGGTGGAAGCTGAAAAAAGAACAGTGTTGTATGACTTTCAGGAAGGAGTTGAGAAATGCTCTGGGTGGTGAGGATGTGCTCCCAGATGACTGGACAACTATAGCAAATGTGATCAGGCAGACAGGTCGGACAGTCCTTGGTGTGCCATCTGGAAGGAAAGGAGATAAGGAGACTTGGTGGTGGAATGAGGAGGTGCAGAAGTGGATCCAGAGAAAGAGCTTTGCTAAGAAGAAATGGGACACTGAGAGGACTGAAGAAAGTAGAAAGGAGTACAGGGAAATACAGCGTAAGGTGAAAGTAGAAGTGGCAAATGCCAAACAAGGGGCTTACAATGACTTGTATGCTAGGTTGGACAGTAAGGAGGGAGAGACTGATCTATACAGGTTAGCAAGGCAAAGAGACAGAGATGGGAAGGACGTGAAGCAGGTTAGGGTAATAAAGGATAGGGATGGAAGAGTGTTGACAGATGCCAGCGGTGTGATGGGAAGATGGAAAGAGTACTTTGAAGAGTTGATGAATGAGGAAAATTAGAGAGAACAAAGAGTAGAAGGGCTGACTCTTGTGGACCAGGAAGTAGAAAAGATTAGTAAGGATGAAATGAGAAGGGCATTGAAGAGGATGAAGAGTGGAAAGGCACTCGGTCCTGATGATATACCTGTGGAGGTATGGAAGTGTCTAGGAGAGGTAGCAGTAGAATTTCTGACTGGGTTGTTCAACAGGATGCCTGAGGAATGGAGGAGAAGTGTGCTGGTGCCCATTTTTAAGAACAAGGGAGACGTTCAGAATTGTGGAAACTACAGAGGAATAAAGCTGATGAGCCACACAATGAAACTATGGGAAAGAGTCGTGGAAGCTAGACTGAGGGCAGAGGTGAACATTTGTGAGCAGCAGTATGGTTTCATGCCAAAAAAAAAAAAAAGGATGTTGATTGAGAAGTACAGAGAAGGTCACAAGGAGCGGCATTGTGCCTTTGTTGACCTAGAGAAAGCTTATGACAGGGTTCCCAGAGAGGAACTGTGGTTTTGTATGAGGAATTCTGGAGTGGCGGATAAGTATGTTCAAGTGGTGCAGGACATGTATGAGGACTGTAAGACAGTGGTGAGGTGTGCTGTAGGTGTGACGGAGGAGTTCAAGGTGGAGGTGGGACTACATCAGGGATCAGCTCTGAGCCCCTTCTTGTTCGCAATGGTAATGGACAGGATGACAGACGAGGTTAGACAGGAATCCCCATGAACTATGATGTTTGCAGATGACATAGTGATCTGTAGTGAGAGCAGGGAAGAGGTGGAGGAGAAGCTAGAGGCGTGGAGGTTTGCCCTGGAAAGGAGGGGAATGAAGGTTAGCCGTAGCAAGACGGAGTATCTGTGTGTGAATGAGAGGGACCCAATGGAAGAGTGAGGTTACAGGGAGAAGAGACCAAGAAGGTGGAGTATTAAGTATTTAGGGTCAACAGTCCAGAGCAATGGAGAGTGTGGAAAAGAAGTGAAGAAGCGTGTGCAGGCAGGCTGGAACGGGTGGAGAAAAGTGTCAGGTGTGATGTGTGATAGAAGAGTTTCAGCTAAAATGAAAGGAAAAGTTTATAAAACTGTGGTGAGACCAGCAATGTTGTTTGGTCTGGAGACAGTGCCATTGAGGAAAAGACAGGAGGCAGAGCTGGAGGTGGCAGAGATGAAGATGCTGAGGTTCTCTTTGGGAGTGACCAAGCTGGATAGGATCAGGAATGAGTACATCAGAGGGACAGCACATGTTGGAGGCTTTGGAGATGAGATGGTTTGGACATGTCCAGAGGAGAGACAGTGAGTATATTGGCAGATGCTGAGTTTCCAAATGCCAGACAGAAGATCGAGAGGAAGACCAAAGAGGAGGTTTATGGATGTAGTTAAGGAGGACATGAAGGTAGTTGGTGTGAGAGCAGAGGATGCAGAGGACAGGGTTAGATGGAGGCAGCTGATTCGCTGTGGCGACACCTGAAGGGAAAAGCCGAAAGAAGAAGAAGAAGAAGTACTTACGTAATTAATTGGTTCTGGAAGAAAGTTCTTAAGTAGAAAATTTTGTAAGTAGAGACGCATTTTCCATGTAAATGACCTAATCCGTTCCAAGCCTCCCAAAATTCTGACATAAATGTTTTATAAAGCATAAAAATGCATCAAAACATGTAACAAATACATGTTACAATTAGATTATTGCACAATAAATGAGAGTTGTGCAAAATGTAAAAAACCAAAGAATAGAGTAAAGAATACACATGTTCTCTCTGTGTTTTTGCCTGGTGTTTTGTAAAGAACAGATCCAACGACGTTCGTTTTTTTTTAACAATCTTGTTTATTTTTATTTTATTTATTTTTTTATTTATCGCTAACTCACTCACTCACTCACTCACTCACTCACTCACTCACTCACTCACGCTTACATTATGTAAGTTGCACATCATCTCCTGAAGGCAAGTGACGGTTCCACTCCTCCACCTGGAGCCCTTGTGTTTTTTTTAACAATCCTTCGAAAATGTCCAAGGCAAACATCATCATAGTGAGCGATCGACCGAATGGTGAACACTTTTTCTGGGTGATTCTTTTCAATAAATTCCGAAACTTGATGGAAACTTCAGGTACGACGGCAAGGCATCTTTTTCCAGAAAAAAAAAAAAAAAAAAAAAGGCCCGTCTCGTCGCAATTAAAAACTTACTGTGCAACGTAGCCTTCATCAATCAACAATTGTTTGAATTTTTGCACAAATTCCTCGGCCGTTAGTTAATACATTTACGTAAAAATATATAAACACCTCATAGCCCGAGGGTCGAATGACAAGGACGCTACATAGACACATTCTATTATGTATCTATGGTCACATACGGTACAGGTCCGTCTTTGCCAATGGGATGCCAGGAAGATGCCAGTAATAGCCAATGGCAGAGCAGCTGTAAGTATGGTGTGTTCAAGAAACTCTGGGAGCTGTGAGTAGCGGCCCATACTGTAGTTTTACCTTTCGTATCCTGAAACTTTTTTCCTAACAAGAGGCAATCTTTTCCTGTCGAGGAGTTTCGTAACTTGAAACTTTCGTATGAAGGCACATTCGTAAGTAGAGGTACCACTGTAAAGCACTTTGTATACAGCAATGACTGTTCTTAAAGCGCTTTATAAATAAAGTTGAGTTGAGTGTTGAGGTAATGTTGCAAACGACGGATGAAATTTGCATGTAGATGATGGACTGTGATGTGAAACGGTACCGCTCAAAAAAGGTAACTGTGTAGAAATGCCAGCATATATGCGTGGTCTGATAACATTCTCGCAATGAATATTTAATTCCCTGCGCAATAAAGCGGCACCTTCATCAATAGGCTCATTTTCAAAAGACTTGCCATGTTCATGACAGAAGTGGACTTTTCATTATAGAATACACATTTACGCAAAAAGTCGCCGCAGCGGACTGAATGAATGAGGAAATGCAATGTCGTGTGTGGCTGAAAGGAGGTGGGTATAGGGAAAAACTCGAGGTTCATTGTGGAAAAACTTGCTACCGACCAGGTTAGGTTGATGGACCATGTTACTACGGTAACGGACCAAGAGCTTAAATGACCTCTTTTTGTGAAACAGGTGTGGGATCTGATTTTTGGTGCTGTCTCTTGAACTATTGACCTATTCTAGGCCAAATGTTCAAGTGAAATCCTTTTCATGCTAAACAACTTTACGATTGCTACTTGTGTTTAAATAGCCTAAGGGAATTGAATGCCAGTGTGTATCCTGACTTTTCACAAAGGGAATCATGTATTTGTTACCAATTAATCATTTTACTTAATTTTGAAACTCTAAGGTGCCAGCTGAAAATACCAGAAATCACATGTTCACGATGGTCAAACTGTTGAAAAGAACTTCCCCTTCAAAATCACATGTTCACGATGGTCAAACTGTTGAAAAGAACTTCCCCTTCGAAATCACATGTTCACTGTGGTCAATTGTTGAGAGCTGCCCCTTCACGCTTAAGGGCCAAAAAACGAACAAGAGATATCCTGAAGAAGCTAACAAGCATGACGGTGAAAAAGGTCAGAGCAGAATCTTAATTACTTTATGACTTCTAGTGGACAATCATAGGAGAAGCTCAGAACAAGGATCTCATTATTTTGCAAACGGTCAAGTGGCAGTCAGGTGACTCGGGACAGGGATCCCGTTGTTGTTGGCTGGGGGACGAGGCTTGAGACAGGGCTCTCACTATTTTTGGGTGTCTGCAAAAGGTTAGTTTAGCAAAATTATTAGATTATACAATGTAAATGATAGATGACCTTATTTTATGAACGAATAAGTTCTTTTCAATGTAAATGATAGGTCACCTTATTTTTATGAACGAATAAGTTCTCTTGATACCAGTAAAACTTGTTACTACTTCTGGTCTCAAGAACGGGAGGGGGGACGTATGATCTGCGGGCTACTCAATAACAATTGGATACCAGTAGAAGTCACAAAACTAAGCTCGCACTACCCCCTAGTGGTCAAAAGCAGATACCATTAGCATTCAATAATTTGCATCTCGTTAATAAGTGGGTTTGGCCGAGGCTTTCCCGTGCCAATAAGATCTAAGCGTGAAGTGGGCAGACAAGTTTGACAGCCAATTGGGAAAAGAGGTTGTACCATGGATGAAGCTTTATAAACTGCTGCACTTCCTGAGATGATCAGATTTTTTCCATTTGCGCAAATTGAATGGTCTCATTGTGCTTTTGCCAATAAAGCCACTTTTTGTTCAGCTTGACTTTGGACTCCCGCCTATTCTTTTTCCCGACTCGCATTTGATTTCAACACACAACGCAAAAGGAGACCTGGAGCACCAGCCTGCCAGCAGGTGCTGAGACAGGTGACGCTGCGGCCAGCCTTCCGGCTCCAGACCTGACCCGAGACCCGACATTTTGGTGCCGTGACATCCGGATTTGGACAAAGTTCTGGGGAAAAAACGGACAGCGTGTCACGCCAAATCGGTGCGTTACTTCCAGACAAGGCCTACAAAAAATTAAGGTAAGCAGACCTTTTATTCTGCTCAATTATTAAAGTCTGGAAACTAACTGCCTGATCACGGCGTGTCTAGCTGTCTGACATATGCCCAGGTCTATTTCGAATTTAGTCAAAAGTAAATTGCAAATTGTAGGAGTCCAAGTCAACCTGACCACGTGCATGTTGTATGTTTGTTTGTCTTGATTGTGTGAAAAACGGCCAAAGTATTAAGTAGAAAGTGTTCTTTGCTCAAGGTGAGCTGCCCCAGGAAGGGGTGATCCAGGAAGGATAATTTTCGTTGTAAAAGCCTAAAGGTTAGGCTTCTGCTCTAGGTGAGCTGCAGATCCAGGACGGATCCTTGTTGTTGTAAAAACCTAAGAGGTTAGGTTTCTGCTCTAGGTGGGCTGCAAATCCAGGACGGATTATTTTTGTTGAAAAAGCCTAGTTAGGCTTCTGCTCTGAGGTGAGCCACAGTATTATTGTTTTAAGACCCGAGGCGGGTCTCGTCCGAAGGGACTTGTTGTAAGTCCGAGATGGACTCATTGTGATGTAAATTTGACTGGTAACTGAGCACCTGCTTGGGTAAAGGTGACCCTATTTTTCGGCCTCAGGACAGGCCGAGAAGCATTGTGCTAAGTGTGTGAAAATTCGGGCGGGTTTCTAGGTCGAAGAAGACCTTATTTTTGTGTGTGTTCAAGAGCCTCGGAGTAGGCTAAAGAAATTGTATTGAGCCAAGTGATTGCAGTGTCCCCAGCCAGGAAGGTTTTGGGTCGTTAAGATCACTGTGTTTTTGTCTATAAGCTTAGTTCAAGAGGAACTATGTTTGTAATGTCTTTTGGTCTGTGACAGGCAAATTGTGTGGCAGACGGCGGACTTGTGGATAAAAGTGGATTGCTAGTAGGAAAAGCATAACTGAATGTTGTTTTTTAAGAGTCCATTAGGGATAATCAAGAAAAAGTTGTTAACTGGAAAGAAGATGGTGTAGTGTTGTCTAGTGGTGTTTGAGCTAAAGTTGGATGAAAAGTATGCAAAATAGTGAGAAGGTTAGTGGTTGATGCCTGTGTGCTAGCCAGTTTGGCGAAAAGACAAAGGAAGGTTTTCTGAAATACTGATGTGAAATAGGTAATTAGGGAAGGATTGTGAGATAGTGGGAAATAGTGTTGGAAAGATTTGTGAATCGCATTGTGAATTATTCTGTGGATTGCATTGTAAACGGCATGGAAAAATAAGGAATAAAATTGTTAAGCCTGCAGTGGGAGGGATAGAAAGGAAGGAGAGCGGGTTTAAAAATAATAATATTAATAATAATAATAAAAACTAATAAATAAAGTGCCTTTTTGTTATCGGCAACAATAATAAGAATAATAACGAGAGCAATAATAATAAAATAATTAAACGAATAAATAAAGAAAGGAAATAGTAAAATAGTATAAATAAAAGTAAGGTGAGTGATATGAACTAATAGTGGATGGAGAATATAATCGTACAGGAAAGTGTGCCAAAATTAAATATTCCTGATATTGACGAGCCCGAAGTGCAGGGAATAAGAACCCACTTCTGGCTTGAACGTACGTTTCGTGACAAAAACGGGAAAGAACAGTGGCAAAGTGAGCTATTGATAAATCATAAACTGTGGAAAATAACAGATTTCTGTAATCTTGGGTGTATTAAGAAAGATTTTCCCGGTATTGACTGGGACTTGCAACTTAGGGAAATTTGGACAGCAGCCCGGCTAGCTCCACTGTTGGACTATCTCTGCAGAAATTTTCAAGAGCAAGCAGTTGTCCCTCTAAAACCTTTATTGGGAATCCCCAACCATTTGCCTCTTGTGGGAGAAAACAAAATTTCAGAAGATCCAAAGCTCTGTATTTCAGTGGTTCCCCGAAAAGTGCATTGGGAGGTGGGTAAATTTGGGCAATTAACTAAAGAAATTGACTGTGACGGCGAGGAGCAGCTAAGGCTAACTTTTCACCCCCGAACAAAACTAAAAACTGCTATTACCGCGGGCAAGATAATTGTCTTGATAAAAGTAAGCGCGGACAACGAACCGGCAAGTCTGAATTCACAATCAGGTGAGGTTACGCAGGGCGTCATGGGTGTTCGACACTCAAAGGGAGTCGGGACATCTAGCCCAATGGCATTTGTAATCATGCAAAAACCTGATTTTGAGCAACAAATTCGACAATGTATGGCAAAGTGGCACAAAAGAACCTCTGGCCAATTAAGATGGCCTAAAGAAGGGACCTTTATGGCTGCCTGTTGCGATGAAATTGAGCAAAATATTAAACATTATAAAGGAAAAGACTTTAGCGCAAGCAGGCAAGGAAAGCGGGCGAGAGAGCGAGAAGTGTTGCGATTTTTTAGAGAGGAGGGCAGAAAGCGGGCATTTGGAGCATCACAGCTTCCGCTGAGGGAAGACGGGCCGTCTCATCCTCAAATTCAAAAAAATAAAGCTGAAGAGCTACTGTGCCTGCCTACTGCTCCAGAGCTGCAGGCCAATCCACCACCATATACATGTGAGAAGGGTGGGGGCCAGTCTGGTCAATACGTGGTAAGGGGGGGCCAAGACAGAAGTTTAAGCGGGGAGGTTACAGGCACTTTTGAGGTGTCATTCAAAACACAGCCAAAAGCAGACAGAGGATATGGAAGGGTGGGCTTTGATGCAGGTGCGAGGGCGGGCGGTTCTTCGGACTTGTCTACATCCACATGTAGTCCTAGCCCATTAGGAGACATTTTAGGTACAGACATGCATGCATGCACGCACACTGTTGATCCAAGCGAGCTCACACGCGCGCGCGCGCGCACTCTATTGACCCTTTGACCCTTGCACACAGGCGCGCTGCTGAAGCACACACACTCACACGCATCAGAGCCAAAGAGAATAGTATAGACACAGCCCACAACCCGACAACTCGATCGAGTTTATTCACACATAGACTTGATCCTAATTCGCAGACACGCACACCCATGATTGATGATGAGCAACTGGAAGAAAAACTAAGTGCCCTCCATGAAGTGATACGAAAAGTAGGAGTGGATGCTTTGCCCATGTGGTCAAAAAAGAAGAAGTTCACGGATGACTCATTGGACTTCATGGAAATGACAACTCAAGAAACGAGAGACAACAGAGAGCAATACAGAGACATAATGCTAGCAGAGTGCCTTAAAAAGCAAGGACATATCACACGCGCGAATGAGGGAGGCTCCAACAATGGGCTCCTTTCACTGGCTGACATGGAGAAGCGGTACGGGGGGGGTGAGAGCAGGTGCCCACAGACATCCCTGATCCAGCTGTCAGAAAGCGCTGCCGAACCAACACCTCCAATTCTAAGCCCCCAGACTCCCTTGACGGCACGACGGGAGTTGAACCTGCACCCTGGGCCCACTCCAGAAGGAGGCCAGCATCCACGCCAGAGCCCACCATCCGCTTCCTACACTGCTCCCACGCCCAACCAGGAAGCTCTGGTGGACATCCCTGAGACATTTGATCCTCCCCACTACACCAGCCAGTGGAGCACTGAAAGGCCGCTGCAAGGGGCGGACTATGAGAACACTCCAAGATCATCATTTCCTGGCAGGAATGCAGCCGAGCCACATGGGCCTGGCGGAACACTGCGCAGCGGAAGAGCATACCACCCAAGCAGCGAACAAGGAGGCCCTCACGGGGCCAGCGTCTCCCAGTGCCCACTGGTCACCAGAAGTTATGGAAAGCGCCACTATGTGCCTTGGTCCTTCTGCGACATGATAGGTCTAGCTGACAGGCTGCCTGATTTGACGAACGGGGCTAACAAATGGATCACCGCCCTGGAAGAAAGCACTGCCGGAGTCACGCTTGCCTTGGGAGACATCAAAGCGCTGTTGATGCACCTGGTTGGAAAACATGCAGCGGAAGAGATCCTGGAGAGAGCTGGACTGGATGTGCTGCTGATGGGGAACCAGGCTGATCATGTTGGCTTTAATGGACACCGTGGCGATGTCTGGAGGCAGCTGCGACAATATTATCCCGAAAAAATGGACCCAGCCAAACTGGAGGGTGAGACATTGAAGGAAGATGAGTGCCCTATTAAATTCCTTCACTCTTTCCAGCGGAAGTGGAGAGAGGAGACCGGCAGTGCCTGGAATAATAACAGCACCACTGAAAGCCTGTTCAAAGTCATGGTGAAAAAATCTATGCCTGATGAAGTTCAAGACCGGCTGGACAATGTGGTGGGACTCATGAAAATGGACTGGCCTCTGTTCCAAGAGCACCTGGTGCACCATGTGGAGGCCCTGCGGAAGGAAAAACAAAAGGAAGAAGAGGCACATCGTCAGATGAACGCCAAACTCACCCACTTGCAGCTGACTGAGCTGAGACAGAAGAAGGACAAGGTCAAGACTCAAGCTCCTCTGGTAACGGTGGGAGGTTCCCCGATCCCTGAGCCTCCGGCTCCAACTGTGGCCCCATATGTGGCCTCCTGCCCCCAGGTGCCCCAGGTAACGGCCCCCATGCCCCAGGCAACTGCCTTCACAACACAAGCACCTGCACCTGTGCCAGCTGCTGTCCTGCCAATCCTCCCACTGGGAGGACCCCTACTGACTCAGCCTAATGGGCCGCAGACCCTGAACCTTCCCATGCATCCTTCAGTGCCAACTGAAATCCACGTGCACTATAATGAGCCAAGGGATGGAAGAAGCCAGCCCACAAGGGAGACTCACAGCCATGGCAGCCGGCGGACACCTGGTCGTGGAAATGCGGGCCCACAGACTGTTCCAGCGGGCCACCATGGGGGACCACCAACCTCTTTTGCTGACCCCAGGCGCAATGCGGCTCATCGAGGACCAGCACCCCGGGGCCAGAACCGCCCCCAGGGAAACGAATGCTGGGGCTGCGGCGAGCCAGGCCACATCAAACGCGACTGTCCCACCAATCCCTGGATAGATTTGAGAGGGCCGCAATAGGGGGGCCCAGAGAAGCCTGGGGGAGAAATCGTCATGGCGCCAGCAGTAACAACGCAACCACAGGACGAGCCCACTGTCCCTGTTGTCATTGAAGGATCACAACATGACTTCATGGTGGATACAGGGGCTACTTATTCCTGCGTGGGGAGCTCTGGATTAAAACTCCCCCTGTCTGGCTCATCGATAAAGACTATAGGTTTCTCTGGGAAAACCCAGTTAATCCCCCTCACCCAACCAATTCCAATGTTGGTATCAGGAAGAAAGGTAGTGGCGCCACTTCTCATCTCTGACCAAACGCCTATCAACCTACTTGGACGAGACATTCTCTGTGCTCTTAATGCCAATATCATGTGCACACCGGATGGAATCTGGGTTGAGCTGCCGCCGAAAGACTCGCTACCAGCCACCACCCTGATGCCACTCCAAACCCCACGAGAAAAACAGCATTATGCCACTGTATACTCTCTGTTGCTCGTGAAGACTGCACCACTCCGGTCGGATTGGAAGTTATGGACTGAATGGATACAAAAAATACTGCCCCATGCAAGAAAGCCATCAATGCCTGAACATTGTACACTCTTCTTTGACGAATTACAAAACCACAGAGACTATGAGATTTGCTGGAAGGAAGTTATGGATAATAATTGCTTCTATGTGCACGTAGTCAACATTTATGTAGGCCCCCAAGGGGCAGCCGCAGCAATTACACTTCCATTAAGAGCAGCCATATGGTTTCAAGTGCCAAATTCAGCACCACACATGACACTGTTTGTTGAAAAGGGACACAAATCATGGGAGCTTGGCCCAATGGTAAAAGAAGCATTACAAATTATTGCATGGAAAGACACCGATAATCCGCGCGTCCATATTTCACCCGATAAACAATTTATCAAAATTTCATTTTTTGCTGTCAGTGAAGGCCGCGCTGTGACCACATTGGTGCACAGGCCAGCTTTTGTGCAAGCTTCACTGTCAGCAGAGCATGAAAGCCTGCTTGGTCAGATACCCTCGCGACTGTGGTCACAACATAAGACAGACATAGGCTTTGTTAAGTCAGCACAGCCAGTTGTAATCAAGTTAAAACCAAACGTGACACTGCCCAATAAAAGCCAGTATCCCCTGAAGCCACAAGCAGCCATAGGGATAAAGCCCACTATTGAAGGACTGATAGCAGCAGGGGTCTTGGTCAAAACAAAGAGCCCGTGCAACACACCGATCTTCCCCGTTCCCAAGCCACGCTCGCCTGATTACAGACTTGTGCATGATTTACGACCTATTAATGCCATAGTGGATGCTGAGACTCCCGTGGTGCCGGACCCCCACACTTTGCTTTCAAACATCCCACCTGAGTCACTCTGGTATACAGTGATTGATTTGTGTTCAGCATTTTTCAGCGTTCCAGTACATCCAGCATCGCAATATTTGTTTGCGTTTACGTATGAAAAGCAGCAATATACCTACACACGCCTACCACAGGGCTATGTTGACAGCCCCACAATCTTTAACAGGGTCCTATCAGAGGATTTAGGTCACCTAGAGGTAGAAAGCACTGTCATTCAGTATATGGATGACATTTTGGTTGCCAGTCCGACAAAAGAAAATTGCGAGCGTGATTCATTGACTGTTCTTTTAGCACTTGAAAAGGGAGGGCATAAAGTTAGCAGAGACAAGTTGCAGTTCTGTCAAAAGGAGGTAGACTACTTGGGGAGGAGGTTATGCGGCAACTTGCGAAAAATATCTGCTACTCACCTGGAGGCAATTGCTAAAGCCCCACAGCCAAAAACAGTGAGTCAAATGTTGACTTTTTTGGGAATGACAGGATATAGCAGAGCCTGGATCTGTGACTATGCCATAAAAGCGGCCCCTCTGCGTGAAATGATCCGCGCGGCCGGACAGAACAATGGCTCAGCTAACTTGGAGTGGAATGAAAAAGCCCTCCAGGGATTCTCAATGCTAAAGCGTGACCTCCAGGAAGCACCTGCCTTGGGAAACCCTGATTACTCAAAGCCATTCCTTTTGTATGTTGCAGAAAAATCTGGGCATGCATGTGCTGTCTTGATGCAGGATACTCCAACTGGGAAGCAGCCGATTGCTTACTATAGTTCTAAATTGGACAATGTTGAGTTAGGGTTGCCTCCATGCTACCAAGGATTAGCATCGGCCGTCTTTGCTTTTCAAAAAGCAGCACCAATAACTATGGGCCACCCTGTGTCCCTTTTTACTTCACATCAATTGCATGCACTGCTTACGAGTCCGCGTTTTGTGTTGACTCAAGCCCGGCGTACCGGATACGAAGTAATTTTGTCAGCACCTGAGTTAACGATACAAAGATGTAATACAGTTAATCCAGCCACTCGTATGATGGTCCCAGAATCAGATATAACGCATGAGTGTATTCAATCAACAGAAGAATTTCTGAAACCTCGTGATGACCTTCATAATCAGCCTATCGAGGCGGATCTCACATATTTTGTTGATGGGTCATGCTTTAAAGATGTAACAGGTAACCATGCGGGTTATGCAGTTGTCCAATTGCACTTGGATGGTTCATTATCTAAAGTGCAGGCGAAAAAGGTTCCGCAGCCTTGTTCAGCCCAGCTTGCTGAGCTGATGGCATTGACAGCCGCATGTCAATTGGCACGAGACAAGCGTCTAAATGCATACACAGATTCTGCATATGCTTATGGCGTGTGTCATATTAATGGAAAAATTTGGCAGCAACGAGGCTTTAAGCGAGCTGATGGTACTCCAGTTGTTCATGCAGAAGCGCTTGCCTCACTTTTGGAAGCCATGATGCTGCCATCAGCTCTGGCTATCATCAAATGTGCTAGTCACCAAAAGAATGACTCATTGATTGCCCAGGGGAATAACTATGCAGATGAGTTAGCCAGGGAGGTCGCATCGGTGGGGGCTATGGCCCCCCTGCTGGTTGCGGGTGACTGTGAGCCTTTGACTACATTAGTCTCCTTGATTGAGACCCAGGATGCGGCATCGGTGTATGAGAAGAGTGTATGGAAGAAAAGGGGCGCTTCCAAGTGTTTGACAGATGGTCATCAGAGAAATTTGTGGCGCAGCCCGGAGGGACATTTTGTGTTGCCCCTGTCATTGGTGAAAACAGCAATTTTGGCTGCCCATGGCCAAGATCATTGTCATCGGGGTGAGGTGTTGCGCAAGCTAAAAGCGGTTTGGTGGACCCCTTTCTTGGCAGCCATGGTGGATCGGACTTTACACGAGTGCATTGTGTGCGCACAGCACAATGTGAGGAAATCCTTTTCAGCACCACTGGGCCACATTCCTATACCGGAAGGACCGTTTCTGCATCTAATGATGGACCACATCGACATGATTGAAAGGGTGAGGGGCTACAGATATGTTCTGGTGGTAATTGACAGGTTTAGTAGGTGGATTGAGGCTGTCCCCACGAAGGGTCCTGATGCCAGTTCTGCTGCTAAATTCTTGTGCCGGGAGGTGTTCCCCAGATTTGGCATCCCTGACCTGATCAGCTCGGATAATGGTCCAGCATTTGTTGCCAACATTGTAAAAATTAGCATGAAAATGCTTGGGATAAAGCAAAAATTTGGATGTGTCTACCACCCCCAGTCTCAAGGTGTGGTCGAACGTGCTAATGGTACCTTGAAAGCCAAATTAGCCAAAATTAGAGCAAGCAGTAATGGTAAGTTGAATTGGATGGATGCCCTGCCGCTAGCTCTCATGTCAATGCGATCACAGGCTAACCGCACGACCCATTTAACCCCGCATGAAATGCTAACTGGCCGTCGCATGCCTGTGCCCTTTTTGAGAGGCCCGTATGAAGGGCCTCCATTAGAACAGTGTGAAATGGAATTGACCTCCTACCTGCACCATTTAACCCAAATACACAAGGCTATCTCTCGACAGGTTATTGAGACCGCAGAGGACCGACAGGCCGAAATCCAGCCTGACCTGCAGCGTGTGGCGCCCGGTGATTGGGTGTACGTGAAGACTTTCAAGCGCAGGTGGAACGAGGCTCGACGTGAAGGTCCTTTCAAGGTCATCTTGTCAACTCCAACTTCTGTCAAAGTCCAAGGTAAATCAGTCTGGTTCCACCTAAACCACTGCTGTCCTGCACCGCGGCCTGAAGGGCCTGCTGAAACGCAACCAGGCCTGGCCAGGGGTGACCACGCCACCCCGCAGGGAGAAGCCAGGCCTCGGACGCCCGCGGCGGCTAGAGAACCCTCTGTGCAGCGCGCTCCTAGACGATCCCAAAGGCTAGCACAAGGGGGCGACTCTTCATCACCTAGTAGTGGCTCGCTACCTCCGCCTCTGAGTCCTAGCTGCGCAAGTGAGTTGGCATCATCTGACAATGAGCAGCCTAGCCCAGGTGCTGTCACAAGTGATGCTTCCCCCGAGGGGGGGGGAAGTGCAGCTCTCCCACCCCCCACCTCAGGAATGGGTGGAGATGCATCAGTTGGAGGGGACATTGGGGCCGGATCAGTTGACGATGGAGGAGCCGGCCCGTCCTCCGCCCAGACCGGTCAGGCGGATCCAGTCCAGGCTGAGCCGAGTCGGAGTGACTGTGTCCCTTTCTCGACCATTGACCTTGACCTCCTCCGAGAACTGCAGGAATATCAGCCTGACCTTGCTGATCTTGCTGATAGCCCTGCCGCCCCTGACGTATTTCACCTTTAGCTTAGTACAGAGTATTGAGGATAGGGACGTGCGTCTTCACCAATGTGCTCTGGCTGCAGGGCTTGTTGTTGCGGCGCAGGGAGCCTGGGACAATGACTCTAACATAGATCTGACATATGTAAATACTCCCTCCAGCCGCTATACTCTGACTGTAGGACCGACTCATGACAAATTTGCAATGGAGGCACTGACTAGGCAATGTTACGTTTATGGTTCAGTCACACTCATGTGCAATGTCACCCACTGTCTCCCGACTACTGGTTATACAGGCGTTACTATGACTGTGAATGAAGCTTTTACTCTGATGCGCGTGGCACACACTCGCTCCCGGCGTGCTGTTAATTTGCCTAATTATAATGAAATTGCTAATAATGACCATTCTGTTAAAATCTTGGGACAGGATAGTAGTTTGTTTTATCAATGGATGGCCTATTCAGCCCGACAAATAAGTAAACGCCCTTGTATAACATGTTATAATCGTAAGCGCTTGCCCACTGTACGGCCCCTGCCGGAATTAAGGGAAAATGATTGTGGTGCTGGATTATGTTTTACGACTTGTGCGCTATGGTTAGCATCAGGTATTTATCCTGAGTGGGTCACAGATAAGTACCATTGCCCGCGGGTTTTGTCTAAAAATATGTCTTTAGCTGCCCCACCTATGTCGCGTATAGACCGAAATATTGTGCACCCGGTCTGTGTTGCTTTTGGGCTTAAATATAAAAGAATGTGGATAAAAGCAGCTAACCGTTCAATGGATGGGCATCTACAAAGAACCCACACCCTAACTAGTGTCATCCCGGGTGGTCGCAAGCTCTGGTCAGTCATACATTTAATTAACACAACTGCCCTGTCCCCACTGCAATGTGCGCAGGTCCTCCAAAATGGAGGTGACCTGGTCCATGCTGTTAATGGCACTTCTGGAACCCACAGAGTCATCCCTGTTATTGCAGGTGATGCTCCCAGTACCCCACTCGCAGACGTCTTTTGGCTGTGCGACAATGATGATCAAGTTAAGGCTGTAATTCCCGCCCGCTGGCGGGGGTTGTGTGCACCTGTTATGGTGACTGGGCAGTTGGCAGTGTTGGCTATTAAAAAGAAGGCTGGGAAGAGGTCTGTTTTGCGTCCAAACACACTCACTGAGCCCGATTCTGTCTATATTTCATGGGACCAGCAGCCAATAGAGGTCCCAGATGAGCATTCTGCTATTTCTGAAGGTTGGATCCGGTCCGGCCAAGGCACTGGCTGGATTCCGCTCTTTGGTCCATTTATTAATTCACAATATATTGCTCGTAACAGTAGATGGATTAATTACTTGTGGTATAATCAACAACGTTTTATTAACTGGACAGTAATGGCTTTAGAGAATATTCATGAGCAGCTCCATGCTACCACTCTAATGACCTTGCAAAATAGACTTGTGTTGGACACTATGTTAGCCGTAGATAACGGGATCTGTTCAATGATTGGTGACGAATGTTGCGTGGAGATTCCTATGCATACTGGTGAAAAAGGTAACCTTACTTTAGTCTTACAACAATTGGTTACGCTACAAGACGAGCATGTCCGTAATTCAAATTGGAACACCAAAACTGGGTGGCTGGACACACTCGCCAAATGGCTTGAAAGTATGTCTTTCGGGAAGGTTTTGTCCCTCATTGCCACTGCACTGGGCCTGCTCCTCTTGCTAGTGTTAATTACCACCTGTTGTATATTGCCCCTGATTAAAGTGCTAGTTAGGAGATCTATTAATGCTGTAACCCATTTTCCAGTGGTGGTTGATTCTTACGGCGCCGACATGCATTTGCCTGATGCCACTTCCTCTTTCCCTTGCGACTCTGTCTATGAAGTTATGGCAGATAAATATCTTAACTAATGACTCATAAAACAAACAAAAAACTTAAATTTGGTCTGCAGGACATATTGAATGACTTACCCCTCGGCCCCATCCCTTTTTGTCGCTCTACTACCCGATGTGCCCGGAGTAATAAAGTAGTGTTTACTCCCTATCACTATGTAGGCTCTTTCCCCCTTCATGTTGTTGTTAGGGAGGTTGTTATTTATCCCTGGAAATGGTTAAAACATGTTTATGTTTTAAAGGGGGGAATGGCAATTTTCACTGATATATTCCCTGTTTATTTTGAGTACGACGTTTTCAGCCAGGACCATTATAAGACTTTGAATACTAGGGCCCTGATAGAAGTGATAACAATTAAGCTAAATGGATATACTTTGTTTTCTACACGGAGAAAGCTAGTTGCGGACACTATGAGTGATAGACGTCTACGTATGACTAGATGTCTCCAAAATATTGACCAATATTGCGTGGCGCAGCAGGAAAAAGGGAAGTGGCGGTGGCAGATGCGTTTCTCCTTTATATCCCCCTCACCTAAGCAGGAGGAAGGAGATGGGAGAGACGCCCGGGAACTGGTGGCCGCGCCTGAGTGATGAGCTGGCTGGAAGGGGGAGTTACAACATACTCCCAACGGCGGGTCCCCCGATGCAGCCAGGGGAGCCACCATTGAACCCATCCAGGCCTTCCCCGGCACTGCAACCAATCCGTCTGCGGCTGCGGACGCCTTCGGACCCAGCATCTCCTGACTCACCAGCCAATCCACAAAGGCGACCAACTCCACGGCCAGGGTCACAGCCTTGGTGCCCTCCGCCTGGGAGGCAATCACCTGCGCCAAGGCCACAGCCGTCTGGCCTGCCAACTGATGTTGCTAGGCCCGGCATGTGGTCCCCCCAGGCTCCCACCAGACTCATCCACCTGTTGACTTCCCCCAGTGGCTCCTCATCTTATGTGGCCCCCAACCCTCCCCCACAACCGGGAGCAGCAGGGGTGCGAGGAGGTGCTCATCCTGCGTCAGCCGTACACCCGAGGCCAGATGAGGATTTGGCTCCTTGCCGCCATTCATGGAAGCGGCATAGACTGAGGATGCCCCATGGCCTGTGCTTCCCGAGCTTGGGGCAACAAGGCTACGACTGCGCGACCCTGGCAGTGGAACAGCTGGCTGACATCTCCCGCCTCGAGTTCAGGATCCTGTGCAGCCGGATCCCAGATGACACCAAGGAGCTATACCAGGTGTGGCGCGCGGGCATCATGAAAGCCCGTGCCAGGCAGAGAGCTGCCATACAGCGTGACCTAGCCAGACAGCGTGGCATGGCTGCACAGCCGAATCCTTAGCCTGAAGAGGCCTCACTTCTGACCACCTGTCCTGTCAACCGAGAAAGGATCTGGGTTGACATTTTCAATCCCCTGCCGACGCCTGCACCGCCCCTTGTGGCTCTGGTTCACCTTTTCAGTACAGATATGCTGTCCAGAGAACAACTGGACATCACGATCACATCTTGCATTATCACTGTTTTGTTGGGGCATAATAATCCCCACGCAGTGTGGAAATCATGATCGGATGGACGTCGCTGATTCACACACCATCCACCTGACTCACTCGTGTAGGGCACGGAGCCCTCGTTCGTTTACGGACATTTGACGCACACACATGGACATTCGCGTTCACACGCACACACGGACTCTCGTCACCTCTGGACCCCTCTTTCTTCCACTTTCTCTTTTGCATTTACACCCCTCCTTCCACTCATATTGCCCCGGGCCATTGCAAACATTTCCACCCCCACCCATCACTAGCCTCTCTCTCTCAGCCCATGCACTCCCTGTATCCATGCATACACCGCTCACATTTTTCTCCTGAACTGTCACTCTTCTGAGAGCTTCCCCATCCGCTCCTCTCCTTGGACATAATATCGCATAGCAAATTTTGAGTACCGTTAGCATGTTACGTGCTCAGCATTTATCTTAGCGTGTTAGACATATAACCTTTGTTCTTCTCTTCGATGTGGTTTTACAATGTGCCATTTTATTGTTTTATATTTTGAGATTTCAGTTTGTTCAAAAAAAAAAAAAAAAAAAAAAAAAAAAAAAAAAATCCTCCACTATGTTATGTTAGCCTTTTGGATCCACATGTTTTTTTTCTTTTCTTTTTTCTTTTATTTAGCCCTTTATGGCTGTACTATTTTAATCTTATTATGATTTTATGCAATTTTTTTTATGTCTATGCTATTTTTACTTTACCTTTAAACTTACACTATGTTAATCTGTCCCTTTGGCCGCCAGCCGGCGGGTACAACTACTGGCATACAATTATTTCACTTAGCCTTTCTTTTAGTGTTGATGTGCTAAACTCTGTTGCTTGTAATGTAGATAGCGAGTGTTAACTTGCCTTTTTGCTTGGTTATTGACTACGTGACACAGGGCTATAGGTGTCTAGTAGTTCTTTCATTAATTTAAGGCCCCATGCTCTTACGCAGGTTGACATGTGGCCAAGTCCCACGATGTGGAGGCTCATACCGAGCCGCTTCCAAGTTCCCCCGCGCTCCAGGAGGTGCCTGCCCCCTCCGAAGAGCGCACACTCGATCTGTTCGGGTTCAATATTGGTCACTTGCAGAGCTTTGCTCTAACACTGGAGTTGATGTGGAGGTTTGCAGGTGTCACGGTGTGTAATTGTTTACGCTGTATGATTGGTGTTAGCGGTGCCAATAACTCAGAATTTGTATGCTGGTGTCTGTGTTGTGATTTCATGAACGACTAAGCTGTGCTTCCAATCATCTTTGTCTACTTTGTTCATGATGTATTCACATCATGAAGGGGGGAATGTGGGATCTGATTTTTGGTGCTGTCTCTTGAACTATTGACCTATTCTAGGCCAAATGTTCAAGTGAAATCCTTTTCATGCTAAACAACTTTACGATTGCTACTTGTGTTTAAATAGCCTAAGGGAATTGAATGCCAGTGTGTATCCTGACTTTTCACAAAGGGAATCATGTATTTGTTACCAATTAATCATTTTACTTAATTTTGAAACTCTAAGGTGCCAGCTGAAAATACCAGAAATCACATGTTCACGATGGTCAAACTGTTGAAAAGAACTTCCCCTTCAAAATCACATGTTCACGATGGTCAAACTGTTGAAAAGAACTTCCCCTTCGAAATCACATGTTCACTGTGGTCAATTGTTGAGAGCTGCCCCTTCACGCTTAAGGGCCAAAAAACGAACAAGAGATATCCTGAAGAAGCTAACAAGCATGACGGTGAAAAAGGTCAGAGCAGAATCTTAATTACTTTATGACTTCTAGTGGACAATCATAGGAGAAGCTCAGAACAAGGATCTCATTATTTTGCAAACGGTCAAGTGGCAGTCAGGTGACTCGGGACAGGGATCCCGTTGTTGTTGGCTGGGGGACGAGGCTTGAGACAGGGCTCTCACTATTTTTGGGTGTCTGCAAAAGGTTAGTTTAGCAAAATTATTAGATTATACAATGTAAATGATAGATGACCTTATTTTATGAACGAATAAGTTCTTTTCAATGTAAATGATAGGTCACCTTATTTTTATGAACGAATAAGTTCTCTTGATACCAGTAAAACTTGTTACTACTTCTGGTCTCAAGAACGGGAGGGGGGACGTATGATCTGCGGGCTACTCAATAACAATTGGATACCAGTAGAAGTCACAAAACTAAGCTCGCACTACCCCCTAGTGGTCAAAAGCAGATACCATTAGCATTCAATAATTTGCATCTCGTTAATAAGTGGGTTTGGCCGAGGCTTTCCCGTGCCAATAAGATCTAAGCGTGAAGTGGGCAGACAAGTTTGACAGCCAATTGGGAAAAGAGGTTGTACCATGGATGAAGCTTTATAAACTGCTGCACTTCCTGAGATGATCAGATTTTTTCCATTTGCGCAAATTGAATGGTCTCATTGTGCTTTTGCCAATAAAGCCACTTTTTGTTCAGCTTGACTTTGGACTCCCGCCTATTCTTTTTCCCGACTCGCATTTGATTTCAACACACAACGCAAAAGGAGACCTGGAGCACCAGCCTGCCAGCAGGTGCTGAGACAGGTGACGCTGCGGCCAGCCTTCCGGCTCCAGACCTGACCCGAGACCCGACACAGGCTAGAGTTACCTCTTATCCTCTGGTTTCAGCTACCTCCCTTTCTGAAACGGAAGACGAAGAGTTTCCCACATTTCAGGGTTTATTGACTCAGATTGTTGTGTTCTCACTAAACCTGCTTTGTGAAATACACCCCTGATCATATATCAGTTGTGTTGAACAAGGGGGACATCCAAAACCTGCAGCATTCCAGCCCTCAAGGACCGAGATTGCCCAGCCCTGCTATAAGCCAATAATTATTACATCAGAGTTGTAGCAATATGCTGCAAATTACATATGATCTGATTAGTCAACTACTTGGAGTATTGGTGGCTCACAAAATAATAGTTTGCTGCAACCCAGTTTAAGAATTGTTATTACAGAGTAGGGATGCATGATAATATTATTTTCAACCAATACGATAAACCAATAATATAGAAGTGACAATGTCAATAACCGATAAATAAGCCGATAATTGTTTGCAAAATTAACTTTAATATAAATATACTTTCGAGTCCTATTATAAGTCTAACATGTACAAATACAATGAAACATTGTGTAAAGCACCGTGAGGCTGAATTTTATTGATATCTCTGCTTCAAGACAACCAGTAAATCATTTTGAGTTTGCTAAAACAAAACAGTTATGTTTTAAAAATGCAACAAAAAACTGCAAGGGTAACATTTTGGGGGAGACCGTAAAGAAAGCCCACACTGGCAAAGATGAATCTTCTGTGAACACGAGGTTGCACACATTATCCATCCATCCATTTTCTTGACCGCTTATTCCTCACAAGGGTCGCGGGGGGTGCTGGCGCCTATCTCAGCTGGCTCTGGGCAGTAGACGGGGGACACCCTGGACTGGTTGCCAGCCAATCGCAGGGCACACAGAGACAAACAACCATCCACACTCACAAGCACACCTAGGGACAATTCGGAGCGCCCAATTAACCTGCCATGCATGTCTTTGGAATGTGGGAGGAGACCGGAGTACCCGGAGAAGACCCACACAGGCACGGGGAGAACATGCAAACTCCACCCAGGAATGGCCGAAGCCTGGACTCGAACCGGAGTCCTCAGAACTGGGAGGCGACGTGCTAACCAGTCAGCCACCGTGCCGCCCTGCACACATTATGACGTCACAAATATGTAACACTAAAATAGGCGAGGGGAGGGCTTGAGTAGTTGGGAACAACTTTTGAGCCACAACCACAACAGATGGACCAACGTGGCATTCCTATTATCGGCAGATTTCTTTATTATGTGGTTTATCTGTATGATGTCAAATTGGTTGATAATTGCCGATAATTAGCAGCAGATTTCTTCATTATCTGGTTTATCTGTTTGACGTCATATCGGTCTAATTGTCGATAATTACCACCAATATTATGCATCCCTATTACAGAGCATACAAGGACTGGTTTTTAAACTAGGGAATGCAGGAAACGAAACTTGAATTAGAAGCGTGTGTGTGCGCGTGGGCGTGCGCGTGTTACATACCTAGTGCGTTTAGTGATAGTGCCGAGGGTCATAGGTTGTTTGATCTGAGCCAGAGGCAGCACAACAGTGAGGTTGGGCAAAGGAGACAGCCGCGGATTTGCCATGTTGTTATTGGTGAAGTTGTTGTACAATTCTTGGCTGCTTATCTTCGCTGAGAAAAAGACACAAAACAAAAAAATGCCACCATTAATGTATATGCTTTATTAGTGGACATTCCTAGACAAGTGTGCACTGTGTAGATGAAAGCCAAATACAATCAAGCAAGACAAACAATGACCGAAGATTTAAAACAATATAATGGGTGGTCTCCTATTGCAGCAACCTATGTGGGGCTGGGAAAAAAGTCAACCAAAACAAACACAAAAAATGGCCGACTAATATTTTACCCCGAGGTATTGCCAGCACCGTAGTTGTCATGACTGGGTCATGCCAGGGCTAAGTTTGGGTCATGCAAGGGTTATGTTTGGGTCATGACCGTGAGGTCAAGTGTCTGTTTTGAACTGATGTAACCGGCATCCAGTTTCAACTGGTCTTAAGCTATGTGATGTCACCTCTTCGAAGTATCTCATTCAATTTCTTGGTGACTTTTCCGTTGTGTTTACCACTGCATGTTAAGTTACCTCACTACAAACAGGAAGTTGCCTCAGAAAATAAGCCGCTAACATGACCCAGCTTTACTTCTCTGTTGTGCTGTTTTTTTGTTTTTGTTTTATTGTAGCAGTTGATGGAAAAAGTCATCACTTGTCTACATTAAAGGAGACGTCAACTTTGAACATTTCCTGACTATAATATGTTATATGTGACCTCACTAGTCTAAACATGATATTCTGATTAATATTACATTTGCGGAATGAGTTATGAAGCCAAATTTACTAGCTATTTATTAGCTACGTGATGTCAAGAATCTTTCATCTCTTTATCTGGTCAACAGCCAATCAGATAATTCCATGTCAGTCCTGTTACCAACGTCTAGCCACAGCCAATCTGATCGATTCAATGTCTATATAAGCCTAACTGAGAAGTGTGTGTTTGGTTTGAATTATTCCTCTGTCCAGCTGGCCACCTGCTCCTCTTTTCCTCGATGCCTTCTCGTTGTTTCTGGTCAAGTCAAGTTAGTTCCACACCTCTAGATGTTATGCGAATAGTGTTAAAGTCTTATTTGTGTCTGGATCCAACCTCAGAACATAACAGAATAATCCGACCACATGGATCCCGCAGACTTAAATAAGATGTGCCATGCCCTGGACTCCCAAGGATGATTGCTTGGACGTCACGATCCGGCCTCGACTGGTCTGAGAGATGTGCTAAAGACTTTAGCCAACCAGTTAGCAGAACCTTGTCCGCTGCAACCTCAAGTCCCCTCCTCGCGGCAGAGGTGCCGCCGTCTCAAATCCCATCCTCGCGGCAGAGGGGCCACTGTCTCAAATCCCCTCCTCGCGGCAGAGGTGCCGCCGTCTCAAGACCCCTCCTCGCGGCAGAGGTGCCGCTGTCTCAAGTTCCCTTGTCGCGGCGGAGGTGCCGCCGTCCAGGTCTCATTGCGGCGGAATTGCCGCTGCCTCAGGTCCCTTCGTCGTAGCCGATTGCCATAGTCTCAAGTCCCCTCGTTGAGGCAGAATTGCCGCCGCCTCGGGTCCCCTCGTCGCGACTGATTGCCGTAGTCTCAGGTCCCCTCGTTGCAGCAGAGTTGCCGCCATCTCAAGTTTCTTCGTCTCAGCCCCAGCAAAAGTCTCAAGTTTGTTCATCTCAGCCCCAGCCAAAGTCCCATGCTTCTTCGTCTCAGCCCCAGCCAAAGTCCCAAGCTTCTTTGTCTCCTCCGCCAAACTCTCGAGCTTCTTCGTCTCCACCGCCAAAGTCTCGAGCTTCGTCGTCTCTACTACTGCCGCCATCTCCATGCCTGGGGTCAGCCCCGGGCAGCGCGGTCATGGCGGTCGATCCGGGACCCAGCGCCAAGCGCCACAAAAGACGGGTCCACATGTTTCCGCCCCCTTAGCAGGCAATTATGCCGCCTCCTGGGCCGCCCCGCGTTGCGGATTTCCTGGCCTTTTGTGAGGCCATCTTTCGTCCCTGGTGGCCTCTTATTCAAACCCTGGTTGAGTGCTGTGTTGTTTTGCTCCCGTTCCTGTCCGCGCCCTCCCCGTTTTGGCTATTTTTGTTTTGGGACGTCTGGGAGCCGTCCCTTGGTGGGGGGACACTGTTATGTTTCAGTTCGGTGGGTTGGGGTTTAGTTTAGTTTTGGGTGATTATGTTGTCTGTTGACTGGTTTTGTCTCCCCTAGTCTCGTTACCATTAACCTTGTCTTCCTCTCCCAGTATGTGTGACCTGATTAGTACCCTCTGCCTGCTGTGTGTCCCAGGTGTGTCTTGTATGTGGTTTGTTAGTGTTGGTATTTAAGGAGTGGTTTTTGTTTCACCCGTTGTGCTTCAAGTTTCTCTATTTTCTCTACGTCAGGTTTAGTTGTCTCCACGTCCACCCCAGTCTTCACGCCATACCAAGTCTGCTCACATTCCGTCCTGTCCAGTCACGTTCAGCCAAGTAAATAAAGTTATTCTCTTTCCTGCCTTTCTCCCTGCCATGTTTCTCCGCTTTTGGATCCACCCATCACACCTCCATCATAACAACAACACATCCGGTCCAAGACACTAGGGGTGTCACGATTCACCAACTCCACGATTCGATTTAAATTTTGATTTCGGGGTCATGATTCGATTTTTTTATCGATTTTTTTTCTTTTTTCTTTTTTTTAACCCCCAACCGTTACAACACAGAGGCACATGCCATTTGTAGGCTAAGGCTAGTCTAGTCTGTGGTAATTGGTTTTATTCATTGTACAGTAAATCTTATTTCAAAAGATCGGCTACATATAGGTGAGGCAATTTCCATTATTTTTGTGTAATTTTACGTAATGTATGTATAATTGAAATTGGCCAGTAATGATTAAAACCAAAGAATTTCTTTACAATATAAAGTTAACAGTGTTGTTTTTAGTTAAGTGTAAAACAAAAACAAAAAACAAAGTCACAGAGGGTGCATGCCATCTAGTGACTGTTTTTGGTTACAACAGTGTGCTGTGCATTACTCTTAAAATAATGTACAACAACAACAAAAATATATAATTACAATTGTATCCAAACTTAGTCATGGAACAAATACAGCCTGAACAAACTATATCCCAACAGTTACACAATTAAGAAACAAAACAAGTAATTTGGACTTTTTATCCCCTGAGAATGACAACTGCCCTTTTTACTTTCTTCGTTCAAGTTTTTTTTATAATTAAGATACGTTATGCTCTCTTTCAGTCATATTTAGTTTCAGCAGAGTGCACGACTCAAAAATAACAATGTGCAACGAAACAAAACAAAAATAAATAAATAAAGATACCTGTCATGTCCAAAGTCAGAACAATAAGAAGCTATATCCTAACAGTTGAGCATAAAAAAATGGGTAGCTTGGACTTTTCATACATGGAGGGCAACACTGGTTGAAAGATGCGACCTGCTAGGTATACTGTAGCGTGGTTCAAGTATACTATTTAAATGTTTGAATCCAGCGTTTTCCACCGCCGAATAAGGCTGCAGGTCTGCTGCTATAAATAAATCTATGGAGTAAGTTATAGTTTTCGCGCAAGCTGAAGTGTGTGGAAATTTCAGTGTAAATGAGGATGAAATGGTTGGACCGTTTTTCCCGTGGCCGGGTACGGTACGCGCACATAGCATAAATTGCCAACTGTGGTCTTTTTGTCAACAACGCGAACGTTATTGACAGAACTCACCGGGAACCAAAATGTTTCCAAACTGGTGACTTGAGAGAAGCGGGAGCGGCATGAAGCTCCATTGCTGCGTCTCCTTTGTCCGCGCTTGCCATGACTGCAGGACAGGTCAGCTAACAAGTGTCGTTAGCTAGTAGCTACATTGGCTGCGTCTCATTTGCTTTCCTGGGAGATGGGGGTGGCGCGGGAGGGACGGGGGGAGGGGGGATCGCGTGTCCTCTCTTTTATTTTGATGCTCGAAATCGTGACGTAATTTCGATCGAT
The DNA here is from genome assembly GCF_051991245.1 of Festucalex cinctus. NCBI lineage: Eukaryota > Metazoa > Chordata > Actinopteri > Syngnathiformes > Syngnathidae > Festucalex > Festucalex cinctus. Next base: position 26,321,366 of record NC_135423.1, on the reverse strand, counting down.
TTCGAGAAAAAAACGAAATCGTGACACCCTTACAAGACACGGAGCGAATTTATCAGGTAATGTGACAGCCCGACTGTCGTGAAAGACAAAAAAAGTCTCATAGTCTGAGCTCGGCATAAGTCACACTTTTTACGCCCACTTCCATACATACAACTGACCATCATTACCAGCTCTCTGATAGTGGTCAGTGGCGCAGTTGGGAGAGTGCATTGTTCAGTAACCAATTACTAAGTTAGGATGCTAAGTTAGCATGTTAAGCTAATGCTAAGGTAATGCTACTGCTAAGTTAGCATGTTAAGTTAGCATCCTAAGCTAATGATAAACTAATGCTTAATAATGCTAAGCTAATGCTAATTTTGCATGTTAATTCTAATGCTAAAGATAATGCTTAGTTAATGCTAATGCTAATTTAGCACGCTAAGTTAGCATGCTAAGATCATGCTAATGCTAAGGTAATGCTAAGATAATGCTAATGGTAGTTTAGCATGCCAGTTTAGCATGCTAAGCTAATCCTAATTAGCACGCTAAGCTAAAACCGTAATCATCCAGACTGACGGGAAAAAATATATATTTTGTTTTTGGCCATATGCCATAGCCCTAATAATTAGTTTCAGTTTCTCTATTGCATAACCATCAAGAAACGTGAATTTGATTATGATAATCTCTTTATCAATATTGACTTATTTTTGTTCATTTTGTCTTTTGATAACATTGTGACATTAATATAGACTATGCATGGTCATGGTGGCTCACTTTTTTTTTTTTTTATTGTTTAAAAAAAAATCAACCTGTGTCCATTAAATTTCGGAGCAAATGTATGCCCGGTTGATGACAAAGGTAAGATGAAACAAAAATCCATAGCAAAATAAGCAAGCTGTCAGACTCAAATAGCAGAGAGGATGTGTCATTTTATCAGCAAATGCATAACAATCCCACCGTGCGTTTTAACCCCTTTCTTTCTAGCTGCAATGGTTGGTCAGACATTGTGATCAGACCCGGAAAACAAGAAAATATGTTATAATAATATAATATTATAATAATAATATGCAATATCTCAAAGCTGTTCCCAGGCAGACACTGTTCTCCAACATAGAACCCAGAGATCGGAATTCAACTGGAATGGCAATGGGGACAGGGGAGAAATTTGTGCTGTACACCAACTGCTACCCCTATTTTTAGGCATGATGGCAGCCTGGGCGTGTAGATTTGAGACGGATGTGTACTTCTGGAGTTCTTTCCCAAAAACCAACGCTGTTTTGGCTCACAACAATCAGAGTCCAGCTGTTGCGGCCTGAGAGTCAGGCCCTCATTTGCCTCACAGGCTGCAATCTGCCAGCCTCAGAAAAGATTCCTCACCCAAAAAGGTCAACGATGAAATGTAATTTGGTTATGCTACCTTTCACAATATTATTTGTGGAAAAAAAGTTAATTCAGAAAAAATATATAGGCAATAGGCATAGAAACAGAATGTGAATACTGACTTGTTGTAAAATGTACTGATTTTATAGACAAAATCATGTTGCTCACTATTCAGCAGAATTAATGAATTGTAAAATAAATGGACATTTCTCCATGAAGAATCTTTCTTTATACAAACATTTTCAAGCACACACAAGTTCACACCAACACAGTAGTACTGTGAAAGATATCTCCTCTGAGGATAGGGTGGTCCTTCGAAAGCTAAGTGTGATTTATGATTGTTATCCCTTAAGCCCAATTCACACTGGCTGCGGAATGGACGCGGTCCGCTCTGTGTATGGGGGCCGTACGGACCCCTGCTATCATCTAGGCCAGGGGTACTCACACTTTTTAGGTGTCATGTCTGGTGTCACGCCAGGGTTAAATTTGAGTTCATGACGTGTTAAGTTGGCTTCATGACCATGAGGACAAGTGTCTGTTATGTACTGATGTAACAAGTGTCTATTTTGAACTGATGTAACTAGCATCTAGTTTCTACTGGTTTTAGGCTATGTGATGTTATGTGATGTCAGGAATCTTTAATACCTTTACCTGGTCAACGGCCAATCAGATAATTCCATGTCAGTCCTGTTACCCACATGTCTAGCCACAACCAATCAGATCGATTCCTTGTCTATATAAGCCTCCTGAAAAGTGTGTGTCTTTGTCGGATTATTACTTCTGTTACCACTGTCTCTCTGTGCAACTCTCTTTGATTCTCGTCTAGTCAAGTTTGTTCCACGCCTCTCGATGTGAATAAATAGTTAAAATCTTATTTGTGTCTGCGCATTGGGATCCAACCTCCAGCTCATGACAGAATGATCCGACCACATGGATCCCGCAGACTTAAATAAGATGTGCCATGCCCTGGACTCCCAAGGCCGATTGCTTGGACATCAGGATCTGGCCTTGACTGGCCTGAGAGATGCGCTAAAGATTTTAGCCAACCAGTCAGCCTGTCCCAACACCGATCACCAATGCTGATGCATCGGACTTCGGGATGGGAGCAGCCCTCTCGCAGCACTCCCCAACCGACCGGAGGCTTCACCCCTGCCTCAGCTTCAAGTCCCAGAACCTCGTCTACCGCGGCTTCAAGTGAAGTCAAGTCTAGTCAAGTCCATCTTTATGAAGTCCAAGAACCTTGTCTGCTATAGCCTCAAGTCCAAGAACTACATCCGCTGCGGCTTCAAGTCAAGTCAAGTCAAGTCCATCTTTATCAAGCTCAAGTTCCCTCGTTTCAGCAGAGTTGCGTCGTCTCAAGTTCCCTCGTCTCGGCAGAGCCGCCATCTCAAGTCCCCTCCTCGCGGCAGAGGTGCTGCCGTCTCAAGTCCCCTCCTCACGGCAACTCTCCCGTTCCAGTTCCAGCCGCGGCGGTACTTGGTCCCGCTCCCTCATTAATTTTGATGACCATAAGCTTTAATGATGGCTTAAAATAGAAGGTAATACGCTGACTAGCTTAGCGCCGTTGTTTGCGCATGAGCGGTGGTCAAAATTCAAATGCAAGTCAAAAAATAGGTCAAAATTCAGTTGTCATCTGACTGGTTGCCCTGTATGTCAATCAAGTAACGGGATTGATGATAGGCTGGCGTCGTAAGTTCTGCTGCATTTAGCGCCGTTGTTTGCGCTTGATTGGTCACCTGAATGTTAAATTCAGTTATATCAATCAAGTGATGGGATGAATGATAGACAGATATTTTTTAATGTCACGCCGCGATCGACCAATACTACCTCCGAGATCTACCGGTAGATCGCGATCAACGTAATGAGCACCCCTGATCTAGGCACAGCGAAAAGAAATTTATCTTTCTGTCTCTTTATATCTTTTTATTGATATCTACTTAAGAATTGATATGCTTTTGAGAATTCATTAGATAAAGGGACAATCTGAAGATTGGATTACACCTAGGATCAAATAAATTATATTTTAGAGTTGATGTGACATATTGCTATCAAACAGTGACTATATACTGAATTACAGAATGTGAAATAATTAGAGCTGTCAAAATTAATCGATTAATCTACAAGTAATCGATTATCAAATTAATAAACTATTTTAGTAATCGAGTAATCGTTTTTATAGCCATTTTTTAATTTAAAGGAACATCAAAGGTGGAATTACGCTTTACAACAAAGAAGCACTTTTTCAAAAGCAGTACAGCCACGGAGGACACCAAAGTTTTTTTTTCCAACCGAAGCCGGATAAAACTGGCAGATACAGCCGCCGACGAGTCGAAGTGGACGGTAAACATCCGGGTGGCTTGTGCTAGGCTAAGCTACATGTTGTGTGCTAAGCACGTTTTAGCCCACATTAGGAGTGGCTACCCCCACACGGAATGACATGAAACCGGACGTGTTGAGACTGTACCCTGAACAGAATTAGCGCAGTATTTGGGATCAAATACATCTTTTCCTTGCCCATTATGTTAGCAAATTCCAATTGAAATGAGCGAAGACGGCTTCTGGTGACTCATGGGATACGTCATCACGATCATGTGACCAGGATAATGGCGTTCCCCACGGTACGTTCGAATTCAAATAAAATTCAGAGAATAAGATGACAAAGATATTTGAACTTTTAGTCTTTGTACACAATACCTAATCCAATACTGGGAAAATGATGAATAAGTGTTGTATCGCTTTAAAATTGTCAAAATCCTCTAATTTTAGGATATCAACAGTAACTGTTCACTGATTACTGTAGTTCTTCATGAAAGAAGATTATCTTCTGTGTTTAATCAAAATAAGACATTTGAAAACATATGTTTATACTTTGGAAAACAATGACCAAACTGGTAACTTCAATCGCCCTTTTTATTGTGAATTGCCTCGTACCTGCCGATACGATCCGTATCACGATTCATAGATCATGATTTGATTTGATACAGATTAATCCTGATACAAATTTTTAAATCAATAATTGTGGGGGTTTTTTACTCAAATTTAGAAAATACTAATTAGTAAACTTATACAAGTACAACACTAAGATTTGTATGAAAATGTATTTATCTGAAAATTAAAGCTTATAACTGTGAGTCACTGTATTTAAACAGTTTGCAATCTGTTTCATGTTTGAACAGTATTGAAATAAAATATTAAGTCTTAATGTTTCATTAATATAACATTCCGTTCATTTTGTTGAATATTTCCATCAAAAATTGATGTTTAAACATCGATTCGGCCCATATTGAATCTATACGACAATTGTGCACTATAATATCGCGATATATTGGCGAATCGATTTTTTTTAACTCCCCTATTAATCACTATGCGAATACGAAGTACGAAATAAACAACAATCACTAGTTAATAAACAGTAATCAGGGAAAACGCTTTTGTAATAAACTTTAATGCAAAATTAAAATGAATCTGATTAGTCACTTAATCGATATATTAATCGATTCTTAAGAATATTGGATAGTGACAGCACTACTTCAAATCCGAAACAATGTTTTGACATTCAATCAAAAGACACATTTGTGGAGCACTATCGCCTAAGAAAACTGTGATTATTCACATTAAAACATATATCTGGTCTCAAGCAGTCAGACAAAAATGTCCTTTATTTGTGTGTATCTATTTACGTATAACACAACGGGGCTCAGAATTGAAAAAAAATAAATAAATAGAAAAGAGGGTTGACACGTTCCAACCCGAAAAAAGGACATCTAAAATGACCAAACTGGGAAAACTGACACACACACTGACACATACATAACCCCCACAATCTCCCAGCCATCTGAGCTTCTCACCATGATGTGGAGACCCGGATGGGCTGCTGGAAAGACCAGGTATGGGGCTACAGCGCCCCCCAATGGCTCCTCCTCCGCCCAGGACAGAGACACTTCCTCCAACGCTCCCTCCGCCTAAACCTCCACATGAAGTCACTCTGTTCAGCTCCTGCTCAATTTCCCCCAGGCCAGCACTCTTCTGGAAGCGTGACATCCGGTTGACAACCCGTGGAGACATATGCGTGCGGGAACAGGGCGCACCGCCGTAGGGGTTAATCGGAAATACATGGGTAGTACCGCGAAGGGTGCTGATTGCCACCCAACGACTGTCCTGGCTGAAACACATGTCCTGGACCTACATGAAGACAAGAAACAGCTGTCACCAAACAACATCACGATTTTGAATATGCCACAAAATATTATTTGCATCATCAAGTCTTGCCCTCATAAAAAATAAATAGTTAAGTATTTGGACATCGACAGATTTTATGGCCGTGCTTCACAATGGGATCTTAAACTGAAGCCGATACTTGTAAAGACTGCTTTCCAGGAGAGAACATTGTGATAGAAATGTTATGGTTTGCATTTTAGGAACTTGAAACATTGCATACATTTGATTCATATATCAGCTGTGAATCATAAAGTGTGGTTACAAATCAATGACTCAATCAATGTGAGGGCGAGTGTACGAGTACGAGTAACTGGGATTTGTTCTAAAAAAATAAAATAGCTCACCACTGATGGGAAATGAAATGTCAACTTTTTTTTTAAGACTTATCATCAAAAAATAAAGAATTTTATGGCGTACTTACTATTGAAAATGGGAGAATAAAAATCCGCAATAATATGCAATAAGTGCACCGTAACATAGCACGGGACCACAGCAGTGGGGCATAGAACATAATATTGTTGACATTTTTTTGGGTTGACTTCCCCTTTAATATTGCATGAAATAAATAATTTTCTATTATACTTAATAGTCACGGCCTGAAAACATCTATTTAATAAAATTCAATTATACATATAGCGCCACCTAGTGGTGACAATAAATAATTTACGTTATTAGCTACTGGGCCGAGCTCGTTGAAGGGTTCCAGTTGAATATTGGTCAGAAACACCTTAACAAGTTGATCATGGCCCACACCGAATATTGTAAATTTTCGCCAAGGGCGTGGCCTATACAGTGCCGCAAAGTCTGATAATTTTTCGTGAGAATAAAAGCCGCTTTAACTTGACCCAGATGGTCAAATCTTCTCAAAATTTCACACATTTGATGAGAGTCCAGCCCTTAAGACATCTAAGAACTTATATTTCATCTTACTGATAGCGCCACCTATTGACAACCTTTTTTCTTACGATTTTTCTTCAATGTTTTTCTCCAACCACGTTAACTGGACCTACCTCATATTTGCTCAGATGAGGGTTTCGGCCTTCATGATGTCACAACACGAAGTTTGTGAGTTTTCGCGAATCGCTGTGGGCGTGGCTAAGCTCTGTTCGCCAAGAAAACAACGGCAATTTTGAGGGTCTAAACATGCGCAGAAACTCATGAAACTTGGCGCACACATCTGGCCTGGAAAAATGAGCAATATTTTATCGTGGATTGTGCTATTTTTACAAAAATGACCCTAGAAATTTTTAACGAAACAGCCCCGGTTGTACGTTTAAGCAAGATCTTTGGAAATTTTTAGGTGTATGAGGGAGCCCAAGACCTACAAAAAAAGTCTGTGGACCTATATGCTAAAATGAACAGGAAGTGAGCTACGAATTTTTGAATGTCCCATTTTTGACGATTTTTGCACATTTACAGGGGGCATACTTTTGCCTACTTCTCCTACACGTTTCATCCCACTGACTTCAGACTTGACCTGGACCATGTCAAGACCTGAGCCAACGACAGGCGGAAAAATCTTGACTTTTCGGAATACTACATGATGAGGGCAGGGCATCAAATTTTGTGTTTCGCAATGAAAAAGGATATGCTTAATAACTCCCCGGGAAAATGCTCCAAAAAATCCCAAACTTGACATGTATGTTTATAGTCAAAGCCTGAAGGTATCTCTATGACAAAATTCAGTTATATATGCAGCGCCATCTAGCCCTTGAGGTGTGACCCAACTTACGGTATTTTTACAAAAATTGTCAACACGTTTCGCAATGAAAAAGGATATGCTTAATAACTCCAGAAAATCCCAAACTTGACAGGTATGTTCATAGTCAAGGCCTGAAAGTATCTCTATGACAACATTCAGTTGTATATGCAGCGCCACCTAGCCCTTGAGGCAAAACAAAAAAATACCCCACATACGGTATTTTGTACAAAAAATGTAAACTCATTCCAAGTGTGATAACTAAGTCATTTATGACTATTCTTTTACTTTCCACCACTCAAAATGTTCACTGGCATCAGACTTATCCAAACATGTACTTTTTCATTTATTTTTGATAGCCTCTATGGACATTAAAAGCAATATCGTGAATGAAGGATATGCTTAATAACTCCACGGTACATGCTCCAAAAAAATCCCACACTTGACATGTACGTTTAGAGTCAAGGCTTGAAGGTATCTCTATGACAACATTCTATTATATATACAGCGCCACCTAGCCCTTGAGGCGTAAAAAAAAAAAATACCCCACTTAACAGTATTTTTACAAAAATTATAAACTCATTGTAAGTGTGATAACTAAGTCATTTATGAATATTCTTTTAGTTTCTACCACTCAAAATTTTCACTGGCATCAGACCTATCCAAACATGCATACTTTTGATTTAATTTTGATAGCCTCTATGGACAATAAAAGCAACATTGTGCAATGAGTATGAGCGATGATGGGTACATATATTTTTACAAAAAATACCAATCAGGGCAACTTATTGCCTAAAAATAAAAAAAGGATGCTGATTTTTGCAGATCTTAAGGTTCACCAAAACCAATTGAGCTTGACACATTCATCACACCTGGCAAAGAAAATCCACATGTAAAGGTTTATCATGCCATTTTCAACGAAATTCTGCTTCCAATGTGACAGTACCCCAACGTGCCAGTCCCCCAACGTGCAAGTACCCCAACGTGGCACGGGCTGCGAAGGCCCTTTATAGCTGCTCGCAGCTGTAGTTTATTTTTATTTTTTTAATTCAATGCTTTTCCTCAACTACTTCTATGTTTCTTGACCCATTCAAACCATTCCAACTTTAAAACATCTTCAGCTCATTTCAGGTCATTGAATATCATTCCACATCCTTCAATAACATTCAACATATCATTCCAAATAATTCCAGTTTTTCATTCAGCCACTAAAGCCTTCACACAGAATCTCTCCAGAAATTGCATTCTCTTGTTTATAAGTCTAGTTTCAAACAATTTAAAGCAGGTGTGTCCAATCTATTTCATTCGAGGGCCACATACAGAAAGTCAGAAGGACGCAAGGGCCACATAATGTTATGAAGAGAAATTGTGTTTAGTCCTAAAAATTGTACAAATAATTTATTTGCGCTTTTGCATATTTAGGAAAATGCTATAGTATATAAACCAATTTATTTCTAATGAGCCAGTTTTTGGAGTTTTTCATTTTAGTTAGTTTTTATTAGTTTTTATTATTTTTATTATTTTATTTTCAGGGTGGTTCTGTTAGTTTTTATTAGTTTAGTTCTTTAAAAAAATGCTTGCTTTTAGTTTAGTTAGTTTCAGTATTAGTATTAGGTTTTTTTGGGGTTTTTTTTCTAATGTGTATTACTTGTGCGCAATATTTAAAAAACACCACGTGGGCGACGTCATCTTTTGCTGCTTTTCTATTGGCTGCTGCTAGATGACATCACTTCTGTGTGACATACTTTCAAACGGTCATTATTCTGGTTCAGCAAATTTTATTTGCATAAAGCAAGAGTTTCCAAATCCATGCCCAAGTTTCATATTTTTCTGGTGGACTTTAATTTATATATTGAATCCTTAAAGTTGACAAGTAACAAGAACAGTTTGTTTACATTGAAAACTCTTGGTGAATTATCTTTTGTTGACCTTAATTGAATCTCTTTTGTGCCTGATGTTATTTTGTTTTTATTGTTTATTTTATTTTTTTGTTTTATTTTGTCTTTGTTGTTTATGGAAAATTATTGTTTTTTGTTTTCCATATTGTGAATGTAAGTAAGATGGAAACGTGGAATTGATGTTTATTGTTGTGAGTGTTAAATGCAAAGTTTAAAAAAAAAAAAAGAGGTCTATTCCGGTTTATATCAAAATAAATCTACTAAAAATCACATTTCAAATCATCCCCAAAGGCTTATGCATTAAATTGATTACCAAAGACTAAAACGAAGGACATGTTTGCTATAATTATAATTATTGTAAACATAAGATGTAGTTTCAGTTAGTTTTCGTTTTTTAAAAAGTATTTTCGTTTTTATTTTATTTCGGTAACAATATTGTTTTTCGAATTTTAGTTTCAGTTTTTTTCATTAGTTTTAGTTAATTAAAATAACCTTTCATGGCACCTGTGTTTTCCCTTCTTACTTTTGACCATCTCCAAACATTTGTGTTTTGTTTATTTGATTTGAACTGAGTCAAATGCCATTTTCAGCATATGTCGCGGGCCACTGAAAAATGGACGGCGGGCCGCAAATGGCCCCCGGGCCATAGTTTGGACACCACTGATTTAAAGCAATAATTTTCTTCCGTGTAAACATTCTGACTGTGATAAGGGCACCAATAACACAATAATAATAATAGTAATAAAAATAACAAAAATGCAGAGTACTGTATTTGCAGACCTTTGCTTCAGTCTCGCCACGGTGTAATGTATATAGATGGTGAACAGCACTCTGTGAAGATGCCCATGGGTGGGTGAGGACTTGGAAGACGTGAAAATCATGACCGAGGGTGTCAGCAGTCACAAGTAAAATTCCTAAAAAACAAAGAAAAACATTAAAATGTTTTCAAAAAGAACATGCATACATTACAGAAACATATTTAACTCATTCACTCCCAGCTATTTTCACAGAAGCAATCCCGTTCGCTCCCGGCCGTTTTACTGAATTTTGACTGATTTTGTAAGGCCCACAGAATATTGTGTTCAATTGCTATAAAAGGATGGAACCTATCAAAAGAAAGATTAAAGTCTCTTCTTTCATCAGGAAAAAAAAAAGGGTTTCTATCGGTTTCCGTTTTGCAGCAATTAGCATTAGAAGAGAGCTAAGTTTCATCAGTTTTCACAAATATATTTAAAATTGTAAGTAATCTAGCTTTTTCTAGATGGCCCTGGTTGATTTCCTTTGCTCTGCTGCCACCTGCTGGCCGTTTGTGTAATAACTACCATTTCTGCACCCGTTCTTTGCAGTTGAGAGGCTGCATCAAAGCCTTCTGTATGCTCTAGCATAAAAACAAAACAAAAACGCATAAATACGTCTTTGGGACACTTAAAACATAAAAAAAAAACGTATTTACACGTTATTGGGAGCAAATGAGTTAAGCAATGCTATACTTGTAGCCATTGTACAACGACATATGTGTAGAATGCAACAAACCAAAACAAAAAAAAAACAAAAAAAGGAATCAACAAGTTCATAGAATAATTGATGTGTTTGTGTGAAGGTTGGCGGAGTTGGATTTCCCAGAAGAAATGTAAACGGTAATAATAAAAATAGAAGAGAAAAACATTATCACTATCAAAAACACTTCATAACATCTGTTTCCACCACCTCAACATGAATTACAAGAAGTACTGGCGAATTAAAAGATGACAAATTTTGTGAAAGTGAAATATCAGAACTCGACAGAGAGAGAGCCAAAGCTCAAGCTCTGTAAACTCGTGAAAACCTACGCCTCAAACGAGGTGCCAAGCCACAAGGAGCATGTACATCAGCTGGTCTTACTGAGAGGGGAAAAAAAGGGCCCTTCTAATTATAGAGTATGGAAACGGAAGTGAGGGGTGATTAGGATCTGAGGCAATGTGGTCTTGTTTATCTGGGAGCTTCCTCTTGCTTTCAAACCCATCTTCCCCCACACAGCACTCTCTCAGCACAAGTCCTACCCACTGGGTGGCTGGAGTGTCTGGCCTCTGCCTGGCTTTCTGACAGAATAAACTTGGCTGCTGTGTGCTAACCAGTACTGGCATTCCCCATCTGCTAATGGCAGAGTCTATGCTCCAAAAAGTAATAGCTCAGTGATGTTGGAAAGCTGTGCGAGTGCGAGTGCCTAAAGTCTAGGGCTTTTGTGGCCTTGTTGAAATAGAGAGGCGTCAGTTGGTTAGCCCATGAGAAGACCAAATTAAAAAGCAGCACAGCCACTTGGCAAGTGAAAAGAGAGTGTTTGGGGGAAACTAGAGGCTTACTTGAGCAAGGTTTGACACGTCCTATTTAGAACATTAAGCCTAAGAGGTTAAAGTGTTATTTACATTTTTTTTTAGTAGCGCAATTGCTGGCACATGCATTTAAATGGAAAAGTTGATCTTAAATTTAACATGCAATCATGACAGGGATATATGTATGGAACAAATGGTGTGATAAATCAGAGTGTGTGTGTATGTATATATATATATATATATATATATATATATATATATATATATATAGTATCCAGGGTGTACCCCGCCTCCTGCCCAAAGCCAGATGAGATTGTCTCCAGCACCCCCCGCGACCCTTGTGAGGAATAAGTGGTCAAGAAAATGGACAGATATTCACTTCAGTAAAGTCAAAATGGACTCAACCAATTCTCAGAACTTCTCGCTTACAGGTTTAGTTTTGCTCATGAGCATCGGTGTGGCCACGTAGCTTTAACTTGAGCAGGGAATTTTTGCTCTGAGAAGATGCGCCAAAGGCATACAACTAATAGGCAGTGTTGGGGAACCCAGATCCTGAGAAAACAAACCCTGAAACAGTTTGACTTTTAGCCACAGGTGCTTCTATGAGCTTGTTTACCTGCCAGTTAAGTAGAAGCATCTGTGGCTGAAGCCTCTCTGTGGCAGGATTTTTACTTTCTGAACCTGGATTCTGCAACCCTGCTAATAGGCTATTTGAATTTAGCTCTGCAAAGTGCACAAATCACTTTAGAGTTCTCCAACAAGCACCAAGTAAGTCAGAAAGTAAAACTACATATAGTCCATGTTTATTCATCTTCCCATCAGTGACTCTTCCAAGTCTGACTGCACACTGAGTTAACCGAGTTAAAAAAAATTAACGCTTTAATGAATTTAAATTAATCTCCATAGTTAACGCTTTAATTTTGAAATTTTGACAGCACTAACTTATATATATATATATATATATATATATATATATATATATATATATATATATATATATATATATATATATATATATGAAATGCTTATGAAATAATAGATGAAGCAAAATTGCGAGAATGCCAGTTTTCTGGAGGTCACAATGAGGTTTAGGACCAAAATAAAAAATAATTTATCACTATCTGCCATTTTGGTTGTTTACTTTCACCTCAAACGCTTCCAGATTGGAACTGGGAAAACCCACTCTGATAAATCCGACTTCCGACCATCCTCAAATGCAGCATTCGAACAGAAGAGGAATGATTTGCATATATGAGCTAACAGCCAATCAGTCTCTCCATTTTACACACTGCAATTGATGGCACATCAATTGAAACTAGTGATGGGAAAATGAAGCTTCATGAAGCACTTGTAATATACAGTATACATTTTTTCATTTATATACAAGATAAAGGCTAGTGATTCAATTTGTACTACATATTTAAACCAATGGTGCCCTCTAGAGGAGTCAAAAAATATCACGTGCTTCACGAAGCTTCATTTCTGCATCACTAATTGAAACCATGTCTAAAAAGTACAACTCTTACTTCTGAATTATAATCACTGCATTTAATTTAGATATGTTCCTTCTTGTATTTTTAAAATGTTTGGAATTTTATTTCATGAAACCAGGACGGTAATTGGTCTCACAAACAATGACCTGAGCCATATACGACACAAAGCAGTGATAGGAATAAAGGTTCTGTCGTCAATGCGCTAAGCTAATGGCAGAGTTACTTCTCTGTACAAGTACGATATTTGATTAAATGGGCTTTATTAACTGCGATTGGCTGGCAACCAGTTCAGGGTTGCCAGCTGAGATAGGCTCCAGCACCCCCAGCGAACCTTGTGAGGAATGAGCGGTCAAGAAAATGGATGGATGGATGGACTTTATTAATGTGATTAATTTTGTGTGTTGGTCTGAAAATTGGAAGTGTGTTATGCAGTGTGCTAGGTGTCAGTAATGCCTAACGCAATGGTGTTCCATGCAAGCATGACGATCAAGTTCGGTTTGAAAAAAAGTTGGACATTCCGTCTCTATATTGACGGAAGGTCCGTCAGTCCATCAATGACGGATGCCATGGTGACGCCCATTTCTCTAAGGGAATGACGAATGACCGATTGACGATTACAATGTTGTTCGTCTTGATATATTAACGGATTGATGATGACGGAAGGGTGTCTTGACTGTGGATGACTGCCGAATGACAGACGCTCAAAACTCATGGATGTGCCCACCTCTGTTGAAATGTTACTTGACATTATTGTGTAATTGCCACGAGATAATCTAGGTCGTATTTTGTAAATTTCTTCAGAAGAAGATGTTATTCTATTTTTTTTTTAAATGTAGCTGTTTATTTTCCAATATTTCTTTTCTTTTGGGGGGTCTTCCCATGGCACCCCATCGAAGAGTGGAATGTGGACCTCTTAAAACTTATTGTTGGGTTTGTAAGGTCATGTTACTTTTAAACACGTATCTTTTTTTACAGATAGAATTAATTATGGTAATCTACCTGTTTATTCTCTTTTTCCAAAAAAGAATTGATAAATCAAATCATTAAGCGAAACTGAAAATGGTATCGGAATCGTAAAAATCTTATCAATTCCTATCCCGAGACTTAACTAATAAACCCATCGATTCACAAGCTAAAAATGCAGACAATGTTTGACATAAAAAAAACATAAAAACATGGCTGTATTTTGACCTTGGCATCAAACAGAATAATTACGTCTTTAGGATGAATGAAGAGATGTGCTAAAACAACCACACACAATACAGCTGTTGAAGGGAGCATTTTGCCACTAGACTTCTTCAGCGTCCCTTTTAATTACACCACTAGGAATAGATCCACAGATCCGCGTATCACTGCATAGCACCAGCTGCCAGACTCAGAAGTGGCTTCCAGTGATACTCTCTCTGTAGAGGCTCCAATACACACAAGCCACATGGGTTTCTGACATAATAGTTCCCAGCCAAAGTGTTGAGAATTCTAGGCAGTGTTTGACTCCTGTCTTTGTCTGCAACTCAACCTTCAATTTTTGTTTTGTTTTGCTTTGTTGTTTTCCCTTCTTTCCTTAGCATGTTGAGCTTGTGACTGAGAGACGAGTTCAGTGACAAAGTTCGCATTCAGTTAAAAACAATGAAATGTCTTGGCCTTAAAGAGCACACAAAAACAGTATTTTAAGAGTTACTCAATTTCTCAATCCATTATTTCTGACGAAGATGAAGAAGATTATATTTTCTTTTTCAAAATTATTTAACCAGGTAACCCTCATGAGATTAAATACCGCCTTTTGCATGACTGTCCTGGCAAAGAGAGTGAGGAACCGAATCATAACGTCAAAACAAATGAATGACAAAAGAAACTTTTGTCCTTCAACAGTTGTTGAGAGGAAACTCCAGGATCCCCCGTATAGACCCTTTCATGGCCTACGTCATGATAACGTCACGGTGTTTACTGGAGGCAAAAAACAGTCCTGCCTCTCATAGAGTCACCATTAACCAATTTCTGGTAGCCCCCATATGATCATGATATGTTTCAATGACTCCATATACACACAGATAGTTTTGAGCGACAAAAAATGGTTGTTTGGTGATATATGGCCTGAATTTGTTTGGCGACCAGTTCAATTCAGTTCAGTTCAGCGTACAGTGTCCCCTCATTTATCGCGGGTTCATCTTTTGCGGCCACGCTGTTTCCAGCGTGATTTTTTCCATCCATCCATTTCTTGACCGCTTATTCCTCACAAGGGTCGCGGGGGGTGCTGGAGCCTATCTTAGCTGGCTTTGGGCAGTAGGCAGGGGACACCCTGGACTTGTTGCCAGCCAATCGCAGGGCACACAGAGACGAACAACCATCCACACTCACAAGCACACCTAGGGACAATTCGGAGCCCCCAATTAATCTGCCATGCATGTTTTTTGGAATGTGGGAGGAGACCGGAGAAGACCCACGCAGGCACGGGGAGAACATGCAAACTCCACACCCAGGAAGGCCGGAGCCTGGACTCAAACCCGAATCCTGAGAACTGGGAGTCGAACGTGCTAACCAGTCTTTCGCCGTGCCGCCGCGTGATTTTTTATTTATTTTATTTATTATTTTCAGCGTGCTTTTTGGTTTGTTTATTTTTTGGTCTTTGCACAGCCTTATCTCTCTAACCCTACTGGTTTGGTCTGACCAGGGACAGTCCCGTCACTCCACGACATTGCATTCAGGAGATAGAAGGCCGACAAACGCCGGATTTTTACCCGGGATTGCAACCATCACCGGTACAGTAACTTTTTGAAAATGCCGCATTTGAATTGATAGGGTGTGCCAGCGCAGGAGAGCCAGGCCAAATGTAACACAGGACTGCAAGGGCACTGGATGAACTATCGGGCTAAGTGTAGGGGAACCATAGACTAACCATAGACCACTGTAGGAGAACCCAAACAGCTGGGAAAGCAAGGAGGATGGGTGACTGTTCAAAAACAATGCAGTTTTTTTTTTTTTTTAACCAGATCAGACTTGGTTAAAAAAATGGGACTAGACCTCCAATGTGACATGGTAGTTCCTTCATCAGAAACAAACTGTATGATTGTGGGTGTGTCTTACCACTGGGATTGAATTGCATGCAGGATATGGGTTTGTCATGAGCTGGAAAATGTGCCACCAGTCCCTCTGCTTCAGAGTCCTCACTCCCCAAGACCTGCAGCAAGCAGAAACAACAGTGCTTGCAAAATGCCAGAAAGAGACCAACACGCATGCATCTACAAATGTTACCATAGAGTTTGACCCTGCCATCTCTAAGGATTTTGCTTGTGGATAGATATAAGTCTGCACACCCCTGTTGAAATCTCAGGTTTTTGAGATGGGGAAAAAATTATACATATATATATATATATGTATATATATATATATATATATATATATATATATATATATATATATATATATATATATATACATCCATTTTCTTGACCGCTTATTCCTCACAAGGGTCACGGGGGGTGCTGGCACCTATCTCAGCTGGCTCTGGGCAGTGGGCAGGGGACACCCTGGGGACTGGTTGCCAGCAGGGCACACAGAGACGAACAACCAGCGACACTCACACGCACACCTAGGGACAATTCGGAGCGCCCAATTAACCTGCCATGCATGTCTTTGGAATGTGGGAGGAGACCGGAGTACCCGGAGAAGATCCGCGCGGACACGGGGAGAACATGCAAACTCCACCCAGGAAGGCCGGAGCCTGGACTCGAACCGGAGTCCTCAGAACTGGGAGGTGGACGTGCTAACCACTCGATCACCGTGCCGCCCTATATATATATATATATATATATATATATATATATATATATATATATATATATATATATATATATATATATATATATATACATATATATATATATATATATATTAGGGCTGGGTATTGCCTCCAACTTCATGATACGATACGTATCACGATACAGGGGTCACGATGCGATATGTATCGCGATACATATGTATCCCAATACTTGATCGTCAAGGCGATACGTATCCCGATATATTACATTAATTTTCTTGCATTTTATAATAACAGTCATATGTTAAACGATATGACAAAAATATTTTTGTTTGCAGCTCTTCTGGTTTACCACAGCATGCCTGGTCTAAATGTGCACGCACTGCAGAGCAAGGATCAGCTTTCACAGACACACCGGGAACATTTATTAATAGGCATAAGCCGATATGAGCAAAAATATCAAAAGTATTGAAATTATAGGTCTAAAATGTGGTTATTTGAAATATTTGGGGAAATAAAAACAGCATTTTTTTTCATGTAACATTCTATTTTGTTTTTAAACAAAATATATGAAAATTGGTACATTAAGACCCGTGCCATGTTAAGTTTATAAGTAAATAAATGTTGATATTCTTCCTTGCTTTCATTTTTCTTAGCAAGACACGGTGTCCAATCACTGGTGAGCTATTTTTACATTAATTGAAGGCAATTAACTTCAAAGACGCTGCTGGTTTTTACTTTTTTAGGTACAATGCAAGCTGCAAAGGCAAACGTTAACTGCCTATTTAAAGTTAATGAGCAATATCGATTCTGACGCCTGCGTATCGATACATGTATTGTCATGAGGCCCGCAACGATATATTGCCGTATCGATTTTTTGAGCACACCCCTAATATATATATATATATATATATATATATATATATATATATATATATATATATATATATATATATATATATACATATGTATATATATTAGGGGTGTCAGGCGATTACAATTTTTTACATTTTTAATCGTAATTAATTGCATGACTTCAATAGTTAACTCACGATTAATCGCAACTTTTAGTTCTGTTATAATTGAACAAGTAAACATTTTTTTTTAAAGTTATCATACTCATTAAAAAACGGGAAAATAAATAAATAATAGAAATATGGCTGCTAATCTTTTTGCCGTTGATACAGCAATTTCATTCATTCATAAAATTGAGTTAAAATTAAAAAGATGTACTGGAAAAAAAAAAAGTGTGATATTGATTTGTGTTGGTCATTTTTCTGCCACTAGATGGCATAATTGCATTTTTTTAAGATAATGGTGACAGTTCAGTGAAATTATCTTTTCATAATAAGAGCAATCTAATCTTTAACATGAAGTAATTTATGAAATTCTGCACATTTTTTACAACTTGACCCCAGTCTCCACAAATATATGCATTATTAATAAATGCATTACTGCTAAATTTTGACTGGATATGTTTGCTGAATTGCGAGTGGAATTGTTACTTTCCAAGTAAGGGGCGCTCATTAATTGTGCGTTAAAAAAAATTAGTGGTATTGAAGGAACTTTAAATTAACTCAAACAATGCACTAATTTTGACACCTCTAATATATATATATATATATATATATATATATATATATATATATATATATATATATATATATTTATTTATTTATTTGGACATCTTGTTAAAAAAAAAAAATCAGAAAAATCATAGTTTTGAGGCAATATTTGTAAAAACAGGAATTGAATCAGTCATTTCTCCACAAGCAAAAGAAAAATGGACGGACCTGTCCTGCAACACTATCTATGTCGATGATGGTTATCACACCGGCGTTATGGAGGCTACGACGACTCATATTGTGAGGGGACCCTTCTTCATCTGAAGTACTTGCTGGCAGAGTACCAGTCAACTGGGTAACAACCTTTCCAACCATGGTGAGACCTGTCTTTAGAGTCTAAAGGACGATACAGACAATAAACAGAAATGATGAAGTTAGTCATCAGTTAGAAAACAAAACAAAACAACAACAATCTTGCTTTCCTGAAATTCTCATCTCCCATATTGAAAGTGTTCGGAGGCAGGAAGATGTACAAGGCTTGTAATTTACTGTATGTTCACCAGGGAATGTATATTCACTCAATGTGGGCATTTGTTCCTCTGAGTCTGTTTAAGGACCAGCCAGGGTGTCTGGCTCAAACACACCTCTGTGGCTCGATTAAAGGATAGTGCTACTTAAGCGGAGGCTATCTTGCATGGTACATTGTGTTTGCCTAATGGAGTGCAATGTGTGAGACTGTGTGGATGCAAGCAACAAAGGAGGCTCTGGAGAGTCTAATCAGGCATTCAGGCGGCTATGTCAATACAATGTGGCGCCGAGCTTTTTATTTTTTTGTTTGTTTGTTGTTTTTAGGTCTGTGGATCAGCTTGTCTATCATCATCAATCCACCAGACACTATAAGTATCTGATGGCTTATTGCATGTGTACACTTGCATTTGCATGTGTCAGTGTGTGCATGTAAATTGCAAAAAGAATCATCAATTATTAGCTGAAGCATTCAGAACTTGATTGATCAACACTAACGTGTGTCCTAGTCACTGCATCTGTGGACTTATGTTATCCAAACAAAGCCACTGATCAACCAAGAGGAGAGAAAACATCTACAGGCTGAAAGAAATTCTGTGAACATTGTGAAAGTTAGAAACTCATACCAAAATCTAAAAATATCATCACCCTATGGGAAATATGTAATGTACTGTATACAAGAATGTTAGAAAATAGAAAATGTTAGCCAATTTATCAAAGTTGTGGCACTCCTAAACAAAAGCCATTGCACATTAAACCAGGACATAATACAGGGTGTCCTTGAGTAATGCCGTATGCGACCTATGATGATTCAACTTTACGGCACCCGTGCCTCATCCGTAGCACCTTCTTTTTCGTACAAGCGCCAAAAAAAATCCCAAACTTCACATTTAACTTAATAGTCACGGCTTAGACTAAGACTTAGACTTGACTTTATTGATCCCTTTTGGAAGGCTCCCTCTGGGAAATTTACATGTCCAGCAGTAATAACAACAGATAATAAAATAAAAAATAATCCAATCAATCAATAAATAAGGTTATTACACCAGAGATTGAATTAATAATAATAATAATAATAATAAAAATTAGGGGTGTTAAAAAAAAATCGATTCGGCAATATATTGCGATATTACATCGCACAATTTTTGAATCAATTCAATAGGCGGCCAAAACGATTTTTTAATATCCATTTTTGATGGAAAAATATTCACCAAAACGTCTTAGCTTTCACACCTTAAGCATGGAGGAATGTTATATTAATGGAACATTAAGCCTTAATACTTTATTATATTTGGCACTTGGCACCAGGACACCCTAGGCCGCAGTTCGATGATCGACTTTGTAGTCGTGTCATCGGATTTGCGGCCGCATGTTTTGGACACTCAAGAGAGGGGCGGAGCTGTCAACTGATCACTACCTGGTGGTGTGTTGGCTCCGATGGTGGGGGAAGATGCCGGTCCGACCTGGCAGACCCAAACGTATTGTGAGGGTTTGCTGGGAACGTCTGGCGGAATCCCCTGTCAGAAAGAGTTTCAACGCCCACCTCTGGCAGAACTTCTCCCTTGTCCCGGGGGAGGCGGGGGACATTGATTCCGAATGGGCTATGTTCCGCGCCTCCATTGTTGAGGCGGCCGATCGGAACTGTGGCCGTAAGGTGGTCGGTGCCTGTCGCGGCGGCAATCCTCGAACCCGCTGGTGGACACCAGCGGTAAGGGATGCCGTCAAGCTGAAGAAGGAGTCCTATCGGGCCTTTTTGGCCTGTGGGACTCCGGAGGCAGCTGACAGGTACCGGCTGGCCAAGCGGCGGTTGCTGAGGCAAAAACTCGGACATGGGAGGAGTTCGGTGAGGCCATGGAAAACGACTTCCGCACGGCTTTGAGGAAATTCTGGTCCACCATCCGGCGTCTCAGGAGAGGAAAGCAGTGCACCATTAACACTGTGTATAGTGGCGATGGGGTGCTGCTGACCTCGACTCGGGACATCGTGAATCGGTGGGGAGAATACTTCGAAGACCTCCTCAATTCCACCGACACGTCTTCCTTTGAGGAAGCAGAGTCTGGGGTCTCTGAGGTGGGCTCTCCTATCTCTGGGGTCGAAGTCACTGAGGTGGTTGGAAAGCTCCTCGGTGGCAGGGCCCCGGGGGTGGATGAGATCCGCCCGGAGTTCCTAAAGACTCTGGATGTTGTGGGGCTGTCATGGTTGACACGCCTCTACAACATCGCGTGGGCATCGGGGACAGTGCCTCTGGATTGGCAGACTGGGGTGGTGGTCCCCCTTTTTAAGAAGGGGGACCAGAGGATGTGCTCCAACTACAGAGGGATCACACTCCTCAGCCTCCCTGGTAAGGTCTATTCAGGGGTGCTGGAGAGGAGGGTCCGTCGGGAAGTCAAATCTCGGATCCAGCAGGAGCAGTGTGGTTTTCGTCCTGGCCGTGGAACAGTGGACCAGCTCTACACCCTCAGCAGGATCCTTGAGGGTGCGTGGGAGTTTGCACAACCAGTCCACATGTGTTTTGTGGATTTGGAGAAGGCGTTCGACCGTGTCCCTCGGGGAGTCCTGTGGGGGGTGCTTCGGGAGTACGGGGTACCGGGCCCCCTGATACGGGCTGTTCGGTCCCTGTACGACCGTTGTCAGAGTTTGGTCCGCATTGCCGGCAGTAAGTCGGATTCGTTTCCAGTGAGGGTTGGACTCCGCCAAGGTTGCCCTTTGTCACCGATTCTGTTCATAACTTTTATGGACAGAATTTCTAGGCGCAGCCGAGGCGTTGAGGGGGTCCGGTTTGGTGGCCTCAGCATCGCATCTCTGCTCTTTGCAGATGATGTGGTGCTGTTGGCTTCATCCAGCCGTGATCTCCAACTCCCAAGCAGGTTCTTCTAAATAGAGTAATATATTATCGGCATATAGATTAATTTTATGTTCTATTGTCCCGGAGTGGATTCCTTGGATCTGTCTATCCTGACGTATAGCTAATGCAAGCGGCTCAATAAATATAGCAAATAATAAAGGAGACATTGGGCACCCTTGTCTTGTGCCTCTTTGTAGAGTAAAACTACTTACTGATGTAATCCCATTGGTAGTAACTGTAGCTTTAGGAGAATCATATAATACTGAGACCCATTGAATGAATGACTCCCCGAAGCCAAATTTATTTAAGACAGCAAAGAGGAAGGACCAGTTAACTTTATCGAAGGCTTTTTCTGCATCCAGCAAAAATAACAACTGCCTTTTTGTCATGCCACTGTGACATACTAATCAAGTTAAAGAGCCTCCTAATATTATTAGTAGAATGACGACCTTTAATAAAACCTGTTTGATCGCTATGAATAATTGTCGAGATTACTGTCTCTAGTCTAGATGCCAAGCCCTTGGCGATAATTTTAATATCGGTGTTAATTAGTGATATCGGTCGCTAACTTGATGGGAGGGTGGGGTCTTTTTCTGGCTTTAATAAAAGTTTAATTGCTTCTATATTCACATGTTGACGTATATCACCATTAGTTTTAATCTCAGTTACTACTCTTAAAAATAATGGAGCAAACATTAACCAGAAGTGTTTAAAAAATATAGCCGGATAACCGTCTGGACCAGGTGCTCTGCCATTAGGCATACTGTCTAAAGCACGATACAACTCATCTATAGTAAGCAGGGCATCTAGAGTATCTTTATGTTCAGTAGATAACTGAGGTATATTTAAGCTATTAAGGAATGCCTCAATATGTTCAGGTTTACTAGTAGATGGGTTTTGTTGTTGATAATACATATTAGTGATATTTTGAGTTTGTTGACAATGTATATTATTGGTATTTTGGGTTAAAAAAAAAAAAAACATTGGCTAAGATTTTTGTATCAGAAGAAACAGGTTTACTAATGGATGGGTTTTGTTGTTGATAGTATATATTGTTATTTTGAGTAACTTAAAAAAAAAGGTTTATATGGTACAAAATCATAAGATAATGCTGTGGATTGATGTAAGATTAGGCTTATTAGGTTTAAAAGGGGCGAACAATATTTTATAAAGGATATGTGGATAAATTGTGTAGCATGAGAACAGTGGATTGATTTAATATTGCTAATAGAGTAGATCCATGGATCTGTTGATGTCAGCGGTTGGAAGCAGTACTCCACAGGGGAAAGCCCATATAGCTGGGAATGGGTGGGTTGTTATTTTGTTGTTTGTAATTAGGGCCCGAGCAGCGACCGCTGCGAGGTCCCTCTTGTTTTTGTAAGAATTATTATTATTATTCCGCTTCTTCTTCTTCTTCTTCTTCTTCTTTATTCTCCGCAAACGATCGCATTTTTGAGGACCTAAACATTTACGAAAACTCACCAAACTTTGCAATCTCTTCGGGCCCGGCGAAAAATTTGATATTATGTTGTTGTCATAACAACGCAACTCTATAGCGCCCCCTAGCGTAGAAAAATAAAAACCAATCCCGGCCCGTTTGACCTAGAGCTACGAAAAATTGGCAGGCACGTGTAGCACCCCGAGACGCACAAAAAAGTCAGTGGAAGCCATTTCCTAAAATGTACAGGAAGTGAGCTATGAATTTTTGAATGTCCAATTTTGGCCCATTTTGGCACATTCACTGTGGTCATACTTTTCCCCCCTTTGCAAACAGTTT
Source organism: Festucalex cinctus (assembly GCF_051991245.1). Lineage (NCBI taxonomy): Eukaryota > Metazoa > Chordata > Actinopteri > Syngnathiformes > Syngnathidae > Festucalex > Festucalex cinctus. The sequence goes on along the minus strand of NC_135423.1, from coordinate 26,297,924 downwards.
TAATCCGATTGACTTCAAACTTGGCATGTATCATCTCAAGACCTGAGACAACAACTGGGCAAAATATCTTGACTTTTTGAAATACTATATGACGGGGGCGGGGCATCAAAAATTGCCTTTAAAATTTCATTTGTCCAGAAAGACAAAATGCTGAATAACTCCCATGTGCAAGCTCCAAAAAATCTCAAACTTCTCATGCAACTTAATACTCACAGCCTGAAAACATCTATATGATAAAATTCTGTTCTATATGTAGCACCACCTAGTGGTGACAATAAATGTCATACTTTACGTTTTTAGCTACTGTGCCAAGCTCGTTGAAGGGATCCAATTAAAAATTGGTCAGAAAAGTCTTAACATGTTGATCATGCCCCACACCGAATATTGTAACTTTTCGCCAAAGGGCGTGGCCGTTACGGTGCCGCAAAGTCTGAAGATTTTTCGTGACAATAAAAGCTGCATTAACTTGACCCAGATGATCCTATCTTCTCAAAATTTCACACAATTGATGACAGTCCAGCCTTTAACTCATCTACAAACTTATATTTCATCTTACTGATAGCGCCACCTACTGGCGATTTTTTTCTTAGGATTTTTCTTCGTTTTTTTCCAACCACGTTGACTGGACCTACCTCATATTTGCTCAGATGAGGGTTTCCACCTTCATGATGTCACAACATGAAGTTTGTGAGTTTTCGTGAATCGCTGTGGGCGTGGCTAAGCGCTGTTCGCCAAGAAAACAACGCCGGTTTTGAGGGTCTAAACATGCACAGAAACTCATGAAACTTGGCGCACACATCTGGCCTGGTAAAATGAGCAATATTTTATCGTACAATGTGCTATTTTTCCAAAAATGACTCAATAGCGCCCCCTAGAAATTTTTAACAAAGCAGCCCCGCTTGTACGTTTAAGCAAGATCTTTGGAAATTTTTAGGTGTATAAGGGAGCCCAAGACCTACAAAAAAGTCTGTTGAACCCATATACTAAAATGAACAGGAAGTGAGCTACGAATTTTTGAATGTCCCATATTTTACGATTTTAGCACATTTACAGGGGGCATACTTTTGCCCACTTCTCCTACACGTTTCATCCGACTGACTTCAGACTTGACCTGGACCATGTCAAGAACTGAGCCAACGACAGGGGGAAAAAATTTTGACTTTTCTAAATACTATATGATGAGGGCGGGGCATCAAAATTTGTGTTTCGCACTGAAAAAGGATATGCTTAATAACTCCCCGGTACATGCTCCAAAAAAATCCCAGACTTAACATGTATGTTCATAGTCAAGGCCTGAAGCTATCTCTATGACAACATTCAGTTATATATGCAGCGCCACCTAGCCCTTGAGGCATGAAAAAAAAATACCCCACTTACGGTATTTTTAGAAAAATTGTAAACTCATTCTAAGTGTGATAACTAAGTCATTTATGAATATTCTTTTACTTTCCACCACTCAAAATGTTCACTTGCATCAGACCTATCCTAACATACATATTTTTTTATTTAGTTTTATTTATTTGTGATAGCCTCTGTAGCGATAATTGGGTCGTCTTTTGGACGAATTAATAATCTGGACGTTACAGAGGTAAATTGTATTTACCTCGATAACCTCTGGGGCACCACGTTGTTTTTGCTTTGGGTTACCAGGAGCAAACAACGACCAAAATCCTTCTTTCATCAGTCATTGATAATCTAAAGTCGCCACACTCGATATTCAGTGGTTCGTTGTACTAACAAAAGAATAATAATCCACTCGGAAACACAGATGACTTAGGCGGAATACAGTTCATAAAACATGCATTTATTCACGATTGCTACACTACAGAATCAAAGTACTGCCTATCTAACTATTCTACCGTCAGAAGAAAAGAAACAAAATAAAGCGAATGAAAATAAGGAAGGAATGCAAATGAATGAGGAAACAAGGGAAAAGAGAAATTTGACCTGCCAGATCTGTGATATGTTTCAAACGTAAGTTGCACGCAGTGGATACGCCGAGCTAGGAATCAAGCGCACTTACGAGAATGGGAGTTGCGTCGAACGAGCAGAAAGGTCTTCAAAAAGAAGGGGGAAAAATAGTCAATGTTCGTTCCAAAAAGGCAAGAAAATAAAATAAAAAAAAAAAGTTTATTCCACAGGTGAGCACGGGAAAGCCGCTCGCGGGCCTGGCGTAGTTGCGCGGCTCGTGCCTTGATTGGTCGGCGATCCGGCGAGGTTGATTCTCGCCATGGTTGGTTTGCTGGGCAGCTGTCCGAGTTCAGGTGTTGCAGCTCGGTCAGTACGCGCCTGCGTACGGGGAAGGCCAGCCGTTGGAGGTGCGTTGGCACTGCGGCGGAGCGCCACCGAATAGCACGTGAGGTGCGCGGCTTAGGTGCACAACCTGGAGCCCGGCGCTACGTTGCAAGTTTACGCCGGGGGCCGCGGAGTCGGGCGGGCAAGCACCGATGGTGAAAAAAACAAACAAAAAAAAACAAAAGAGTCTTTAGTCAGCGTTGCAGTTTGCACCTGCTTTGGCGTGGCGTGGAGCGAGGATCCGCTCTCGTTAACGGATCCTGCCAGAAAAGAAAAGGGCCACGTGGTTGGCAAGTTTCTTGGAACAAAGAGTTCGAGCAGGCTGGACCACTTGCAGGTCCTGCAACAGAGTTTTTGGAAGACGCGGGAGAGCAGGAAGAAGAAGCAAGAGAATGAGCAGAGCGTCTGCTCGTCCTTTTAAAGTCTCTGGGTGGGGCTTCAGCAGGTGATGGCACACCCTTCTGTTCGCTCGGGCAGACTTTAAGAGGAAAATTATTAAAGAGATTAATAATTTGGCATTAAATTTGGTCAGTCTGGCAAATCAGTTTTCCCACACAACCCGTTTAACACACATCGTAATTAATGCATCATAAACTAACTTGTGAGGTAACTTCTACTTGTCTAATCTGACTGAACTGAGAGATATTGATTACCTTTCATTCTTTATGGAGTACAAATGAAATAGGATGTTCATACACACAAAGATATAACATGAATCATTCGTAGTTCAGTTGTCTGTCAAGAATTATCATGGTATAAATGTGTAAAATGCGGTTACTTATGTGAATTGTCACTAAGGATAGTTCCAAGTTTCACCACTTGGAGGTGTTGTTGCTCCATCTAGACGTTCCGGGAAGGGCGAGGCGCCAGAACATCCTTTTGTGATTGATAAGAAGTCATGAACATTCCTTTGATCGGTCATTTGTGTATTCCAAACCATTGGAGCCATTTGTTCGGGCTCCGAGAAGACTGCTTGAATACACTCCTTCGGCAGACGCATAAATTCCTTTGTCACCTGGTCAGCGGCTTCAAAAGAGTTTTGTTGGTGGCTGGGTGACCACCTGTGGAGCTGACCAGGCTTGGATCCTGTCTGGGCAGTGGAATATTCATGCACTGCAGAGAATTTGCTTTAGGAGAAGCAAACTTAAAAAAAAAATTAGAGGGTAGAGTGGAACTTAGGCAATAGTTGTTACAGACCCCCCTTCGTCAAGCGGGATGAATCTTCAGGATGTCCAGGTTGACGGGTCCAGATGATGCGTGGCCAGGGTCCAGGCCACGGTCAGACGGCCGGAGTCCCACTCACGTTCTGCTGCAACACTCAAGACATACCACTGGTGCAACTTTTCTCTAACCTCTGCCTGGTTATGTGTATGCAGGGTATGTCTGTGTGTTTTCAAGGTGTCTCTATGTGTATTCAGTTAACAGTGTGTGTCGAACTTGGTGCTGTGTCAGCTGACTGAGGGACTCGGGTCCCAAAACAGGCGCGGGCCTGGGAAAGACGCAAGACGCGAAATTCCAAACAAAAGAAAAGGAAAAACTTTCCTAAGGCTATAAGGCTAGTATCATATTATGAGTAACTAGGGAAAAACGAACAGCAAATTAAAGAAAAGAGAGAGAACGAAGAAGAGGCTTTCGCCTTCTAAAACTCAAAAACCCGGGACTATACTCAGGCCATAGCTCTCTTATAAAGATGGGGAGGTTGTCTCAGGCACCTGCGTGTCGGTGCAAATCTCCACCCCTGGGGGTGTTCGTCGAAAAAAAGTCTTAGGTCGGTTAGCGCGACACTATCGTTGCTAGGTACTTAGCTATCGCATCTTCCTATAGCGTAATTAAACACCCAAAAGTCGTGCGCTATCCAAGAATAACTGAAGGAAAAGGGAAAAAAAAGGGAGAAGGGGAGAAAAAGAAATGATAGGAAAAAAAAAAATCTGAGTATCCTCGGCAGTCGCGCTAGACTAAGGGAAGGAAGGCAAAGGGGCTTAGTTAGATTAGCTAGACTCACTAACGCTTTAAAAAGAGTACTCTGACCTGGTTTTGAAGGCCTTAAGTACGGGGGAGCTTTTTGTAGCTAGCAAAAACTGATTTCACGCAGCATACCATTCATAAGTATTATAACACCTTGAGTGTACATAATCTTTTGAATTAAAGTTGCAAATCGTTTTATAGTTGTCTAGTCTAGTTCTGCATGATGCTATCGGTGTTACAGCTAGGACTGTATCCTTAAGTGTTGCACCAAGCGTCTGCAAATAAGTGGAAAAACACAGTATGCTAACTTCTCGCAATCATTCGTAAGCAATCCTGGTTATTCAATCAAGGCAATTTCCGCTGCAAGTCCGGGTTCAACCGTTTCTGGCCAACTCACCACAGCAGTCATGCACAACATCAGGGTCGTCATCATATCACACCATCCTCGAGCAACCAACAAAGACAAGCGGATCAGCGTCGCTCAGTATGGTATCACTTAGGGGTTCGGTAGGTGCAGCGGGGTGTTGACCCCCCTTTTGCACGCCTAATACTTCCAGACATCGTAGTCAGCTAGGTCGGTCGACGGAGTTTGGCGCGTCTGTCGAGGGTGTCGGTTGGGTCGCTGACTCGGAGTCAGCTGGTGACCCCCCTTTGTCAGTTTCACGCGTATGCTGGTCCTGAGACTCGCTCGATCGCGTTCTCAGACGTTCAAAACCGCAGTGACTTTTGATCTGATTTCGGTGGACCCACCTCAGTTGGTCCCCCTGACGTCCTTTATTCATCCTAATTTGATAGGCGACGGGTGACAGTTTGTCGACGATTTCGTATGGTCCTGACCACCGGGGAAGAAATTTCCGGGCGATGCCCCTCTGGGCACGCGGAGTATTAGCATTTGGTTGCGCGAACAAGTAGTACCATACTCGATCACCTATTTCGAACTCGGTTCGTGAGGCTTTCCTATCGTAGTAGGTTTTCTGACCTTCTGCACTTTGCTTAAGCCGTTGTTGAGCGAATGCAAACGTGGCCCGGAGGTGGGCTTGCAAGTCCTCCACGTACTGGGAGGCCGTGTATGCCGTGGCTAGGTTTATTTCTCCTGGCTGGTACATCAGGTGCAGGGGGAGCGTCATTCGCCGTCCGGTCATCATTTCAAAGGGGGCCACCCCTGTGGATTCGTGAGGGGTGGCTCGAATCGCCATGAGGATCAGTGGGAGTCGGGTGTCCCAGTCCCGATGGTTGGAAACAACAAACTTTTTCAGCAAATTTACCACGGTGCGATTAGTCCGCTCCACCTGTCCTGATGACTGCGGGTGATGGCTAATATGCAACTGGGCCTTGATTCCGAGCATTTGCCAAAGTTGTTGCATTACCTCGGCTGTGAAGTGGGTTCCCCTGTCTGAGTTAACCCGTGAGGGCAACCCAAAGCGGGAGAACACGTGGTTCATCAGCAGGCATGCAGTGGTGTGTGCGGTGTCGTTTGGAGCAGGCAGGCATTCTACCCACTTGGTGAACGCGCAGACTACTGTAAGAAAGTATTTGTTCCCTCTCAGAGATCTGACCAGTGGTCCCACCCAATCAATTTGCAGATCAGACCATGGGAAGTTGACTCCTTTCTGTTGGAGTGGTGCTCGGTGACTTGGGTTTGCTGGCTGAAACTGGCAGCAAACCAGGCATCCTTTGATGTAGGTTGCTACATCATTATGCATGCGCGGCCAGTATGCCACCTGTTGTAGTGCGGTGACAGTGGCCTTGAATCCGCGGTGGCCTGCATAAGGTGCGTCGTGGGCGTATGTTAGCAAGACCCCCCTTTGGCTCCGTGGAACCACCAACCCGGAGGAGACCCGGAGTCATAAACCAGAAGGCCCTTAACGAGACGCAGCCTTTGCCGCACGGAGAGCAAGTCTCTGAAGTCGCTGTCGTCATTCAACGCGTCAGGCGACACGGGGTTGGCGACAGGATCAGAAAGGTGCTGAATTATTTTGAAAAGCGCGGGGTCGCCGGCTTGTTGGGCGACCAAGTCGGAGGTTCGGACGGGCGGTACGCACGCCACGGGCCCCGTAGGGGTTTGTGTGGGGGCGGCGCGAGACTCAGCGGCGGCCGCAGCGCGGCGGCGCGTGAGAACGTGGACCTCCAGGGTGGGCTGGGTGGGCAGCCAAGCTGTATCAAATGTCCAAGGAGTCCCGTTGAGGGCCCCTTGTTTGGCTAACGTGTCCGTTAGGTCGTTAAAATGTTTGTCAGGTCCTGGGACTTTTGAGTGTCCCCGGACCTTTTTCCAATAGACATGCATATCATTGGAGGAAACCAAATGGTCGCATGTCAAGATGAGGTCGCGGTGTTTAACGGGTTTCTTCGCTGACGTAAGGAAACCATTTCGACGCCACACCGGTAGATGGCAGGTGAAGGCGAGGCGGGCATAGTTTGAGTCAGTGCAGATAACCAGCACCGTGACACCGTGTTCAACTGCCAATTTGAGTGTAATCAGGATGCCAGCGATTTCCGCATATTGAGAAGAGTGGGGGCCCAATTGGAATTGCAGTGGTTTGCACGGTGTGTCGTCGACTAGAGGTGGGAATCTTGGGGCACCTCACGATTCGATTGCGATTACGATTCAGAGGCTACGATTCGATTATAAAACGATTATTGATTTCCCCCCAGGCAGCAGAAAAAAAACAATGTATTTTGGTGCTTTTAATGTTTCGTACATTAGTTACAAAAATAGTACAAAAGTCCTCTCAGGCCTAAATAAACTACTATTTCAGTATCAAGTTAACAGTTCAAAACAGTAAATAAAATACTCAAGTCCTCATTCTGTAACAACAGCTTTTAAGTATATTCAGTCTTCAACAGAATAAAACATAGCATTGAGCAAAAATATATTATTTTTATCCACTCAAAAGTGCACTGAGATATAAATGAAAGACAATGTGAACTACTACTTCAATACAAATGCCAAAAAAAAAAAAAAAAAGTGCTTTCCTGCTTTTTAAGTTGTGTAAAGATGAACATGTAAACATTAAAGTTTCTCAGAGGTACAAAAAAAAACACCCTCAAGTGCTTTTCTGCTTTTTAACTTGTGTAAACATGAACGTGTAAACATTAAAGGGATCGTTCGGCTTTTTTAACATGAATCTCAATTTGATCCTCACCTCCCGTGTGTGCGATCAGTACTGACTTCTTTCTGACAGCGTTCGGTGACACGCGTTCATGTTCGACGTTGGACGAGAGGAAAATAGTCCAGCAAGCTGGCTGGGGTCTCGGAAATAAAGCCTTTTTCTTCTAAAAACTATTTGTTTTCAAAAGCGTGATACATTTCCACCACAATACTCTTTTCTGAATAAAGTCAGACGCCATTACCGCCAGCCACTACTTTTCTGTTCGTTCGTTCATATCACTGCGCGGCGCCCTGTAGAACGCTAACCGACGCACTGCAGCCAGCTAGCTGATACTTCCGCCTCAAGTTGTTTGCCTTTTCGGAGCAGGTCTGATCTGACGAAGAGGTGGGTTGGTCAGCTCAGCCATGCTTGTTGTTGTTTTGAATGTCGAGGCGTGAGTTGTGGATGTGTACTCTCGGTCCGTCCCAAAAAGCGTCCCGAAGACCGCGCGCGCTACTGCGTTTCAGTTCCGCGGACTTTCCGCTCCGGTCCACTTTTAGTTTCGGTTCCCTTGGCATATTTATATAATCGGAATTTGGACTTTTGTGAATCGTTCTCGATTGTTCCACGGCCGAATCGTGAATAATCTAAGAATCGGAAATTTTGCACACCTCTATCGTCGACCCAAGCGATGCCCACCCCAGCCTGCAGCTGGGTTTGGTGGTGGTAAGAGCAGCCATCCACGTAAACTGTAGGCATGTCTTTGCAGACATGTTCCTCAAAATAGCGGTGACGCGTGAATTCCGGCATCGGTGCCACGGCGACGTCTGTCGGCGGGGTCGGGGAAGTTGACACACAGTTCTGGCAAATTGCTAGATCGGTACCCAGTGGTAACTTTGCGTTTTTCGTGTACCGGACTCGAACATCGTAACTTTGTAACGCCATAAGCCAGCCGGCAATGCGCGCGTTCGTTACAACGCCGTCTCGAATGCGTTGGTTGTTAAGAAAAGTAACCGGATGATGGTTAGTATCAATCGTTACTTTTTGGCATCCAATGTAGTTTGAGAAATGTTTGATTGCCCATACTGTGGAAAGCAGGGCTTTTTCGCAGTCGGAGTATTTCAACTCGGGGCCGTTCAACGTTTTACTGGCGTACGCCACGACGCGTTTATCCTGGTCGTACATTTGGTATAGACCCGCACTCAAACAATGGTTGGAGAATTCTGCTTCCAAGAAAAATTCCTTATTGCTATCGGGGTACGCAAGACAGGGGGCGGAGCCCAGCTTTTGTTTTAGCATATTCATCGCGTTGCTTTGTTCGTCACCCCAATCGAAGGGCGTGTCTTTCTTCAGCAGGTTAGTAAGAGGGCGTGCTATGTCAGCAAAGTGTTCAATGAACTGGCGCGAATAGTTGCACACGCCATGGAAGCTGCGCAATTTTGACACATCGGTGGGGGTTTTGATGTCAAGAAGGCCTTGAATACGGCTGGATTGTGGTTCAATCCCGTTCGGCCCAACCAAGATCCCCACGTAGTTGACCTTCGTGCGACACCACTGACCTTTCAGGAGGGACAGTTTGGCACCTGCAGAAGACAGCTGTCCAAGAACGTGGTCGATTTCCATCAAATGGTCATCAAAAGAGGAGCTCCTCATCATAATGTCATCGACATAAATGAGGTTGCCCCTGGCGGCGGCGTCAGGGCACGCCTTGTTGAGGAAGATGTTAAATTCGGCTGGCGAGTTGGCGTAGCCGAATGGACACCGGTTGAAAGTGTACTGTTTGTTGCCAAAGGTGAATGCCAACTTGTATTGATCCCTGGGATCTACTGGGATCGTCCAGAACCCCGAAGCCACATCGATGGTGGTGAAGAATTTGGCATCTCGAACCTTGGGAAGTTCCTGTTCAAGTTGTGTCATGGGCCATCGCGAAAGAGGAACCTGTTGGTTCAGTTTGCGATAGTCAATGGTTGGTCTCCATGTACCGTTTGGCTTCAAGACTGGCCACAATGGAGCCGAATAGGTGCTGTTACAGGGGCGAATGATGCCCTTTTCCAGCATGGCGTCGATAGTCTTCTGTACTGGTTCGTAAGAAGCTATCGGAATCTTGCACTGGCGCACGAAAGTAGGAGGAGCGCCGGGCTGAGTCGGGATGCGGACTACATGTAGTGCCGTCAACCCGCAATCCAAGGAGTCCTTGGCAAAAGACGGTGTGTATTTCATTAACACGGTGCGCAACCGTTCGCGGTCCTGTTCGGACCGGAGCGCGTCGGCGCGGTGCAGAACTTCTTGGAGGTGCTCCTCGAACTCTGGGTACGGTTGAAGGTCCCCATTTGGAGTCGTGGTTGGTTGAGGTTTCTCTGGGTTTCCAGAGGGAATGCTAGAAGGCGTTGGAGGCAACGCGCTCAAGGCATAAATCACCAGTTGTTGGTCTGTCCCCAGGTCCACTCGGACGATGTCTTCATCGTTGGTGGGACCGGCAGGGTTGACCGTAACAAGCTGAGATGGCCTGGTGAGTCTTCGGCCACCGGTGTCTTCAGTCAAGAACAAGTCAGATGGAATGTGTCCAACCACAGGCACCGTTAGAGTGAAGTCGTGGAAGTCGGAACGGATGAGCAGGCCCAGACGGGTCGCTTTTGGTATGCGAACGTCGTACGAAAGGGGGTTGTGAACCAAGATCAGAGTGGTGAGAGAGGCGTCCACGATGGGCGTGGCCTCCAAGAGTAACGACAGGTTCATGAATTCCGCTGAAGGTTGAAAGAAAGCGGAGCGAGCATTCAAGACCTGGTTGGCTCGTGCCACCAAGCGAACCGGGTTGTTGATCGTGGTCGCCGGAGCGATCACTTCATCCTCGTTCAAGACTTCGCACGCATCTGGGATGGTCTGCCCCGACTTCATGTTTGGAAGACTGGGAACACAAGCTAGAGGTTCCGAGTTGGTGAGGGACCACAGCACGTTGTTGATGGTGTCCACCTGGACGGCAAGACGAACAAGCAAATCTGCACCCACGAAGAGGGTGTGAGGCGCGTCCGGGACAACCAAGAAGTAGTGGGTCAGTGAGTGCTGCTTCCACTGAAGGTTTAAGGCGCACACGCCCACTGCAGTTATTGTAAGAGGAGGTTCCATGTTCAATGGAAACCGGCAAGACTTGGAGACGAAAAGCATGTTCGGGTCAAGATCTCGCAAGTTGTCAGCGAATGCTGCAGAAATGGCTGATTTGTCAGCCCACAAGGCGAGGACAGCGTCAAGAACAGGTGCACCTTGCATGTGGACACCTCCGATGTTGCGCGGGGCGTACCCTGCATCAGGTGGTGGTGGGTCAAGGTCACAAAGGAAGGTGTCATGGCTTCTCAGCCGGTCCTTTGTCGGGGACACGAGGGGTCCTGCCTTGGACTGTGTCGTGTCCCAGCTCCCTGTGGGGGCGTCTGCTTCCCCGTGGGGTGGCTGCGCCCGAGTCACAGTGCAGAGCTGAGCCTGGTCAGGGCCCGAAGGAAATGTCGGCAGGGCCTGCCGCACCTGGGCCCAAATCTGGAGTCTCTGGTAGTCTATGATGGGTTGGAAGCGGAACAACAGGTCTTGACCAATAAGAAGGGGGACTGACTCAATGGGTCCCACATAGACTGGATGGATGACCATGGGGCCAATAGACCAGTGTACCATCGCGACAGATTCCAGCTTTGTGTTAGTAGGTGAGAAGGCGCTAACGGTGAGTGGGCACCGCCGTAGGCGGAGCGGTCGACTGTTAGCTTGTGACGCGGCGCGGAGTCGTTCGAACACCGTGTTGGACATCACCGTGATGTCTGCGGCGGGATCTACAAGGGCTTCGTAGGTTAGAGCTCGCTCCAGGGTGACGCTCAGATAGAATTTACGAGCTATCCCCCTGGTGGTGAGATCACCTAAAAGCTGTTGGAACGGTCTCATGTCATCGGTTGATCGCGATACATGCGGGTCTGCTGTATTTGGATCAGCCTGCAGTACCAATATTGTTGAGTCAGAAGGCAGTTTAGTAGGTGTCTGAGTGTCGGCTACTGTAGGCCCCTCTGGTGACCTCTGCTGGTGGGTCACTTCAGTGGGCATCCGGCCGTCGGTTAGTCATAAAGGCGGGTCTTTTGACGAGTCTTTTGACAATTTCAGGAGTGCCTTCAATATGCCGTTGGCAACTGCGTGGTGGTCAGTCTCGGAGTCGGCTTGGCGGTTCCGGGACTCACGGCAGGAATCGGTTGCTGGCGCGCGTTCGACTTTATCACGTTTTGGATGATAGCGCGAATCGGGCTTACCTTTAGCAACTTTGGAGCGCCGGCGGTCATCAGCTTGCTTTTCTCCGTCCGCTTTCTCGTCACGCGAGTAGTCGGTTTTGGAGCGCGGTTTCCGGTTTCGCGGGGCGCGGGACTGTTTTGACTTTTTGGATTTAGTCTGGTCTTCCCTCGGAGCAAAGGAGCAAGCTCCCTCCAGCTCTGAAGGAGGACCCACGTCCACTTTATAAATTCCTGCGTCGCCTGCCTTGGGGGCGGATAATTTTAGCTTTGTATAGCCCCTAGCTGCTAAGTCACGTAGCTGCGAGCTATTCAGTGTCTCAGGACACAAAGCCAGTCCCAAGTAGTGGTTAAGGTTTTGTTGGAGGTTTCGGACAGACAACGTTTTAAAACCAGGATCTTCCTCCATGTTGGGCTCGTTACGAGTCCCAAAATAGGCATCGCGAAGACGACTATAGAAAGCCTGAGGAGCCTCCTGCTTTCCCTGTTTGACGAACATGGCGACTTCCATGCCCGACAACCCAGGAGAACCGTCAAACTCGCGTGAGATGGCTTGGTGCAGTGCCAAGGGGTCAGACAACACATCAGCGGGCTGCCGTTCCAGCAGTCTGTTGACTGCTCGGCTGGACGTCATTTTGATCAAGTACAACTTATCTTCCACGGTTGCCATTGGGAACCGCTGGAGATGATAGTTGATGTCTTTCAAGTACTCTGTTGTGTTGTGGGACCCCCCTGGTTTCGGTTCGAATTTGGTTATATTTCGAGCCAGCTTGTCCAAATCTTTCCAGGCCACGCCCATTTGTCCCTCCAACGGGGGAGTCGACATGGGTCCACGTTAGAAACTGTCATCACCTGATGGCCCGAAAGCGTGTGGGGAGGCGGCCATTGGAGGTGCCAGGCCTAAAGCGGCGGTGGTCACTGGCGGCGTCCTCCAGGCGGTTCCGGACTCAGGTGGCAGTTTGAGCTGTGGTGCTGTGGCTCTGGGATCAGGAGGTCTGTGTGGGGGTGGAGCTCCCGGCCGGGAGGCTCCTCGGGAGACCTCATGCAACTGCTGCGCGCGTTGTAACTCATGTTTAATATGAGCTAACTCTGTCTCATATTCCTGCTGGCATTGTCGGAGGCGGGTAACCTCGGCTTCAGTCAATGCTAATTTGGTTCGCAGGTCATATGAGTGGTCCACTTCGGCATTACGTTCCTCCCTAAAGGTCTGTACCTGAACTTGGAGGCGCTTCACTTCATCGGTTGACTGAGCTAGCGACGAACTAACCCGAAAGTAATTAGCTTCTGCTAGCCGAAGTTGGTCTTTTGACGGTCGTTCAGTCAAGTCAGTCACCTCTACTTTTAGTTTGTGAATTTCATTTGCCGCGGATCTCAGCAGTTTTTCTTGCTCTCGATTTGTCTCTTCGGCGGACGCGAGAGCTTGGGTTAACTCACCAATCTTTTGATGGGAGTCGGGAGTGAAAGCAGACTCATCTGCATCACTGCCCAGATTTTCGGCTAGCGCCGCATCTGCGCGGGCTTCTGCCTCATCCAGCTGTGCTTTAACGTCGTCCAGCTGGGTCTCCATGACCTTCACTCGGTCGTGAGCGGCTTCAAGCTGTGCCGTGGCGTCACGGCTCTGCTGTCGTGCCATGTCAAGTTGGTGTTTCACTTGACAGTCCTCGGCATCGCTCAGCTTCAACTGCGCGGCAAGGTTCAAAGTCAGACATCCGAGCATTCGAATGAGTGACTTGTCCTTTGGGGCTTTCGTCTCAGCGTCACTCATGAGCTGTGCGAGGTTATCATTTAGCGTATTAACATCCGCATCCCTAATAGACTCAGCGTATCCAGGTAAGAAGTCCTTGGTCAGCTTCTGCACCAGTTGAGCTAAGGTCTCTAAGCTCTCACAGGGGCTGGGAGTCTCTCGGGGTGCTGCCATATTGTCAATAGCTTTTAGACGATCAACTTATACTAGCGTTTAATAGTTAGTTAATTAGCGTACGCAGTTAGCTAACTACCGCTATCAAGTATTATCGTCAACAATACACACTGGGTTCAAATTATCAAAAGGGAAATTGCCACAAAAGCAAAAGATTTGTTGTGGGCTATGCAGCCCACAGTTTACACTATAGTTGTGAAAAATCAATTCCAGTTATCAAAACAAACAAAAACAAACGGCAACAAAAATAAAATAATAAATAAAGAAAAATAAAAAAAAATAATAATACTAACTTCAACTTAAAGGAAGGCTCCTTTAATTTTACATGTATGGCTTGATTGGCAGTAAATAGTTAGTATAGCTACGAAACATGCATAAGAGCTGAAGAATACACTCCTATATTGATTTATTTAACTTTTTTCAACATAGAAGTACTTCCGTGTTGCAACGCCCCCAAGTGGTGACGTCACTAGTGTGTATACTCGCTTGGGGAACAGTAGTTCACGCAGACATAACAACGAGGAAGACACAAACGTCAGTTATGCCTTACTGTATTGCAAAATTTTGCAAGGCGTCGGCAAGGAAAAACCCGCGAGACCCCCCCACCACCCCCCCCCCCCAAAAAAAAAAAAAAAAAAAAAAAAAAAGCTACTTGAGTAGACAATGGTTTGTTTGCTAAGTGCTGTCAACCTCCCGAAGGACAAGCAGGCGTGCGCGCAGCGAACATTTCAGGCATGAGGACTTCGAATATATGTTACAATTTGAGATGGGGTACGCCACACGCCTAATACTAAAGCCCAACGCAGTACCGAGTATCTTTAAAGAACCAGACGTGGGAAATAATCAAGCCGATGGAGGAGCCGCAACTGCTAGCAACACGGAGCCTTCACTCTCACAACAGCCGGCACAAATCGAGGTCTTACTACGGCCACTGAAAGATCTCGGAGAAGCGAAGCAAATTTAAAGCGAAAGGTAGGCATGTTTCGGGGGTGGGGGGGCATTGGTTATTATACTGCACGGACTGTTTTATTTCATAATTCATTTGAAGGTGGCCAACGCAGGGGCACGTCGGCACGTTACCGTAATGCACAGTATTAACAATCGTTGGGGCGGCTGGCTTGACTTCGTCTTTTCGAGTGGCGGCTGGCCTGACCGCAGTGGGACGCTACGCAAAAAAGAAAAAAAAAACAGCTAGGGGAGGTTGGGTGCTGTAACGACGATACATTTAATTTTACTATTTTTTCTTTTTCCTGAAATATTTCGTCAGTTCCACACGTTTTGCATTGCTCGTACTGTGTGTCACTTTACCTGTTGGATATTTGCTCCTCCAAGACTTTTCTTCTTCACATCTTTCATCGCAACCAAAGCTATCCTGAGAATGTCTATTTAGTATTGCCATGTTGAATGTCTGATGTTCCAGGATGCAGTTGAGATTGTCCGCAAGGAACCGATCCTCGAGTTCTTTCATTTCCAGACAGCACACATTCATTAGCGGATTGTCCATTCCTGCAGCTCCCGCACGAGCACCACTCACCCCCCGCCTGATTCACTCGTTCGTCAAAGTTTATTTTGTGCCCGAAAAGACCATCTGGCGCCACAACTTTCACATCCAAGGCAGACTTTCCTTCGGTAGTGTTATTTTGTCGTGTTGGCTCGAAGCGATAAGGTTTAATCCTTCCGGGTTTGACGCTAGATGCACGGCTGCGTTGCATAGTGCTTCCATAGTGTAGCGTTTACACACTAGTGACGTAAACATCCGGGTTATTTAGTCACGTGTAACAAACATGCCGGCGTTCGATTCATTTTAACAATGGTTTAAAAGTTATTAAATGTACATAAAAAAAATAATCACGTCACCAAATTAATTATTGAAAAAGTAGCAACTTTTTGCTGCTAAAAATGGATCAATAAGTAAAGTGTCCCTTTAATTCACTCAGCAAAGAATAGCTTAAATGAGGGACAGAGTAACTCTAAAATGTTACAGCGGTCAATCCCAAAAGCTAAATAAAAAAAAAAATTCAATTTTTTTTTTTTTTTTTTTTTTTGGGAAGTCGAGTTAAAAGTTGAAATTAAAATTAAATTAAATAACAACAAAGCAGAAAAGGGGAAAATAAACTTAAAAGGGGTTAATAGTCTTAGTCAAATGACTGATTACAGTGTCAGTACAGTTTATGCAAATGTCTTGTGGACCGGGTTTGGGACACCAAAAATTGCAAAACTATACAGAAATATTAGAGCTGCCTCTCTAATAATAGCTCATTCGAACTCACACCTTCTTATTAACTAGACCCAACCGAAAAACAAAAACAAAAGAACAAACGAAAACAACAAAATTAAAAATAATGGATAAAAATGAGAAGAAAAACAAATAAAAGGGAAGGAAATAATAATAACTAGAGCTGCGAGCAGCTATAAAGGGCCCTCGCAGCCCGGGCCACGTTGGGGTACTTGTACGTTGGGGAACTTGCACATTGGGGTACTGGCACATTGGAAGCAGAATTTCTTTGAAAATGGCATGATAAACATGTGGATTATTTTTTGTTTTTGCCAGGTGTGATGAGTGTGTCAAGCTCAATGGGTTTTGGTGATTGTTAAGATCTGCAAAAATCAGCGTCTTTTTTTTATTTTTAGGCAATGAGTTGCCCTGATTGGTATTTTTCGTAAAAGTATATATACACACATCATCGCTCGTACTCAATGTTGCTTTTATTGTCCATAGAGGCGATCAAAAAAATAAATAAAACTAAATAAAAAATACGTATGTTTGGATCGGTCTGATGCCAGTGAACATATTGAGTGGTGGAAAGTAAAAGAATATTCATAAATGACTTAGTTATCACACTTACAATGAGTCTACAATTTTTGCAAAAATACCGTAAGTGAGGCATTTTTTTTTTAAGCCTCAAGGACTAGGTGGCGCTGTATTTATAACTGAATTTTGTCATAGAGATACCTTCAGGCCTTGACTATAAATATACATTTCAAGTATGGGATTTTTTGGAGCATGTACCGGGGAGTTATTAAGCATAGCCTTCATTCACGATATTGCTTTTAATGTCCATAGAGGCTATCAAAAATACATAAAACTAAATAACAAAAATATGTATGTTTGGTTAGGTCTGATGCCAGTGAATATTTTGAGTGGTGGAAAGTAAAAGAATATTCCTAAATGACTGAGTTATCACACTTAGAATGAGTTTACATTTTTTGTACAAAATACCGTAAGTGGGGTATTTTTTTTCATGCCTCAAGGGCTAGGTGGCGCTGCATATATAACTGAATGTTGTCATAGAGATACCTTCAGGCCTTGACGATAAACATACATGTCAAGTTTGGGATTTTTTTGGAGAATGTATCGGGAAGTTATTAAGCATATCCTTTTTCAGTGCGAAACACAAATTTTGATGCCCCGCCCTCATCATATAGTATTTCCAAAAGTCAAGATTTTTCCGTCTGTTGTTGGCTCAGGTCTTGACATGGTCCAGGTCAAGTCTTAACTCAGTCGGATGAAACGTGTAGGAGAAGTGGGAAAACGTATGCCCCCTGAAAATGTGCAAAAATCGTCAAAAATGGGACATTCAAAAATTCGTAGCTCACTTCCTGTTCATTTTAACACATGGGTCCAAGAGACTTTTTTGTAGGTCTTTGGCTCCCTCATACACCTAAAAATTTTCATAGATCTTGCTTAAACGTACAATCGGGGCTGCTTCGTTAAAAATTTCTAGGGGGCGCTATTGAGTCATTTTTGTAAAAATAGGACAATACATGATAAAATATTGCTCATTTTGCCAGGCCAGATGTGTGTGCCAAGTTTCATGAGTTTCTGCGCATGTTTAGACCATCAAAACTAGCGTTGTTTTCTTGGCGAACAGTGCTTAGCCACGCCCACAGCGATTCGCGAAAACTCACAAACTTCGTGTTGTGACATCATGAAGGCCGAAACCCCCATCTGAGCAAATATGAGGTTGGTCCAGTTAACGTGTTTGGAGAAAAATGTACAAGAAAATTCGTTTAAAAAAAAATTGCCACTAGGTGGCGCTATCAGTAAGATGAAATATAAGTTCGTAGATGTCTTTAGGGCTGGACTCTCATCAAATGTGTGAAATTTTGAGAAGATAGGATCATCTTGGTCAAGTTCATGCAGCTTTTATTGTCACGAAAAATCTTCAGAATTTGCGTCACCATTGGCGGCCACGCCCTTTGGCGAAAAGTTACAATATTCGGTGTGGGGCATCATCAACATCTTAAGGCTTTTCTGACCAATTTTCAACTGGATCCCTTCAACGAACTCAGCACAGTAGCTAAAAACGTAAAGTATGACATTTATTGTAACCACTAGGTGGCGCTATATGTATAACTGAATTTTTTCATATAGGTGTTTTCAGGCCGTGACTATTACGTTGCCTGAGAAGTTTGAGATTTTTTGGAGCTTGTACATGGGAGTTATTCAGCATTTGCTCTTTCTGGACAAATGAAATTTTAAAGGCAATATTTGATGCCCCGCCCCCGTCATATAGTATTTCGAAAAGGCAAGATTTTTTGCCTAGTTGTTCTCTTAGGTCTTGAGATGATAAATGCCAAGTTTAAAGTCAATGGGATGAAAAATGTTTGCATAGGGGGAAAAAGTATGACCACAGTGAATGTGCCAAAATAGGCCAAAATTGGACATAAAAAAATTCATAGCTCACTTCCTGTACATTTTAGGAAATGGCTTCCACTGACTTTTTTGTGCGTCTCGGAGTGCTACACGTGCCTGCCAATTTTCGTAGCTCTAGCTCAAACGGGCTGGGATTGGTTTTTATTTTTCTACGCTAGGTGGCGCTATAGAGTCGCGTTGTTATGACAACTACATAATATCAAATTTTTCGCCGGGCCCGAAGAGACTGCAAAGTTTGGTGAGTTTTCGTAAATGTTTAGGCCCTCAAAAATGCGATCGTTTGCGGAGAATAAAGAAGAAGAAGAACTAGAGCTGCGAGCAGCTATAAAGGGCCCTCGCAGCCCGGGCCACGTTGGGGTCCTTGCACGTTGGGGTACTTGCACGTTGGGGTACTGGCACGTTGGGGTACTGGCATATTGGAAGCAAAATTTCTTTGAAAATGGCATAATAAACGTTTACATGTAGAATATTTTTTTTGCCAGTGTCTGTCAAGCTCAACGGATTTTGGTGATTGTTAAGACCTGCAAAAATCAGCGTCCTTATTTATTTTTAGGCAATGAGTTGCCCTGATTGGTATTTTTTTGTAAAAGTGTATATACACATCATCGCTCGTTGTACTCATTGCACAATGTTTACTTTTATTGTCCAAAGGGGCAATCAAAAATGAATAAAACAAAATGGAAACGTACATACGTTTGGATCGGTGTGAAGCCAGTGAACAATTTCAGTGGTGGAAACTAAAAGAATATTCATAAATGACTTAGTTATCACACTTAGAATGAGTGTACATTTTTTGTACAAAATACCGTATGTGGGGTATTTTTTTAATTTTTTTTATATAAGCCTCAACGGCTAGGTGGCGCTGTATTTATAACTGAATGTTGTCATAGAGATACCTTCAGGCCTTGATTATAAGCATACATGTCAAGTGTGGGATTTTTTTTGGAGCATGTACCGTGGAGTTATTAAGCATACCCTTCATTCACGATATTGCTTTTAATGTCCATAGAGGCTATCAAAAATAAATAAAAATATATATATGTTTGGATAAGTCTGATGCCAGTGAACATTTTGAGTGGTGGAAACTAAAAGAATATTCATAAATGACTTCGTTATCACACTTAGAATGAGTTTACATTTTTTGTACAAAATACCGTATGTGGGGTATTTTTTTTTCATGCCTCAAGGGCTAGGTGGCGCTGCATATATAACTGAATGTTGTCATAGAGATAACTTCAGGCCTTAACGATAAACATACATGTCAAGTTTGGGATTTTTTGGAGCATGTACCGGGGAGTTATCAAGCATATCCTTTTTCATTGCGAAACACAAATTTTGATGCCCCGCCCTCATCATATAGTATTTCGAAAAGTCAAAATTTTTCCCCCTGTCGTTGGCTCAGGTCTTGACATGGTCCAGGCCAAGTCTTAACTCAGTCGGATGAAACGTGTAGGAGAGGTGGGCAAAAGTCTGCCCCCTGTGAATGTGCAAAAATCGTCAAAAATGGGACATTCAAAAATTCGTAGCTCACTTCCTGTTCATTTTAGCATATGGGTACAAGAGACTTTTTTGTAGGTCTTGGGCTCCCTCATACACCTGAAAATATTCGTCGTTCTTGCTTAAACGTACAACCGGGGCTGCTTCGTTAAAAATTTCGAGGGGGCGCTATTGAGTCATTTTTGTAAAAATAGCACAATCAACAACAAAATATTGCTCATTTTACCAGGCCAGATGTGTGTGCCAAGTTTCAGGAGTTTCTGTGCATGTTTAGTAGAGGTGGGAATCTTGGGGCACCTCACGATTCGATTGCGATTACGATTCAGAGGCTACGATTCGATTATAAAACGATTATTGATTTCCCCCCCAGGCAGCAGAAAAAAAACAATGTATTTTTGTGCTTTTAATGTTTCGTACATTAGTTACAAAAATAGTACAAAAGTCCTCTCAGGCCTACATAAACTACTATTTCAGTATCAAGTTAACAGTTCAAAACAGTAAATAAAATACTCAAGTCCTCATTCTGTAACAACAGCTTTTAAGTATATTCAGTCTTCAACAGAATAAAACATAGCATTGAGCAAAAATATATTATTTTTATCCACTCAAAAGTGCATTGAGGTATAAATGAAAGACAATGTGAACTACTACTTCAATACAAATGCCTAAAAAAAAAAAAAAGTGCTTTCCTGCTTTTTAAGTTGTGTAAAGATGAACATGTAAACATTAAAGTTTCTCAGAGGTACAAAAAAAAAAAAAAACCTCAAGTGCTTTTCTGCTTTTTAACTTGTGTAAACATGAACGTGTAAACATTAATGGGATCGTTCGGCTTTTTTAACATGAATCTCAATTTGATCCTCACCTCCCGTGTGTGCGATCAGCACTGACTTCTTTCTGACAGCGTTCGGTGACACCAGTTCTGGTTCGACGTTGGACGAGAGGAAAATAAAAAAAGAAAATAGTCCAGCAAGATGGCTGGGGTCTCGGAAATAAAGCGTTTTTCTTCTAAAAACTATTTGTTTTCAAAAGCGTGATACATTTCCATCACAATACTCTTTTCTGAATAAAGTCAGACGCCATTACCGCCAGCCACTACTTTTCTGTTCGTTCGTTCGTATCACTGCGCGGCGCCCTGTAGAACGCTAACCGACGCACTGCAGCCAGCTAGCTGATACTTCCGCCTGAAGTTGTTTGCCTTTTCGGAGCAGGTCTGATGTCACGAAGAGGTGGGTTGGTCAGCTCAGCCATGCTTGTTGTTGTTTTGAATCTCGAGGCGTGAGTTGTGGATGTGTACTCTCGGTCCGTCCCAAAAAGCGTCCCGAAGACCGCGCGCGCTACTGCGTTTCAGTTCCGCGTACTTTTCGCTCGTTTCGCTTCCCTTGGCATATTTATATAATCGGAATTTGGACGTTTGTGAATCGTTCTCGATTGTTCCACGGCCGAATCGTGAATAATCTAAGAATCGGAAATTTTGCACACCTCTAATGTTTAGACCCTCAAAACTGGCGTTGTTTTCTTGGCGAACAGCGCTTAGCCACGCCCACAGCAATTCGCGAAAACTCACAAACTTCGTGTTGTGACATCATGAAGGCCGAAACCCTCATCTGAGCAAATATGAGGTAGGTCCAGTTAACGTGTTTGGAGAAAAACGTAGAAGAAAATTCGTAAGAAAAAAAATTGCCACTAGGTGGCGCTATCAGTTAGATGAAATGTAAGTTAGTAGATGTCTTTAGAGCTGGACTCTCATCAAATGTGTGAAATTTTGAGAAGATAGGATCATCTCGGTCAAGTTAATGCAGCTTTTATTGTCACGAAAAATCTTCAGACTTTGCGTCACCGTAGCGGCCACGCCCTTTGGCGAAAAGTTACAATATTCGGTGTGGGGCATCATCAACATCTTAAGGCTTTTCTGACCAATTTTCAACTGGATCCCTTCAACGAGCTCAGCACAGTAGCTAAAAACGTAAAGTATGACATTTATTGTAACCACTAGGTGGCGCTATATGTATAACTGAATTTTGTCATATAGATGTTTTCAGGCCGTGACTATTACGTTGCCTGAGAAGTTTGAGATTTTTTGGAGCTTGTACATGGGAGTTATTCAGCATTTGCTCTTTCTGGACAAATGAAATTTTAAAGGCAATATTTGATGCCCCGCCCCCGTCATATAGTATTTCGAAAAGGCAAGACTTTTTGCCCAGCTGTTCTCTTAGGTCTTGAGATGATAAATACCAAGTTTGAAGTCAATGGGATGAAAAATGTTTGCATAGGGGGAAAAAGCATGACCACAGTGAATGTGCCAAAATAGGCCAAAATTGGACATTAAAAAATTCATAGCTCACTTCCTGTACATTTTAGCTACATGGTCCCAATAGACTTTTTTGTGCGTCTCGGGGTGCTACACGTGCCTGCCAATTTTCGTTGCTCTAGCTCAAACGTGCCGGGCTTGGTTTTTATTTTTCTATGCTAGGGGGCGCTATAGAGTCGCGTTGTTATAACGACTTCATAATATAAAATTTTTCGCCGGACCTGAGGAGTGTGCAAAGTTCGGTGAGTTTTCGGGAATATTTAGGTACCCAAAATCGCGATTGTTTGCGGAGAATAAAGAAGAAGAAGAACTAGAGCTGCGAGCAGCTATAAAGGGCCCTCGCAACCTGGGCCACGTTGGGGTACTTGCACGTCGGGGTACTGACATGTTGGGGTACTGTTTCATAGGAAACCGTCTAAATTGTAAATGTTTTTGCCATGCTTTGTGCTTGCAAAGTTTCATGGAAAGGCCAAAAATGATGCACAATTAACAAAATAAAATCAAAATGGTTTGGCACATGGCTATAGAATAATTTTTGTAGGTATCAGACTGATAGGTGTGCCTCCAAATATTCACACATCTAGCTGAATCATATAATCGGAAATACTTCATAAAAAATGTCTAGAGGGCGCTATTGAGCCATTTATTACAAATTGCACAACAAATCTCTAAAATATTCATGTTCTTGAGAGGTCTGATCTGCGTGCAATTTTTGAGTTTTCGCTCATGTTTAGACTTTCAAAAAAAAAAAGCATTTTTCTTTGCAAACAATGCATCGCTAGAGCAAAGGCGTGACAAACAATTTCAATAACCTTTCATCTTAAATATCTTCAGATGAAACACGCCAAAGAATGAAGACAATCTGATAAGTTTTGTAGAAAATATGAGGCCTATAAAAGGCCCCAAAAAATGGCTACAAATAGCAAATTAAATACTAGAGCTGCGAGCAGCTATAAAGGGCCCTCGCAACCCGGGCCACGTTGGGGTATATGCAAGTCGGGGGACTTGCACGTTGGGGTACTGTTAAATAGACAAGGACCATGGAAAATAGAAATGCATTTGCCGTGCCTTGTGTGTAAAAAGGTGCAGTAAAAGGCCAAAAATGATGCACAATTCCCAAAATAAATTCAAAAGTGTGGACTTTCTGATGTGTGTGCAAAGTTTCATGAAAAGTCGCTCGTTTGATATTCAAAACCAGCATCTGTTCATTTGAAAACATTGCATGGCACAGAGATGGTGTGTGATCAAATAAAAAGCTTTTTGATGACTCTTAATGTGGTGTCGCTGTGCAACACATATGTATTCATGACATAGTGAAGTATTGTGACAGTTTTGTAGGGTCCAGCAAACAGTAAATGTGTGACAGTTATTCAAGAAAAAATGTAGCTTTGAAGCAGGCTAACCAATGACATCATCTAAAGGGGAAAAAAGCACATGAGCAAGCATAGGTATAAGTAGAGGAGAAAAAGAGATGAAAGAAGTGCGAGAGATGGAACAGGAGAGGAATGCAGCTGTTTATGTATAGCTGTTGTAACAGGACAGATTAAATAACACTTTAACCTGGGGTTAACAGCGCCCTAGGACAGATAAACTCTTTAGTGTAAAAGTTTTCTGGGACAGATGAATCCCTTGGGGTCAAAGAGTTTGGGTTAGCACATAGTCTGTCTTAGGATAATGTAACCTCCATGGATGAATTAGTCCTAGGACGCTTTGACCTGCGGGCTAAAACTTCAGGGGGGTTAACCTGTCCTGTTATATTGTGATCATCGTCTTCGTGCATGTCCTCAGTGGCTTCTTCTGTCTGTGTGGCAGCATTTGATACATCTGTAGAACAAAAAAGAATGAAGAATCATGTTAGATCTGTGAAGTTTGGTTGTCTTAGGTGTAGTTTACAGAACAGTCGTGTGCATATTTTTAGCATGGTAGTGTCTTAATACAAATGCATATTATGTAATGCACTGTATATGGATATTACAGACGTAATATTTGACGGTGATCTTATATTCATAGTTTTTGCCCGTTAATAAATAATATAGCTAGTAAGTAATAAGACACGCAAAAATGGTATAGTTGAATCATCTGGGTCAAAAAGCAATGTTTTAGGATTGTGTGATGAAATGATGAATAAAAGTAAGGATACGACAGGTACATAAATGGTTATGTAAGTGTAACGTGTTGGTGCAAAACGTTGTGGTCGTGTTGCATGTTACTCAATGGCTGTGTGTGTCAAAACGAGTTTATTTGAAAGAATATACAAATATATACACACGGACATATATATTTATACAGTATAACAGTACCGCATGTATTGGTTTTAAGGAAAGAGTTGAAAAGCAGTGTTCAGAAAAAAGCATAAGACGCACAAAGTACCATTTCACTACATGTAATAAGTTGTCAAGTAGACATGTGAATTAAGTGGTTAAGATAGTGGCTACTGTGCAAGTAAGCTTCAATTGTCTCTAAAAGGTTAGCATATGTGTTCTACATGATATCAATGGCTAGACGTGCTCGTGGAGAAACATTACAAACAGAAAAACACACTAAAGGTGCCTTTAACAAACCTGTTAATAAATGAGAACTTAATACATATATGTATGGCATACTGTATATGATTGAGAAAGTTGTCCTGTTTAGTTTATGTATTGTATACTTACGGAAAAAAGTTGGCAATCTTTGCGTATGGAGATGATTAGAGGGTCTTTATCAAAAGAGAATTTGCTTGGTGATTTGTTCATGTTCTGTAGAAAAGCAAAGGAGTAGAAATAAATACAGTATCATACTTCATAAACATACAAGAAATTTGTAGCTGTATTAACCATTGTTGGTATTTGAAGTGATAATTTAGGAATAGAAGTGTAGTGATTGCAGAATTTATAGAGTGCTTACCTTGTATGACTTTGTAGATGGAAATGTCTTTTGTTGAAAGAGCTCTTTGTTGTCTACTATATATGCAAGGACAAGCATAAGTAGGTGTGGTTATGAAGTACTTGACCATTGAAATAAAGCAGTGGTATCAAATGTATGGACCGTGGTTTGGCTCAGGCCTGCAAAGGGGTTTAATGTGGCACAAGAGATAATCTTGTAAGGTACAAAAAATAATAATAATATAATAGGTATGCCTCTGAGTTTTCACAAATCTAGGTCAAGTCAAGTCATCTTTAGTTATTTCGCGCTTGAATCATCCAATCGGAAATGCTCCATAAAAAATGTATAGAGGGTGCGATTTATTGCAAATTGCACAAGAAATCTCTAAAAATTCATGTTAATGACAAGTCTGATGTGTGTGCAAAGTTTCACGAGTTTTCACACATGTATAGATAAAAAAAAAACAAAGCAGCACTTTACTTGGCAACCAATGCATCGCTATAGCAGCAGCGTGCGACAAAATAAAAAACTTTCGATAAATTTGCATCTTAAACATCTTAAGATGAAACACACCAAGTTTGAACACGGTCGGATGAATTTTGTAGGAGGAGTTAAAATATGACCCCTAAAAAAGGCCACAAAAAAAGGCTACAAATCCCATCATAAATCAAAATGGCGGACTTCCTGTTTGGTTTAGCACATGGTTCCAAGAGACTTTTTTGTACATCGTGGGCTCTTATGTATGCCTCTAAATTATCATAGCGCTAGGTGAAACGTACAACCGGGAATGCTTCGTTAAAGAGGAGTTTTTTAGCTCAAAATGTGATGCCCGGCCCCTACGGGACTTCCTGTTGGGTTTAGCACATGGCACCAAGAGACTTTTTTGTACATCGTGGGCTGTTACATTTGTCTCCAAATTTTCGTAGCTCTAGCTGCTTCGTACAACTGGGAATGCTTCATTAAGAAGGAATTTTTTCCTTTGCAAACTGTGCATGCCACGGCAACAGCGTGCGACAAAATAAAAAGCTTTCAATAACTTTTCATCTTCAACATCTTAAGATGAATCACACCAAGTTTGGAGATGATCGGATAAACTCTGTAGGAGGAGTTCGTTAAAATAAGACCCCTATGAAATGGCCCAAAAAATGGCAACACGTTCCAAAGTAAATCAAAATGGCGGACTTCCTGTTCGGTTTAGCATATGGTTCAAAAAGAGTTTTTTGTACCTTGAGGGCTGTTACATATGTCTTCAAATATTGGTAACTCTAGGTGAAATGTACAGCCGGGAATGCTTCATTAAGTTAGAATTTTGAAACACAAAATTTGATGCCTCGCCTCTGGCGGACTTCCTGTTAGGTTTAGCATATGGCACCAACAGGCTTTTTTGTAGATCATAGTCTGTTACATATGTGTACCAATTTTCGTAGCTCTAGATTAAACGTACCACCGGCAATGCTTCGTTAAGTAAGAATTTTGAAACTGTAAATTTGATGCCCCGCCACCGTCATATAGTATGTCAAAAACTTTAGATTTTTTACCATGATGTTGTCCCAGGTGTTGAGATGGTACAGCCCAAGTTTGAAGTCAATCGGGTTAACCGTGTAGGAGAAGCGGGCAAAAGTATGACCCCTGTAAATGTGCAAAAATGGGCCAAAATTGGACATTCAAATACTCATACCTCACTTCCTGTCTATTTTAGGGTACACATATCAAAGAGGTTTTTGTTCATCTGGATGTGCTACAGGTGCCACACAATTTTCGTAGCCATAGGACAATCGTAGCGGGACAGGGATCCGTTAAACCTATGTAGGTGGCGCTACAGAGCCATTTTTCTGTTATCATGTATGGCGACTTTAAAATATCAAATTTTTCGCCAGACCCGATCTGTGTGTAAAGTTTGGTGAGTTTTCGTTCATGTTTAGTGCCTCAAAAATGTGGTTGTTTGCGGAAAAGAATAATAACAAAGAAAAAGAAGAAGAAGAAGAAGAAGAATAATAATAAGAATTCCTTCAGGAACAATAGGGACCTCGCAGCGGTCGCTGCTCGGGCCCTAATAAATGGCAGACTTCCTGTTTGGTTTAGCATATGGCTTTAGAAACTTTTTTGTCAGTCTTAGGCTGATAGGTATCCCAATTTTTACAAATCTAGCTGAGTCATACATTTCCAAAAGCTTCATAAAAATGTCTATAGGGCGCTATTGAGCCATTTATTGCAAATTGCACAAGAAATCTCTAAAATATTCATGTTTCTGACAAGTCTGCTGTGTGTGTAAAGTTTCATGAGTTTTCGCTCGTTTAGACAAAAAAAAAAAAAAAAAAGCAGCATTTTACTTGGCAAATAATGCATCGCTATGGCAACGGCTTGCGACAAAATAAAAAAAACTTTCGATAACTTTGCATCTTAAACATCTTAAGATGAAACACACCAAGTTGGAAGACAGTCGGATAAATTTCGTAGTTCGTTAAAATGTGACCCCTAAAAAAGGCGTAAATCAAAATGCCGGACTTCCTGTTTGGTTTAGCATATGGTTCTAAGAGACTTTTTTGTACATCGTGGGCTCTTATGTATGCCTCCAAATTATCATAGCGCTAGGTGAAACGTACAAACGGGAATGCTTCGTTAAAGAGGAGTTTTTTAGCTCAAAATGTGATGCCCGGCCCCTACGGGACTTCCTGTTGGGTTTAGCACATGGCACCAAGAGACTTTTTTGTACATCGTGGGCTGTTACATTTGTCTCCAAATTTTCGTAGCTCTAGCTGCTTCGTACAACTGGGAATGCTTCATTAAGAAGGAAATTTTTCCTTTGCAAACTGTGCATGCCACGGCAACAGCGTGCGACGAAATAAAAAGCTTTCAATAACTTTTCATCTTCAACATCTTAAGATGAATCACACCAAGTTTGGAGATGATCGGATAAACTCTGTAGGAGGAGTTCGTTAAAATAAGACCCCTATGAAATGGCCCAAAAAATGGCAACACGTTCCAAAGTAAATCAAAATGGCGGACTTCCTGTTCGGTTTAGCATATGGTTCAAAAAGAGTTTTTTGTACCTTGAGGGCTGTTACATATGTCTTCAAATTTTGGTAATTCTAGGTGAAATGTACAGCCAGGAATGCTTCATTAAGTTAGAATTTTGAAACACAAAATTTGATGCCTCGCCTCTGGCGGACTTCCTGTTAGGTTTAGCATATGGCACCAACAGGCTTTTTTGTAGATCATAGTCTGTTACATATGTGTACCAATTTTCATAGCTCTAGGTTAAACGTACCACCGGCAATGCTTCGTTAAGTAAGAATTTTGAAACTGTAAATTTGATGCCCCGCCACCGTCATATAGTATGTCAAAAACTTTAGATTTTTTACCATGGTGTTGTCCCAGGTCTTGAGATGGTACATCCCAAGTTTGAAGTCAATCGGATTAACCGTGTAGGAGAAGCGGGCAAAAGTATGACCCCTGTAAATGTGCAAAAATTGGCCAAAATTGGACATTTAAATACTCATATCTCACTTCCTGTCTATTTTAGGGTACACAGATCAAAGAGGTTTTTGTTCATCTGGATATGCTACAGGTGCCACACAATTTTCATAGCCGTAGGACTAGGGATCCGTTTAAGCTATGTAGGTGGCGCTACAGAGCCATTTTTCTGTTATCATGTATGGCGACTTTAAAAATTAAAATTTTTCGCCAGGCCCGATCTGCGTGTAAAGTTTGGTGAGTTTTCGTTCACGTTTAGTGTCTCAAAAATGTGATTGTTTGCGGAAAAGAATAATAACAAATAAAAAGAAGAAGAAGAAGAAGAATTCCTTCAGGAACAATAGGGACCTCGCAGCGGTCGCTGCTCGGGCCCTAATAATAATAATTTTTACAAAAACAATAGGGACCTCGCAGCGGTCGCTGCTCGGGCCCTAATAATACTAGGTCTACCAAATCAACTAAACAAACACAAAACCCTAAATTAAGTAGAATGTTAAGTCGAGAATACAGCTAGTTAGCCTAGTATGAAACTGGATAAGAGGGAATATGAAAAAAAAGAGAAAAAAGAGAAAAACACAACAGTGTAAATAGTTCCTTTATATTAATTTGACCCAGCAGTATGTTTTGTTGATGCAACCGTAATTGCTCTCACGCTAGGCAACGTAAAAGACTAGAATGCGGTGGCTATTACTATAATCGTTAAACGCAAGCAGTCAATTAAGCCTACAACTGCGTTTAATCGGACGTGGATAATTTTTTTATTATCCTTGCGTACTAACAGTGACGACAATCACTAAGTACAACGCTCGACACGGAAAACAATTCAAAAAGCAATGTGAAGTGACATTGAATCAGAATTATCGCGGAGCAAGGAACACCGGCGTTAAAGCAGCAGTGGGGGGGCGTCAGTTGTCTATTGACAGTGGAGCAAGCTCGAGTGATCTGTGTCACTCCAAACACTGACTGACAGCTGACAGCTTGCAGGATTCACTCCCTTTCGGGGCGTCTGCAGGCGTGGCTCAAACTCACCAACGAGAAGGGAGGGGGAGGTACTCAACCACGCCTCCACGAGCCACACAGCTCTTCACAAGGACTATGGCGCCACCTTGTGGAAATGCGTACACGGTACAGGTAAGCAGCTAACGTCTTAGCGCTCTGTTAATCCGCTCGCCACGAGCTGAAACTTTGAGTCGGCGGCTACAAAAGCTCAGTCACGACTCAAACTTCTCCCACAAGCTAGGTGTAGGAGGAACACGGGGAAAGTGACTCGGACGTCGTTTACGTTGCTCGCGGTTAGCTACTCCGAAGCACGTAACTCGAGTCGGGTCAAAGCGACGCACATCGGCTGTCACCTGACTTCCCACAATTTCCGGAAACACAACAACACAAAGACAAACAACTTCAAATTCAGCCAGCTGAAATCTAAAAGTTGCACAACTCGAGCTCTATCACGTACGTTTCCAAATACAAGCCACTATTTTCTCAAACAGTGACCGGCTCTTACCTATCTTCCAACAATCAATCTCGTCACTCTCGTTTACTTATCGCAAGCCACTGCGGTGGTGACACACGCAATATGGCGGCTTAACAGACGCTTGATTCAAAGCTGAAGGGGAAAGTCAGTGCAGTTCTATGTAAGAAGAAATGTTTACCTTTTTTTTACACAGAGACAAATGATTAGGTACACTACGTGAAATGTGTTTTACTTTTCACGTCCAAAGTCTTGTATTTTCGAGTGGATCTTCTTATGTTTTGTAGCCTCACACCATTATGTAGCGATAATTGGGTCGTCTTTTGGACGAATTAATAATCTGGACGTTACAGAGGTAAATTGTATTTACCTCGATAACCTCTGGGGCACCACGTTGTTTTTGCTTTGGGTTACCAGGAGCAAACAACGACCAAAATCCTTCTTTCATCAGTCATTGATAATCTAAAGTCGCCACACTCGATATTCAGTGGTTCGTTGTACTAACAAAAGAATAATAATCCACTCGGAAACACAGATGACTTAGGGGGAATACAGTTCATAAAACATGCATTTATTCACGATTGCTACACTACAGAATCAAAGTACTGCCTATCTAACTATTCTACCGTCAGAAGAAAAGAAACAAAATAAAGCGAATGAAAATAAGGAAGGAATGCAAATGAATGAGGAAACAAGGGAAAAGAGAAATTTGACCTGCCAGATCTGTGATATGTTTCAAACGTAAGTTGCACGCAGTGGATACGCCGAGCTAGGAATCAAGCGCACTTACGAGAATGGGAGTTGCGTCGAACGAGCAGAAAGGTCTTCAAAAAGAAGGGGGAAAAATAGTCAATGTTCGTTCCAAAAAGGCAAGAAAATAAAATTAAAAAAAAAAGTTTATTCCACAGGTGAGCACGGGAAAGCCGCTCGCGGGCCTGGCGTAGTTGCGCGGCTCGTGCCTTGATTGGTCGGCGATCCGGCGAGGTTGATTCTCGCCAAGGTTGGTTTGCTGGGCAGCTGTCCGAGTTCAGGTGTTGCAGCTCGGTCAGTACGCGCCTGCGTACGGGGAAGGCCAGCCGTTGGAGGTGCGTTGGCACTGCGGCGGAGCGCCACCGAATAGCACGTGAGGTGCGCGGCTTAGGTGCACAACCTGGAGCCCGGCGCTACGTTGCAAGTTTACGCCGGGGGCCGCGGAGTCGGGCGGGCAAGCACCGATGGTGAAAAAAACAAACAAAAAAAAACAAAAGAGTCTTTAGTCAGCGTTGCAGTTTGCACCTGCTTTGGCGTGGCGTGGAGCGAGGATCCGCTCTCGTTAACGGATCCTGCCAGAAAAGAAAAGGGCCTACGTGGTTGGCAAGTTTCTTGGAACAAAGAGTTCGAGCAGGCTGGACCACTTGCAGGTCCTGCAACAGAGTTTTTGGAAGAGGCGGGAGAGCAGGAAGAAGAAGCAAGAGAATGAGCAGAGCGTCTGCTCGTCCTTTTAAAGTCTCTGGGTGGGGCTTCAGCAGGTGATGGCACACCCTTCTGTTCGCTCGGGCAGACTTTAAGAGGAAAATTATTAAAGAGATTAATAATTTGGCATTAAATTTGGTCAGTCTGGCAAATCAGTTTTCCCACACAACCCGTTTAACACACATCGTAATTAATGCATCATAAACTAACTTGTGAGGTAACTTCTACTTGTCTAATCTGACTGAACTGAGAGATATTGATTACCTTTCATTCTTTATGGAGTACAAATGAAATAGGATGTTCATACACACAAAGATATAACATGAATCATTCGTAGTTCAGTTGTCTGTCAAGAATTATCATGGTATAAATGTGTAAAATGCGGTTACTTATGTGAATTGTCACTAAGGATAGTTCCAAGTTTCACCACTTGGAGGTGTTGTTGCTCCATCTAGACGTTCCGGGAAGGGCGAGGCGCCAGAACATCCTTTTGTGATTGATAAGAAGTCATGAACATTCCTTTGATCGGTCATTTGTGTATTCCAAACCATTGGAGCCATTTGTTCGGGCTCCGAGAAGACTGCTTGAATACACTCCTTCGGCAGACGCATAAATTCCTTTGTCACCTGGTCAGCGGCTTCAAAAGAGTTTTGTTGGTGGCTGGGTGACCACCTGTGGAGCTGACCAGGCTTGGATCCTGTCTGGGCAGTGGAATATTCATGCACTGCAGAGAATTTGCTTTAGGAGAAGCAAACTTAAAAAAAAAATTAGAGGGTAGAGTGGAACTTAGGCAATAGTTGTTACACCTCTATGGACAATAACTGCAACATTGTGCAATGAGTACGAGCGATGATGTGTATATATACTTTTACAAAAAATACAAATCAGGGCAAATCATTCCCTAAAAATAAAAAAGTACACTGATTTTTGCAGATCTTAACATTCATTAAAACCCATTGAGCTTGACAAACTCATCACACCTGGAAAAAGAAAAATCCACATGTAAAGGTTTATTATGCAATTTTCAAAGAAACTCTGCTCCCAATGTGCCAGTACCCCAACGTGCAAGTACCCCAACGTGGCCCGGGCTGCGAGGGCCCTTTATAGCTGCTTGCAGCTCTAGTTTTTTTTGTTTTTTTGTTTTTTGATGTTCTATTGCTGTTAACGTTTATCACCTCTCAGACATTTGTACTGTGTAACAAGTTATTTTATTTTACTTAGATGACAAAAAATTTAGATTAAATATACCTCCTGGAATTGTAGGGGCCTACAAAAAGCTACAAAGATTTAACAGATTATGAATAAATTAAAAGATCTAGGCTCTAAAATATATATATATATATATATATATATATTTTTTTTTACAAGAGACCCATACTCTTGAAAAGGATAATATTAGAATAAGTAGGAGGTGGCAAGGGTCTCGTTACCCCGGGTTTTCACCGGATGCGGTTGCGGTGCGGTTGCGGTGCGGTTGCGGTGCGGTTGCGGTGCGGTTGCGGTGCGGTGCGGCGACGCAAGCAATTAGATTCCATTCATTCGAATGGTGCAGTTTACACCGCTTGCGGGTGCGTTGCGTGTCGACTGCGGAAGGCCTGCGGCGTGCCGCAAGCCTTCCGCAAGGATAGACCTATTTTCTGCTGCATGGAATCTCATAGCAGAAGAAGAAGAAAAGGTTAAATCAAAAGAAGTCCACCTCTCTTTCTGCTTCTCTGTTGAGCACAGACTTTCTGTATGTTTGTCGTTGTTAAATGCCACATGATCGCGCGCGCGCGCGGTCCCGCGAGACACGTTGGGAAGTGGGCGGCGACGGAGCTGCCGGACCGCAGCTGTGCGGAGCCGGTGTGGATTGACAAAAAAATTGACCCGTCCGGAGCACGCAGTCAAGACGCACCGCACCGCAACCGCATCCGGTGAAAACCCGGGGTTATGCATCTTCATTTACCTCGAGAGCTCGAGGTGTTTTTACACTTATTCATAAATCAATACCTTTCTAGGCAGCAAATGTTATAAAAGATAAATTAGGGAGGTATCTGATAATCCAGGGATCTATTCTACATGAAACACTGAACTTGGTGAACGTATACGGGCCAAATATAGATTATCTTTTTTTTTTCTTTTTTTTTTTTTTTTACAAATCTTTTTCTGACTATTTCCTCTCTCCCAGGAAGAAACATCATAGGTGGCGATTGGAACTGTGTGCTTAACCCTGTCCTAGACCGATCAACTGGAATTGAGCAAACTCATCAAAAAAGCAGAGTAATTATTCAAGATTTTATGAAGGAGTTACAGCTAGTAGACATTTATCGTCACTTTAATCCCACTCGTGTAACATACTCTTGTCACTCCAAAACGTTCAGTCCATATTCTCGCTTAGATTACTTTCTGATCTCGACAAACCTGATTCCCAATATGGTGGATTGTTCTTACGATAGTATAACAATTTCAGACCATGCCTCATGTAATATAAAATATGTTCATAAGGATTTATTGATGGACCATCCTAGATGGTGTCTGCACCAAAGATGGCTCAAGGATGAGGTTTTTGCAGGATATGTAGGGAGTAAAATTGATGAATACTTCAGTATAAATACAACACAAACTACCGCTTATATAAGATGGGAAGCCTTTAAGGCCTATATTAGGGGTCATATAATCTCTTATACGTCTTCGAAATCAAAGGAGCAACGCAGAAAAAGACAACAATTAGAAGAAAAAATAAAAAAGCTGGAGGGGCAGGTATTCTTAGAACCCAATTCATTAGCAGAAAAAGAGCTGTTGCTGTTAAAAGCACAGTATAATAAAGAATCAGCAGAACGGGCAGCTTCTAATATACTACGGTTAAACCAAACTTTATGAACAAGGAGAGAAGCCAGGAAAAATTTTAGCATGGCAAATTAAACAACTCGAAGCACAGAAGAATATAACTTCAATAGTAAATGTAAATGGGGTGACAGTAGTGGACCCGATAGATATTAATAAAGAATTCAGAAATTACTATGAAAAACTTTATGAATCACAAAGCCATCTAGTTGGTAACTCACAAAATGTTTTCCTTGATAATGTGAATATACCGAATATTACGGCTGAAATTAGTCAACACTTGGATACTAAGATTAGCAAAGAGGAAATTCTTAAAGTAATAGACAGTATGACCATAGGAAAAAGGGCTGGATCCGATGGATTTCCAATAGACTTCTATAAAAAAATTTAAGGACAAATTAGTGAATCCAATTTTGGAAATGTTACAGGAAGCATTTAGGAACGGTACAACTCCCCAAATCAATGACCAGCGCATTAATTATCCTATTGCCTAAGCCGGGGAAAACTAGTAACAAATGTGAGAACATGAGACCAATAAGTCTGCTAAATTCAGATTTAAAGATACTCTGTAAACTATTAGCAACATGTCTACAATACATTCTCCCATCAATTATTCATAGAGATTAAAATGGTTTTGTTTTGGGGCGTCAAGGGTTGCACAACGTGAGGATTGTCCTCAATGTTATTCAAGGATTAGATAACACTTCAGATTCGGCCCTCCTTTCCCTGGATGCAGATAAAGCCTTTAATAGGGTGGAGTGGCCGTATCTTTTCAATTTATTGACACGCTTTGGTTTTGGACCAATATTTCGGAAATGGGTGGGGCTGTTGTATCAACACCCTACGGCAGAAATCTTAACAAATAAAAATATATCTAAACCAATTCTAATTGGACGTGGATGCCGCCAAGGATGCCCGTTATCCCTTTTGCTCTTCACTTTGGCAATGGAACCATTTGCTAAAGCTCTACGGTCACATGTAGATATAACAGGAATCACAATTGGTCAGGTGCAACATAGAATTTCATTATATGCGGATGACGTAATACTATTTCTTTCACGATTACGTTCGTCTATTCCTGCTTTGACAAATTTAATCGATGAGTTTGGTCACATTTCAGGGTATGTTGTTAATAGATTGAAATCTTCTAGACTGTTGCTAAACAAATTAGAGAGAGAGAATCCACCCGCAGTTATTTCACAATTTAATTCAGTTTCTGAATTTAAATGCCTGGGTATTCAGATCCTTCCAAATTTAGGCATGATTGTTCAGCGTAATTATCAAACACTTACAGAAGAAATTACAAGTAAATTCAATAGATGGATGCTTCTTCCCATGTCACTGGTTGGTAGAATCAATATTTACAAAATGACTATACTTCCAAAAGTATTATATGTTTTTCAGAACATTCCTTTGCCACCCCCTACTGACTGGTTTAAACAAATAAAAAAATTGCTCTTACAATTCTTATGGGCAAATAAAAGTCCTAGAATAAGGCTGACCCTTCTTCACTTGCCCTTCAATGAAGGAGGTCTGGGGTGTCCAAACATACTATGGTATTATTGGGCAGCTCAGCTTAGATCTATAAGGTACTATTTTAGTAAGACAGATGTCCCTCAATGGACAGAAATGGAATGTAATGCCTTAGTCCCCTCAATGCCTCTGTTTCTTTTTTCTGATAATGAAAATAATTTGATTAAGAAAACAGGTAATCCAATAATTAGAAACATGGTTAAGGTATGGTATGATGTTAAGAGGTTTACTAAAGAGCCGGTGTTTTGTCACCGCTAACACCTATTTGGGGAAATCAGGACTTTGGCCCTGAAAGGGCTGATGCTGTGTTTAAGCAATGGGCTCTAAAGGGACTGAAGAAAATTCAGGATTTATATGCAACAGGCTCAGATTATATGATGTCATTTGATGTGGTTATGTTTAAGTACAACATACAGAGGAAATATTTTTTTTAATTTTTGCAACTTCGAAGTTATATTGGAGCGAAGCAAAACAATTCAACAAAACCTCCCATCTCAAAGCTAGAAGAAATGATTAGTAAAAATAATTTTAAAAAGGGAGTCACCTCACGATTTTACTAAATGTTGTTGTCTTATTCCTCAGATAATTCAACTTTGAAATTAGAAGCTTGGAAGAAAGATTTAGAACTGAATTTGTCATTGGAAGAATGGGAATCAGCTTGTAGAAAAGCTCAAGCAAACTATTAATTCTCGATTAAGATTGTTACAATACAAATGGCTGATGCGTGTATACATTACTCCTGTAAAATTGAACCGATACAATCCAAATATTCCAGATACGTGGATTAAGTGCAGGGAAGAAAAGGGAACTTTATTCCATTGTGTTTGAGAAGGGTAATAGTCGGGAAATTATAAGATTTTGGATGGAAATAAAGAAAGCTGTGAAAGATATTATCTTTAAGGATTTACCACTAGAACCTTCACTTCTAATTTTAGGCTTATTTCCCAAACACATAAGGTTAACAAAAAATGAGCAGATTTTTGTGGATATGTGTGCGAAAAGGTTGATTGCATTGCACTGAAAGAATGACAAAAGGCCAAAGGTTGGACAGTGGACTAAACAAATGTTAGCGACACTTCCATTGGAACGCATTACATATCTATTAAAAGGGAAAAAGGACTTGTTTGAAAGTATTTGGAGACCATTTATGCTCTTTGCCCAACACACCGACTTAACAGACATCAAAGAGGATGTCAAAAACTGATTTCTGGAGGCCTTGACCTATTTGAATGAACAGGAGAAAATTTCAGTTATTGCGTCAATAATGTACAATGTCACTTTTTGTTTTTTTACTACAATTGTCTTTTGTGTCTGAGAGGTGTTGTGTTATCCTGCAAGTTCATATACAGTTGAAAATGTTTAAAATATAAATAAATATATTGATGGAAAAAAAATAAGCTTATTACACTGGAGATTGAAATAAATACATTAAAGTACAGTAAAGTGCCATATTTGTGAAGTGATGATAAAATTCGGGTATAGATATTGCGCCACCTAGTGGCGACAAGAAATGTCATACTTTACGATTTTATCTACTGTGCCGAGCTCGCTGAAGGGATCCAGTTGAAAATTGGTCAGAAAAGCCTTAAGACACAGAATATTGTAACTTTTCGCCAAAGGGCGCGGCCGTTATGGTGCCACAAAGTCTGATGATTTATCGTGACAATAAAAGTTGCTTTAACTTGATCCAGATGATCCTTTCCTCTCAAACTTTCACACATTTGATCCAGCCCTAAAGACATCTTCGAACTTATAATTCTATAATTCATCTTACTGATAATGCCACCTACTGGCAATTTTTTTTCTGACGATATTTCTTCAATGTTTTTCTCCAACCAAGTGAATTGGACCTACCTCATATTTGCTAAGAAGAAGGTTTTGTCTTTCATGATGTCACAAAACGAATTTGTGAGTTTTCGAGAATCGCTGTGGGCGTGGCTAAGCACTGTTCGCCAAGAAAACAATGCCAATTTTGAGGGCCGAAACATGCACATAAACTCATGAAACTTGGCACACACATCTGGCCTGGCAAAATGAGCAGTATTGTATCGTGTATTGTACAAAAATTACTCAATAGCAACATTTTTTTTTAATGAAGCAGGCCCGGTTGTACGTTTAAGCAAGATCTATGAAAATTATTAGATGTATGAGGGAGCCCAAGAACTACAAAAAAAAAAAAGTCTCTTGGACCATATGCTAAAATGAACAGGAAGTGAGCTACAAATTTTTGAATGTCCGATTTTTGCACATTTACAGAGGGCACTATTGCCCACTTCTCCTACAAGTTTCATCTAATTTACTTCAAACTTGATCTGGACCATGTCAAGACCTGAGTCAACGGGAAAAAACATCTTGACTTTTCGAAATACTACATGACGATGGGGGCGGGGCATCAAATGTTGTGTTTCATATTTCCTTCGCAATGAAAAAGGATGTGCTTAATAACTGCGTGGTACATGCTCCCAAAAAAAAAAAATCACAAACTTCACATTTATGTTTATAGTCATGGCCTGAAGGTATCTTTATGACAAATTTCAGTTATAAATACAGCGCCACCTAGCCCTTAAGGCAAAAATAAAAAAAAAATACCCCACATACGGTATTTTGTACAAAATTTGGATACTCTTGGAAGACAGGTATCAAAAAGAGCAAAAAGAGAAGAGTTGAAAAATGGGAGGAGAAGAGACAAATTACAACAGGCTCCTACCGCTCAACCACAAGTGACATTTGTATGCAACAAGACTTGCCTCTTAAAGATTGGACATTTTAGTCATCGCAGGAGCTGAATTTTAGGAAACTAATAGGAACTACCAGCGCAAATCCTATGTATATGCCACGGAGGAGGCGGGACCTCCGACTTCCGTGTCACACATCTATGCTGTCTCAGTTCTCTGAAGCATTTCAGAGAACTGACACACCCTACACACTCGCACCCATCGACGGGAACGTGCCTTTGAGGGGCACAAGGGTGGAGTGCTAGTATTGAGACGCGGCCGATATGTCACAGGACTAAACGGAAACAGCGTAGGTGTGTGACTGACGGAAGTTGGAAGTCCGTGGCATCCACCACATTGTAGCTTGAGAAAGGCTGGTGCCAAGAATAAAAAAATGTTCTTTCAAAGAATATCTGATAAAAAGTTCATTCCAAAAAATAATAATAATAACAATAGGGAGCCGGTTGGAAATATTCATGTGCACAGAAAAGGTAAAAGGGTATTTTCCCATACCTTCGCTGCATTGATCACTGTTGCTGTATAAGATTGTGCATTGTCATCACAAGCTCCTCCCCGAGACTGGTGGCATCTGATTAACTGCAAAAACAAAGGAAACAAAAGCAAACAGTTTTCATGTTTAATACATTGTTACTTGTCATATCCAAGATTAAGAATAGATACTGGAAAACCAATCTCAAGTGTTGGTGTTGTGTGCTGAGAGGTAGGATCCCAAATGCAGACACAAATAAGATTTTATCTATTTATTCACACTGAGAAGCAGAACCTATGAGTAGTGATGTCACAAATGGAACTAGAGTCGCAAGTCATGCCCCGCACAAAGGGGACGTGGTTAAATGGAGCCCGTATCGAGGCCCGTCTCTTTTTTTCCTCATATCACGTGACCGTAGGCAAACGAGGCCCCGTTTTCAGCGATCACGTGACTGACTCGCATCGTGAGTCGCGCTCCATACATAGTCACGGAAAACCCAGGAAGGGTCCCCCGCATGACCGTCTGACGTCACTTGAGTCTTGGATCATTGCTGCGCTACTGCTTAAGAATGGAGCCACCCAAAATGCGAAGGACTTCACCAGTTTGGGAGCATTTCGAACAGACATCTCCCAACAAGGTATAAACAGACATCTGTACCAGTTGGCACTTCAGTTCCTTTGCACACCTACTTCCTCTGTCCCCTGCGAGAGGGTTTTCTCAAAGGCAGGGGAAATCATATCCAAAAAAAGGAATCGACTGAGCCCCAACACAGTCAAAATGATTTTATTCCTTAACAAAAATCAATAAAATACACCATTCCCTCTATCCAATGTGTGTCCCAGTTACACAAGCACATCAAGTAACTGAACATACAACTGACAAATATACGGACAATATTTAATAGACAAAACTTGCATTATTTTGTGCACAGATTTACTGATTTGTTGCCTGTGAACCACATAACATCTGCGTTACACCAAATGACCAGCAGATGTCAGCACTACTAAATGAGCTATTAAATGAGGCCTCGACTGATCGGCCTTTTGGCGAAGCAAATGGCCCAAAAGACTCGATACATTCACGGGGCTTCATCCCGCCATCACTACCTATGAGAGCTGCACACAGGAACAGTTGAGCAATAATCCGGCAACACACACATTTCTCAGACAGCTTATATAGACAGTGAATCGATCTCATTGGTTGTGTCTAGACATGCGAGTACCAGTACTAACATGGAATTCTCTGATTGGCTGTTAACCCAGTAATTACAGATGGTTCCTGACATCAACAAACATCATATAGCATAAAAGATTCCTGACATTACATATTTCAGACATCATATAGCCAAAACTAGTTGAATTTGGATGCTGTTACATCAATACCAATACAGACACGTAATGGGTCGTGAACTCTGGTGCACAGTCATGAACTCTACTCAAACTTAACCCAGGCATGACCCCAGAAATGAGACAAGACCCAAACATTACTCATGCATGACTCAAGTCATGACAGTTGGAGAGAGTGTGGAGAATTAAATGCACATCATCCATCCAAACCATTTTCTTAACCGCTTACTCCTCACAAGGGTCGGGGGTGCTGGAGCCTATCCCAGCCGGCTTCGGGCAGTAAGCGGGGTACACTCTGAACTGGTTGCAAGCCAATCGCAGGGCACACAGAGACAAACAACCATCTACACACAAGCACACCTAGCGACAATTCTGAGCGCCCAATTACCCCGGGTTTTCACCGGTTGCGGTTGCGGTGCGGTTGCGGTGCGGTCCGGCGACGCAAGCAATTAGATTCCATTCATTCGAATGGTGCAGTTTGCACCGCTTGCGGGTGCGTTGCGTGTCGACTGCGGAAGGCCTGCGGCGTGCCGCAAGCCTTCCGCAAGGATAGACCTATTTTCTATTTTTGCCGGACGCCGCAGCGGTAGGCCTCCGGCAAATGGCAAGCTAGCACAAAACACATCGAGCGGGACAGGAAGACCGAGGCAGTTTCAAAATAAATTTCCGGTTACCTTTCAGAATAAAACACTCGCCAGCTCCTATTTCGCAAGTTTTTCAGCAAAACGTGATGTGGGCGTCGCCGGGCCATGTGCTCATTCACGGTTTAGACACCAGCGAACATGGACGAGGAGAGGTTTATATTGGAGGTGGAAAACCACAAAATAATATATGACACGGCACCTCCTTTTTATAAGGACTGTAATGTATTGTGAGGTTGATGTTCGCGATTTCTTGTTGTGCCCGTCTCGCTTGCCGTACTGAGCGGCAGCCGGACGGGGAAGACAGAAATAAAGAGTGGACCCGCACTGACCCGACTCTCGTTATTAATATACTTTACAAGGACAACCAAAAAAAGGATGCTGCATGGAATATCATAGCAGAAGAAGAAGAAAAGGTTAAATCAAAAGAAGTCCACCTCTCGTTGTGAAATGCCACATGATCGCGCGCGCGCGGTCCCGCGAGACACGTTGGGAAGTGGGCGGCGACGGAGCTGCCGGACCGCAGCTGTGCGGAGCCGGTGTGGATTGACAAAAAAATTGACCCGTCCGGAGCACGCAGTCAAGACGCACCGCACCGCAACCGCACCGCAACCGCATCC
Source organism: Festucalex cinctus (assembly GCF_051991245.1). NCBI lineage: Eukaryota > Metazoa > Chordata > Actinopteri > Syngnathiformes > Syngnathidae > Festucalex > Festucalex cinctus. The sequence goes on along the minus strand of NC_135423.1, from coordinate 26,256,516 downwards.
AGTGAAAACCCAGGGTTAACCTGCCATGTATGTCTTTGGAATGGGGGAGGAGGGTCATACGATGTATTGCCACAATCTATGATGAGATTGATTGATTCTCTATATAAGCCGTCTGAGAATTGTGTGTTTCACTGGATTATTTTCACTGTTCCTGTGACCAGCTTTCTTAGTTTTTGCCTCTTAATGTGAATAGATAAAATCTTACTTGCATCTGCGCTTTGAGATCCAACCCTTCAGCACACAACAGAATAATCCAGCCAGATGGATCCCACAGATTTAAATAAAATGGGTCATTGTCAAGGATGACACTGCAGATTTGGAGGAACTCATCGCTCTTGCCATTCGTCTGGACAACCGTTCAAAGGGAGCGTTGGAGGGAACGACGCATGGAGTGTTCCTGGTAACCCTCGAGTACCACCGAGACCATCCCAGCAGATCGTGGTGGTGATACCAGGGAGGGCGGCATTAATGACATCGATGACATCAGCCATCGAGTTAGGAAGGGAGAGATCAAGCTACGGGGGAAGAGCCCATGCAGATGGTCGGCATCCTCAAGTCAGACCGAGCAACGGAGACGCGCCCGGATTGGGGCTTGCTTCTATTGTGGCCAACTCAGCCATCTGGTATCATCATGCTGTTGGAGCATCAGCCCGTTGAGAGGTAGACGGCCATCCCGGGATTTACGGTCCCGGGGGGAGACAGACTTTGCCCTCCCTTCAGGCCGACGCTTAGTGAAGATAACCGAGGGTCCAACTGTCCTCTTCAAGAGTAATCTTATATTATGCATCCCGGGTGTTGGAGGGAGAGTCTTCGCTTGTATTCGCTTTAAAGTAGAAGTTTAACAATTCAGAATCTAGAAGAAAACTAACAGAGTACCGGGCCGGGATTCAAACTGTAGACAAAAAGATTTATTTGACACAGACATACAAACAAGACATATATTCTGGCCAGAAGGGATAAGAAATCCATCAAACAAAGAGATGCACTGGTTTTTATAACCTTACTAGATCCACGCCCAAACCTTTTCTTAGGGCGTAACATCTTAAGGTAACTAACGTTATTGGACCACTCCAAAATATGTCCAATCCTACATATTAGCCGAATTATTCATATGAATGTCTTTGGCCACTAGAGTGCACTACAAGATAGGAGTTTAACTTGGTGCAGTACTATTTTGTGACCATTGGGGGCACTGTTACTCCATGCAAATTTAGGCCCGTAACCTTTAGCCCATTTTAGAGTTGCCCTCTGTATGAACTTCATGTTTTGGCGAGCTCACGTGTAGCTCACGTCGCAAATCTTGCGGACAAGACATTTTTATAGTTTGCACCTGCTCTTGGCGAGCTCACTCACGTGTAGCACGTGTAGCTCACTCACGTGTAGCACGTGGTCGTAAATCTTTATCTCACACAATGCCTCCAAGGCCAGCCAGACCCAGGAAGACCATATTTATGGTTTTTTACCACAATATGGCTAACAGAATCATTCTCAATTGACAAGTATCATGTCACAAAAACCCACATATGTCTGCTTGTGTCAGAAGAAAAGATAATGTGTCAGAGCAGGTTTGGGTCGAACCAGGGGCCTTTTATAGGGGGACTGCTGGATGGGGGCATGAATTTGCATAGATACATCATTACCCCCTTTCATGATGTAAACACATCATGAACAATCAATGTCAAACACGGTCCCACCTATGTGTTAATCACAGTAAATATGCGTGCATCAAAGTTCAATAATTTTGAAAAAATGGTGATTAAATGGGATCCACTGGTAAAACACACAGAACATAGCTATTGTAGAATTTTCTTTTGAGGCAAAAACATGAAAATGAGGCTAAAAACGTCCAGGTGTTGATGAGGTAGGAATGTTCAAAGTTCAACTGTGGCGATCGGTGGGGCAGTAAAGGAAGTGCTTTAAATTTTTTTAGGGCAGGGCTCATGCTGCCCCAATCATCAGTCAAAATATTCAGGCCCAATCTGTACAGACCGGATTATAATTTTGCACTGCCCGGGGATTTATTGTGCCCCATAAGAACAGTGTACAGTCTTCCCTCGCTATAACGCGGTTCACTTTTCGCGGTCTCGCTGTATCGCGGATTTTTTTTTAAGTGCAATTTTGCATATTTTTTTACAGTAATATACCCATTTTATAAAATTTATGAAGGTTTGAACATTGTCAATGTTTGAACAAGAGAGAAATGGGAGAACATGTAAATGCCTCAATGAGAAAAGTGTATAAATTGTGCGGTCGGGGATTTTTGAGCCTTAAAACATTTATAAGAGTTGTAAAACATAAAGCTAACTACTTCGCGGATTTCATTTATTGCGGGTATTTTTTGGAACCTAACCCCAGCGGAAAACGAGGGAACACTGTATTGTGAAAATGTGGTTGGTGATGTCTGCTTGTATCAGAAGAAGGGATAATGTGTCAGAGCAGGTTTTTGGTCAAACCAGGGGGCCTTTTATAGGGGCACTGCTAGATGGGGGCATCAGGTGGGTGATCCTGGTCGGGGTTTGGGAAAAGCTCATCTGGGGGCCTGTCATTTCTGGTGGTGGAGGGTCTGGTCGTGGTCAAAAAGGTGTGCCTGGTGGTGGTCCTGTAGACGTTTGCTGTTTGGCGGCTGCTCCTGGCTGGTTGGAGTTGAACACTTTTCAGCAGGAACTGGAGGTGACGACGGTGCAAGCGCTGAAGGGAGCGCTGGTTGAGGACCTCCGCACAGGGCTGCTGGTGGTTGCGCTGGTGGTGGCTGGGGCCCACGGCTGATAGTTGTACCTGAGTCAGTTGGGGGCTCACAGTTGGTATCACAGGCTGCTATTCAGGCCATTCAGCAGCTGCTATCACCAAGTCCTCTAGACAAAAATAAAACATGAGAACTTTTCCCAATCGGTTGAACTATATAGATTTTGGAAAAAAAAAGAAAAAAAAATTCCTTACTCAGATTCAATTCCCCCTTTTGACACATATGTCATGTGTCAACACAAACGATACCAGAAGACTCCTGGTACTCAGACTGGAACCAACTTACCGTCCACGTCTCGGGATCGGCACTCACGAAAACACAGAAACTTAACCTGAAACCACTCACTTATTTACTACACCAAAAACACATTGCAACACAAACAAATCTACAATGGTAAATAGACATCAGTCTATAAGAAGTCACTTCAGACATAGATCAGATACACAAAGCTGGAAGGTGGTTCTTGAAGATCTCTGACCTGCAAGATTAGTCTAGCATAGGACTGCACAACATGTCGAAAAAACATTGATATCGCGATATTGGCCCATGCAATGTTTAACCTGGAATTTTACGCTTTGCATAAATTTAACCAGTCAGACATCAACTAAAATATGCAACAACCATCCAATAGTTGATAACTGAGAGGTAATTACCCTTAAATATACAATTAGCCTATTTTGGTGCAAGAAAAGAATGTAATTCTTTCATCAAATTACAAATATGTCAGTTTTTTAGATACATGTTAAATGGCTATATTCAGCAGCCATATCGCATATCACGTTATTCCAATAACGTGCAGCCCTATTAGCATTCATCATGAATGAATCAACTATCAATGAAAAAAAAGAGGCAATAAAACTGTAAGAAAATCAGGGTTAGGAAAAAACTTCACAAATCCATCATGATGAGTCTGTTGTGCTGCAAGAAAAAGGGGTTAAACAACAAAACAGGAGAAAACCTGAAGCAGCTTCTGACCACTGTGGAGTATGAATTGAATACAATGAAAAATTGGTTTGACATGAATAAATTATCATTAAATTTAAATAAAACTAAGTTCATAGTTTTTGTCACCAGAGAATTTACTCATCAAGTTAAAATTATGGTGAATTCAATTGAAATAGTGAGAGTGTATGAAAATAAATTCCTTGGGGTAGTTATTGATGATAAATTATGTTGGAAGCCACACATAGAAAATGTCAAAAGGAAAATGTCAAAAATCATAGGGATACTTTCTAAAACAAAGGATGTCTTGAATAAAAAATCATTATATACATTATATTGTTCATTATTATTACCATATTTGACCTATTGTGTGGAAATCTGGGGAAACGGATATAAAACAAATACCGACCTTGTCTTTAAATTGCAAAAGCGTGCCATAAGAATTATTAATCAATCAAAATTTAGAGAACCTACACATTTACTATTTATTAAACTAAATATAATGAAATTTTACGACTTGGTTGAGTTTAAGATAGCACAAATAATGTACAAAGTATATAATAATAATCCGTGTATGATTCGTTCAGTCGTTTTTCCAAACAAAACGGGAAGAGGAAAAACAAAAAAACGACTTGTTTTCTCAATATTCGTTCCAACAACGAAAATGGGAAAAACGGAAAACGACTCGTTTTGCATTTTCTGATTTTGTGCACAAACGGAAAATGGAGTAAACGGATAACGGGCGATTTGGACGGTTTTATCCAGTTTGGATATTTGACTTCACGCAAGCTGCTTGACCCGGAAGCGATTTTTTATTTTTATTTTTTTTAAATCTGGCTCGCGGTCTTGAGCTGCTTTAACTCGTGAAGGAGAAGAAGGGGAAAGAGAGAAAACAATTCGAAGATCGGAAAGAAGACGAACAAACTAATAATGGCCCGATTGTCGGAGGACAATGCTGCCTTAATATTTAAACTTTTTGAGGCTGGAAAGACTCATGCCGAGATTTCCAGCGCACTTCAGCAGTTGCATGTCCCCAACTGCTCGCTAATGTCTGTTAGAAGGTTCTGCCATCGACACAGACTCACCCGAAAAAGACAAATCTCAGATACAGAATTGGAAATGGCAATCATGTCTGCAATTGATAAGGTAAGTTTTTTTTTTTTTTTAACGTACAATGGTTTATTAATTTACTTGGTTTGTTTTGCGGGCGGCACGGTAGTCGAGTGGTTAGCACGTCCGCTTCCCAGTTCTGAGGTCTCCGGTTCGAGTCCAGGCTCGGACCTTCCTGGGTGGAGTTTGCATGTTCTCCCCGTGCCCGCGTGGGTCTTCTCCGGGTACTCCGGTCTCCTCCCACATTCCAAAGACATGCATGGCAGGTTGATTGGGCGCTCCGAATTGTCCCTAGGTATGCTTGTGAGTGTGAATGGTTGTTCGTCTCTGTGTGCCTTGCGATTGGCTGGCAACCAGTCCAGGGTGTCACCTGCCTACTGCCCAGAGCCAGCTGAGATAGGCGCCAGCACCCCCCGCGACCCTTGTGAGGAATAAGCGGTCAAGAAAATGGATGGATGGATGGATGGATGGATGGATGGTTTGTTTTGCTTTTGGCATTAGATATTTTGCCCAGAACTGTTTGGCGGGATTGGGCAAATTGACAGTGTTTCAACCTGTGAGAAGTTTTAGTGCATATGCTGAGGGAGGCATGAACATTGACAGAGACCTTTCGTGCTCTCTGCTGATAGGCTACGTTACTTGTCAAGTTTATTCACACAACCATAACATAATGCAGTAATGACGATGACATTGAATACCTTGAAACTGTACTCAAGCTTAGTGCGCGTGTGTAACCGGACTACTAATTTACTAATTGAATGGCAACTTAATGTTCCGTTTTGACAGACAGGTCCATTCTATGGACGAAAATTCATGACAGGATTCTTGTCATCACTGGGGATGCAAGTGGGAGAATGTCGAGTGGGAAGGATTCTTAAAGAGGTGCACCAGCCCTATAATGAGCTGCGTCGCCAGGTAAGTCATCTACAATAATAATTTGAGGAAAAAAATGGCATAACTAATGAATTCTTGCATTAAGAATTGAAAAGTATACATATTATTAGTCCATTCATTTATTTACATTTGATTATTTTTATGACGTCTATCTCTAACATGTTATTCAGCTTAGAATTGATTATTACTTGTTTTAGGGAGCACGTAATCTGAACCCGATTCCTTACCATGCGGAATATATGGGCCACAAACTCCACCTTGACCAGAATGAGAAACTAGGAATGTTTGGAGTGACGCACGTCTTAGCTATTGATGGATTCAGCAGCAAAATTGTTGCTCACTTCACAATGCCTGTGAAGAACAACCTTATTATTTATGAGAATGTTTACAGGTAATTCAAGTGAAGGTTAAAAGTTAAAAGTGCATATGAAACTGGATACATAACTGACACTTTTTTGAAGTTCCTGTACATCAGTACTAGTTTATTAGCATCAGTACATGCTTCATGTACTATGTGAATTAGAATATGAAATAAATATTGAAATATTCCATCTACATATTTTATGTATCCATTGAATCTACTCACTTCTCTATTACAGGACAGCAGTTGCCAATAATGGCATGTGGGACCAGCTCAGAGTGGATCATGGCAGGGAGTTTTATTTGACCTTGTACATACAAGAAAAGTTGTCGCAACACAGACACAACACCAACATGCCTTATGTGCAGACAGTGTCTTCAAGGGTGATTTTTTTTTTTTTTTTTTTTTTTTAATCCTATAGATAGATATACAGGGTGACCAAAAACAGGACTCAACTTTTGACAGGCTTCATTTGTTTTATTTTTTTTAAACATTTTTATTATTCTTTATGGAGTAAGAGCAACTGTAGCTATATGTACTTGGTGTTCAGAATATCATATTAAACATGATAGTCATTGGATCATTTTTCTTCATTCTAGAGCAGGTGCTCCAGTGGATGCCATTCTGCTCTGTGCATTTCTTGAGGTGCAGCACTCAAAACAACTTGCCCAAGACACCCTTAAAAAAACAAACCGAGGAATGGTTGTTATCTACTCCCTGGTGAGTTCTTTGAGATCATTGATGGTCCTGGGTCACCTTACATACACTTGGTCCTTCAGGCAGCCTAAAGGGCAAATTTGGTGACTAAGATTTGGGCTGTTAGATATCCACTCAAAATCAGTCTTGAGAACGATCACACGGCCTCTGAAGTTCTGTCAGACAGTCTTAGGCGTGCTGCATTTTGCTGTGTCGATTGGAGGCCCAGGACCATCAGTAATCTAAAATAAATCATCAGGGAGGAGTTAAGAGCCATTCCCTGGTCTGTTTGTAAGGATGTCTTGAACTTTATTTGAATTTAAATTTTAAAAAATTACGCCAATCAAAACGAGAGGTCTGTTTTATGAGGGAGGGGTTTGTTTAAACCTGTATACAAATATAATTAGCAACTTTAAAAATGTCCAAAATGTAATTAAAGTGAAAAATAGTTAATACATTTATTAACATTTATATTAGTGTGAAAAAATATGCTTGTACGCCTCTTCTGCACAAGATAAACTTCTGATTGTTTAAAAAAATAATAATAATTTTGTTCCAATGATTTCCAGTTTGATATTGCTTCTTGTGTGTCAATAGAACCTTCGAGTGGAACGAATTTGGCCAGAGGTCAATAAATGGGTGAACTATCCCCTAAAAATGGCCCTGGTTCATCTACTGGATCAAGAATTACTTGATATGCAGGACAATTTAACAAAATTCTGTGTATCCAACTTGGCATGTCAAGTGAGTCGAGTTGGTCTTGGTAGAGTTGTTCAGTCCTGGAATGCCCACAGGATCCCAGGTAGGTCATGATGGTCAGTGAATGTTCAGAGCCACAAAACATTGAACAATATTGTCTAAAACTAAAATCTTTACTCATTTTAGGCAGAGGGATACCAAACCAGCTTGCTGCTGGTAGCGGTCGAGCAAGGATTTTGACTGAGATGCTGCCCAATGCTGCTGAGGCAGCACACATGTATGAACAGGAATTGGGGTCATCTCTGACTTGGGACTCTTCCTTTGGCTCTGACCCATTTGCATCAGAGCAACACCGATGTTGTGCGGAGCAGATGTTTGCAGAGAGGTTTCCTGACATTTCTCTTCTTTTTGACTCTGTTGTTAACAGTAACCACAGTATTTTTCAGGAGGCACTGTTCTATCAGATGAACGTGACTGAAAGACATGTGAGGTAAATGTTAGGTGGGGATATGTTCATGGTGCACATTTGTACAGCAAGTTTGTGGAAAAAAATGATTGTGCACGATCAATTACAAATAAACACAAAGTTCGATTAGATCTCTGCATATTCTTTTATTGTAAAAATTCTGACAAGTGCAAAATGTCCCTGAATTGAAGGCCACGCTAATGTATAGCATGGGAGTGCAGTGTTGCAAAAAGTGCTTTTAAGATAAATGTTAACATTCAATAAAACTCACTGTAGCCTTGACAGCCCTCTCTGAACCTAATTCTCAAAAGGCCAGTGAGGATGTACAGCTTACTCAAGTTCTTGAAACACGTGCTTTTAAAATAGCAGCTATGAACGAATACTGAAATCCAGTCTTCTAAGTTAAACTGAGAGGCCATCATACCTGCCTCATCTCTACTTCTCAACATTTAACAGCTAGGACATAGACAATGTTCGAAAAATACACTGCTCTTATGAACCATACAAACAAACAGTTGTTGCTACTTTGAGACAGAACAAACATTAATAGTGGAACAGCCTATGCAGTGGTGCAAGTGCCTCACATAGGCCAGCCACTTCAAGAATGCTGCCCTCTACATCCGCAGCCCGACACTTGAGGCAGTGACTGCTACTTTTCATCCACTCCAAGATGCAGGTTTTACACCCGATTAGGCTTCTGCAGCAGGTTGAAAACATTGGCTTGTCTAAAGGACCTGTAAGTTTAAAAAAAAAATGTATTTCATTTATTTTGTTTTGTGTTAGATGACGATAGAGCAGTAATGATTCATGAATTCATCTAACAATTCACAGCATTTGGGATATATAAGAACCTCAACATACAGAGCAGTGTAGTGCCTTTTTTCCTCACATTCCATGTTCCAACAGATCCATAGTTTAACTGTACCAACCTTTGCAGACAAGACATCAGAAGGCTGCTTTCAAAGAAGCTACTTCAGCCTCTGACAGAGACAGGGTTGTTTTCAGGGTTGAATGTGCGTGTCCAGTTAATTCCTTGATGATGTTTGTTACATCTTTCAGTCCCTGCGCTGCCTCGATAACTTCTTCAATGTCTGCTGTTATCTCTTGTTCTCTTCGACTGAAAAACATTTTATATTGACTAACATTTGTTACGATTGTAATTGATAATCAATGAAAAGAATTTTCATTTGCTAATAGATGTCGCCTAAAACAGCCATATAAAAACGGTGCGTAACAAAAATATTAATTGAACAATGAAAAAGTTCCAATCTTCACTTACGTCACCCTCTTCCTTTTGTTGACCTGGACCAGATCCATCTGCTCTTTGAGCACTGCAAAGACCTTCCTTGATTTTTGCTTCCAGTATGCTGACCCTGCAATACAAATTAAAAAGGAAATTATGGTTTTATCTTTCAAAGTATGTTGTGTCTTTTTGATGAGTTATATCCTAGGTGTGGGTTAAACATTGCAAACAAGGCACTAAAACGGATTTGTAATAATACTGTAAAAAAAAAATAACATGATCAGACTTACCCCTGGTTCCTTCAGAGTCTATAATTTCATTGCCTTGACTATCAGTCAAAATAATTGACTCCTGTTCTCCCAGGGCCTCTTGGACCTTACTGATAACTGTTCCCACACAAGCCTCAAACTCCGTGAAGCGTACTGTAACCATCTTCTTGGTCTCCAGCTTGCCACTTAAGACTTCAGCAATGAAGACATTCCTAAACATTGACATACTTTCATTAATACACAGTTTAATAGCATATTAAAGTTTACTGTAATTTATTGATATTTTTTTGTACAAGAATTAGTATATCAAGTGGTGGTCATTTTTTCTACTAAAATTGTATATCCTGATTTTATTTGGAATAGCCATTTTGGGTGTTTTATTTTTATTACATGAATATCAAAACTGATCACTTTCCTCCACATAATCATGCTGAGGTATCTCCTAAGTGCCCCAAAATTTCACTTAATTGGATGTTGTGACATGTTTTTGGCTTTACTGAAAATCACCACTAAAGTGATTTTGTTAGACTTCATTTATTGTAGTAATTTTGATTATATTTTGAATGATTGTTTTAATATATATACAGTAATAATTACCACTTACTTTAATTGCTTAATGTTGCTGTGTTGTGAGTGAAGAAGGGATAGGTAAATATGCAGGATAGAGGTATTGTATATCAGCAAATGTTGCACACATCTACATACAGTATAAAGTAGAACAAGAAAATACTGTACATAAAATGTGAAAAGTAACAGTTAAGCACAAATATTTTTTGCAATACTTCCCAAAGGTTTTGGTTGGGGTACTCGTCGGCATTGGACAGGTGGTGCTTGAAGCTGTGCTCGGTGGGCGGTGAAAAGAAAACCGGGTAGGTTGGCCTGATTGTATTGCCCCAGCTGAATTAGCCACAGTGGTACTGTCGCCATGCACTTCATAATGAGCTCTTTCCTTTAATTCAAAACAGTTGAACTCTCCACCAAATCTGGGAAATATGGCCACGTTGGCATCGTCTGTTAGGTATAGGGTTTCCTTTTGGACCTACAACAGGGGTAGAGGTTAAGAAGACGCTTAAATTTTTTCTCATTCATGTAATTACATTTTCTCACAGACACAGAGCCAGTTTTAGAAAGTTTTTTTTTCAAAATGTACTACTAATGTAACTTTTGTAATGGCAAATTATGGAAAGTAGAGTAAACCCATTAAATTTTACTTAAGTGACTTACTATGAACGACAATGCTTTTTGGACTGCATGAGGAAAATAGTATAAATCAACATTTGTGTGTTATTTTAATCCTCATACAACTTTCTTAAAATTTATGAAGCATCCTTTGTTTTAATTAACCTCGTAATTTTTTTCAGTGACCTTTTTTTTTTTCCCAACATGAGTCATGACATTCACATATAGTTATTTATTTGTAATGGTATCACAGGCTTCATTTTTATGAACATGGAACCACACAATTGCTGAATTGGTTGCAATGAGGCTCAGACAAAAAAATAATAATAATAATAATACATACCTGGAAAATAACTGCTATTTTGTCAGTCGTCATGTCTTCTAGCCTCAATGTTACCCTCTTACCCCCGCTGAAGAGCACATAAATATCAATTTTTTCAAGACTTCTGTAGACAGTGCACACTGCGTTTTCTTTGGCAAGTTAACCGTCCCTCCCGCGCGTCATGTGAACTCTTTCTTCCGGTTTGTTTGTTTTTCCGGGCCAAGCAGCTTGCGTGAAGTCAAATATCCAAACTGGATAAAACCGTCCAAATCGCCCGTTATCCGTTTACTCCATTTTCCGTTTGTGCACAAAATCAGAAAATGCAAAACGAGTCGTTTTCCGTTTTTTCCATTTTCGTGTTTGGAACGAATATTGAGAAAACAAGTCGTTTTTTTGTTTTTCCTCTTCCCGTTTTGTTTGGAAAAACGACTGAACGAATCATACACGGATTTAATAATCTACTCTGCCACAGTATTCAGAAGCTATTTGAAATGAGAGTCCTTATGAGATAAGGGGTACAAGTGTCTATAAAAAAAACTAAAACGAGGACAAATATTAAGTTAAGGTGTGTTTCTGTAAGAGGTGTAAATTTGTGGAACAATTTTGGTAATGAGCTGAAAAGATGCAAGTCACTTGCTGAGTTTAAAAAAATGTTTAAGAGAAAAGTCCAAGAGCATTATTTAAGTCATTATTAAGCAAGTACAATTGTAGTAATGTAATTTTTTTTTTTTTCCGATGTACCAGAATGAGTGTAATGAAAATTGTATATGTGAGTATGTGGATGTATTATTATTGTTTATTTTTATTAATTTTATGTATATACGCTATATGAGCAGGATCATATATTTTCTTTTATTGAAATATAACCTATTGTATTATAAATAAAATAAGTTAAAGATATAATGAATAAGGGGTAGGACTAGATAAGTTTTCAACTTCTTCCTACTCCCTTTTGAACATGCAGATTGTTATTGACTGATTTTATGTTTCTTTTATGTTTAAATTTTCTTTTCTGCTGTTTATCTGTTTGTGTGTTTATGCTGTATGTTCAATAAAATCAAATCAATCAATCAATCAATCAATCAAAACAATACAAGTCACGATCAGTCTGTCCCCGTCAGGTCTTCATAACGTCAATAACACTCTTAACGTCATACGAAGTCGTAACAGCTCAGAAGTGGCACAATCATTTGAAGCCACATCTTTAAAATTAGGCCTTCTCCATATGACTATTTTGTCGGTCAAATGGTGCCCTTAAATTGTCACGATCATAAATAATCCTTTAATCAATAAAGTCAAATTTTTACTAATCCGCCATTACAGTGGAACCTCTACTTACGAACGTCTCTTCATACAAAATTTTCGAGTTACGAAACTCCTCAACGGGAAAATATTGCCTCTTGTTACGAAAGAAATTTCTAGATACGAAAGGTAAAAATACATTACCGAACGCAACATACTTTCGGCTATGGTTATTTCCTACCATAGGTATCTATGAGCGTATAGTAGATCGGTGTCTGTGCATGTTTCTGGCATCCCATTGGCTAAGAGGAACCTCTACCATAGGTATGAGCGTATACTAGATCGGTGTCTATACAGCGTCCTCATCATTCATCCCGCGGCCCATGAGGTTTTCCGTTTTTCGTAAATGTATGAACTAACGGCCAACGAATTTGTGCAAAAATTCAAACAATTGGTGTTTGATGAAGGCACAGTAAGTTTTTAATTGCGACGAGACGGGCTTTTTTTTTTTTTTTTTTAAAAGAGGCCTCGCCATACCGGAAGTTTCCATGAAGTTTCAGAATTTGTTTAAAAGAATCGCCCAGAAAAAGTGTTCACCAGTCGGGCGTTTGCTCACTAAGATGATGTTTGCATTGGACATTAACAAAGGATTGTTTAAAAAAAAAAAAAAAAAAAAAAACATCCATGGATCAGTTCTTTACAAAACACCAGGCAAATAAATAAATAAATAAATAAAAACACCCCTGAGAGAGGAGAACATGAACCAAAGAGGGCAAAAAACGATGAGGACAGCAGTTAAAAAGGTAAATGACCATCATTTTTATTCTTTACTCTATTCTTTGTTATTTACATTATGCACAACTCTCATTTATTGTGCAATAATCTAATTGTAACATGTATTTGTTACATGTTTTGATGCATTTTTATGCTTTATAAAACATTTGTCTGAAATTTGGGAGGCTTGGAACGGATTAGGGCATTTACATGGGAAATGCGTCTCTACTTACAAATTTTTCTACTTAAGAACTTTCTTCCAGAACCAATTCATTTCGTAAGTAGAGGTACCACTGTATATTCAATTAGACTAGTCAGAAAATGTACAGTTACGGGCGAGAGGCAATTACTCTCATATTGTGATTACAAACACCCTTACTTATACTAATTATCATGGCCATATTGTGCATGCAATTGTTTGCTACTCCCATAGGGGCCTGCAGCTGTTTTCCTCTTCTTCTCTTTCTCACTTTTTTTTTTTTTTTTTTTTAATGTGAGTAAACAAACATCAACACACTCCACAGACAAACAATCTCACAACCAGAACAGATACTCACATTCCAATACAGATAAGAGTTCACGCACATACTGGAGCTATAACCACAGAATTAAAACAGACATTTACAGCCCACAGCTCCCCTTTGTTCCAGAGTTTTTCCAGACTGGAGTCACTCTTCCATTGTTCCATTTATGAAGAGAGTTGGTCGACACCAGGATTTGCATCTTTGAATGGCCAAAGACTTGTATAATGTTCACATATAGGATAAAATAATAAAAAAAAATAGTAGGCCTATTCTCACAGTGACAGTCTTTTCATTGTGGATGACCAAGATATACTTGTCATTTAATATTACATTATTCTATATTTTGTAGAATTTCTAGTGCTGTAGGTTAAAGTGTGAACTAATTAAATAATCACAAAAAAAATATCAGATTAGTCAAATTATGACAGTAGATGATTACGTCAAAGTTATGTTTATGTTTAAGCAATAAACATAACTACATGCATTAACGTAAAGCATTTAATATATATTCTTGTATAACATTGACATTCAGATCATTTGTTCATGTCCAGACATTGGAGACATTTTTTTATTTTGGATTTATGAAAATAATTCACTGACTAGAAAATGAGCATGTGCAGTGGATCAAAAAATGTTGAAGACATCCTTATAACACGAGACTTTCAAAAATTAACACATAACAGGTGCTCTTCAAATTTGGCAGGCAGAAAAATCTAATAAAAAACTTCTTGATTAAGTGATGAATTGGGATCAATCCAAACTAAATTTAATCGATCTTATGAAAATATAATTGTTTGACAGCCCTAATCATCTCCATCAAGTCTATCAATCTAATGCTATGTTTTCTTTGTTTTATTTTTCCTGCTATTTAACTTAAACTCCTCTCAATTCGTTTGTTCAGCACCTATTATCCTTCAAAGCGACTCCTTCAAAATTCATCATTAATAATTTCTAAATATGTACTCAAGCATAAACTATCATTTTGTTATGTAATGGCTACACATATATTTATTTATTTATTTATTTATTTATTTATTTTTATGCCTTCTTTGTTAGCCAACCTGGCTAACACGCAGGCACACACACACACACACCTTTGACCTCCTGCCACCTCGCCCCGTGCCATGCACACTGATCTCTCCCCCTTTGCACACTCTCATTCACTAGACAACACTATGCAACTTACTTCCAACTAACAACTTTTTACTTGATTGTCCATCCTGGACAATTCACCTTTTATACAAAAGCCCGCTGCCTACCAGCGGTGCACCCTTTTTAAGCACAATGGCCTGTCACAGACCAAAATATACTACAACAATAGTTCCTCTTGAACTAGCCTCCTCTTGAGGTGTTATAGTCAGAAATACAGCAATCTTAATGACCCAAACCTTCCTGGCTGGAGACACTGCAATCACTTAACTCAATACAATTTTTGGCCTACACCGAGGCTCTTAGACACAAAAAAAATAAGGTCTTCCTCGACCTCTGAAGTCCACCAAGGATTTCACACAATACACTTCTTAGCCTGCTCTGAGGCCAAAAGACATGCAACACAGGGTCACTTGAGTTTCAAATATTACTCTTAAGATTCCCCACTTGGACCCCATCAATATCTTAAAATTTAAAAATACATTTTTTACATCTTCACTTTAATTTATTCAATCAAATTAAACCATTTGAACAATCATCTATCAAAAAGACTACCACAATGGACAAATCTTAGTTTTGTTTTGTTTTATTTTTGCAAAAAACCTCTCATAAATCTTCAAAACGGTATTTGATTAATATTCCATATTATTAATTTTTTTCCTTTACTATAGCTGTCTTTTCTCCCTTTTATTTTCATTATCATCATTTTTCCTTTTGTTTACCGGATAAGCATAGAATCGAAATTATATACTAATAATTTACATTTACCTGGTCTTTAAATATAGTTAGTCTGCAAAAGAAAAGAAATTTAAATCGAAGGAACAAAAGCACAAACACAATAATTTTAATATTTCCACGTAAAAAATCTTCTCATCTTTAGCCCTTTATTCATTTAGAAACAGGAACCAACTACATTTTCTTTGCTTTTTATTTAACTATAAAATCCATGTCTTTTTTTTTTTTTTTTTAAAGTACACACACAAATGCAGAAAGGTTTCCTTGTTGGCGTCACCAGGAAACATTCCAAACGCGTTCTCTCAACAACTCAATCCAAACGGACTCATGCACAGACAATTCCTCTTGAGCATTTGAACAAGAACAAATTTGGGCCGCTCCAACATTCACAAGTCACTGTCTCACCCCCCACTGCACAAACCATTGACCAAAAGAGGCCCTCCGCACCTGCACTCACTTACTACACGTTAAATCGTCGCATCCATTTACTGATGCCAAAGCCAATCCATCATAAAAGACCTAAAGGACTCAATCTCTCAAAAAACCCTTAACTTTTCCTCATAAATTTCCCCAAAAATGGTTTTAAAGCAACAGATGCTTTATTTTAGAATTTATTTTATTTTATTCATTTTACGTTAAATCAAATAAACTAACACTAAACTAAGCCAAAGAAAAAGTTATCCCTGTTAGAAACTATCCAACTAAGTCAATAAAAAAATCATAAATAATATAAAGGTTAAAGAAATATCTAAAATTAAATTTCTTAGTGTTATAAGAGATAAGAAACTAGGATAGAAATCACACATTAACTACATCAAATACATACAAAGGAAAATAGCGAAGTATTATCAATTTTCCATAAAGTCCAGTATTTCTTAAATGAATCTTCATTACCCATCTTGAACAGGTCCTTCTCACTCATACATTACTATTGTTTAACTATTCTTAGCTCTAGGTACTATCAAGCCAGAAGAGAATTCTCACCCCATACACATCGGCTCAATTTCTCAAAAATAATTATGATGACATGTCTAACTGTATAACTACTAGTCATCTACTTTATAGTAGACACATCCTCCTGGTTGACTCTTCTGATGATGATAAGGGAGGAAGGAGAAGATAATTATTTGAGTGTTAAGATTAAAGTAAATAATAGAATGGAGCCATCGTTTCTCGTTGTGTCGTCTTTCCCACACCAGTCCCGAGGCGTCCGTCATTGTTCCCTTGCTCCTGTTCCGGCGGCGCTTACTACGGCGTTCGGCCCCCGCTCTAGTTCCGGACGATGGCGTTTAGCCAGCGACCTTCTCTTCTCCGCGTCATTTCTCCCTTGCTCCTGTTCCGGCGGCGCTTAGCCAGCGATCGCCCCCCCCCACTCTAGTTCCGGACGAAGGAATGATGTAGATTGGAGAACTTTACGATGCCTAAATGATGTGTGTGGTGACAGTGCAGTACATGTGATGTATAAGTCAACAAGCCAATCAGAGTTTTCATGTCATACGATGTCTTGCCACGATCTATGATGAGATTGATTGATTCTCTGTGTAAGCAGTCTGAGAATTGTGTGTTTCGCTGGATTATTGTTCACTGTTCCTGTGTACAGTTTTCTTAGTTTCTGCCTCTCAATGTGAATAAATAGATAAAATCTTATTTGCGTCTGCGCTTTGGGATCCAACCCTTCAGCACACAACAGGCACGGGGAGAACATGCAAACTCCACCCAGGAAGGCCAAAGCCTGGACTCGAGGCGGAAATGCTAACCAGTCAGCCACTGTGCCGCCCTCAATGCAGATCATGCACATGTTTTTTGGAAATGTCAAATAATACACTATTTGATGCAGGGTACTAAAAGAGATAAAAAATGGAAGAAATGGAACATATACAAGGACTTAAATGGCGATGCACATGGTCAATATGAGAAGTAGACTGTGAATTCAGCAAAGTGGCTCCCCCTGCTCATGTTTAAGGTTTGTTTGTATTTTATATACACAATAATGTTCTGTGTTCAAAAAGAAAATACAAATTGAATTGAAAAAAAAGCAAATGTGTGGCAAAGCATTCGGCGTGTGTACATTATTTTTTTGTAACATTATGAAAACAGCAATACCATGGATCATTTTGGTAATGTGTGTCTGCATGTCAGATTACCTTGTTTTCAGCATAAGCTAGCCAGCGACTTCCCAGTGCTATTGGATTGAGATATGGCCCAGGGCAGGGATAACAACCTGAAACACCCAAATCAAATCCATTTCTATTTTTTACAAGAACCATGAATTAAAAGAAGAAAACGTGTTGGGATATT
Source organism: Festucalex cinctus (assembly GCF_051991245.1). Lineage (NCBI taxonomy): Eukaryota > Metazoa > Chordata > Actinopteri > Syngnathiformes > Syngnathidae > Festucalex > Festucalex cinctus. The sequence continues at coordinate 26,238,870 of NC_135423.1, read as the reverse complement.
GTATAAAAGGTTGTAGAAATCAAGAAAGTTAATCAAATACCAAGAGAGAGACTGTGAGAGTTCAAGATTGTTAATAGTAAAATAAAAGGTAAACAGTAGGGATGCACGATAATACTATTTTCAACCGATACCGGTAAACAAATAATTTAGAAAGTGCCGATGTCGATAACCGATAAGTAAGCCGATAATTGTTTGCAAAATTAACTTAAATACAAATACTTTCGAGTCCTCCTATAAGTCGAATTATTGCAAACTTGACCACACGTACTCAGCAATCTTCCACTCAACACTAGTTACTTTACTGATTACTTGGTTTTAAAAGTAACTAAATTGCGTTACTGATTACTTGATTTTAAAAGTAACTAAATTAGATTAAAAGTTACTTTTTTAGTTACTTTCAGCAGCTTCTGATAACACCATCGCAACATAAAAATAATGCGGTAGAAACGGAGTTCCAAATACTTTATTGAAAGTGCATTTTTAACATGAAAATAAAGTTTTTTTTATGAAAAAAAAGGCAGTCTCTCTTGACTTCTTGTAACGTAAATACTTTTTATAAAACAAAAAATAAAAATCTATCCAGGTTGAAAATGAAAATGTTTTTTTTTTCTCTTCAAAATAAGGATCGGGAAAACAAAAGGTTGATAATTTAATGTTAAATATAAATATTTAACCTTTAGACAGACACCAACACAATTAAACAGAATATGTGCACATTGTGAAGTATTTCAGAAACATAAATTTAGTTTTGTTTTTTGGGCTGTCGGTCATTTTGAGTTTGATGACATAATCGCGGGCACGTCTCACTTCTCCTATCTGCTGCTCATGCTGGGTTGTAGACATTGACAGGGATCCACAAACTGAGAAATGAGGTACTTGCAGTATGCTTTTAGCATAGCTGGTGTGTTGGCTGTGGGACATACCTGTGTCGTTTGAATCCATGCATTGGATCGTCACGGGAGTTATTCTTTTTGGCTCGCGTGCAGTACCAACGCCGGACCGGGACATACAAGTACACTGAGAGGACTCAATAGACCATGGGAAATACCGGCTTCTGCTAACTGTCTCCAGTTGCATGTTGTCACTCGTTGTGCGCGCACGCGCCGTGTCCCCCCCAAAAAATGGTGCGTAAAGTCTTTGCATTATGTTTACAACATCCGGGGAATGAAGCGTCTCTGAGCGCTACTTTGCTAGCTCTCTGTAAACACAGAAGTAGCTTGAATAGTGATGCTACTGAAATGTAAACAAAACAAGTAGAGCACGGCGCAGAACTTGTTATGAAAACCATAAAGCCTCACTCGCAACCGATTCACAGCCACGCGATATCCGGTCCACAGCTTTACAAGCAATGTATCTAAGGATTCCCGGCGGATTTTGTATCGGTTGACAAGTCTGCTACCGATACGGTCGTTTAGCTCCTCTTGACGAACGATGGTTCGGTCGAATCGGTTTTTTGTTCCACCCCTACTAGTCTGAAAACGTGACTTGTCTGACATCACTCCCCCGGCGAGAGGGCGGAGACGACCACATCCCATAATGCTTCACGGACCAGTTGAGGATGGAAAAAAAATATTTTTTTTTACCACTTTTATGGTCCATAATGTACACTTTTTTTGTTGCGTTGTGTGCCTGTTGGTTAATAAAAATAGTAGTAAAAGTATCATCACTTTTGTTTTGAATGTGCAAATCATTCACAACCAGACCATGGCTGAATTCAGTGTGGTGATCAATGACTTCCGCCTCATCTTCGTAGTTAGCGGCAGTTGTTTGTGACTGTTACAACAGTGAGATATTTTGCCTTCTTCATGAAAATGTGGAGTAACGCATTGAATCTCTGGACAGTAACTTTAATCAGACTACTTTGTAGAATAAAGTAACGCGTTAGACTACTAGTTACTTTGGAAAGCAATTTTTTTCTCCACATAAGACCACATAAGGGGGTTGCAGTGCCCCATAAACCAAAGCACCATCCATGAGATTTCCTGTGGGACATGGTCTAATGCCTTCTTGAATATCACAAAGCGCTTGTAAACTGGTTGGGAAAGCTCTTGTGCACTGTCCAGGACCCTACTGAGTGTAATGCTATGGGTAAATCGGACACAAACTGAACTATTCTTGTGACATTACATTGAAAGACAATGCCGTTCGAATAGACATGTACAAATCCCCCAAATCAAACAGCGCCAGAACTCCTCTCAACAGATAAATGCAATGAATTTGCCTGCTACTTTAGTGAAAAAGTACAAGCCATCAGGTCAAACATTGTTACAAACCAGCAAAATAACAAAACGATGCTGCACTTAAAATCACCTAGGAATAATTTAATTACCATGACAGAATTTGACTCAGTGGATCAAAATACTGTAGTAGACTTGGTTCAGCAATTGAAACCTTCCACGAGCTGTCTTGACACAATTCCATCTGGCTTTTTCAAAACCATTGTGAAATCTGTTCAGATCGATTTACAACAAATAATTAATTGCTCACTTCAATCAGGTGAACTTCCTAAATGTCTGAAAGTAGCCGCCGTCAAGCCCATTCTAAAAAAGAGAACACTGGATGTCTCCCTGCTAGCAAATTATAGACCAATCGCAAACCTTCCCTTCGTAACTAAAATAGTTGAAAAAGTGGTTTTTAATCAACTCAGCAATTTTTTGAGCTTAAACGGATTTTTGGATAAATTCCAGTCAGGTTTCCGACCTCATCACAGTACAGAAACAGCTCTGATTAAAGTACTGAATGATATAAGATTGAGCACTGATGCAGGGAAGGTATCAGTGCTCGTCTTGTTGGACCTCAGTGCAGCATTTGACACGATTGATCATAATATACTGTTAGACAGGCTGGAAACTTGGGTGGGGTTAAATGGAACAGTCCTTAAATGGTTCAGGTCCTATTTGGAGGAAAGGAGTTACTTTGTGACCATTGGAAATTTTGAATCTGATCGAAAGGCCATGATATGTGGGGTCCCTCAAGGGTCAGTCCTTGGACCCCTGTTGTTCAGTCTGTATATGTTACCTTTGGGTCAAATGCTTCAGAACACCGATGTTGACTATCATAGTTATGCGGATGACACACAACTGTATTTATCTATGTCCCCAAATGACAGCAGTTCTATTAACGCATTGTGTCATTCTCTAGAGCAAGTTAACAACTGGATGAACCAAAATTTCCTTCAGCTGAACGAAAACAAAACGGAGCTCATTGTTTTCGGCAATAAAGAAAAGAGGATTGCTGTTAAAAAACAGCTTGAGTCACTGTCTTTAGAAACTAAAGACCAAGTTCGAAATCTTGGGGTATTAATAGACTCAGATCTGACCTTCAGCAATCATATTAAATTTATCACTAAAACAGCCTTTTACCAGCTGAAAAACATATCCAGACTGAAGGACTGCATGCTTCAAGCAGACCAAGAGAAGCTTATCCATGCTTTTATCTCAAGCAGACTAGATTACTGTAACGGTCTTCTGACTGGACTCTCTCAAAAGAACATGAGACAATTGCAGCTCATTCAGAACGCTGCAGCTCGAGTTCTGACCAAAACAAAGAGATCAGAACATATTACTCCAGTACTTAAGGATTTACACTGGCTCCCTGTCAGCTGTAGAATCGATTTTAAAGTTCTGCTACTCGTCTATGAATCACTAAATGGTTTGGGTCCTGAATATATCCAAGAAATGCTGATTGAGTACAAGCCCAGCAGGGCTCTGAGATCTACAGACTTGGGCCAACTAGTGGAACCCAGAGTTCGAAGCAAACATGGTGAAGCTGCATTTAGCTATTATGCTGCACACAGATGGAATAGGCTACCAACAGAAGTGAAGTCAGCCCCGAGTGTAAATGCTTTCAAATCCAGGTTAAAAACTTTGCTTTTTTCTTATACCTTTGATTAGGGACTTTTAAACAGCTTTAATTAAGTGTTTTTTTTTAATTATTATTTTTATTTGTATTTTTATTTTTATTTTTATTTTTATTTTTTATTTTTATTTTTATCATTATCATTTTAAACTTCCTTATGTTAATTTTTTTAAAGTTTGTTGAATAATGTTTTAAGATTGTTAGTTTGTAACCTATTGTCATTTATTTTTCTTCCTCTGAATGTTAACTACTGTTTCTTGATGCTTATGTGTTGTCTTTCCTCGTGTAAAGCACATTGAGTTGCCTTGTGTATGAAATGTGCTATACAAATAAACTTGCCTTGCCTTGCCTTACAAATGATTGACATTGTGCTCCCACTCTTGCGAGGTGGAAAGCCGAATGCAGTGAACAGTTTGCCAAATGTTGGTGTATTTTACCTCTCAATCAATCAGCAAGTTAGCATTAGCATGCCAAGTTAGCATTAGCATTAATATGCTAACTTAGCGTTAGCGTGCTAATTTAACATTTGCATGCTAAGATAGCATCAGAATTAGCATTCTAAGCTAGCATTAGCATTTGAAGCTAGCATTAGCATGATAAGCTAGCATTATCATTAGCAAGCTAACTTAACATTAGCAATAGCATGTTAACGTAGCATTAGCATAATCATGCTAACTTAGCATTAGCAAAAGCATACTAAGCTAGCATTAGCATGCTAAGCTAGCATTAATATTAGCAAGCTAACTTAACATTAGCATGATAGCATGATTAGCATGATTAGCAATAGCATGCTAACTGACCATTAGCATTAACATGCTAACTTAGCCTTAGAATGCTAACTTAGCATTAGAATTAGCATGCTAAGCTAACATTAGCATTTTAAGATAGCATTAGCATGCTAACTTGGAATTTCCATTAGCATGCTAACTTAGCATTGGCATTAGCTAGCATTAGCAATCTAACTTAACATTAGCAATAGCATGCTAACGTAGCATTTCATTAGGGGTGGGAGAAAAACTCGATATCGCAATATATTGTTGCACTCTCTGTTGCAATAAATTATCGATACACTGACGGTAGATATCGATGTAATGTGTCCAGTTGTGCAGTGTTATGTTCTAAATGTTTATGCACTTTAATTTGTCTCACTTTACAATGTTTACAGTTAAAAGTCTAAGAGGCAGTGAGGCACTATGCAGAACTTTGTACATTGTACAAAGTTTTGGCATTGAATAAATGCATAATTAGACATTTTCCTTTTTATGGGCATTTGTTGGCTTTTTCAGTCACATATCGTGATATATTGCTAAAAAAAAATCATAGATATCGTGTATCGTGATATTATCGATATCTTGAGCCAAACATTGTCACAGTATCGAATCGTGGTTTACCCATATCGTCCCACCCCTAATTACCATACTGCGGAACCAAAAGGACGACCACATAGGTATGTCGCATTGTGCGACAAGACAAGCAAAAACTCTGAAATGCTAGACTTTGGTCATGATGGTCGTGAAGCATTCCCGGACACTAGGCGACCAATCGTTGAACGGTGTCACACTACACGGTGACACTCCGTCAAGACAACTCTAAATCGTTAACAACATGCCCCATTTGTCTGCGAGACATCTGTCGGGCAAAAATCAGGCTATTTTCTTGTCGTCTAACCAAGGCATAAGATAACTCAAACTCAACAAATGAAAAACAGCAGCCCTCTGCAGGAGGTTTGACTGTGGACACTCATGGTCCAGGCCACAGGGGCACACTGAGGGTCTGCATTTGCGCACTGCGGCTGCTCACAGTGTGGAAAGAACGATAAGGCCATGTTGAAATGTTTTCAAGTTCCAGAAGGTCCAGTGGCTACTGTGCAAAGTATTATTTAAAAAGGTGTTTGCCTTTCTGACTTTCTGCACTGCAGAAAATTCAAGGACATGCCCGTAAGACAAAAGTGACACCTGAGCTGGCCAGGTGCATAGCGAGAGAGGTGAAAAAGAATTGAAGGATCGCCATCAAGGCCATATTGGTGAATGTTACAATTGATGATTTCAACTTCTAAAATGCAAAATGAATAATAAATCAACAAACAGGCTGCATTCATACAGTAATGTGAGCAGACCTGAACAGCTTTAGGACCTGGGGGAAATTTATGCACACTTGAAACTGTCGCATGGAATTACATTAAATATACGCCCATTGCAAGTGAAGCCAAAAAGCATCCATCTCATTTGTAAGTCCGTAAAGCAGGCCACCTGCTTCAGCGCTTTCCTTTCCACAACAAGGATTTAAAAAGCGGATTAATCCACCAGGATTGTAATTTTGTCACAACGTGACACGGGATTATAGTTAAAATCTTTTTTTAAGATACAGCTATAAATTGAAAAATATTAACATAGTTTTAATAGTCGCTGTTTCATCATCTTTGTCTGTCTGCCTGAAGAGCGAGCTGCTCTCATATTAATGTCCAATTGGAACTCAATAGTTTACAGCTGCTTTAACCACGTGCACTGTGAATAACAGATAATAGACCGATATATAATAGACCGATATATAATAGACCGATATATATATATATATATATATATATATATATATATATATATATATATATATATATATATATATATATATATATATATATATATATATATATAATATATATATATATATATATATATATATATATATATATATTCCACCGTGCAAGTACCCCAAAGTGGCCCGGGCTGTGAGGGCCCCTTTTAGCTGCTCTAGTCCTTATTATTGGTAGGGATGGGTACCTTTCACATTTGAACCGGTACTGTTCCAATTCTCAGTACCCGGGAATGGATACCGGTACTCAACGGTACCAATTTTCTGTACTTTTTTAGTCTTTTTTTTTTTTCCCCTCTTTCTTTGTTTTTTATGTTATTTATTTATTTGGGTGATAATAAATGTTCATTATTGTTTAACAGTAATATCGTTTTACAAATATATTTCACAATTACTTTTTAATGTATAAAACTTGACAAATAAGAAACGTGAAAAAATAAATAAACAAATTAGTCACTGAGGTATAATAAAAAATCAAGGTATAACTTTACAATTACTGAAGTATAATTAATTAGGGCTGTCACTAACGACTTTTTTTAAAATCGACTCGACTTCTCATATTTTTAACGACTAATCGACTTTATTACTTATATATATATATATATATATATATATATATATATATATATATATATATATATATATATATATATATATATAGAACGTGTTGAATTGAGTGGATAATCTGTATATAAAATCCATTGTTCCTTATATTTCCTGTACAATAATAGTCTTCAATTTAGTCTAACTGCGGTGCACCCGCACGCAGCCACGCACATACACACAACTTATTCATGCCCTTCCCTTCATTTCAGTGTTGTATGGTCATTAAAACACAGGCGATGGTGGTTGTTTGTTTGTTAGTTGTTTGACGTGACCAGCAACTGATCACCGAGTGTTATTTTGTCACGGCGATGGGATATTTATTTATTTATTTTTTGCCACGCCGAGGGTATTTATTTATTTATTTTTAACGCCGAGGGGAACAAGCTCTTCTTTCGCAACCAAGATGACGTGGCTTTGCGATTCAAGCCGTGTTTGTGAGGGGGGTTATTCTGTCACGGTGAGTAGAAAAATGGAAAAACTTTGCCTATGTTGCCGTGAAACGCTAAGCCAACTCCCAGTGCAATGTGTTTGACTCGCCAAAACCGCCATCACGACGCCGCAGCGAACTGGTCGTGCACATTTGTGTTATTCATGTCATGTACGCTTGTGAATGTCAATAAGCAATCGTGGTATTCACAGCAGGCCAAGAATTTTCGTTCCGAGTGTTCCCGGGTAGTGGTTGAGGTAATGTTTGTTTAGTCTATTTGTGTATAAGTAATTAATTTACAGTAATTTGTACATTTAAGGTGTTTTTATTTTAACATCTACTTGGAAGTGAAAAGTGATATTGTTTTCTACTGTTGTTACAGTTTCACCTTCTTTACCATCATTAAACCTGTGGACCAGAGCAGCGTCTTCAGAGTGAGGAGTGTTCTCACTTTTGTGATATAATGTATATAATATTAGTTAAGACAGAGTATTGTTGAAATTATACATCAACAGCTGAAAGTCTTTCAAAGATAAGCAATAAAGTTTCTTACTTGTAACAAAAAACTTCTTGGTTAAGGTGCAGCTGTCAAATGCAGCAATCTTCTCTTGTAGGCTGACGGCAAGAATACTGTAAAAGAGAGTTTATTAATAAAGTGGATAACAAGTTCATAACATTAAATAAAAAAAATAAATTGATGCAACCTACTGCTTGTTACAATGAAGATCATAAATCTGGGTCTTGAACTGAATTGATTTGACTAGTTCCCCTGTCTTGAGTGAATACAGGTCAGCACAACAGTAAGGGAGGCTTGTTCTGAAAATACGGAAGAAAAGCAATAGATAAGACACGGTAGACAGTCAGTTCGTATGGAATATAGAAGGTTTGTTGTTGTTGTTGCTGATAATGTATGGAAACATTCCACTATGACCATGGGTGGAGTGGCAATTTGGAAATTCAAGACAAAACGACTGGACTGTTCCAGGCCAACCTGGTCCAGCGTTTTTTTTTTTTCGATTAAAAATATTTTTTGTTGTTTTTAAAAAGCCTGAATTCTTATTTATCGATATCTTCAAATGGTTGCACGGCCTTTTTTTTTTTTTCCTCACATACGCCAATGTCAGTAGCTTTTTTACAGGAGCTCATGTTTTCATCATGTGACAATAATGAGCCAATCATCTTGTATGTTTACCTTCCTCCAAAGTTTTGAAAACTGACTGAAAAAAATAGTTTATTTCAAAAATGAGAGGACTAGTACTTTGCTATTCTTTCAAAAATCTTTTGTCTCATATGTTACAAGGCCGTGGTTTTAACAACATGAAGCAGCACTTCAAAACAAAAGACAAATCCTACGAACATAAATTTAACCCTGTGGCCAGAACGCAAAAGATAAATGAACTATGAGCTCAGTATAGCAGACCTACACGACTGAAGATCAAAAGAATGATTGTTTTGGATAGTGCGGTGTGACGTTGCGGTCGTAAAGGAAGGTATTGAAAATAATAGTAATTAGCGAAATCTATGGAGTCAGAATCATGCCAAAACACCATAAACACACAAAATGTTATCTACGCACACAAAACCAGAGGTAGGAGTAAGTCATTGTTTTGCAAGTCACAAGTAAGTCTCGAGTCTTTGCCCTCAAGTCCCGAGTCAAGTCCCAAGTCAAGACTGACAAGTCCGAGTCAAGATTGACGAGTCTCAAGTGAGTCACAAGTCCTACAATTTGAGTAGGCAGGGTACACCCAACCAGTTACAGAAAGTTATACCGTATTTATTTATTTTTAATACTGAAATACATCTCAGTGCAACTTAAGGCACATTCCCTTTGTTTAAACATGGAGAGTGGATTACAAAGTAGCCTAGGTCCACAATATTGAAAACAATACGAGAAGCAAGCGAGCCAAGGAACAGCTGTCACTGTTGCTAGCCAGGCTGAGGCACCCGATGCTAACTCTAATAGCTAGCTACTAGCCACAAACACCGGAGACTTGTACTGTATCATACAATGACGGCGTAATTAACTTGTGGGTTCTTCACGTCCTAAATTAGTTATTTAATATACTTTCGGGTTGGCATTATGCTAATGATGGTAGAAAATATGTAATTTCAATAAAAACGTTGATAATGCAAGCCGAAATGTCAATAGGAAGTAGTCAAGCTTGCGTTCATGCCTCCATGCAGGCCTACTTCAAAGTAAAATTCACCAAGGCTGTTGCATTGGTGTCAATGTATTATTTGGTCAGCTTTATTTTGAAGTTTGCCTTAGCGTAGGCGCAGTGTTTGCGGCATATTTAGAAAAATGCTACAGTATATAAACCAATTTATTTGTTATATGGCAGTAGCAGTGGCGAGCGGTGACTTTTTGTAGTGGACATGTTGAAGACTCATAATAAATTTGTTGTCTAGTAGTGATTAATCTGCGTTAACATATAATTAATGCAATATTTTTTGTGATTAATTAATTAGCCATTACAACAGGTATAATTAGTTACATTATTCTCTGCCTGGCCTCGGCAAACTTGGTTCCCGCTTCCACACGGTCGGGTGGCCTCGCCATTCCGATTGAAGTGTTTACATGACGCTCATTTGGATTAACAAAAGGAATATACCACCCCTGTGATTCCGAATGAAATTCCATTCGGATTCAGCCTTTTCATTCCAACGGAGGTGTTTATATGGAGAATTTTCATTCCGTTTGGCCGTTCGGATTCATTCTCATCGGAATGCATGGCTCCATGTAAACTCGGCTAGTGGTTTGTTATAAAATGATCAGCTCTGCAACAGTGTTGGGCTGTCACCATCAAAGAGCGCAGTCCTTTAGCGGTGATAGCTGCATTACTATTAGCAATGCTAGCAGCATTAGTAGCAATACACTAGCGGTTTATTTCGAAGTTGTCCTTCTCACTGCTTCTTACCGTCATGAACAATTGTTACTGCAACTGTCTTGTTGAAATTGTATGCTAAATAAGTGGCATAAAAAAATGCCTTGGAAAAAAAGAAAAAACAAAAATCTTGAGCTTTGTAACGACAAGATATCTCATGGCTTTCTAATCCTGCTAGATTTCATAGTATGAGAAGTTAAAATTAGCCTTATAATGGGAAAATATAGGCAAGCAAGAAATGTATACTCACCCTGAGGACCCTGTGCTTTTGCAAACTCCTAGCAAAGGTCTCTTGTCGGAAAAAACGTCCACCTTCAGAGGACCTGAAAAAGAAGATGAATTGGAATTTGTTTGCCACACAAGTATGTCTAAGTATATATGCGTAGAATTGAAAGTTCTTGCCAAAACTGATTTGATTGTTTTTTGAAGGAATTGTTTAGTGGTTAAATAATCTTGGGATTCAAGGTTTCCTGCGCCTCAACCTTGTTTTATGGCACCTTGGCATTTTCAAACCACCTCCGGGATCAATATGCCACACAATGACCCTTCTAAGTTATATACAATCATAAACTTGGAGTCTGAACCTATATTTTCTAATACAGCGACTATCGTGGTATAGTATTGATTAAAATGATTGATTGCTGCTATTTTGTTTTTGACTACACTCAATAACTTATGATGACATTCAGGTTTTTCCCTAATGGTTTTATATGTGCAATTTCTAGAGGAATTGCATGTGAATGCTGAAAGCTCAACGCTCATATTTGAATGCATGTGGGGCTGCTAAACAATTGGACAATGACTATTATATGAAATCGAATTTTTTATGGATCACCGTAATTACCGCTTCAGTCAGGGTTGATGGTAGAGCACCTGTTACCTGTGCATGCTTAAACTTTCTTAATAAATATAAAAAAATATATTTAAAAAAATAAAAAATATGGGGATAGCTGTTCACTATACGTTTTATCCAATTCTCCCGGAATTGTACTACCAATGAAAAGGCTTCTATCATCGGTTGAAAGGAGGACCCCGCCCACACAAGACAGAAAAAGATTTGCAACCAAAAAAGATTCGCAACCAAAAACAGATCCGCAACCAAAAAACAGATTTGCAACCAAAAGTCAGCTGTTGCAAACAAAACCAAAAAACTTGCTTGCAAAAGTTTTTATTTTAATACAAATCCATTAATTTTGTTTGAAATGTTTTTTTGTTTTTTTTTTGCAAATTTTTTTTAATTTTAAAACCCTTTTTTGTTTGATTGAAATTTATTTGAGGTTGCAAATCCCCTTTTGTTTGATTGGATTTTTTTTTTTGATTGAAAATAAAGACACAAATTTCTCTCCATAGTTTTCTGGCGTCTTCCACGCTAAATTCACCAGATATGGCAGGACAAGATTTCAACCTCCTCTCCTTTTACTCAAATCCTTTTCGAACAAGGCTCGCTCGGTTACACCTCTCTCTTTTGCGCTCATGACGTGCAGTATACAAGACACTCCAGCATGTAAAACTAAAATACAATACCGAAATTAGTAATTCTCAAAATAAAATAAATATTAGTCAATGGGGAACCGCACGATACACGTCACCACACTTAATTAATATTCATGAGTCTAGCGAGGAGGTCAAACTCGGCAGGCTAGTCATGTATGGATGTAAAACGAATGTAAACAGTCTACTAGCGAGTTGTCCACGGCACTGAATCTACTAATTCTGTCCGGGAATGATACCTCAATTCTTTCCATTATTATATCCTTGCCGCTTAGAAACCCGTTTCCATATAAATTTTCATACGTCACAGCTGCACGAAAGGCAAAATAAAAAAATTTTTTTTTAAAAACAGGCGGTAAGCAAGAGAGGTCCGTACAACAGTGGCAACGCCAATTTAGCCTATTATTGTCGTCGTGCAGTCGGGGTATGCCAAACGTGAAACGAATAATAATAATAACAACAACAATAATAAAGTCAATAGCTTATCTCTTTGGGACGGCGGTCGCCGGCAAGGATAGGATTGTCATGTAATGTAGAAGCAAGCACGCATGCCCCCCAACAAAATGTTTTCTCCATATGGCGGTGGAAGGCTTCACTTTGCTGGCGTTAAACTGCTCTTTTGGATCCCCGTTCAGATTCATGACTTTGAATTTTTGGCTTCGAGACACGAATAAAGAATACATCCTTCATATGTGGACGGTTGTAGTGTCTGGAGTGGTTTCTGCAAGTTCCATAACAGCTGCGTTTACTCGGCATGTTGTTTTTCCGTAGATAAATGAGAACAAAACGTGAACTATTTGCATGGCTCGTCAATGAGCGAGCTTCTTTTTTGACCTCCTTCCGGGTTTAAGCTGCTGAAGTCACGTGGCCTTGCGGTCTAAGAATAGCATTCGTGTGGTTCCCCATTGCAAGTAAATAAAAATACACATTGGCAAACAACATGTTACATTCCTTTACTCCGTGACCGGGCAGTGATAATATGTGTTTCAGAATTGGTTGTGTCAATCTTGAGACAAAGTAATAATAAAAATACTTACCAATATGTGGAAATGGTAAAATGCGAGCAGTTTTCACCGGGCCATGACGCACTGAGAACAGCTCCTGGGCCTCCCCTGTCATCTGAAAGATGATATCAGTATTTACTAGGGGTGCAACGGTACAGGTACCCTAAAGTACGGTCTGTACTTCGGTTATTGGGCTAAGTGTCAGTCCCATTGAAAGTGCATGGGGAACAGTTGATATTTAACATTAAATTGTGCGAATACTCTAAGTACTGCGAAATCAGACGATATATTCCCAAGATGGCGAGAATTTTTGAAGCAAGTTGAAATTTGAACAGTGTAAATCGGAAGTATTATGTACGAATAATTTGACATTAAAAAGTGTGGAGAATAAAATGCTATAATAAGTATAATAATAAGAACTAGACTAAGCAATTTCTGGAGAAATTGCGTGGGAATGCTGAAAGCTGAATGCTAATAGCTGAATGCTAAGCTGAATGCTAATAGCTGAATACTAATGAGGGGAACAAAGAAACTGTGAAAATTACAAAGTAATTACCTATTAATTACTAGTAATAGTAGTAGTAGTAGTAGTAGTAGTAGTCGTAGAAACAGTAGTAGTATTACTAGTAATTATTAAGTAGTAGTAACTTGTAGTTATGATTGTGACATTTTATGTAATTGTAGTGAACAACAAATATAAAACAAAAACAAAAAAAATGAGTACAATACTGTATGTGTTCATGCAATCTACTACAAAGTTGAGCCAAACTGAAGCTAAATTAATAGATCGATATTTTAGTGCCAGTATCGATACTGTCTGAGTATCAATAATATCGATATTTGGATCGATCCGCCCACCACTATTATGCAGTGGGCTTTATCTGCAGATAGTTGTCAGTAATGATCAGTAATCTGATGCTGAATACAAGCCGAATAGGGACACGTGCATTTCCCATTTAATTTCCTGATATGATAGTCAGTTGGTTTAAATTTATATCGCTTAGCATATATGTGATGTAATGGAAAAATAATTGATGTGAAATAATCTGACAATGATTAGTATTCAATATTATATTTGTACTAAAGAGTTGCCCAAACAGGGGCTTGAACCCACATCTTCCAATGTGTTAAGCAAGTGCTCAAACCTCTGACCCAGCTTGTCATGCTCAAAGTCATAGCTTATGGTGTAGTCATATTTAAAAGTGACATCTGATCAACTGAACTGAATGAAAAAAAAAAAAAAAAAGGGGAAAAAGCGCTTGTCTGCAACATGGCCTTGGTTGATTGCTCACTAATCATTGATTGATTGATTGAATTTTTATTTATTTAATTTTTTATTATTATTATTATTATTATTATTATTATTATTATTATTATTATTATTATTATCATCACTAATTCAATCTCTGTTGTTATAACCTTATTTATTGATTGATTGAATTATTTTTGATTTTATTATCTGTTCTTATTGTTGCTGGACATGTAAATTTCCCAGAGGGAGCCATCCCAAAGGGAAGTCTAAGTCTCTGCTGCCACCTGCTGTCCGTTTTTGAAACATGGAACCTAATAATTACCATTGCTTGAAGCCATCTCTTTATGTCAAGCTGCTTGTTAAAGCTTCCCCTCTGCTCTTGTGTATTAAAAAAATAAAAATAAATAATAATAATAATAATAATAATAATAATAATAATAATCGACACGTGTTTGGGAGTGAAATGCAAAGTATTCAACGTTTTTGGGTTTGAATGTAAATTGCTCATTTAAAACTTTTTCACTCATAAAATGGTCAAACAAAAACACTATTGTGAAGACATTTTGTGTCAAATTAATACAAAGAGCGACTTTAAAGAATTACACAATGACTACTATATGAAATCAAAGTTGTGCTAAAGCATTTCCCAGGCAGGGATCGAACCATGATCTCCTGTGGGACAATCCATTGCATTAACCACTCAGCTATCACAGTAACTGTATCCAATGTGTTAAGCAAGTGCTCAAACATCTGACCTAACGGCAACATGCGTGTTTGGGAGTGTAATATTAAAATATGGATTAATTTTGAGGAAATAGTTTGTCAAATGACATTTAACGAAATAAAAGTTAACTTGTTGTATTATGACTATACCGAAGAGGGAAAAAAAAAAAAGAAAAGTTGCTCCATTCTGGGATTGAACCGGCGCACCATTCGTATGGCTGTGTCTGGAATGCACTTAGCACAAATCCACGTGAGCCATCCTGTCCCATGAACATTTGAGCAAATTGGCGTATTTGTAATTTAAAGTGTCACCTGATGCTGCAAAAACAGCGCTGATTTGGGACACGTGTTTAATCATGTCAGCATAACGCATTTCCTGATATGATAGAAAATGGCTGTTGTCAAGTGATTTCAGTTTTAACTTAAAAAAATAAAATAAAAAACCAAAGTGACCTGACTGCTATCATACCAATGACCTCATGGCTGCTGTCTCAGCATGCTAACCACCAACCCACGGAGGAAGGATGTAGAGCTTGGCTCCAATTTTGTAGTAATAAAGTGATTCACGGAGGGCTTTAACACGTTTTAATTGATTTATATAGCACTTTCAGACAGCCTGAGCTGTCACAAAGCGCTTTACAGTAACACAAAAAAAACATAACATAATAACATAAAACATTAACACCAATACAATACATTCACAACAAATCAACATTCTTCTATTCCTACATATATAACAAATAAGTTAAATGTCAAATAACATTTAATCAAATGGATGTAAAATAACTTGAACAATCACGATTTCAGAAATTTTATTAGGGAAAAAAAAAAAATCCATAGCAGCAGTCGAACCACTGACCATTAGCTCACGAAGCCAATGTTTTACCTCTCAACCACACACTGAGCATCAGAGTGAATTGCCGTATTTGTAATTTAAAGTGTCACCTGATGCTGAGCAATCACTGAATTGGGACACGTGTTTGATCATGTCAGTATAACGGATTTCCTGGTATGATAGTCAGTTGGTATACTTAATATCCGTTTACGTAATTGCCACGGAAACACATGTCCAATGTACAGTCGGCGGTGGGCTTTGAACCTGCGGCCTCCTGCTTACTGTACATGCACTCTCCCAACTTCGCCACTGAGCAGTATCAGAAAGCCGGTCATAATGGTCTGTTCTATGTATGGAAGTGGGCGTGGAAAGTGGGACTTAGAAAAAAATCAGTGTCAGTCCCATTAACTCTTTGACTGCCAGCCATTTTCGCAAAAGGTAACCCCAGAGTGCCAGCTGATTTACAGAATTTTACCGATCTTTCAAGCTCCACAGAAAATGTTGTGTTAGGACTATGGAAACGCGGATACTACCAAATGAAAGATTGAAGTCTCATCTTTCATCTAAAAAAAAAATTTTGTTTCTACCTTATTCAGATCTTCAGTAATCAACAATAGAAAACAGCTTCGTTTCACCCAAATCCTCTATTTTCTTCCAAAATACGGAGAAATCAAGCTTTTTGTGACACGATGTTATTTCATGCACTCTAGTGAATTTGGCACTTTTGTTTTTTGCATGAGTGATTCTACAAACACCTCAACTTCTATAAAACACTACCCCAACAATAAAAAAAAGTGTTTTTTGATTGCAAAATAACAGTTTATTTACATGCAACAAGTAGCAATCCGAACAAACAATTTGGAAAACTCTTTGCAAACTATTTACACGTGCGCAACTGCGCATGTGTGGTGTGTGTGTGTACGTGTTACTATTTACAATTGTGTGGATGTTTCAACGACACAATTTTTCTTTTTGTGTGGTATATTGTGGAGCAATCCCGTGCGTGCTCGGGGGATGCAGCAGGATTTGCATCACAGTTTTTGTCAGTCTGCTTCTGCATGGACTGATTTGCGTAGAGGTTGGTATGATGAACGATGTGCTGGAGAAGTTCATCCGTGATGAAGAGCTCCAGGATGTCAGCTGGCAGGTGGGAATTCAGCTCTGCTGCAGCATCCCTTGGTCCTGGTTTTGCAGCAAAGGGGAAGATGGTTGGCTGCCAGCCAACTTCATCAACTTCAAGCCAGCCAGAATCTTTGGGATCTGTAAATATACATTTCAATAGCATATTATTTTAGCACTGTGATGCAATGTGTGTGTGCATGTTTACCTTTTTTTTCTTGGATGTATTGGTTGATGCACATTCTGTAAATTATAGAAGACGTTTACCATCAAATATTTTATTAGTGCTGTGGAGAATCTTTTTTTTTTTTCTTTTTACCTTTGTTCTGCTCACTGTGAGAAGGGTCACTTTGGGCCCTATGAGGAGGAGCTGAAGGAAACATATACAATTACAATACTATCGAAAGACTTTCCTTTTATTGTTGCGGTGTATTGAAAACTTTTTTTTTTCTACCTTTCTTTGTCGTAGAACCAGCGGTCGGACGTTGCTGTGAGCACGATCTATAAAATATACATTCACGTTTGTATAGGTAATAGATGTTCTCATGTATATCAGCACATTTACACACGCTGCTAGCAGATCGCCCGAAAAGTTAGCAAAGTTATCTTACTAGCAATCTCTTAGCATGTTAGCGCTTACCTTCACGTTCTTTGGAGGACGAAAGACTGTCCAAGACTGTCTTGCACGGACCCATAGTAGTCGTCATCGTCCGATGAAACGTCATCTGTGCACCACTTTTCTCCGGTGTTAGCATCGCTAGCCGGTGGGGCCTTAGCCGTTATTAGCATCGCTAGCCGGTGGGGCCTTAGGACGTGGTCGAAACGGCCGCATCACCGCTTCAACTATGACTTAACCCCGTCATCACTGTGCTCTTGAGCACTGGTCGATGCTTTTGAGCTTTGAAAATAAGGATCAAGCGTGAGCTAATTGCCATCTGTAGCCTTTTTGACTCCCTTAGCCAAGTTAGCCATTCTCTCCCTCTCAACACTCTAGCTCAGCCTCTCTTCTTCTACTGTTGTCTCCTACCCGATCTTGTCCAAAAGACTCATCACAGCCATCTAGTGGCCAGGAATACTCATTATAGTAACCCGATCGACTTGATACTTGGAGAACAGCTGCCCAAGGCTTTCCTCCACCCGTTTCCATAAAAAAACATAGTAGACGTCAATAGACGTTTATGGCGGCCTATCCTAGGATTATACTGAACGTTTTTAAACGTTTTTGGCGGTCATAGAGTTAAAAACGAATGGGGGAAAGTTGATCTTTAAACATTAAATTATGCGAGTACTGTAAGTAATATGGAGTCAAACGATAAATACCCCGAAAGGCGTGAATTTTGTCAGCAAGTTGAAATTTGAACGGTGTAAATCGTAAGTATTATGTAGGAGTAGTTTGATTGCAAAAAGTGTTGAGAATAAAATTCAGGAATAGCTATATAAGATAATGAGTGGGTACTGTAATGCAATGGTGAAAACGGTCTCATTCAGTATAGTGAAATGTACAAATGTACTCTTTACTACATGACCGATTTCTGCTTCACGTACAGCACTTTGTATACAGCAATGCTTCTTTTAAGGTGCTATATAAATAAAGTTGAGTTGAGTTTTTATTGTGATGGAAGGCTACATTCCAACTAGGAGTGTTAAAAAAAATCGATTCGGCAATATATCGCGATATTACATCGCTCAATTCTCGGATCGATTCAATACGAGGCCGAA
The DNA here is from genome assembly GCF_051991245.1 of Festucalex cinctus. Taxonomy (NCBI): domain Eukaryota; kingdom Metazoa; phylum Chordata; class Actinopteri; order Syngnathiformes; family Syngnathidae; genus Festucalex; species Festucalex cinctus. The sequence continues at coordinate 26,220,362 of NC_135423.1, read as the reverse complement.
TCGATGTTTAAACATCAAATTTGATGGAAAAATATTCACCAAAACATCTTAGGGTTCACACCTTAAGCATGGACGAATGTTATGTTAATGGAACATTAAGCCTTAATATTTTATTTCAATGCTGTTCAAACATGAAACAGATTACAACCTGTATAAGACTGAAGTTTTAGATAAATAAATAATACATTTTCATACAAATCTTACACTTTACAAGTTTACTGATTAGTATTTTCTAAATTTAAAAAATCGCAACAATCTACTCATAGATTCGTATCGGGATTAATCGGTATCGGATCGAATTGTGACCTATGAATCGTGATACGAATCGAATCGTCGGGTACTAGGCAATTCACACCCCTAAATCCAACCCTCACCTATCGACTATTAGGGATGTAACGATAAGCGCAATATCGTGATATTGTGATATTAAAACTGCCACAATATCGTTGTCGTCATGTTCACGTTATTTAAATGCAACACATCTGTTAAAAAAAAGTTGATTTCCGTTTGTGCAGTTCTAGCACCATCTCGTGGCTATTTTTTTGTGCAATTTAATTTTCATAAGGGATACTTTGGCCCTTCTATGTTTAAAATCTACACTAATTGTCAAATGAAGGGGAACGTATTATGCCTGGGAAGCAAGTCAATATGTGGAGGAATTCAATTTGTGTGTGCATTAACATCCATCCATCCATCCATTTTCTTGACCGCTTATTCCTCACAAGGGTCGCGGGGGCGCCTATCTCAGCTGGCTCTGGGCAGTAGGCGGGGGACACCCTGGACTGGTTGCCAACCAATCGCAGGCATTAACAACATAGCGTAATAATAATAATAACATAATAATAATACTAACATAAAATTGATGTTATGCACAAAAGCACAATATTGTGCTTTTTTTTGTATGAACGCATTTTTTTTTTTACAATATTGTGACCTTTTTAAATATCGCCAACCTCCCCACAATATCGTGATATTTATCGTATCGGGAGCTTCATATAGTGATAATAACGTATCATGACATTTGGATATCGTTACATCCCTATCTACTATATTTCACAAGTTGGGGTTGTGACAGAAAGTGTTTTATGAATCTAAGATTGAGGAAGGTATCCGACTGAAATTGTAAGATTTTCAGACAAAGTGGGGTTAGAGTAACTGTTTGCCTCTCTTATTATATTCTCAAACACCCATAAAAACAAATTTCTCGCCATCAGTGTGCGTCTTATCAGCTTGTGGCTGTTGACAGTTCTCCAGTGTGAAGCACCAGTAATCTTCTATCACCTCTGTCAAGACATACAAAATCCGCATCTCTAAGTGCACAAAAGTGTGAACAAGTGTAAGTCGCTACTCTGCTGGGCTATTAAAAAAGGTGTGAGTTCAACAACTGCCATACATACTTCACAAACCATTTGGACACCAGGACACCTTTAAGCCCAACCTAAAAACAGGCAACTTCAATTTTAACGGGAATTCTAAGGATCTTGACCCAGATCACGTTTTCATTATGGGGTGTGTAAAGTGTGGCAAGCAGAGCAGCAGTTTTCTGCTGTATCAGAAAACTAAATGAAAATATGTTGTTAAAAAAATAATAATAAAATAAAAAAATTGTTCACTTGCAACATCATAATACTCAAGAACATTTAATTCAAAGTGTTCACAGAAAAATGTTTTATAAACCAACATGATGTATGTGAACTTTGCCTGATTCACTGAACAGCTCTATTACAATTAAAGGTGCCCTCATATGAAATGTTCACTTTCTTGTTCACTACTTCACAAGTATGTCTTACCACAGCCTGACTAAAGGCCTCAGTATGCTTCTGCGAGAGGCTCGCGTCGAGGCGTCACGTTGGAGCTCCGCTCGTGCGTTTGCCTTCCGACTTGTGCGCAATACACATCGGTGTCTGCTGGAGTTTCACACCAAGTCCCGCTGTCGCTATGGCTGGGCTGCCACAGAGTGGCGATTCCTCTGCATTTTATGACGGATTCAGGAAGTTCAATTTAATTCAGAAACACGAAACAAAGCCGGGGGGAGAGTAAGTTCATCACCGTGGCAATTAATTATTGCCAATTTGCACCGGTGTCGGCCGTAAACTCGCCAAAACACAACAGCCGTGCACTTAGCGAACACAGTTTTTTATTTTTGTTATTGTTGTTTTCCGCCTCTCGTCCCAGGCACATATCCACATGCACAGCCGTGGTCTCCGAGCAGGGAAGTCGATTTGCGCCGCCAGTTGCCTTCACGGAAACTATCTGGGCGGGGGGCGGGGAGAGAGAGAGAGAAAAAAAGGAAAAAACGCCATCGAACGGACCAATCAGAAGCGAGCGACGCCCCGCCATCGACGTGCGTCCAAGGATTGGCGACGTGTGCACGTCGGCCGGCCACGAGCGACGCAGCACTTAAAATTCATGGCTCGCGTCGATCATGTGATCGACGGCGCTCATCGACGCGAGAGCAAACGTGGAGGCATAAATTAGGCTTTAGTCCTCAAAGTTGTGAAATAAACAACCCATGTTTCCGTTTCCTATGGGCGTTTGTATCACATTAGCTCAAACAGCACTCTCAAATGGGCTGTTTCAGCAGGTCGGTTTTACACGTCACGAACCCCACCTTTTTCAGTTTTATACGTCACTAGCTCAGCGCGAACTCCACCCTCACAATTTTCACCCCCCCCAGAGTAAACAAACAGCAGCAGCAGGAGGACAGCATGGTCCACGATTTCACGGCACCGTATCTCCGGCCCGGAGGGTCGTGGAGGACCGGAACCAACGCCGTTGGAAAGCCATGGTAGAGCCGGTTCCGGGGATGTGTTCATTTTCCACATAGGACTTATGGTTCGACCAGTACGGGGGTGTCAATCCATCTCTCGAGAGTCGGGGGGCAATCCATCTCCCAAGAGTCGGGTGGCCGATTTCGCGGCCCAGTATCTCCTGGTCCTGGAGGGTCGACACCATCGCCGTTGGAAAGCCAAGGTCGAGCCGGTTCCGAGGATGTGTTCATTTTCCCCGTAGGGCTTATGGTTCAACCGGTACAGGGGTGTCAATCCCAGTAGCTGCACCCGGTCGTGAGGAGGATTAGCAGCCCTGACAGTTTGTGCCAGACATTTAACTGACGACTGTTTCAGGAATTTGGGACAATAAGCGAAGTGCGCATCTCGATTTCAAGGTGCATTATGGGTAGCGGCATTGGTGGTGCATTGTGGGTAGGCGAAACTACCAAATGGTCATTGAAAATGAATTGGATCCGATGGAATCGGACAGAAACGTTTCAACGGCTGGAAAGTTGCTGTTTTTTCTTAACATGCATAGCATGTGGTTTACTGATATCGGGGAAGTTGACTTGCAAGCTTTATAGTGTACAGTTCGGCAAAGATTGTCACCACTCTAATCTCCGCCAGTCAAATTGTTAGGGTAGTTGGTAGCCTCGTTTTTTCCCTGGCGCATGCGCAAGCTTAAAGCCTAATTTATGCCTCCACGTTTGCTCTCGCGTTGATGACCGCCATAGATCACATGATCTACGGCGTTCATGAATTTTAAGTGCCGCGTCGCTCGTGGCCGGCTGCGGTGCACACGTCGCCAATCCTTGAGCGCCGTAGATGGCGGGGCGTAGCTCGCTTCTGATTGGTCCGTTCGATGGTGTTTTTTCTTTCTTTTCTCTCTCTCCCCGCCCAAATAGTTTCCGTGAAGGCAACTGGCGGCGCAAATCGACTTCCTGCTCGGAGACCACGGCTGTGCATGTGGATATGTACCTGGGACGAGAGGCGGAAAACAACAATAACTTAAAAAAAACAAAAAAACAAAAAACTGTTCGCTAAGCGCATGGCTGTTGTGTTTTGGCGAGTTTACGGCCGACACCGGTGCAAATTGGCAATAATTAATTGCCACGGTGATAAACTTACTCTCCCCCCGACTTTGTTTCGTGTTTCTGAATTAAATTGAACTTCCTGAATCCGTCATAAAATGCATGGAATCGCCACTCTGTCCCAGCCATAGCGACAGCGGGACTTGGTGTGAAACTCCAGCAGACACAGATGTGTATTGCGCACAAGTCGGAAGGCAAACGCACGAGCGGAGTTCCGCCGTGACGCCTCCGCGCGAGCCTCTTGCAGAAGCATACTGAGGCCTTAAGGCGGAGGCGTCACGACGTAGCTCCGCTCGTGCGTTTGCCTTACGAATTGTGCGCAATACACATCTGTGTCTGCTGGAGTTTCACACCAAGTCCCGCTGTCGCTATGGCTGGGACGCCACAGAGTGGCGATTCCTCTGCATTTTATGACGGATTCAGGAAGTTTCAATTTAATTCAGAAACACGAAACAAAGCCGGGGGAAGAGTAAGTTCATCACCGTGGCAATTAATTATTGCCAATTTGCAGTGGCGTCGGCCGTAAACTCGCCAAAACACAACAGCCATGCGCTTAGCGAACACAGTTTTTTTTTTTGATTTTTTTTAAGTTGTTGTTTTCCGCCTCTCGTCCCAGGCACATATCCTCATGCACAGCCGTGGTCTCCGAGCAGGAAGTCGATTTGCGCCGCCAGTTGCCTTCACGGAAACTGTCTGTGCGGGGGGCGGGGAGAGAGAGAAAAAAAAAAAAAAAGAAAAAACGCCATCGAACGGACCAATCAGAAGCGAGCTACGCCCCGCCATCTACGGCGTTCAAGGATTGGCGACGTGTGCACCGCAGCCGGCCACGAGCGACGCGGCACTTAAAATTCATGGCTCGCGTCGATCATGTGACCTACGGCGTTCATCAACGCGAGAGCAAACGTGGAGGCATAAATTAGGCTTTAATGCGCACTTCGCTTATCCAAACGTGGATTAGCAGAACATCTTTCACTTATCCCGGGATCGATACCAACTATTGAAACTAATGTGCCAATATTACTTCAGGTGCAGACGTGAAGACTGTCATCAGGAGCACAGGGAAAAGATGAGACTGGTCACGTCAGAAACACGCACTAACTATGGCCAGCAGATGGCAGCATTGTATCTCTTTTCAATGGGCTGCCAATGTATGGAATCTGATTAAATCTGATGAAATAAAATGTTTTCAAGGATGATGTGAATGATCAAAGCGTTGTCACATTAAATCTAATTCACAGAGCGTCACTAATCAAAAAAGTCACTGTTTTGGAGAAAATGTATATTTTCACAAAAAGCTTGTTTTCTCCTTATCGTTCAACTTACGCAACATGTCACTCAAATGACCTATTTTCAAATGGTGATTACTAAAGAACGGAATAAGGTAGAAACATACTTTTTTTTTCATAATGAAAGAATAGAATGCGATTTTTCATTTTTTTTTTTTTTTTATATGTAGTAAAAGCACACAATATTCTGTTTGCCTTGAAAGATGAATTAAAATGCTCGAAATTGGCTGGCACTGAGTTTTTTTTGTTTTTTTGTTTTTTTTAATAACGTGTGGGAGTAAATGAGTTAACGTGTGCAGCAAGATATTGGAGATCTTGTACCAGTTTATGGTTTCAAGCGCCATCTACCTTGCTGTTGTCTGCTCGGAGAGCAGCATCGGTGTGTCATGCCAAGGACACCAAAATGGATTAATCAACTTTTGAGAGGCCTTGTGATAGCAAGGGACTGAAGATGGAGACATTTGAGCCAGCGAGGGATCAGAATTTACCGAGCAAACTTCTTTAAATCACAGAGAATCCTTCATAATATCTCCATGACACCCTGCAGCAGCACAAGAGCTCTTTCTCAAACGACACATTCAGGTTCACTCGATACTTTTTGATTATCTTTTATATACTATTAACTAGGGGTGTCAGGCGATTATAATTTTTAAGCGCAATTAATCGTATGACTTCAATCATTAACTCACGATTAATCCCCATTTTTATTTCTGTTCTAAATGAACAAGAAAACATTTTTTTTCAGTTATCATACACATTTAAAAAAGAAAAAAAAAACTAATAGAAATATGGCTACAACTTTTAGCCATTGAGACAGCAATTTCATTAATTCATAAAATTGAGTTAAAATTAAAAAGATGTACTGGGGAAAAAAAAGAAAAAAAAAAGAGTGTGATATTGATATGTGTTGGTCATTTTTCTGCCATTAAATGGCATAATTGCATTTTTTTAAGATAATGGTGACTGTTCAGTGAATTTTTCTTTTCATAATAAGAGCAATCTAATCTTTAACATGAAGTAATTTATGAAATTCTGCACATTTTTTACAACTTGACTAAATTAGGGCGCAATGGCGCTCTCATTATTGGCAGAGTGTGAGCAGGGAGCATTCGCTTGGTGGTGTAGAGGTTTTGTTTGCACTGAGCATGCACACTTTGCACACAGAAAAAAAAAAAAAAAATCAGCACGAATTATTTTATATTTTTGTTTTTCAGGTTTGTTTTTTTTTTTTTTTAATATTGTGCTCCTGAGTTAATGTTGGTGATCAGTTTGAATGCATTATTATTTATTGATTTTATGTCATTTTATTTTTCCGTATCATATGGTTTGACATGGTCAGTCAAAAAAATGTTTATAGTTTATTTAAGGATTTAATTTTAAGTTTGAATTTCAGATGCACTTTAAATCTTTTCTGTTACAGTTAATAAAGCTATTCTTTGTTGTAACGGTCCATATTGCTTTCTTTTTTATTCTCTTATACGTTAATACGGATACAGTGTTATGCAGAGGTGTGCTTATAACAATTTTATAGAAATGATACTATTTATAGTTACGTGGGGATGGAGTGAGGGGGGCGTGAGATGTCTTCTTCTGACTAGGGGGGCATGACAAAAAATAATTGAGAAGCACTGCCATAAACCAACTTGAAACAGCTTACTCTTGTGGTTTTCCTAGTTTAGATCAGATTTCAATGAATTTCAAAGCCTCCTCAAAACCACTCATTTGTTTTTTTGCTTCTATTCACTGTTTGAAAGCGCTATATAAATAAACTTGAATTGAGTTGAGTATCATCTACCTTCCCATCTATCTAGTGCTTGTTACGTGGCTTACAGTGCCATCCATTGGAAGAAAATGGAAAATGCAGGATTGTCTGTTGTCAGCATTAGTCATGCGAAACTGTGCAGTGTATATGATTAAAGTGTGAAAGAGTAAATTATATTGGAACAATAATATAAAGTTGGTAAGCATACAACATTGTTGTGGACCAATGATTTGAATATCTTAAAATACCTGGGCAGTCAACTGTCACTGATTATAAACCGTTGGTTTCTAAGGTCTCCCATATCACAGAAACAGTTTTCAGTAAAGTTTGACTTTTGAACTGCCCTCCCAGAGGACAAAATGTTTATGTACATTGGGAAATCAATTTTAATATGTGTGGAGGCGAAGGAAAAAACATTTGTTGCAGCTAGTCTCACAGCTGTCTTGTTACTCATTGATTCAAAGTGCAAACACTATCCATCCAATCAAGATTTAAAAAAAAAAAAAAGAAAATGGGTCGTGTACTGTGTGTGACATTGAATGTAACAAAAAAAATGTTCTGTGCATTAACATCTTGAGCTGAATACTATATTTTATTTTCAGATGTATTGAGAATGCTTAACAGTTTTCATCCATAAATTAATAGGGATGTAACGATAAGGGCAATATCGTGATATCGTGATAATAAAACTGCCACAATATTGTCGTCGTCATGTTCACAATATTTAAAGGGAACACATCTGTTTAAAAAGGCAGGTTGAGTTCCATTTGTCCAGTTCTAGCACCCCCTGGTGGCTAGTTTATTAGTGCAATTTAATTTTCATGAGGGATGTTTTGGCCTCCTATGTTTAAAATCTGTGCTAATATGTGGAGCGTCAATATGTAGAGGAACTCAATGTGTGCGTACATTAGCAAGTAAGCGCCTCAATATTGTTATTAGAAATTGTAGGTGGTTTATATGCATTGCTATTATGTACAAAAGCACAATATTGTGGGGTTTTTTGGTATGAGTTTGGTTTTTGTGGGGGTTTTTTGTTTGTTTTTAGAATAATGACCTTTTTTAAAAATCGCCAAGCCCCTCCCCCCCGATATCGTGATAATTATCATTACGTGACCTTCATATCGTGATAATATCATACTGTGATGTTTGGATATCGTTACATCCCTATAAATTAAACAAAGCATCAAGACACAATGCAGATAGGACTTCAATTTCCCAGTCCAACCAAATTAGCAAGTTACTTACGGATACGCTCCAAATCTGCATCCCATCAGCATAGCCAATCATGAGACAGAGAGGAGGATCAGTCGTGCCACTGTGTATATCCATAAACTCCATGTTGCGGGCAGAGTCTGCATTAAGAGAATGGTTATAGTAAAGTTTAAGTACGGGGGCAGACACAGAGTTGCATTGAATATATTTCTAATGAAGTCTAATTAGCTAGAATTGTCCAAATGGTGTTATTCTAATTATATCAGTAATTCCAAACAACTTCCACAGCATATTGTTTGATGCCGACTTGACTGAACTACTTGACTGTCATTCATTTCCATCCTTTCTTGCCTTCTCTGAACCGTTTACCTTCACTAGGGTCGTCTTTGGGTGAGGGGGGCTGGGGCTATATGGAGTTAGAATCATGCCGCTGCGATTACGTAGTGTATTGCATTAGGCGTTTATGGCGTTCACAATCACAAACACATCATTAATATAAATTCTTAAAAAAAAAAAAAAAGAAGTAACACGCCACACCACTCATTTGACGAGGTAGAAAGCTGCAGTGTGCAGTCCCAGCTACATCAAATCATGGTATTTTACTTACTTTATTTAACGCTAAATCTAACCCTGCATCATAATGCCACTGCCTGGTTGTAATTGTGAACATCATCAACACCATGCTGAGTAACACGGCATAATTGCAATATGTAAGTGATAACAACAATAGAAACGGCAATTGCACCAGCACCATGGTAACGACAAGGCGTCCATATGTCATGTGACCAGCAGTTGACCAATCACAGCATAGTAGTTCTTCAACGAGTTGGCCAAACGCTCTCTCAATATGGCTCTGATTCAACAGCGCCCCCTGCTGTAAAGTTTACTGGCTTTGCGCGTGTGGATCTTGAGTTTTCGGCACGTAGAACTGCTCGGCAGAATATCGCTGCCAAAAGTCACGTGACTTGTATCCGTAGTTGTAGAATTGCTTTTTACGTACGCAAAACATTTTGTTGTTGTTGTTGTAATTGACGATATGCTTCTTTGTGTACATAGAGCACGTTTTGTGTACGTAGATCACGTGTTTTGTGTTTACGAGGTTTTGGCATGGTTCTAACAACGGGTTTACACCGGTTGCATGTGCGGTGCGGCTGCGGTGCGTCTTGACTGCGTGCTCCGGACGCGTCAATTTTTTGGCCAATCCACACCGGCTCCGCACAGCTGCGGTCCGGCAGCTCCGTCGCCGACCACTTCCCGCCGTGTCTCGCGTGACCGCGCGCAATCATGTGCCATTCAAAACAACGACAAACACACGGAAAGTCTGTGCTCAACAGAGAAGCAGAAAGAGAGGTGGACTTTTATTATTTTGTGGCTTTCTACCTCCAATATAAACCTCTCCTCGTCCATGTTCGCTGGTGTCTAAACCGTGAATGAGCACCTCGCACGTTAACCCCAGGCCCGTCTACGCCCACATCACGTTTTGCTAGCATGCTTGCGAAATAGGAGCTGGCGAGTGTTTTATCTTGAAAGGTAACCGGAAATTTATTTTGAAACTGCGTCGGTCTTCCTGTCCCGCTCGATGTGTTTTGTGCTAGCTTGCCATTTGCCGGAGGCCTACCGCTGCGGCGTCCGGCAAAAACAGAAAATAGGTCTATCCTTGCGAGACGCAGTTGACACGCAACGCACACGCAAGCGGTGTAAACTGCACCATTCGAATGAATGTAATCTAATTGCTTGCGTCGCCGGAACGCACCGCAACCGCATCCGGTGTAAACCCGGGGTTACTCCATAGGGCTACAACTTGAACCAGTCGCAAGAAAATCATAGGATACTATCAATTCTTTGCAAGTGGGCAGTCCGTTGGGACACTTCATCCACACCATGATAAGCTTTGATATAGGTGGGAATTTTCAATTTTTTTGCTGGTCTGTCATTAATCAGTGCGCAGATTTAAACCGGCTCAAATTATTCTAACTTTAGATACTGGATGACGAGAGGAATGACAGCATGGTGTGTTTTTGAAGAAAATGGAAATGTACAGAGCTTTCGATCTCTTTCGCAGATATTCTATCTTCAGAAACAAGATTTTTATTCTGTTACCTCCAGATGAGAAATTATTATAGAAAAGAAATACAGCGGATTCCCTCTGAGGATGAGAGTGGGGTGATACTAATTATGACTAAAGCATATAAAAGTAGGAACTTAAGAATTATCTCGTCATTATATAAAGTACTAACGAAGGGTAAACAAGTGAAAAGAAAATCATCTTTTTCTTTCATCTTTCAATTTCTTTCCATTTTACGACGGCGTATTAGGGCCACGTACAAATATATTTTTGTTTAGGGGTCGGGGGTAATATGACGAGAAAAAAGTGGCAAATTTGCCACTTTTTAATATGACGAGGAAAAAGTGGCAAATTTGCCACTTTATAAACTGGCAACTATGATATTGTTAATCTCTGCTAAAGCAATTAATATCTACTTGTTTGAAAACCCGACCGAAAAGTACATTTTAAGGAGTGCTTCCTCCATAGACATTTTGTAAACTTTGACTTGTGTAGCGTGACATATGCGTTTCCTTTTTGCCGACACAAACAGCCGTGCGGCGAGAAAAAAAAAGTGGCAAATTTGCCACTTTTTTTTCTCGTCATATTGACCCCGCCCTCTAAAATATATATATATATATATATATATATATATATATATATATATATTTGTACGTGGCCCTAATACACCATCGATCAGACATACAGGTGAAATGTTCGTCCACAGCACAAACTGGCGATTTGTGAAATTTACAGCAGCCAAATGCGTATGCCGAGATACGTTTCTTAGGAGTCCCAAGATGGCGGCCCTGTGGCTTCAAATGTCTCAGGCCGAATTGGTTGGCTGCATGACGTTACTCCCGGCGCGACTCGACAGTGAGCACAGATTTACATACGAATGGATTGTCAATGCTGCTTGTCGGTCCGGCAGTCCATTCATGTTTAAGTCTGTACACTATCGAGTCCCGCCGAGAATGACATCATGCAGCCGACAAATTCGGCATTCGGAGGACCCGGCCTTGTGAATTTGGACACAGGCTTGGCCCAAGTAACGTTTCTCGGCATACGGTCCTATACATTTTACAGTATCGAAATTGGAGAACATTTGAGACAGTACTTAGAAAAAGCATGATTTGTGATGATGTAAATTTGTTAAACATAAAAAAAGAAGACTTCAGACATTTTACAACTTGCCTTAAATACATGTATAAATTATATGCTTAATGATTTTTACAGGAGGAAACTTTTTTTTTTTTATTTAAGAATTACAACTTTAACAAAAGATGCCTCTGCCAAATCTAGTACTGTATTGGGGTCGAAGGAACTAAGTGATAAAAGAAAAAGGGGGTCTTCTTCAATGCTTGGTTTGGTTTATTCATTTTTTCCTTTCGGACACATTACAGCTTACATCAATCACATCACATCATTTTCAACATTGACATCCAAAAGAAGGGCTGAGAGGTAGAAGCCGATGGCTTATTCGAGACTCGTCCTCAACGACACATTACTATAACGCATCAGTCATATACATTATTTAGAATAGTCATTGATTTTTATCGTTATCCATCCCATACTATCCCAGACACTGTTCGCTCAGTTCCTCTTGAATGTCCGTGTGTAGATTGCGGATCCCAGTCATTTGGAACTGGTGAATCGGTCCCCAGACGCCACCAGCAGGCCTCCCCGCCAGGCGAGCAGCCAAGGCAAGCACAATTCTTCTCCTTCACCAGTATCGTCTTCGCTTGCCTCGGATCAGCTTTCACACGTTGTGGTTTCCAGAAGAGTAGATCGGCTTGCATTCTGCCCATTGCTTTCAAGCAATTTTTGCCTCGATTCTAGTCAGCCAGCACCACTGGTTGCTAGCACGTTATAGTTCTTGATGACTCCTGTGTGCTACCCAGCCTAGCTCACCCAGCAGAGCGGCCCACGCCAGCCGCATTCCAGGAACCAGACCACCAGCCCCATTTTTGTGTATTGACAGCAGTTTCATTGTAGCCACAATACAGCCTTATCATGTAGCCTTGACTGTTAGAACAAATGTCCAAACGGAATTAAGAGCCAGACAATACAATACATGTTATCAATGCAGTTGTATAAACAAGAGTTAGCCTTGGCAATGTCAGCAAATACCGTATTTTTCGGATTATAAGTCGCAGTTTTTTTCATAGTTTGGCCGGGGGTGCGACTTATACTCTGGTGCGACTTATGTGTGAAATTAACACATTATTACATCATTTCACATGTTATTTTCACACTAAACCGCAAGAGGGCGCTCTATGCCTGTGTTGATAAGTTCAACATTGCCGGTTGAAGAGGAAAGCGGCGCATCGTTGATATCAAGATTCTGTTCCAAATCATCCACTTTTTGTTCCAAGGCAACAATGCGTCGATCTTTTTCCTGTGTCTCTGTCTTCAATTGCTGTACTTCCTGAAGAAGTGGCTCAATGCGCTTCTTCATTTCAAGTAATTCGGCGACCATTTCACTGAGTTTTTTAAGAGAAGATTTTATCTCCTCATTTTGTCAGCTCTTTTTCCGCCAGGCATTCTGCAACAATGTAGTTAAAAATCCCAATGCAAAAATCAACAAGTAGTTAGAATCACGAGCGAGTGCAGGAGCAAGCACAGATGCGTCCTTCCTCAACAGATGCGTCCATAAATGTGTTAAATGTGACAAAATTCTGCACATAGTGTCCACTTTTTTTCCCTTTCTTTTTTTTTTTTTTTTTAATTGTTAAAACCACCCCGCCACAAACCTCCCCACCCCTGCCCCCCGGCCATATACTAAGAGCGTACGGTATATGTCTAATCTGTACATGTACATATAGTTTATATAGTAGTCTGTTCACGAGATGGGAGGAGTAAGATGGCTGGCACGGGCATGTATGGGCTATCGGCTATCCAGTAATATATACCGATCAGTAGGGATGTCACGATAAGGGCAATATCGTGATATCATGATATTAAAACTCCCACAATAAGGTCGTTGTCATGTTCACAATATTTAAAAGGAAGACATTTGTTAAAAAAAGATTTCCATTTGTGCAGTTCTAGCACCCTCTAGTGGCTAGTATATTAGTGCAATTTAATTTTCATTAGGGATGTTTTGGCCTTCTATGTTTAAAATCTATGCTAATTGTCAGATGAAGGGGAACCTATCAGCTGTCTCCAGGGCGACGCGCACTGATAGGAACGAATAGACAAATAGTGCCCGGCGGTAATGGAATCTGACTTTTTTCAGGAGGGAGTTTTGTGATGCAAATGTATCACTCTTTTGAACACTAATTGTTTTTAGAAGAAAAAAAACGCCTTATTTAGGTGGCCCCAACCAACTTGCCGTACTATTTTCCTCTCGTCCAACACTGGACCAGACCTCGTGTCACAGAACACTGTTAGGGGTAAGTCAGTGATGATCGCACACACTGGAGGTGAAATACAGATTCATGTCCAAAAATCCGAACTCTCTCTTTAAGTACATGTATAAATTATATGCTTCATGATAGTTACAGGAGGAAACTTGTATATTTTTTTATTATAGAATTATAACTGTAATTCAACAAAAGCTGCCTCTGCCAAATCTAATATTGGGGTCTAAAGAACTAAGCGATAGAAGAACAACGGGGTATATATAAAATTCTTTAGATCAAAATTAAGTTTAGATCATCTTTTTAAATAATGCCTGGTCTAATTGATTTGTTGATGTGCTTAAACTTTTTTCTTTTGAATTTCATTTAGGAAGCACACTAAAAATGTGGAATTCTATTCTTAGTGTATTTAATTGATTAGTCATGCACTGCAATTTTGTAATGTCCTAGAATTAAAAGTCTTTATTTGGGGATCAGATATTAGATTAAAATTAATTAGTTTAATTAATTTAAAATCCTGTATAGAGCTTTCAAACGATTAAAATCAAATTGATCATCTTAGAATTTTGACTAACCATGATTAGTTAATCACTTCATTAAAAAGGCTTTTTAGCAACATTTTTTGCCTGAAATTTTTGACGAGCACCTGTTCTGTTTCTAATTCTTTCTACATTTAATGTTATGACTTCAACATTTTTTTTTGATCCACTGCACACTCCCATCCTCCTTTTTCTAATCAGTTAATTACTTGCATAATTTAAAATGAAAAAAACAAATTACCCCAATATTTTGCCACGAACAAATATTCTGAATGTTATATGCAAACATTTATTAAATACTTTACTTTATTGACTGTAATTATGTTTATTGCTCAAACACACCCTGTGTATCATTAACGTAATCATGCTAAGCTAAAGAATCATCAACAGTCAAAATTAATAGTGTGATTAATCTGCGTTAAAGCAACTATATGGAAGATTTAAAATTTAAAATCGCTACTGCCACCTGTGGCCGAAAACAAACTCATTTTTTTAAGCAGCCTTCCGCGGAGTAAAAGCGGGTGTCTGGGGCAGCAAAAATCTGTACTAGTTCCGTCTTCGCGACTACAGGAAACAACTGACGAGAACGTGAATGACGTCACATCCCGCAGACAGAGGGCGGGAAATTCGAAGGATTCGGACGAGACGCTTCCTAAATAAGATTGGCCAGAGGCTTGTAGGAGTACCCATTGTGAACAGCTAAGATGTTGATCTACTAATTAGAATATGTTTCAGTCATAAATGGTCAAATAAAAAAGCTATTGTTAAGATATTTTTGGGGGAAATCCTCCATATAGTAGCTTTAATACATGATTAATGCGCTATTCTTTTTTTGGTGATTAATCAGTTAGTTAACGTTTTAACTTTGACGGCACTAGTTAATTACTGATTATCATGTGAGCTCAACTGAATTCTAAACAATGGTTAACAGCAGCATTTTTCCACACACTGAAGTTGTTTACTTACCATTGATGTCAGCCTTCTCAAAACGAACCCAAATGATTTTCTCCTTTTCATCAGGTTGCAGACCCCCAGAGTAAGCCTACAGTTAAAAAGACACAAAACAACATTACATGACTAACTTGGATTAAATGTTTTTATTATCTATTATTTATTTTCTGTCAACCAATATTACTAGTATGTGCACCAATTACTTGTCATCTATATAATAACACTGAATAAAAATGAAATTGCATACAAAATACCTGAGCTCAAAGTTAGATTTCCTATGAGCTTAAACAAGATAAATGGTAGTTAAGGTTTTTAATCGGGTTGAGGATAAAAAGGGGTTATGATCTGGCCGCAAAGACGATAACAATGGTTCCCATACCTTTTTGGCTTGTGTACCTCCGGAACTTTTGATCATACCATGGAGTACCCTCTAACTCATTTGTGTTGATAATACTCTAAAAATAGAACATAACACAACTGATTATGTCCAAACTACGGCCCGGGGGCCATTTGCGGCCGGCCGGCCATTTTTTAGTGGCCCGCGACATATGCTAAAAATGGCATTTGACTCAGTTCAAATAAAATAAAACAAAAATGTGTGGAGATGGTCAAAGTAAGAAGGGAAGGTGTCAAAAACACAGGTGCTATTAAAGGTTATTTTAGTTAACTCAAACTAACCAAAAAATTAAAATTCAAAAAACAATTTCGTTCACGAAATAAAACAAAAACGAAGATGCTTTTTTAAAAATGAAAACTAACTGAAACTACATTTTATGTTGACAAAACTAACTAAAATAAAACTATAATTATAGCAAAAATGTCCGTTTTAGTCTTTGGTAATTAATTTAATGCATGAGCCTTTGGGGATGATTTTAAATGTGATTTTTAGTAGATGTATTTTTATATAAACTAGAATAATGACATCGCGCTAGGGGTGGGGGAAAAAAATCGATATCGCAATATATTGTTGTGCTCTCTGTTGCAATAAATTATCGATACACACACAGTAAATATCGATGTCATGTGTCCAGTTGTGCAGTGTTATGTTATAAATGTTTATGCACTTTAATTTGTCTCACTTTACAATGTTTATAGTTAAAAGGCTAAGAGGCAGTGAGGCACAATGCAGAACTTTGTACATTGTACAAGTTTTGGCATTGAATAAATGCATAATTAGACATTTTCCTTTTTATGGGCATTTGTTTGGCTTTTTCAGTCACATATCGTGATATATTGCTAAATTTTTTTGACAATATAACAAAAATTGTAGATATCGTGTATCGTGATATTATCGATATCGTGAGTCAAATATCGTCACAGTATCGAATTGTGGTTTACCCGTATCGTCCCACCCCTACATTGAGCCCATGGTGTTTTTTAAATGTTATAAGCTATACACGCACATACAAGACTTCTCTGCCCACCTGGCAGGTGCGAAGCTGTTTTCCAAGGTGGAATTGGTACGGGGCTATCACCAAGTTCCGATACACCCCGCCGATGTGCCTAAGACTGCTGTGATAACACCTTTCGGACTGTTCGAGTTTCTCAGGATGCCATTCGGCCTTAAAAATGCGGCCCAGTCTTTTCAGCGTCTCATGGACTCTGTTCTCCGGGACATGCCGTTCTTCTTCGTCTCTTGGCATGACATCCTTGTGGCAAGCTCCTCCATCGGAGAACACCTTTCACACCTCCGGCAGCTTTTCTCCAAGCTCAGCCAGTCTGGACTGATTATTAACCGAGCTAAATGTGTCTTTGGTGTGCCCTCCATCCAATTCCTCGGCCACTTCATCAACCAGGACGGCGCCACCCCGCTCCCGGCAAAAGTGGAAGCTGTTGCCGCTTTTCCTTATTTGTGCTTTTGCATATTCCTCGACCCCGGACGGCCCAGGGTCTCAGTGAGTTCCACGGGATGGTGACTTTTTACCACAGGTTCATCCGCCACGCTGCCCATGTGATGCAACCGCTTTACGACGCACTTAAGGGTGTGGCTCCTAACCGTGCGGTCGACTGGACGGATGTGAGAGTCAAGGCTTTTGAAGAGACGAAAGCCGTGCTGTCCCGAGCGGCCTTGTTGGCTCATTCGCGCCCGGATGCCGCGGTCGCCCTCACTACTGACGCATCCAATTTTGCCGTCGGGGCCGTTTTGGAGCAGCGCGTCGAGGGTGCATGGCAGCCGCTTGCCTTTTTCAGCCGCCCGTTAGTCCCTCGGGAGCGCAAGTACAGCACGTTCGACAGGGAGCTCCTTGCGGTCTGGCTGGCGATCCGCCACTTCTGCTTCATCCTGGAGGGCCGTGAGTTCACGGTCTTCGTCGATCACAAGATCTTCAAAAGCCTTGACTCTCACATCCGTCCAGTCGACCGCACGGTTAGGAGCCACACCCTTAAGTGGGTCGTAAAGCGGGTGCATCACATGGGCAGCGTGGCGGATGAACCTGTGGTAAAAAGTCACCATCCCGAGGAACTCCCAGAGACCCTGGGCCGTCCGGGGTCGAGGAATATGCAAAAGCACAAATAAATTATTTGTACAATTTTTAGGACTAAACACAATTTCTCTTCATAACATATGTGGCCCTTGCGTCCCTTCTGATTTCCTGTCTGTGGCCCTCAAATGAAAAAGTTTGGACACCCCTGATGTAGATGAAAATCATTTCATTTTCTTTCCTTCATTCTTAGGCATTACTGTCTTCTTGTGGCACCATGCTTTGCAGACCTCACACCCCGTGACTGTGCTGAGCCATGTTAGGTTCACGGGCCACTAGGGATGTAACGATAAGCGCAATATCGTGATATTAAAACTGCCACAATATTGTCGTCGTCGTCATGTTCACGATATTTAAAAGTAACACATTTGTTAAAAAAGTAAGGTTGATTTCCATTTGTGCAGTTCTAGCACCCTCTTGTGGCTAGTTTTTAATGCAATTTAATTTTCATGAGGGATGTTTTGGCCCTTCTAGGTTTAAAATCCACGCTAATGGTCAGGTGAAGGGGAACGTAATATACCTGTGAAGCAAATCAATATGTGGAGGAACTCAATGTGTATGCATTCACAACATAACATAATAATATTAACATAATAATGATGATAATAATAAAACACCATAATAATAATAATAATAATAATAATAATAATAATATAACATTGATGTTATGTACAAAAGCACAATGTTATTATGCTATTTTTTAGTCTGAGGTTTGGGGTTTTTTTCATACAGTATTGTGACCTTTTTTAAATATCGCCAACATCCTCACAATATCGTGATAATTATTGTATCGTGAGCTTCATATCCTGATAATATTGTATCGTGACATTTGGATATCGTTACATCCCTACGGGCCACCAGCACAAATTTCTAGGGCCCGACCAATTAATTGGTTCTTACATTTATGTACTCTAACAATTCACAGCAATTACAGCCTTAATTATTTGCCTAATTTACGAATGAACTAAATGCCAAGTGTAGTTGTCATGAATAACTATAACAGTATCATTTCATCATTGAGCTGTCATGTTTTCAAGGCTAAGTACGTCGTATCTTTCACGAGTAATGCTTACTGCACTGTGACAATTCAAAAGGAAATGACTTTGATGTCATCGGCTTACAGCAGTGGTGTCCGAACTACGGCCCGGGGGCCATTTGCGGCCCGCTGTCCATTTTTCAGTGGCCCGCGACATATGCTAAAAATGGCATTTGGCTCAGTTCAAATAAAATAAACAAAACAAAAATGTTTGGAGATGGTCAAAGTAAGAAGGGAGCGTATCAGTGCCATTAAAGGTTATTTTAGTTAACTAAAACTAATAAAAAAAACTAAAACAAACATTCAAAAACAATATTGTTACCGAAATAAAATAATAACGAAATGCTTTTTAAAAAACGAAAACTAACAAACTACATTTTATGTTTACAAAACTAACTATAAATATAGTAAACATGTCCTTCGTTTTAGTCTTTGGTAATTAATTTAATGCATGAGCCTTTGGGGATGATTTTAAATGTGATTTACTTTGATATAAACCAGAATAATGATGTTTGAAAGTATGTCACACAGAAGTGACGTCATCTAGCAGCAGCCAATAGAAAAGCACCTTCAGATGACATTGCTCCCATGCTGTTTTTTAAATAATGCGCACAAGTAATACACATTAAAAAAAAGAAAAACTATTACTAATTACTAAAAAAAACTAATGCTAATACTAAAACTAACAAACTAAACTAAAACTAAGCATTTTTTTTTAAATAACTAAACTAATAAAAACTAACAGAACCACCCTAAAAACTAACTAACTAAACTATAATAACCCTACTGCATATTAAAAATAAATTGGTTTATATACTGTAGCATTTTTCGAAATATACAAAAGCACAAATAAATTATTTGTACAATTTTTAGGACTAAACACAGTTTCTCTTCATAGCATTATGTGGCCCTTGCGTCCTTCTGATTTTCTGTATGTGGCCCTCAAATCAAAACGTTTGGACACCCCTGGTTTACATACAACCTAAAGTCATGGTTTGTTAAAGTAAAATAAAAAAAAAAATAAAAAAAAACAGCCCAACATAAATGTGACAGACAATTTAGCTCATACCTCCCCGAAAAGGCTTGGATAGAAACCTGTCTAATATTATCACTATATCAGTGACAGAAAGAAAAACAACTAAAACAATAATATCATTTATCATAACAGGCCAACATCCCCAAGTGTTAACTCTTTCATTACATTTGACCAGCACTTGAATGCTACTTCTTTGCTCACCATTCTGTCTGGGCTGGCGTGTTGTTGCGCTCGGGGTGACAATATATGGAGAGAAATTTGTGTCTTTATTTTCAATCAAACAAAAAAGGAATTTGCAATCAAAAAAAAAATTCAATCAAACAAAAAGGGGATTTGCAATCAAAAAAAAATTTCAATCAAACAAAAAGGGGATTTGCAACCTCAAATAAATTTTAATCAAACAAAAAAGGGTTTTCATATAAAATAAAAATTTGCAAACAAAAAAAAACATTTCAAACATGGATTTGTATTTTAATAAAATCTTTTGCAAACATTTTTTTCGTTTTGTTTGCGAATCTGTTTTTTGGTTGCGAATCTGTTTTTTGGTTGCGAATCTGTTTTTTGATTGAAACCTGTTTTTTGGTTGCGAATCTTTTTCTGTGTCCTCCGTTCAACCGATGATAGAAGCCTTGTCATTGGTCAGCTTGGAAGCCGCTGCGACAACTTTCATTGGTCAGATAGGAATGGGGGTGTGACAATGTTCGTCTGACTATTTCCTGGTTCATTTTGTCCAGTCGCCGCCAGCATCGAGGTAAATATACCCCCCCCCCCCACACTTCTAGTTTTCCGTTTTGTTTATCTGACATTTATCTAAAAGCAACCCTTGATCTATCGTTTATCCGGTGATTTGTTCTAATCATTACAATTAACGTAATCACTCACTCAGCATTGCTTAGCCATGTTAGCTAGCTAGGTAACTGATGGTCCGATACATGATACATACATACATACATTTGTTTCACATACAGGCAGGGCTGGGAATCGAATTTATTTACACTAGCTGCTTCCCCTAAATCTTGGATGTTTGAAGTAGAGATTAAATTCGTGATAATTCTGTGATTATTATTTATTGGTCCTGGTTGTTTACTGTACGAGTCAGGTTGAAAAAGAGGGGGAACTCATGCACCGTCAAAGCGGTGACATTGCTACTACTAGGATCCAGGCCACGTAAACGTTTGATTTTGGTTAGTCTAGTCATGAATCGTGATGTTTTGTTGGTACGAGAAACGGCCCAAATAAACGGCCTGCTGAGATAGCTGTTATTATGCTTATTCATGATTATTTTATTACATTACATCATTACATTAATAAAATGCTAATTATTAATCACTTATGAGAAGTTCTGGTCATTGAAATAAGTAGCCTCTGCTACATTTATTATGTCTTGGGTGTTTGAAATACAGAGGAAGTGACTGAGATTACGTAATATAAATACATTTAGTTCCTGTGATTGTTTCATTGTAGTTTTCCTGTTTCAATAATGTTCAAAACATGTGTCAAACATAACTTTGTCAGATTTTTTTTTTTACATGTTTGGTACTAATTCAAGCACACTTTTCTTTACTTTTTAGATGCAGAAGATGAAGTTGGTGGTTGGTCACCTCTCTTCATGAGGTGATGCTGTGGATAACTGAGCAGGGCCACAAGCACCTGCTTATGTCAGACAGAGAGCAATTTAAAATATCAATAAACTTTGACCACAATTGTGAGGTACAAATGCCAGGTCACACATTATGTTACCCCCTGCACAAACACCATTACATTTCCAACTGCTCATATGAGTGATTACCATTCCTTTAAATCACATCTACTGACTGCTATCACCTTTGATGCCAGATTTGACACAGTGTAATTGAAAGGGCAAAAAAAAAAAAAATCACATCCATTTCATTTTTTTTGAGTAATTACAGGCTGTTCCTACCAAAATGTTTGTTTTAAGTTTAACAGTTCATTTTCTGAGCTTTTTTGATTTCTTGTTGGCAGGCCAATCATTTCTTGAGAAAAATGTCTGTATAAAATCTATAAAATGCTGAATAATTGACTGGTTGTTAGTTCATATGCATGCTTTTTTTTATGAAATAAAAGTCAAACTGTTTTACACAGGAATTTATTTTCATTTTTTACATAAATTTAAATGACCCTTTGGGCCGCGAGACACTAGCACTAGAAGCAACATTGAGAGTCTGCAAATAAATGACGCGACCAAAACTCAAGGACTCCTTGTTTGGATTGATTTGCCGTAAAGCAACAAGTCTTTCCTCAGGTAAACGACAGTGGATGTCAGGTATAACGATCCCGTGTTCACCGTGATGGTCCAAGGGTAGTGTCTCTTCAGCTTGCTGGATCTATAATATCAAATACATTTATGAAAGCTACAGTAACTCCAAGAACTTTTACTCATATAAAGTTTTTTCCTCTGGTTATGTACGCTTTTACCAGCAATAAAACTGCCCTGGCCTGCTCCTCTTACAGTAAACATGCATCTCGCTATGTCTACATTTTCTACCCCTTGGTCTGCTCGCACTCTAAAAGAAAAAATCTAGTCAGTGTAATTGCAAAAGTACACCTACAACTCAGATTCCCCTTCTGTTTCAACCTGACTCGTACAGTAAACAACCAGGACCAATAAATAATAATCACAGAATTATCACGAATTTAATCTCTACTTCAAACATCCAAGATTTAGGGAAAGCAGCTAGTGTAAATAAATTCGATTCCCAGCCCTGCCTGTATGTGAAACAAATGCAAAGGTTTCTTTATGAGTATAAAAAAAAAAAAAAAAAACTTCATCCTAACAGCTATCCCAAATTAGCCGTATATTTGTGTTTTGACTGCCAACAACATAGCTTCATGACTGACTCATGTATCGGACCATCAGTTACCTAGCTAGCTAACATGGCTAAGCAATGCTGAGTGAGTGATTACGTTAATTGTAATGGTTAGAACAAATCACCGGATAAACGATAGATCAAGGGTTGCTTTTAGATAAATGTCAGATAAACAAAACGGAAAACTAGAAGTGGGGGGGGGGGGGGGGGGGTCATATTTACCTCGATGCTGGCGGCGACTGGACAAAATGAACCAGGAAATAGTCAGACGAACATTGTCACACCCCCATTCCTATCTGACCAATGAAAGTTGTCGCAGCGGCTTCCAAGCTGACCAATGACAAGGCTTCTATCATCGGTTGAATGGAGGACCCCGCCCACACAACACAGAAAAAGATTCGCAACCAAAAAACAGGTTTCAATCAAAAAACAGATTTGCAACCAAAAAACAGATTCGCAACCAAAAAACAGATTCGCAAACAAAACGAAAAAAATGTTTGCAAAAGATTTTATTAAAATACAAATCCATGTTTGAAATGTTTTTTTTTGTTTGCAAATTTTTATTTTATATGAAAACCCTTTTTTGTTTGATTAAAATTTATTTGAGGTTGCAAATCCCCTTTTTGTTTGATTGAAATTTTTTTTTGATTGCAAATCCCCTTTTTGTTTGATTGAAATTTTTTTTTGATTGCAAATTCCTTTTTTGTTTGATTTGAAAATAAAGACACAAATTTCTCTCCATAACAATAGAGAGGATGCTGTGTGTGACGTACTCGAAGCAGATTGGCTGCCGCGAGGCGAAAAGCGAAAAAAGTTTATAAAAGCGAATATGCGATTGTGCGGATTTTCGCTGCGGCGCACCGCGTCTCAGCGCGCGGAACGCGTCCTCCGCACTGCCCCAAGCACTTTCGCTCCGTTGCACGCGAACTCCATTGACTACAATGCAAATGTGCTGCCGAACGCCTTCCGCCGTTTTTGGTGGGAATGCAGCATAATGCTGATAACTAAAGAATGGAAAATTATATATACTTTTTTCTGATGAAAGAAGAGAGTCTAATCTTTCCTTTGTTATGTTCCATGTTTATATAGCAATAGTATCTTGCAAGATCAGTCAATATCTAGTAAAACGGATGGTACTGAAGGGTTTGCTCCAATGAAAATGGCTGGGATTCAATGAGTTAAGGTCACATATCCCAAAGTGCATTCAGAGTGAATTCAGGCCAGAAATATTTACCTGAGGGACAACATCTTGCAAGAAGGTCACCACACTTTCCATGTAAGACTGTTCCCTGTGACAACAAAACACCATTGTCATTGAAAATAAAGTATGGTTGATGGCTGAGAAATACCAAGCTTACTAAAGGGAAGAAATGGACTCTACGCATGCAGTACTTTCGCGTTTGGTATAAGTAGTGTTGTTCCGATACCGATACTGGTATCAGCAGAGGCCCCGATACTGCATTAAAACTAGTGTTGTTCCGATACCATTTTTAGCCCCAATACCGATTCCGATACCCAGCTTTGCTGTATCGGCCGATACCATACTGATACCTAAGTTTTTTTTCCCTCAACATGAAAAAGCTGTCCTGCCATTGGTTCAGAGCATTCAAGGGCCAATAGGATATCTTAGATTGGCATGCAGTGAACATGTCACATATCAGTGAATGTCGTGCACCAGCAAGACACAAGATGCTGCATCCAAAATCCTATATTAACGTTGGAATTAATGGTATCGGCATGTTACATGTGAGTACTCACCGATCCCGATACCACTGTTTTAATGCAGTATCGGCACCACTGCCCATACCAGTATCAGCATCGGAACAGCACTAATTAACCCTTAGGTATCCCTTAGGCATGGTATCGGCATCGGCTGATACTGCAAAGCTGGGTATCGGAATCGGTATCGGGAGCCAAAAAAAGGTATCAGAACTAGGGATATTGTGATATTAAAACTGCCACAATATCGTTGTCATGTTCACAACATTTAAAGGGAACACAGCTGTTAAAAAAAAAAAGTCCGGATGATTGCAATTTGTGCAGTTCTTGCACCCTCTGGTGGCTAATTTATTCGTGCAATTTAATTTTCATTAGGGATGTTTTGGCCTTCTCTGTTTAAAATCTGTGCCAATTGTCAGATAAAGGGGTTGTAATATGCCTGTGAACCGAGTCAATATGTGGAGGAACTCAATGTGTGCGTGAATTAACAAGTAAGCGCCTCAATATTGTTGTTAGAGATTGTAGGCGGTTTACATGCATTGCTGTTATGTACAAAAGCACAATATTGTGCTTTTTTTGGTATGAGCTCTTATTTTTTTATTTTTTTTATTTTTTTTACAATATTGTGACATTTTTTAAATATTGCCACCACCCCCAACACACACACACACACACACACACAATATCGTGATAATTATCGTATCGTGACCTTCATATCGTGATAATATCGTATTGTGATGTTTGGATATCGTTACATCCCTAATCGGAACAACACTAGGTATAAGGTGGCTTTCAGTAATCATGTTAACTTCTAGTCGGCATAAACTTCACCCCAAACGGCCAAAGTCCGTCGAGCTTGTATTTAATTGCACACTCTCTTATTCACGTGCACGCTGAACGCACTCGTTTGAACACAACTTTATTACTGAAGATTCAGCACAGAGTCCAGACTTCTCAACTCTCCCAATTTGTGTGGGACACTCCCAAATTTCAACCCAATCTCGTGCGTGGCTTCGGATCAGTCATTTCTGCCACTAATCTCCCTATTTTACATCTAAGTAAACAGTGGGGAATATTTGACATCGTATCTGGCAACCCTGAAGACCGGGCAAAGAGCGTCTCTTCGGGCTTGCTACTGGCCCCTGGTAGCCCGCTTTGAAGTCCAGCAGAGGTCGGCGGGCATGAATAAGATTCAAGATTCTACTGGGAAAACAGTTGGAGGCTGAGGGGAGGGGACTGATTCACGCAACGGTTTACCAGTTCATACATGGTAGAGAGGGATAGTGAATAGTGAGTGGATAGTGGGAATTTTCTGAGTTTTGTGTAGTATTAATTGCCGAACGTTACCGGCTGCCAAGCACATTTCCCACGGCGACGAACAACGAATTGTAATCGCAGATCAAATCAGTAAGAAAAGTTTTATATGGTCGTGAATAGGGATGTAACGATAAGCGCGATATCGTGATATTAAAACTGCCAAAATATTATCGTCGTCATGGTCACGATATTTAAATGCAATGCATATGTTTAAAAAAGTCGGGTTGATTTTCATTTGTGCAGTTCTAGCACCCTCTCGTGACTAGTTTTTTAGTGCAATTTAATTTTCATTAGGGATGTTTTGACCCTTCAATGTTTAAAATCTACACTAATTGTCAGATGAAGGGGAATGTAACATGCCTGTGAAGGAAGTTAATACGAATTCAATGTGTGTGTGTGCATTAACAACACAACAACAACAACATAATAATAATAATAATAATAATAATAATAACATTGATGTTATGTACAAAAGCACAATATTGTGCTTTATATTTTAGTACGAGTTCATTTTTTTTTACAATATTGTGGCCTTTTTTAAATATCGCCAACCTCCCCACAATATCGTGATAATTATCGTATCGTGAGTTTCAAATGATAATATCGTATCGTGACATTTGGATATCGTTGCATCCCTAGTCGTGAATGCTCTCAGCATAGTAACGTTCACATTCCTCTAGCATGCTGAAGCTACAATAGGCAATCATCAGTGAGGAAAATAAGGTGATGTTTAGCCTGAATGGGACGCCAGGAGAACACGCATGACGTCACACCCGCAGACAGAGGGCGAAAACCCGAATCCAGTCTGAAAACTATTGGCCAGAGGTTTGCAAGAGTGCACATTGTGAACAGCTAAGGTATGAATCTGCTAATTAAAATGTTTAAGTTACAAAAGGTCAAATAAAAAGGATATTGTAAAGACCTTTTTTGGGCAAAATGTTACATAGGGCAGCTTTAAAGTTTCACATATCTTTGTTTTCATTTCAAAGAAAAACAAAATGTGTAAAGCCTAATTTATGCCTCCACGTTTGCTCTCGCGTCGATGAGCGCCGTCGATCACATGATCTACGGCGCTCATGAATTTTAAGTGCCGCGTCGCTCGTGGCCGGCTGACGTGCACACGTCGCCAATTCTTGGACGCCGTAGATGGCGGGGCGTAGCTCGCTTCTGATTGGTCCGTTCGATGGCGTTTTTTCTTTTTTTTTTCTCTCTCTCTCTCTCTCCCCGCCCCCCGCCCAGATAGTTTCCGTGAAGGCAACTGGCGGCGCAAATAGACTTCCCTGCTCGGAGACCACGGCTGTGCATGTGGATATGTGCCTGGGACGAGAGGCGGAAAACAACAATAACAAAAAAAAAAAAAAAAACTGTGTTCGCTAAGTGCACGGCTGTTGTGTTTTGGCGAGTTTACGGCCGACACCGGTGCAAATTGGCAATAATTAATTGCCACGGTGATGAACTTACTCTCCCCCCGGCTTTGTTTCGTGTTTCTGAATTAAATTGAACTTCCTGAATCCGTCATAAAATGCAGAGGAATCGCCACTCTGTGGCGGCCCAGCCATAGCGACAGCGGGACTTGGTGTGAAACTCCAGCAGACACCGATGTGTATTGTGATGTGTATTGCGCACAAGTCGGAAGGCGAACGCACGAGCGGAGCAACGCCGTAACCCCCCCGTGCGAGCCCGTCGCAGAAGCATACTGAGGCCTTAAGATTCCCAGGGTCAGCAGCATCTCATATAAAGTTAAGTGAAAATGTAAATAGTTTCCTGGTTATCTATCGATTTACGGAACTGCTTATTCCTCACAAGGTTCACGGGGGTGCTGGAGCCTATCCCAGCTGGTCTCGGGTAGTTGGCGGGATACCCCCGGAACTGCTTGCCAGCCAATCCAAGGCACACACGGATGAACAACCATTCATACTCACAGTCACATCCATGGACAATTTAGAGGATTCAATTAACCTGCAGTGCATCTCTTTGGAATTTGGGAGGAAATTCCTGAAAAATGTTGAATATTGGTGCCAATAATCAGATCGGCCTATAATACAGACTGAATATACAGGAGTACCTCTATTTACAAAATTAATTGGTTCTGGAAGAAAATTCTTAAGTAGAAAATTTTACAAGTAGAGACGCATTTTCCATGTAAATGCTCTAATCCGTTCCAAGCCTCCCAAAATTCAGACATAAATGTTTTATAAAGCATGAAAATGCATCAAAACATGTAACAAATACATGTTCCAATTAGATTATTGCACAATAAATGAGAGTTGTGTGTAATGTAAATAATTGAGTAAAGAATAAAAATGATGGTCATTTACCTTTTTAACTTGCTGTCCTCATCGTTTTTTGCCCTCTTTGGTTCATGTTCTCTTTCTGAAGTGTTTTTTGCCTGGTGTTTTGTAAAGAACTGATCCAAGGATGTTTGTTTTTTGTTGTTTTTTTTTTTAAACAATCCTTCGAAAATGCCCAAGGCAAACATCATCTTAGTGAGCGATCGCCCGACTGGGGAACACTTTTTCTGGGTGATTCTTTTCAACAAATTCCGAAACGCCATGGAAACTTCATTGTATGGCCAGGCATCTTTTTCCAAAAAAAGGCCCGCCTCGTCGCAATTAAAAACTTACTGTGGCTTCATCAATCACCAATTGTGTGAATTTTTGCACAAATTCGTCGGCCGTTAGTTAATACATTTACGGAACACCTCATGGCCTGAGGGATGAATGACGAGGACGCTGTATAGACACCAATCTATTATCTGGGCTCATAGATACCTATGGTAGAGGTTTCTCTTAGCCAATGGGATGTCAGAAAGATGCATAGACACCGATCTAGTATCTACGCTCATAGATACCTATGGTAGAGGTTCCTCTTTTAGACAATGGGATGTCAGAAAGATGCTAGGTAATCGCCATAGTTGAAAGTATGTATTTTTACCTTTCGTATCTTGAAATTTCTTTCGTAACAAGAGGCAATATTTTCCCGTTGAGGCGTTTCATAACTTGAAAATTTCGTATGAAGAGACATTCGTAACTAGAGGTACCACTGTAGATGTAATATGTAGAGCACTATGGATACAAAAATGCCGGCACAAGTAAAAAAAAAAAAAAATGTCCTTACGTTGCAGCTTGTGCTCGCACTAACGCCCCTCCAGCACAGCGACTCAGTCGGCGAGGAGAGTCAGAAGCCATTGTATCTGCCTTTTGTAAGGGAAAAAAAAGAAAAGAAAAAAACATCTGTAAGCTTAACTGTTAAGGCCAGTATTCTAGTAAGATGCCATTAAATTGAGATGGTATTAAACGTTTGTTAGTACAGATCGCAGCTTCTTACTCAATAGTATTTGGGCCCTTCCACCAGGCCATACCACAGCAAGGCAATTTCCATCTCAAGGAAATAAAAATGTGAAATGCTAAATAAAATTAACATTGGACATGTCTATGTTGCGTATTTACTAAATACAATTTAAGATAAATGTAAACTTAAATTTAGATGTCCTGATCACATTTTTTGCACTCGTATCTGAGGCACCTGATTTTGAGGACCTGTCAATACTGAGTCAGCTGGCTCTGGGCAGTAGGCGGGGGACACCCTGGACCGGTTGCCAACCAATCGCAGCATTTGCATTCATGTTATTTTTTGATTACAGTTGAGCTCCGTAATTTAGGACTGCCCACAAATAGGGAAAATCTGCGTAGAATTTGATGGCACTTGGCAAATGGCACTTCATTTCATTTCGCTTTTCCACCTTTAAGGCCCTCAAAGCGCTTTACATCTTGACTACCCATTCATTGTTGACGCAGCATCAGGAGCAATTGGCGGTTCAGTACCTTGCTCAAGGATACTTCAACGTGGTTACAATGGCCTGGGATCGAATCCACAACCTCTGGGTTGGGAGATGACCACCATACCACTGAGCCACGCCGCCCCCAATTGATGGCAATTGTTTTTAAGTTATACTGTATACCATTATTTTACCGATCCAGGCCACTTGGTAATATATTTTCCTCCATGCGGCCCCTTGAGCTAAGCTGAGTTTGACACCCCTGCTGTATACCATTATTTTACCGATCCAGACCACTTGGTAATATATTTTCCTCCATGCGGCCTCTGAGCTAAGCTGAGTTTGACACCCCTGGTTTAAACAAAGTTAAACTTTTATTTATTTATTTTTTATTTTCTTGGAAAGGGGGGGCACAGCAATTTGTCAGGTGGCGTATAAAATTAGTTGTTAAATCCAGCATTGTCCTTTCCGCCACATAAAATGCTCAGTTTGCACACATTGCAAGTCGCCATTACACTGTCTACGCTTTCCACATTAAAATATTTCCAGCCTAACTGCAGACATGATCATTGTTACATGAAAATAGCTTCTCATTAGCTTCCCGAGACAACTACTACCCAACATTGCCCCACTGGCTGTGTTTACTTCTGCTGTGTTGCGATGTACAAAACTAAAAACACACCACGCTTGACATTTTCCTGAAATAACAAACACAGATTTCATAATTAGTTAGCGTTGCACACAATATCTAACTTACACCGTCAAATCGATACAAAACTCAGGTTGACAGGAATCTTCGAGTTCAAATCACAACTGCATTTCTGGAACGCTTGTCTATCTATACAACAAATTGTGTAAATATTTGAAATAATGTCTTTTGGTAAGGAACCTGGAAAAAAACAGCAATATTGTGTTGTATTGTCTGTTTTTATCAACGGTACTACCGTAGCCTGTAGATCGATGCGACAGTCTCCGAGGATGTTGGATTTTTGATTGCGAAGCTCACCACCAAAAAAAAATCCAAACAAAAACAGACGTGACATACGGAAGTGTGTTGTTCAGTTGGAGACCAATCAAATCAACCAACGACATTTTATACCAATCGGCTTACAGCAAAGGCGGGACAAAAAAAAAGATCGTTCGCCTATTGGAAACAAGATGACGCCCGAGAAGGCCGTGTCTGCAATATATATATATATATATACACAATAGATGTCATTATCAACGCTTAATTGTACGTTGACGAAACCGCCATATTGAAGGTGGCAAAACAGCCACTTTTATGTATTACTTACTGTCAAAGCCAGATTTCATGAGATTTAGAATGAACAATGACATTTGATTGTTGTTAGCCTTTATAAGAATATCCTCTTGAGTTGTCGCCTTATCCTTGTAGGGGTTTGTGTGTCTCAATGACACCTGGGGAAAATGTTTCTTGGGTTTGGCCACTGGTGGCGTTTCCCAGGGTAAACAGATCCGAGAGGGGGGACATGCAAACACCACCCAGGAAGGCCGGAGCCTGGACTCGAACTCGAGTCCTCAGTACTGGGAGGCGGACGTGCTAACCAGTCATTCACCGTGCCGCCACTCAAGTGATTTAATATAGGCCTATTTATAAATTATATGAAATACAATATGAACCATTTCCAAAAAAAATCCTGAAGAAAGTATTAAGCCGTTAACTGCCCCTCTCGAGTAAATGGTTTAGCACATTTTGAGTCAATATATTTTAAAGAGTAGTGTCTAACTTCATTCAAACTTGTTTAGCCAGCTCTACCACTTGGTAATGGGATGCAAAGCCAAAGAAATCCATCAGGTGGCACTGTGGCACAAAATGGTTCAAAGCCGTATGCCGAGAGAGTCTGAAAACACTGACGCCATGTTGTTACCGTCGGCCACAGGGCGGGGCATGCGCTCGTGTGTAGACTCTAGAGCACAAGTATGACTATAGTTTTGCATGCAAAATAACTTTATTTCATAAACTACACTGTAAAAAAAATTAGTGTCAATTTACAGTAAACGACTGGCAGCAAAAAGCGCCGGCAGCATGCTGTTATTTTACAGTGTACTACTGTGATCTAAAACAAAACTGATCTAAACTGTTGATTACCGTAAAAAAAACACAGTACTGTTTAGAAAATTAAATGACAGTATTATTCAGATATATTCAGATGTCTTCGTTTGCATTTTATTTATTTATTTGTTTATTTATTTATTTATTTATTTTTACACGCTAACAAAATTACCGTTAATTTACAGTAAATTACTGTCAGCTAGAATCACCAGTGTCAAACTGTAACTCTACAGTGGATTTACCATAAAAATAATACAGTACTGTGCTGTACAAAAGTAGAAATGACAGTATTATACTGTAACCCAGGGGTCTCTGACCTTTTTTTCCAACCTCACGCTACTTTTTGAAAAGCACAACAGTGAGCAACTCATGTTTCACAACATTTATTTTACATTGCCTTTAGTTCAAACACAACAACAAATAATGCTGAATATGAACGATCATTCCTGATTGGCTGCTTCCTCGAGCCAGGATGTGACTTGCCAGGGCGGGTACTGCACATGGAGTGGTCGCTGGGAAGGTGGAGAAAATGGTACACTTGTGCAAAGGCGTGGACATAAGATAGGGCAGGGCATGACACGACGAATCACATACTCACAGACGACGCGATACCTCGACACACTCACGAATGTCGAGCCGGTTTTCTGACTTTCCAACTGTCGAAGAGCAACGTCGAATGAGTAGTGAGCTAAAAATGGCCGGTCGAATTTAGGATGAATGTATGAGGCACATTTTATCAACAAGCTTTTTTGGCATGGAAAATATGTCACACACAATACTTACTCAAGGCTATTATTTGGAATAAAAGGAGAAAATCATGAATTGAATTGATAATATTTTCTTGAAGGACTTATGTAATTGTATTGGCCAACTCAGTTACTTTTATTTTATTTTTATTTTTTTTAACACATTTCCTATACAATTTAAAGAATCATCCTTTGTGGAATAATAGAATGAACAGCTATAAAAAACAAAAAGAGCAACCAGTAAATAGTAATATTGTTTCTAGAAATTGTACTGACATTTTAAGTAACAAATGTACCAATAAATAGCACGTCCGCCTCCCATTACTGAGGACGCAGGTTCGAGTCCGGGCTTCGGCCTTCCTGGGTGGAGTTTGCATGTTCTCCCCGTGCCTGCGTGGGTCTTTTCCGGGTACTTCGGTCTCCTCCCACATTCCAAAGACAATGCTTGGCAGGTTAATTGAACACTGAATTGTCCCTAGTAGGTGTGCTTGTGCGCATGGATGGTTGTTCGTCTCTGTGTGCCCTGCGATTGGCTGGCAACCAGTTCAGGGTGTACCCCACCTACTGCCCGCAGCCAGCTGGGATAGGCTCCAGCACCCCCGTGACCCTTGTGAGGAGTAAGCGGTCAAGTAAATGGATGCACTTTACAGAATCTCTATACAAAGTTTGGAAGAAAACACTGCTTGGGATTATTTTTTGAACGCTCAATTTAGGAATATTAATTGGAGTTAAGTGTGGCTTGTTTCTTTTAAATTCTTCATTACAAATAAAATTCTAAATACTGATGACAAGTGTTCTTTTGTAAAGCAGTACCGGAAAGTGTGACATATTTATTTTTTGATTGCCTCATTAGTGCTGTGTTTTGGAATGGAAATTGAAAACTATTTAACGTGAAAATCAATATACAGGATGGACGGATAGACAGATAGACTGATAGTAGGGCTGGGAATCTTTGACTGTCTCACGATTCGATTCAATTACGATTTTTGGGTCTATGATTTGATTCAGAATTGATTTTCGATTCTCGATTCAAACGATTTTCAAATGATTTGCTTGACAAATGATTTCTGCTTCAATTTACAGATATGCACAACATTGTCATGATCTACTCCAGTCTGCTTTGCAAGACAAAATGACAAATAGAGACATTAAAGTGTCTTCTTTTTTTTTTCTTTTTTTTAAACATTTATTCATTTTGTATTTTAAGTGTATTTTTTCCACAAAAACAGCATGTGGGCTACAACTGCCTTTTCCCCTTCTTCTTCATTTCTAATTTAAATAAAATCGAATTTTGGATATTAAATATTTATTCGATTCAATTAATAAATGAGAATGTCGATTCTTTTATGAATCGATTTTTTTGGCACACCCCTAATAGATAGATAGATAGATGACAGTGGCTGTGTTCAAATGTGCACCTTACTTAGTGCCCTATCGAGGGGTCACGCCATTTTGTAGGGGTGTCCGAATGTCCAGGAAGTGAAAATGTAGGGCACTTAAAATTATCCACAATGCACACTGAAAAGTAGTAAACATTGATGCTCCCTCAACTGGGTTGATATATATGGAGGACCAAAAGTGCCAACATTAAATAAATAAATACACCATTAAATAATTAAATAAGTGTCATTAATTAATTAAATGTGTCATTAATTAATTAAATTTCCTATGATTTATTTATTTATTTATTTATTTCTCTACTTAATTATTTCATGGTCACTGTTGCGGTGTTTCATGAATTTATTTTATCTGTCAAGCTCGCCCGTCAAAGTTAGTGGCGGGTCCTAACACCTGATTGGTCAATCTGCTCACCAAGTCAAGGCAAATCCATTTCAGTATAGTCAATTGATGCGGAGTGAGTAGCCAGTAAACACAATTGATAGGCTGGGTGGCGCTTTTCACCTAAATAGGTGCGTTTCCATTAGACATTAGATTTACGCTTTCTGGTGTTCCGCCTCTCCCCCGGTGCTTCCTCCTCTGCTTCCCCCCTCCCGCCGCTGTGTTCCTTTCGCACGGCTGGAGGTGGGGTGGCCACGTCTTCCCTCTCTGCGCTGCTGCCCGGTGCCGGTTTCTGGGGGGGGGGGCTCGCGGGGGGCGGGGTTCGCGGGGTTGGCGGTGCTCAGGGGGGGTGGTGGCTTGTTTGGGGGGGGTGGAGGTATGGGTGGGTGGGGGTTTGGGTGTTGGGGGTCGGGGTGTGTTCTGGGGTTTGGGGGCCGGGGGTGGCGGGGCCTGGGTCGTGGCGGGTGGCGGGTTTGGGTGGGGTGCGGGGGGGTCGTGGGGGGATGGGGGCTGGGGACCGGTGGGGCGATGTGGGGACCCGCCGGGCCTCGTTCTGCGGCCTTGGGCTCGGGGGTGTGGGCCGGGGCAGGGGTGTTCCGGGCGTCTGGGTTGGCTCGCCGACCGGTGTCCGCTCGGGTGGCGTGGGGGTGGCCTTGGTGCTGCCGCGGCCTGGGGATTCCGGGGGGGGGGGGGGGGGGGGGGGGGGTCGGTGCTCGCTTTGCTGGACCACGGTTGACGGCTTCTTGCCTCTCCCTCCCACAGCCCCTTGAATCAGTGGGTGCTGGTGTCTGTGGATCTCACTTTGCTTTATCTATCCTTCCCTCCTTCCTCTCTTTAATTTTTCCTCTGGTCACTTGAGATCTCAATTTATTGGAAGTTTGAGGTTTCTGGGGTTGGCATAAGACTCTGGTTTTGTAACCACGCAGGAGGGGTTTGGTTGGTGCTGGATTTCACTTTGATGGATTGGATGTACTGGCTTCTATGGATCTCACTCTGCCTCATCGATCCTTCCCTCCTTCCTCTCTTTAGTTTTTCCTCTGGTCTCTTGAGATCTCATTAATTTGTTGGAATTTAGAGGCTTCCGGGGTTGGCGTAAGACTTTGATTTTGTAACCATGGGGAAGGCAGGAAGTGTTGGGTCGGTGCTGGATTTCACTTTGATTTATCTTTCTTTTCGCTTTATTTTTTTCTGACCTTTTCTCTGGTCTCCTGACCATTTGAACCTCACGACTCTGGCAAGACTCTGAAGTACCTGGTTAAGGCGAAGGGTAATGGGATATTTATAAGGTTTTAGGTGAATTAATGAGTATAAATTTATACGTATTTGCACGCACACGCACGCGCACGCACACACACACACAAACGGACGCAAACGCACGCACACATACACAAAAAAACAAAAAAACAAACAAAAAAAAAGAGCAAAGATGATAAGACGTTGAATCGGTAAGACTACCGAATGAACAATTCTGAGCTCTTTGGAAAAAAAAAAAAAAAAAAAAAAAGATTTACGCTTTCATTTGGTGCTTTTTGAGACGTGCTGAAATGGAAGTTCTTTGCAAAATTTTAATAGAAACACTTTTCCCGCATTTCCTACTAGTCATGTGACTCCGCCCGGTCACGGACAAAAGTATAAGATCAGTGGCTCAGCGAGAAGCCACAATGGTGGCCAGTCCGCCACTTTCTAAAATGCTCTATTGAGCAACTGCTGCAAGTCCAACAACAAACGTCACCAAAGTGATTAAAACATTGGGAAAAACAAAAAAACAAAATTGCATTTATGTATGCAAAACGTTTCTAACAATAGTAGCAAATTTAAATTTAGCTCAACTTTATTTTGAGAGCACTTTAAAAAAAAATCGCTGCAATGAGCACTGCTGTAGCCAACATGGAATAAAAATCAAACATACGAAAACAATTAAAACATTAAAATTAACAACATACAAACAGTAAACTATCACATTCCAAACGTGTGGACCTAAAAGCCAGCAGATGTCGCTGTTTGACTTGCTGCCCGCGCCACTGCTGTTTCCAGGCATCATAAACAAAGACTTAAATCTCCCTGCATCTATCTATAATATTTTTCCAATAGAATTTGAGATATATTTAAAATCCCTTAAATGTATCAATTCTGAAACACGCAAACAATTTATTCTAGTGACGTTGCATGATGCGACCGCCTACATGAACTGCGAGATCTCGCGAGAGTTTAGACGGGACATTACGAGAACTACGCCTCAGAAGCAAATTACTCTTCAATGGAAACGCCTACAAGGCAAAATTGTACTTTATCGAAATAAAAGAAATATCGCTTTTATTTTGATGTTGGTTTTGCACAACAAATAGCCTCGATCACTCTATATCAGCAAAAAATCTATCACCATAGCCGCCATGTTGACAACCACTTCAGGCCGAAGCAGTCGCTTTGACAAGATTTGAGTGAATCAGGCCTCAGCCCCGCCCACTAACTTTGACGGGCGAGCTTGACAGATCAAATAAATTCACGAAACACCGCAAAACAGCGACCATGAAATCATTAAATAGAGAAATAAATAAATGAATAAATAAATAAATACATACATATATAAATAAATAAATAAATAAATAATCACAGGGAAATTAATTAATGACACATTTAATTAATTAATGACACATTTAATTAATTAAACTTTTATTTAATGGTGTATTTATTTCTTTAATGTTGGCACTTTTGGTCCTCCATAGATATAGACCACAATGCATTGCAATTATGAAAAAGAACATGGCGTGAGCGACAGCACAAGCGCAAGAATTAAAGCTCTTCTGCCCTCAGTTATTGCAACTTAGGCAACGAGCTAAAGATGTGAAAGACACGTGGTTGCTGTAGCCGTGGCTCTTTATTTCCTTCTTTCGTATTTTGTGAAACTGCAACATACAGATCAAAACAAAACATAAGTCAAGTGCTTCTGTCTAAAAACAAATGTACAGTGTAAGCAATACCACTTCACATCTGCTTAGCACAAGTGGGCTAACACTAACTTTAGCGCAGGTTAGCCGCTAACGGCTATTAGCAACGAGCCACTGTTTTTCCGTTCACAATTAACTCATTTACTCCCAATAACGTGTAAATACGTTTTTTTATGTTCTAAGTGTCCCAAAGACGTATTTATACGTTTTTGTTTTTTGTTTTTTTTTTTATGCTAGAGCATACAGAAGGCTTTGATGCAGCCTCTCAACTGCAAAAAACGGTTGCAGAAATGGTAGTTATTACACAAACGGCCAGCAGGTGGCAGCAGAGCAAAGGAGATCAACCAGGGCCATGTAGAAAAAAAGCTCAATTACTTGGAATTGTAAATAGATTTGTGAAAACTGATGAAACTTAGCTCTCTTCTAATGCTAATTGCTACAAAACGGAATCAGACAGAAACATACTTTTTTTTTCCTGATGAAAGAAGAGACTTTAATCTTTCTTTTGATTGGTTCCATGCTTTTATAGCAAGAGAACACAATATTCTGTGGGCCTTGCAAAATCAGTCAAAATCCATTAAAACAGCCGGGAGCGAACGGGACTGCTTCTGTGAAAATGGCTGGGAGTGAATGAGTTAAGAAACTTAAAATAATCACAAACACAAAAAACGTCACAGGTAATGACTGGTTTGACTTACAGATTATGCTCTGCCAAGGCTCCAAAATAAAAATAAATAAATAAATAATTAAATACATAAATACATAAATAAACAAATACAATAAAAAAAAAACAATGGTGAGAGAGGGAATTCTTGCGTTTCTACCTCATATAGCTGCTACTTACATTGCTTCGTCAGGAGGCGGCTCTGTTTTTACAAACCCAAACATATGAACGCACAATGACAAGGGTGACATCTACTGGTTTCAGGTGAATTAAAGAGCACAAACACACACGCACGCACGTCCACAAAACAAAACAAAAACAAAAAAAGAGACGATGATGATGATATGTTGACCCGGGAAGGCTGCCAACTGATCTCTAAAATATTTTATTTTTTTCAAGATTGCCAGTATATGGGTGACAGTAGGAACTTGCACTGCTTCCGTCTAACTGATCTGAATATATGACTGGATAGCCGATAGGCCAGACTTTTGAAGTCGCGAGGCCGCCATATTGCCCCTCCCAAGAAATGTTTCTTGGCATACGATCCTATAAATTTACAGTATCAAAATTGGAGAACATTTGAGACAGTAGTTGTTCGAAACGGAATGTTAAGTTATGTGCTCTCATTCTATTAAAATGTGTTATGTTGAATACATGTATATATATGCTTGAATGTTAAATTGTTGTACATTTATTTTGTACTGGTTATGTACTGCAATGTATGAATATTACGTCACTGTCGTAACATTCGTCATGTACGTGCGGACACTTTACGTTTATTGAGCAGAGAAGCGACAGCGGAAGTTAGATTTTCAAGCTGAGCGCGCCACGGCTGCAGGTGTATTGTTCTAGCACTGTGTGAACGAAAAATAAATACCAAAAGATCCCTGAAGTCTGATGAGCATCATTCATTAACTCCGAGCGTGCCATCCCTGCTGTGGAAATGGAAGCAACAAACGCAACAGGTTATGGGCCCAGGCACGGCGCGGGAGGAGGAAGATGGCAACGGTTAGTTTTCGACGGGAACGAAAACAACTATGAACTTTGGGAGGTAAAGTTCCTCGGACATTTAAGACTACTTGGATTGAAGGACATTATACTATCTACCGCCGCACCAGACCCGGAAAAGAATGCAGAATGCTACGCGGAGCTAATTCAGTTCCTCGACGACACAAGCTTATCGTTGGTAATGAGGGAAGCGGCGGATGACGGAAGGCGGGCTCTGGAAATACTACGCAGCCATTACGCCAGTCAGGGTAAGCCAAGAATTATCGCCCTTATACAGAATTAACTTCCTTGAAGAAAGAGCCTGAAGAAACTATAACTGACTATATCATCCGTGCTGAAAAGGCAGTAACCTCCCTGAGAAATGCAAAGGAGGTAATAAGTGATGGGCTGATAATAGCTATGATTCTGAAGGGTCTACCAGAATCATACAAGCCTTTTTGCATTCACACAACACAAAGCAGCGATGACTTAACGTTTACACAGTTCAAAAGTAAACTACGAAGCTACGAGGAGACAGAAAAGTTCAACGACAAACCTAAAGTGGACAATGTGATGAAAGTGAACATATCGTCGGTGACCTGCTACGCATGTGGAAACCGTGGACATTTTGCGAGAGACTGCCGTCAAAAAGGAGAAACGAAATGGTGCAACTACCATAGAAGTGCTACACACAGCGATGAGACATGCAGAAGAAAAAGCAAACAGAAAGATGAAGCAAAACAAGCAGCAGAAAAACAACAGGATCAAGAGGAGGAAAAGACATTCGTATTCAAGGTCAGTCAACAATACCTGCCAGACAACATTAAGAAAAATGGATTAATGGTGGATTGTGGAGCAACATCACATATTATAAATGAGGAAGACAAATTCACAACATTTGATGAGACTTTCAACCCAGCAAAACATTATATGGAACTAGCCGACGGAAAAAGACAAAACAATGTGGCGTTGAAAAGAGGAGATGCCAAGGTGGTACTGCAGGACAAGAAAGGAAGATGTTTGGACGTCACTTTGAAGAAAGCCTTATACATACCAACGTATCCACAAAGCATCATCTCAGTGAAAGCAGCTACGATGGATGGAGCCAAAGTGACATTTGAAGAGGGACAAAATGAACTTATAACCAAAGATGGAACGATCTTCAACATTGAGGAACATGAAAGACTATACTACATGAGAATGGTAAATAATCACAAACATTTTGGTGAGTCATATAATGACATGGAGTCAAAGGACAATGTGAGTCTAACGTGTGATGTCAAAACATGGCACGAGATTTTGGGACATTGTAATGTGGATGATGTGTTGAAATTACCAAATGTGGTAGATGGTATGAAAATTACAGGCAACACAAAAATAGAATGCAATGTATGTACAGAGGGAAAATTCATCAACAGTAGAAATAAGAAATCGGATGCAAAAGCTAGTGCACCTCTTGAGTTGGTACATACTGACTTATCAGGTCCCATTGAACCCACTAGTCAAGATGGCTACAAATATGCAATCTCATTCACAGATGATTTTTCAGGTGCAGTGTCTGTTTATTTTCTCAAAAACAAAAGTGACGCAACATTAGCAACAGAAAAATTCTTTGCAGACAGTGCACCATATGGCAATGTCAAATGCATTAGGTCAGATAATGGTACAGAATACACCAGCAATGCATTTCAATCACTCT
Organism: Festucalex cinctus; assembly: GCF_051991245.1. NCBI lineage: Eukaryota > Metazoa > Chordata > Actinopteri > Syngnathiformes > Syngnathidae > Festucalex > Festucalex cinctus. The sequence goes on along the minus strand of NC_135423.1, from coordinate 26,180,256 downwards.
TAAGGGATAAAGGCATTAGACATGAAACATCATCTCCATACTCTCCACACCAAAATGGTACTGCCGAAAGACAGTGGAGAACACTTTTTGAAATGGGGAGGTGCCTGTTGTTAGAAAAGGGGTTACCAAAAGTGCTGTGGCCTTATGCTGTTCAAAATGCTGCTCATATCCGTAACCGATGTTACAATGACAGGACTAAAAACACTCCATATTTCCTGATGACAGGAAGAAAACCCGATCTTTCCAAAATGTGGGTTTTTGGATCAGACTGTTATGCATACAAGCATGATCACAAGAAATTAGATGCCAGATGTGAGAAAGGGATATTTGTTGGATACAGTAGGAACAGCCCAGCATATCTGGTGTATAATCCACAAACAGAAAAAGTGTCAAAACATAGACTGATAAAATTCATCAAAAATAACAGTGTTGAATAACAAACACAGACAAATGAGAATGAATCAGAAATCATGGGACGCATGACTAGAAAGTCTAGTACAGAGGAGAGGGAAGATAAACCGCATAATGAAGTTAGCAAAGAAAGTCAGGACTTAAATAAGAACGAGGACATGATAGACACAGATGCCTCACAATATAACGAGACTTCAGAAGTAGTCAATGAAAACAAGACAGATTCAGGCCCTGAATACAGTATGAGCCATCGCTATCCAAGAAGGGAAAAGAGAACTCCAAAATACTTAGATGACTATCTAACTGAAATCAGTGATAATGATATAATCAACTCAAATGTTGATTATTGTTACAGGGCCATATGTGGAGTCCCGCAAACATACAGTGAAGCCCAGATGTCAGTCGAGGCTCCCAGATGGATGCACGCAACGAAGGAAGAAATCCAATCACTTCAAGAAAACGAAACATTTGAACTGGTGTCTTTACCAAAAGACAGAAACATAATAGGAGGGAAATGGGTATATGCCTTAAAAGAAAATGCTGAAAGAGGAAAGATCTATAAAGCTAGATACGTCGCCAAGGGTTACAATCAAACAGAAGGAATAGACTACCATGAGACGTTTGCTCCAACAGCAAACATTACATCAGTACGGGCTTTAATGCAAATTGCTGACCAAAACAATCTCACCGTCCATCAAATGGATGTCAAAACCGCGTATTTACACGCACCAATAGATGAAGAAATTTTCTTAGAGCAACCAGAGGGTTTTGAAAAGATGTCAGAGGAAGGAGAGAAGTTGGTGTATAAACTAAAGAAATCCCTCTATGGTCTTAAACAATCTGGGAGGAACTGGTACAAACTTCTAAATGATCACTTGGAACAAGAAAACTTTGTGAGAAATTTATCTGATCACTGTGTATATAGAAAACACATTGGACATGATATGATCATTATCATCATTTGGGTGGATGATCTACTAATTGCAGCGAGCAATAGTGATTTACTCAGTAGGTTCAAAGAGACAATGAAATCTCGATTCAACATGAAAGATCTAGGCAAAATCTCATTCTTCTTGGGCATTCAGTTTGAACAAGAGGGTGATGAAATCAAAATGAGTCAGAAAAGGTACATTACAAAAATGCTTGAAAGGTTTGGAATGTCTGAGTGTAAACCCAGATATACACCATGTGAACCAAAACTAGAAATGAATGAACATGACAAAAATGATGTTGACAATCCAAAAGAGTACCGTGAGATTGTAGGCAGCCTGATTTATGCCATGACTTGTACAAGACCAGATATCAGCTGGATAGTGAGCAAGTTGTCACAAACTTTGGCAAAGCCAAACACCGACAACCTAGTGGCGGCCAAACATGTTTTGAGATATCTAAAAGGGACAATTGACTACGAATTAATTTTCAAGAAAAATGCTGAAGATTTAAACCTAGTTGCGTTTAGTGACTCTGATTGGGCTTCATCTGTGGATGATAGACGAAGTACTACAGGGTACTGCTTCAGCATGGCCAAACATGGACCTGCAATCTCATGGAAGTCGAAGAAACAGCCTACAGTGGCACTTTCGACTTGTGAAGCTGAGTATGTTGCTTTAGCAACTACTACTCAAGAAAGCATGTACCTTACTCAGCTGTTAAATGGCATGGATAAGACAAGATACAATTGTACACAGATTTTTGGCGACAATCAAGGTGCCATTGCTTTGAGTAAAAATCCGGTGAACAGACAACGGACCAAACACATAGATGTTAAATTTCACTTTATTCGTGAAGCACTGAATGATGGCAAGATAGATATTGTGTACTGCCCATCAGAGAACATGATGGCAGATATACTAACAAAACCAACATCTCGGATTAGGATTGCCAAATTCAAAAATTGGTTCTTTGGAAGTTAAAGGTGTATTTGTTTTGAGATGATGAGAGCAAGGGAGGGTGTTAAGTTATGTGCTCTCATTCTATTAAAATGTGTTATTATGTTGAATACATGTATATATATGCTTGAATGTTAAATTGTTGTACATTTATTTTGTACTGGTTATGTACTGCAATGTATGAATATTACGTCACTGTCGTAACATTCGTCATGTACGTGCGGACACTTTACGTTTATTGAGCAGAGAAGCGACAGCGGAAGTTAGATTTTCAAGCTGAGCGCGCCACGGCTGCAGGTGTATTGTTCTAGCACTGTGTGAACGAAAAAAAAATACCAAAAGATCCCTATCCCTGAAGTCTGATGAGCATCATTCATTAACTCCGAGCGTGCCATCCCTGCTGTGGAAATGGAAGCAACAAACGCAACACGGAATGATTTGTTTTAAATTTGTTAAACATAAACAAGAGGACTTCAGACATTTTACGACTTGTTTTAAATACATATATATGCTTAATGTTTACAGGAGGAAACTTGTATATATATATTTTTTATTAAAGAATTATAACTGTAGGTCCAGCCGTCAATCTGTAGTTAGAGACAGCACCAAAGTGTGTTCTTGGCAATTTCTTACTGCTGTTATCCAGCCGTCGACCACACAGGGGTGCTGTTTGCTAACACAAGAACCATGACTGTTATTTTGACGTGCACATCATGTTTTGGTGTGTTGTACTCTGTTTACGTAGATTATCGATGTTTCTGGCAGTTTGACTTTTCCTGTGTCTGTATGTATACTTACTCTTATGGTGCCATTTTACTGTATAAAAAAATAATAATATTTGAGTCATTATTCCTGCGCCGCCTGGTTTCCATATTAGCAACCACATTTCAGCGACAGCACACGGACCTACTGGGCTTCGTGTTTCATTTCAAATGTTTGCTTTTGTCCACCCGATGGCAGTGAAGCTAAAATGCCATTCTGTCGTTTTTGTTCTCCTTGTTGTAGTGCCGTGTTTCATATAACGAGCTCGGAGTCAGATCAGATAGTCATATCATTTGTTTAGCAACATGTAAAAAGGTTTTCCCTTCATTTACACACTGAGCGGCTTTAGCATGGACAGTGAGCCACATAGGTCACAAAAATATGTGTGGCAAACAAAACAGTCAAATCTTTACAGCACTCCAATAAAAACAAATGTAATATCAAAACACAGCACTGCAAACACCCGATATGGCACTCAACACTACAAACTAGAAAAACCTATGCGTGGCCCACCGTGGTGAATCGGGCATCAGTATTCCTGACGGAAGTGACCTGAGAATAACAATAAAATACAAATAAAATAGTTGGCATTTAAACGATCTAAAAATCAATCTAAAAAAGGACACTTAATAGAGCTAAAAAGGACAGCAGGTGCAGTGCAGAATAACTGTAACACAAACAAAATTGCAGTCATGTACAGATTTCAAAACGTATTTAAAATAGACATTCAACATATTGAACAATAAAAAGGTTATACCTATGCGTCGTAACCACACAGTCCTGTACACGCACTCGGATAACACCTACGTCGGCATGGCCTTATAGACCTGTTGTACAACAATTAAAACATCACACTCAAAACAAAATCAATCAATCAATCTTAAAAAAAATCACTCACCAACAACAGTCTCTCTTCATAAGCACCTACGTGCGAGCCCAACAGTCACTCTGGCGCTCCACTCAATCTGGCGTTTTTAACCGCACATGCACACCTGCTCTCATTTAACCTTAATTTAATTAATGGGCGACAGCGACCCCTTAAGGTGCCACTTGCTACATTCCTCCCAGACAAAGCGCTTCGTCGACCCGAAGATGTAGAAAAAAAAAAAACATTTAAACTTTTGGTAATTGTTTTCCCCACCTTTGCAGATTGGGGCAGATTGGAGTATTGTCCTGTTTTACTGTTTACTGACTGACCTCCACAGTCCAAAGACTGTGGGCACACCAACCAAATCCCCCCCCCCCCCCCCCCCCCGATCGATAAAACGTATAACGTGGATCACGTTTTGTGTACGCAGATCAGGTTTTGTGTACGTAGATCACGTTTTGTGTACGTAGATCACGTTTTTTGTGTTTACGGGGTTTGGGCATGATTCTAACTCCATAAAAAAGTCCCATAGGACTGAAGGGGGGACTGAAATGAAAGGGGCTGTCTGCCGGATTCACTCAGGAAAATGCACTTTTTAAATACAGGATGTACACACTTTAACTTTCTCTCAGTCTACACATCTATGTCTATGTTAATCTTTGGTGGTGATTTCGTCCTAAACCCCCACCCCCCCATCCTGTATTTTGCCATTTTGTGTTTATTTTGTAAACAGCGGGACTGTGGAAAGACAGTGTTTACACCCCTCCAGCCAAACGCAGAGCGGGGGGTGGCGTGTCGCAAACGGGGCCAGTCGAACGTGTCAGCTGCGTGACATCACTCCCGCGGCAATTTGAAAGCTCGCACGGATTTATTTTTTTTTCACTTGGCGGATCGGCCTCGCGAGGAGAGGGCGCACACACAGCGAGCAGCTCTATGTGGCGTCATAAACAGTCGGCGTGTAACAGCACCCTAGCTAGCTAGCAACATCAAAGCAGCTGGTGCTTCTGGCAAGAGTTGTGTCAGCCTGAAATCACAGACTCCAACCGAACACAAAACAAGCTAGGAGAGGATACTATTAGCCGTACCCGCACCAGCAAGTCATACCAAAGCAATCCAAATGGCTTTCGTTACAGATGACAATTGAACTCATACGCACCGGCCTGAAGCTGTCACAGCCGAGGGGTGGCAAAAGTGGCTCTCGTAATGATGGCAGGAGAGATCCAGTCTATCCGTAACCATCGCGAAAGAAAAAATGCACTGAACCGTCGCAGCCAAGGGGGGCGAGACAAATACACAGCCCCGATCCACCAGATCACAGGCTACTCGCGACGGCACGGAGCGTATAACGCTGTGCGAGAAAGGTTAAAGAGGATGTGTTGTGGCGACGTTCCCTTTTATATATGGTGTGACGTCAGCCGGAACCAAGTACGAACATTTTTGTAATTCTTACTCAATGACGCTGTCGCGACAAGGGGAATTTCGTGCTGGTTACAGCTCCGCCACCTGGCGGTCGGGAGGGACGAAATAGAACCGACTTCAAATGAGCATCACATCGCCGTTTTGACTTGTGATGTCATTTCGGAATTGTCCATAGGGCAGTTCACAATTACCCCCATACTACGATTTTTAGAACAGAGCTCTGCGCGTGGTCAGTTGAGTTGCGGACATGAATGCGACTGAGGCGAGTGTATTAGTAAGAGTCAAAACTTGTGAACTGAATCGCTATTTCACCATAAATATCTTCATGTACGTATTATGATTACAACAAGCCTCTGCTGCTTTTAGTGTGTGCTGGTGATGTTGTGACGGGTTTTTCAACAAAACAGCATACCCGTCAGTCAGAGTAGCATACCTCACACATCTGCGCATGCGCTGCTTATGTGCTGTAGGCAATTACATCATAACACCGTCAAACTCGTTGAAGCAGCATACCTCGGCTGACAAGTAAGCAGAAGTATGCAATTACTGATGATTTAGCACTGCATTTTATTGCGTTTTGTCATTATTTTATTTAGTGAAAGTATTTTATTCGGAGAAAAAGTTTTGATCTGCAGTCAGCGTCGTGGATCACTGTGCGTTATTTCATAAGTTGAAATTTGATGCTGACCAAAAGCATCATTGATATGATACAGTGACAGTTAGATGCTTGTACTACACTTATTCAAAAACAAATTTGGGGTTTGACTAATGTGTGTTTTTTTTTCTTTTTTTTCTTCTTATTCTTATTTTAAGGTGCAATGTGAATTCTGTCTGCGGTGGACACATGTTGAATGTGCTGAAGAACATAACAATGTTTTTAAGTGTAAAAAATGCAACTTAAATTGCTGACTTATTACAGCCATCCTAGTTTGGAATCTATAGAGATGTAGGTTGTGTAGGTTTTGTAGCTTTATGTTTTTGTACTTTTATTGTGTGTGTATATAGCAAACTGGCAAAGTGTAATGTAGTTTGTACATAAAATATGTTTAATTGTCCTGCATCTGTTTTCATTTTGAATTAAACAATAAAGCTTATTTATTTGTGTCTTCTCAAATGTTTCTTCAAAATTTAAGCAATGGTGTTCCAACTGGCAAATTCTCTCATAACAGCCAACATCTGTTCAATTAAAGCTAGACAATGTTCAATCATGTAGACAACTATCATACATGATTGGTATTGTTGGAGCCAATATTTTGTTGTTTGTTTGACTATAATGTTGCCTTTACACTAATTACAAATGACAATTGTGTCACATAGTTGCCAGTTTGTGTACAAGTCAGCACCCAATATAATGTGCAGTTTGGTGTTTATTTGGTGAGGAAACTTTGTCAACCGTGCCTGCATGGTAGTTTTTGTTTGATTTATTGCCAACAGTTTGTTTTGATAGATACAAATATTTTTGATTTGGCAACCCTGTGCACGTAGGCCTACACTTGAACGCAGCACTCAGCAAATGGACACAATGTGACAACGGAAAGAGACACGAAGACTGAAGTAATCTAAAAATACAGAAACTCTCAATTTTTCTGTGGGAGCGTGATGGCATATTGCCCCCTGAAGTTTTAATGTGGATCTAGTTGGCCTTATTTTTTGGCTAGTAAATTAAGGCAACAACGTACTGTTGTGCCAATTTTCAGCCATCGGAACAGCATACTGATGTTACAGTCAGCCGTCAGAACAGCATAATCATGTTAAAACTAACTATACATAGCGAGGCAACGGTAGGAGTGAATATCAAACATCGAACGTCAAGCCAACTTTCCCTCGCTACTATACATATGCTTCTTTGATAGCTCTAGTGTTAGTATGCATCGTGTTCAGCCTAATTGCAGTGTATTATTATTATTATTATTATTATTATTATTATTATTATCCTTTACGAGATCATCGTAACGTAGGAATGCTATTCTGACTACGTATGCTAGCCCGATAGAGGCAGCTGTCAGATCAGCAATCGGGTATCCTGATCCGACAGAACACCGGACCTGTTCCGACAAAACAGCATACCCGTCGAAGTAGCATACCTCACACATCTGCGCACGCGCTACGCATGCATAGTAGGCAATTACATCATCACGCTCTCGAACTCGTCGGAACAGCATACCTCGGCTGTCAAGTAAGTAGAAGTGTGCAATAACTGATTATTTAGAACTGCATTTTACTTCGTTTTGTAATTATTTTATCTAGTGAAAGTATTTTATTCAGAGAGTAAGTTTTGTTCTGCAGTCAGCGTCGTAGATCACTGTGCGTTATTATTATGGCACAGTGACAGTTAGATGCTTACTACACTTATTCAAAAACAATTTTGGGGCTTCACTAATGCGTGTTTTTTCTTCTTATTTTAAGTTTTAAGGTGCAATGTGAATTCTGTCTGCGGTGGACACATGCTAAATGTGTAGAATAACGTTTTAAGTAGGGGTGTAACAACACCGATTCGAACCGGAAATCCGATTTTGAGTTTAACGATGCGAGTGCGCCGGCACACGGACTACTCTATCGGTCTAAAAATAGCTTGTGTCGGTGTTCCGACAAAACAGCATACCTCCCACATCTGCGCAGTAGGCAATTACTCCGACAGAACACCGGGATAAAATGAAGGGAGTTCTCGGAGGAATCCAGAGGAATGTCTGTGCTAGCTTCAAACATGTAAACGGCAGGGATTTATGTGAAAAAAATAAATGTCTCCGAAGAAACCTATAAGTGTTTTCTACATTTCTTTTTTTTTTTTTTTTTTTTAGAACTTTATTTTTTTTTTTAACTTTTTCAATTATAACAATACAGAATCAACAAACGTACATTTGGTCATCAATTTCACATTACAAAAAATACATCCATCCATTTTCTTGACCGCTTATTCCTCACAAGGGTCGCGGGGGGTGCTGGCGCCTATCTCAGCTGGCTCTGGGCATTAGACGGGGATTACAAAAAATAAAAAATACAGTAATTACTAGGGGTGTTAAAAAAAAATCGATTCGGCGATATATCGCGATACTACATCGCGCGATTCTCGAATCGATTCAATAAAAAAAATCGTGTTTTTTATTTTTTATTTTTTTTTTTTTTTTGTGTGTGTGTGAATCGATTTTTAAACTTAAAAAATATTAAAAATATTCAACAAAACGTCTGACTTCGGGTTAGGATTCACACCTTGAGCATGGAAGAATGTTATATGAACGGAACATTAAGCCTTAATATTTTATTTTAATGCTGTTCAAACATGAAACAGATTACAACCTCTATAAGACTGAAATTTCAGATAAATAAATAATACATTTTCATATAAATCTTACACTCTACAAGCTTACTGTTTAGTATTTTCTAAATTTGAATGAAAAAAAATCGCAACAATCGACTTAGAAATTCGTATTGGGATTAATCGGTATCGAATCGAAACGTAATTACAGTCTTTTTATACAGAAATGGTTCAAAAATCAATTCTTTGGTTCATAAACACAATCCATTTTTCCCAAAACAGAAGAAAGTTTTCCATTTTATGGTTTAAAGAAAAGGTAATTCGCTCCATACTTTCAATAGTGTTCATAATACTTATCCAATCGGTCTGCGTTGGAGGATCAGATTGCAGCAATCTCCTAGTTACTGCCTTTTTTTGTAGCAGCCATTATTATCTTTAGCAAATATTTGTCCCGGTTTGGAAGGTCAGCCGCGATATTAAGTATATTGTTTGAAAAGAGAATGGTTCTTTTCAAAACTTTGTTAATTGTGTATTTGACCCCATCCCAATATGCCTGAATCTGTGGACAGTCCCAGAATATATGGAAATGGTCTGCCATCTGTTCCCCACACTTCCTCCAACAAAGACCACCTCCATCTAAAGCACCCTGCAGACCCTTTATTTTTGGAGTAACAAAAAATCTTATTAAATCGCGCCAGCAAAAGTCTCTCCACTGGCCTGAACTAGTGGATGTTGCCTGAACAGAGCATATATTCAGCCAGTCTTGCTCTGTAATCTCAAGTCCAGACTCCTTTTCCCATTTTAATGTAACTTTGTTGGTTGAAAGATTCTTTGAGTGTTGAATTATTGAGTAAAATATTGAAACCAACTTCTTTACACCTTTGTCTCCATACATCAACACTAATATATCCGCAAGGTTAGTCTCTGACTTCTGTAATGGTTTTATTTTATTGTTATAGTAAGTCCTGACCTGTAGGTATCTAAAGAAATCATTTTTCCTTAGGCCATATTTCAAAGAGATTTTTTCAAAGCTTTCAATTTCTCCTTTTGATGTGATTGTACAAAATGAGGTAATATCAGCATAACTCCAGGTTTTAAATCTCGTATCGGTCTCGGCTGGTTTAAAACATGGATCTGAGCAAATCCATCTAAGTTGTCTTGACTGTCTTCAAGTGTTGGGGATCTACACTCCCTAAACCTGATCTTGAGGGTCACTTTTGTCCATTGGTTTAAGCTGTTGAGATGGGTTTTGTAAAGAGTTTTACTGCCAATTACAGATTGGAGTGGTACATTTAACTGTGAAAGTTCAAGATCCTTCCATTTTGCTACATAGCTTGGGTTACAACAGCATGCTTGGGCTCTTAATTGTGCGGCCTTGTAATAGTCCAGCAGGCACGGGAGAGATCTGCCACCTTGTTTTTTATTCAGCTGAAGTGTTTTAAATCGAACCCTTGGTTTTTTGCCTCCACACACAAATCTCGAGATCAATTTATCCCATTCATTAAATTGCTTAAGGCTAATTTCAACAGGTAAAGATTGAAATAAGAATAAGAGACGAGGAAGTACATTCATTTTTATTATATCTATCTTATTATGCATACCTAGGGGAATTTGCGACCACCTGTCCATGTCTGATCTAATAGCTTTAGTTATGGGGTCATAGTTAATATTATATATTTTTGACAGATCTTTTGGTATTCGAACCCCAAAGTATTTTATATTTGTTGATTTCCATTCAAATTTAAACTTTCTTAAAATCTCTTTGTGAGTGAAATTAAAATTCAAGACTTGCGTTTTTTGAACGTTCAATTTGTATCCAGAGTATGTTCCAAATCTGTTAAGGGAACCATTAGTGTAGGGACACTAAACTCTGGTTCACTGACAACGAGCAATACATCGTCTGCATATAGGCAGATCTCCCTGGTCTGGGCCTCCCATTTCAACACACTGCGCGGCGGCATAAAAGGTCCGTGTGAAACATGGACTACGACTGCGCAAACAAGGTTCCGGGCGGAGCGTCGACTTAAATTTTTCCAGTCGACCTATTTTAAAGTCGACCTAGTCGACTTGGTCGACTTTTTTTCCCAGCCCTAGTAGACACACTTACGCATATCTGCACGCAAGTTCCCTTTATAAATGCCACACGATCCCAACCGGTGTGCGCAGCAGATTCCACGCTGTTCCCCGCCCCAAGTCCGCCTATTTCCTCCCATATTTGGCAATGGAAATCAACTCATCTGCGTATTAATAAGCAGCATGTGTTGGCGAACACCAAATCCAAACAATTTGGACGGTCAATTAAAGGCAAGAAAGAAGGCTAAATTCAGCGTGATGTACATAGAATTTTTGTGTGAACAGTAGGTCCTATAAACCCCCCAAAAAGATTAAAAAAAAAAAAAAAAAAGAGGATGTACATTGAAACCCTCTTTGAAGTGGTCGAGTCACGGAAGGCCAGTAAAAGAAAGCAGGACTAGTTGTGGCAGTGCCGCCGCAGGGCGCACAGTATAGCAGATTTTTTTTCTTTTTTTAAGAAGAAAAAATAATAATTCAAAAAAAATAATAGTAATAAAAATAATCCTTCCATCCATCCATTTTCCTAACCGCTTACACTTACTCAGACGTACTAAATTGTCTCAAAGTTAGGCGATCTATATAGGCCGCCCTATTATTGTTGTTAATATTCCCAATGTGTTGCTTATGGATCTTCATCCAGAATCACGGCTGCGTGGATCGCATTGTGAACGTTTATGACTGACGCGCGCATTTCTTTCTTGTACTTGCATGCAGGGCCGGTGTCGGTACCATATGTGTTCGGCCTGCCAGATCCATTCGGGGTCCTTCGCCTACAGATGACGTTACGCTACAGGATTGGCTGAGACGTTTTACGCTACAGGATTGGCTGAGATGTCGACGATTGTGATTGATGAGGCAACTTTCCAGTCGTTGGAGAGAAAACATTGACGCTTTTTACGAAGAAATTTATTATTATTTATCTAATGGGACTTATCACAGCCGCACTACTGGATCAAACTGTTCGGCGACCCAAAAGGCAAGGATTCGTAACGCGTCAAAATCATTCATCAATCATTATCAATCAATTACATCTCACCGTGGCTATTCTAATGTATTGATCTCTCGTCTTCCCTTGTCTAGGATTAAAGGTTTGCCGTGAAACCCTTTCAGACTTGTTTGTTGTTGTTGTTTTGTGGAAGGAAAAAAATACTGAACATATAAAGAAAAGTTGTGCATTCATTCATTCATTCATTCATTCATGTGTCATTCATTGATTTGTTAATGCATTTGACATCTTTCAAGAAAAAGTAAAATGTGCTACTGTAGTTGATGAAGTTAACTTATGAGTTTCGACTTTACGGTAGTAGGCCATTACCTTTGATTAATATTTATATCAATAGTCCATGAGACACACATGCACACACATGAAGGTTACAAATAAATTCGTAGTTACCTAATAACCTGAGGCTGAGTACAGAACATATTGGTGAGGAAATGTCACATCTCAGGCAATAATTCCATCATTTTATTATCATCATCATGGTAATTATTTTCTGCAATACGCACGACCCTCCGCAACTCATAGTGCAGTGTCACCTCTGAGGTGACATTGGCAAGAAAATATTAAAGATGTCATTTAAATAACAAAATGTATGGGCTGAGATTGCAAAACGTAAATAAACGTAAGTATAAAAGCAGGATACTTTAATTTAAGATTGACTAAATAATGAAATAGATTGAAAAAATACATTAGATAAAATAAATATAAAAAATGGAGGTAAAATAGCACATAAATGCAAAAAAGTAAAACTGCGATGGGACGAAATATTGTCAGTTGACGTGCTAATGTTTTCCTATAATTATTACGACTGTTTTTGTGATGTATTGTGATACGTGAACCGCAATATTCGGAAACCAAACCAACGTGAACACATTTGACACTGCTCGCTTGCTGTACTGACGTCATCAGCAAGCGCCGATCAGACGCGAAGGCCCCCGGATGGATCTGGCAGGCCGAACACATATGGTACCGACACCGGCCCAGGCTACAGGCGAGCTAGGCGGTCGCCTAGGGCGCCATCGTGTGGAGGGGGCGCCAAATTGCAGAAAGGAAATTTTTTTATTTTTTTTTTAAACACAAACACAAAAAGCCCTCCCCCCCTCTCGTGTTTTCTAGCATAAAATGTTATATAGCAAATATATTTTATTGAGTTCCTTTTTTTTTTATTACTTCTATTTCACGACCTGCTGTCCTGGCGCCCTGAACCTGACCCGCTGCTGCCGCTTACAATGAATGAAAGGTAGGGGGAGGGGTCGTATATCATCTCAGAGTGTAGTGGCAGCACTTTAGAAAGATAGATAGATGGTTGGCACACTTGTGTTGTTTATACATTGACATCGACAACAATGAAAAGGTCCAAACCTTCACGTGCTGCATTAAGAAAGCGGCGAAAGGAGGAGGAGGAAAAACGGGCCCAGGGTAGAGGTATGTATGTCAGTCAATCATCATTGTTTATAAAATAAACATGAAAATAGCGTTAGCTTCTTAGCTTGCTTGTAACTTGTTTACTGCACCATTACATCCATGCTAGTAGCTACTTTGCACACAAGAGTGGGGCAACGCTTGCTGAGTTTAAACTAAAACAGCCAGTAAGTCCAGATACCTGCAAATGGATTTGCACAAGTCATTGTTTCACATAACCACATTCATTTATTAATTTATTGAAAATAAGAATTATGTGCTGGTTTAATGTAAACATCGATATAGTAAATGCATTTTGTTTTTTAACTAGATGCGCTGAGAAAATATTTGCAGCCACAACAAACACCTGCAGAAGCTGTGGTAAACAATCCTTCAGTGTCATCTTCACCAAAGGCTACTGAATGTAAGTGCATGGATGGTGCATTTAATACATACAGCCATAATTTCTGACATTGTATTCTATCATAATGCAAATGGATTTGTTTTCCCTGCTTTAACACCAAAATAATTTGAAGTGATGTATTTTGTTTAATGTACAGCTGAAGCAACAGCCAGTCAAGCACCAATCAGCAGTACTTTGAGTGACACAAAGCTCGATCTTCTAGATCCAGGTGACTATTTCAGTTATATCAGCTATTACTGCATCATGTACAGTGCTCAGCATATATGAGTATACCACCTTTGAAAAATGTAAAGATTTTGTTCAATATCTCCCCGCGACCCTTGTGAGGAATAAGCGGTCAAGAAAATGGATGGATGGATCGATGTTCAATATCTCAATAAACATAAGAACAATTTCCAAAATATTGACAAAATGTTTTCTGTAGAATACGCACTTGACTCACAACATGAAAGTAAGGTTGTAATAGGATGCATAGATTACACAATCTTCAATTTAATCAAATTAACTAATGCAAAAAAAAAAAAAAAAAAAAGCAACCCACAACAAAAATGATTACATCTAGTATATTTTCTATGAGCTCCATGACTGTTATGGGGAGCAACATGTCTGCTAGGCCTGGAATTAACAAGCCTTTTTCTCGGGGTCTATTTATTTGTGCAATATGTACTCTAATAAATTAAAAAAAAAAAAAAAAAAAAAAAAAAACTCTTAGCAGAGATGCAGTCATTTCTTAACTGGCCAAAATCCAATATGTCAAGCATGGAACTTTTAGTTTTTCTAGAGGAGAAAAAACTGAGAGAAATCTATCCCAACATGTGGGTAGCACTCAGAGTGGCCGCTACCATACCAGTGCCTGTAGCATCAGCTGAGAGATGCTTTTCCAAGCTTAAACTAATAAAAAACTATTTAAGGTCTACCATGTCACAAGAACGGCTAACTAGACTGGCACTTATCAGCATCAATCAAGAAGTATCCAGGCAGCTATCCTTTGACGCACCAATTGATGCCTTTGCTGCATGGAGGTCCCGGCGTGCACTATTTTAACTATTTGCCGTTATGTTCCTAAGTTATTTAGTGAAGTTTTTTTGCACACTATTCACATTATCTGTGAATCACCTTATTGCCAAAGTTTTACGATATATCAAAGTTTGTATACATTGTACATTGTATACATTGTATACATTTACTATTTTTTGTATCTTACACAATTATTAATGTACATAGTGAAAACATTTTGAGGTTTTAAATACTGTCATTTTGCAAAAATTGCAATAAAAAGTTGCATTGCATTGTACTTCTGTTATTTTTCTTATTTTTATTTGTTTGTGGAATTTGGTATTTTGGTATTTATTGTGTGGTGTGCTATTAAATATAATATATCTATAATTTTTGTGTGTGTGTGTTTTGTTTTTTTATGGGATTGGGGGGGGCTACCATGTACATTTTCGCCTAGGGTACCAAATCATGTAGGGCCGGCCCTGCTTGCATGACAAAACCCTATCTACGCAGCAAAGATGCACCAAGACTGTATTTTTCTAGCTTTTTTTTTTTTTTTTTAATTCTTTTTGTCTTATGTCAATAGTTTTATTTAGCCTTTTATGGCAATTGCGCGGCGGGCGAGTGAAGTTACGATAGACGCATGTTGTTGTGCGGCGCCATGCGTGCAGATGTGTCCACATTAGTAGTCACTAATGTGATTTGTTGCATGAGGCTTTTTCAAGATAGGTGATCAATGGGAAAAGACGAGCGATTGTTTAAGATATTTATTCGCGTGCAGCTTTCCGCCTCGCTGCGTGCTTGTGACGTCGGAGCAAGTCTGCAAAATATTATAATGTGACCCAACATCCAGCATACAGCGTTTGAGGAATAGAAATACACCACAAAGCTGATTGAGTCGCTGTTTTCCCATGTCTCCAAAATTTGCGGATTACGTACGGTAGGTCCAGACTTGACGTGGAGGTGCGTAAAGTTTCACGTTCGGTTTGTTTTCTATACATACCACCGCAGAAATGACGCAGAAATGTTCGTACGTAGAGTTTTGGCCTCATTTTGATCGTACGCAAGCTTTATAAAATGAGGCCAACTTGAGTTCACCTACGGATGCCACTGCTGGTTCGATGTGAAAATTAAAGAAAATGCTAGTTGATCAGTGATGTGAGCAGTCACTGTGTCACCACGCCACTTTACCAAAAGTAAGTGGCGAGAAGTAACAACCCAAAAGTAAGACTTCAAATGAAAATCGTGACTTTAATGTGTGAACTTGCGACCAACACGAGAGTACAGCTATCGAGATCGCACCGGAGTGCAAGCGATGATCATAGAGTAAAGCTTACCTTTCACATAAAACTGCTTTCTTTCTGCCCAAGTTGAGGTCTCCGCATGTCTGCCGAGTGAACCATGTTGACATTTTACGCCTGGGACGCCGTTCTCTCGTTCTCTTCCAAAATGACGTGTACGCGGGTCTCCTACTCGGTTAGTTTGGCCGACTCATACATATTAATGAGGAAAACATGACGTCATTCGAGATCAGCCCTGTTGGACATTTTATTTTTGTGACTGTAGTGTGAAATTATATGTGTCAATTTAATGACTGCTCAGATATTTTTTTCCTTTGCATTGTTTTGTTCTATTATGTTTTCTTCTTTGCTGTTTTTTTTTTTAAACCCTAACCCTGATTGGTCCGCCGTCAGTGGCCAATGAGCGACGCTTGAGAGACTACTTTCGAACATTCGAGACGTTGCCCCCTCCCATTTCATCTCGGCCAAGGTAAGTGTTGCATGCAATTGTTTGTATTATGTTCTAAAAGTGTCATTTGGTGCGTTTCCCCCTTCCTAGACTACATTACGTTAATAGTGGCGGTCTATGGAAATGTATTATGATATGTTTGAACTTTATGTCGCCCTGCTGCTGTTTTAACTGGATACGAAAAGTTAAACTAATGTTTTTAGTCTACATGCTAGCTAGCAACTACAGCGCCGGGCCTGGGATATGTTCCAATATTGTTTTAATGTGTAGGGGGAAACAAACGTTTCATTGGGCTCTCAATTGTGTATGTACTTCGTTGCTATACTATACAGTAAGGCAACTGAATCTGTCGTCGCGGTGGTGGTGGTGGTGGTGGTGGTGGTGGGGGGGGGGGGGGGGGGGGCGCTGGCGCTTGGTGAGCGGCGTGGCCTGCTCGGCCGTGTAGCGAAGCCGAGCCGATAATGGATTTTTGAAATATTTTACACCGTTAAAATGACCTTAAGTGATTGACTACAGCGACACATTTGCAAGTTGTCAAAGCTGCCTTTTTTTCTGCCTTAAAATAGGACCGTTGGTTTCTGTACCGATGTACATATTATTGTGTATTTCATAGCCATCCAACATATCCATCCATTTTCCAAACTGTTAATCCTCATGGAAGTTAATTTACAGGAAGGGATGAGACAATATCTATTAGAATGCTGTTTAGTTTGTTAGTAACGTTACGATCAAAGTAGTCTATAATAGTGTTGTCACGATACCAAAATTTTTACTACGGTACTATACCTGCATAAAATACCTCAATAGAGGGGTTTGCCCTTTGAGCTAAAAATAGTAAAAATAGTAAAATATCCCCACAATCCCGTGCAGTCGTCGCATCCACGTTAACCTTGCTCTCGCAAGATGAATATAACATCGAATTTAGTACGATGGAGAAATATTCCGACTTACTCGACAAAAAGGCTTTTTTTAAGATACAAGGAGAAAAATCGCTGTGATCCAGGGTCAAGATCCGTATCAGATCGACAAGTCTGAGAGGAGCAGTAAGCATGACATCTTCCCAGCAAATGCGCCTCGATGCATACACGGACTTGGTATATTATCTCTTTTTTTTTCACCCCAGCTCATTTTACACTTTGAAGGACTTTCAGAATTACAGGAGTCCAGAAAGCTATGACTGGTTTGTTTGTGGATGGGTTCGTGACATTTGTGTGTACCTAGAGAATAAACCAAGTGGACACTGTGTTATCAAGGGAAGAGTAACGCATTCTCAAAAGCTGTCTGATCCGAGTTTGATTATTACAGAAAACGAGGCGAATGTGATCTCAGTTCATTGTGACTGCGATTGGCTGGCAACCAGTTCAGGGTTGCGTACTGCCCGAACCCGGCTCGGATAGGCTCCAGCGCCCCTTGTGAGGAGTAAGCGGTTAAGAAAATGGATGGATGGACGTACAGTGGATTAACTGCAGCCTTTTTTTTTCTTTTTTTTTAAGCTTTATGATTATTTATCAAGGTAGTCAGGTAGTCATAAAAATAATTTGGGTAAAAGTAAATGGAAATGTAATCTGTGAATTTTGACATCACACATAAGGCATTTTTGTTTTGGACACATTTTTTTGCTTGTGTTAATGTCAGTCACATTTTGCTTTTTCTCAGTCAAATAGCACAACAGAGGGACACATGTTTGTAAGTACACTGCATACAAAAACAATTTTGTCAAGAAATGTACCTCTGTCATCAGATGCCTTCATCTTTTTGTAATATGTTCATGAAACACTCATTCTGTTCTATTAGTGGTTTATTTTTCATGTTTTAATGAAATTATTTCTTGATTAGCTAGCTCCAGTTTCTCTGTGACCGTTGGTTCATCTTCAACTGTCGGTGTCTCGGATCAGATTCACCTTCCAAGTGTGCGGCAAGTTTCAGCAGACTCAGCGCAGCCTCTGCTTTCTTATTAAGTTCCTTTCTTTTTTGCAGTTCAAAGAGACCAAGTTCAGCCTCTTTCTTCTTAGCAGCTTTCTGTCTTTTTTGCAGTTCAAAGAGAACAAGTGCAGCCTGTTTCTTCTTAGCAGTGTCCTTTCTGCTTTGCAGTCTAGCATGGCTTGCAGCTGATTTAGTGGGTGACTTTTTCCCATCATAGGCAAGGTGTTTGTTGGGAGCACAGTCTGAATGTGACTCATCATAAGGATGTGGTTTTCCTGAAAGTAAATTGAATATTCATCACAATGTACTGTATTTATAAACTATAAACAATAAATCCAATCAAATATATACTAATTTCAGATTCTAATGGCTAGGTGGTGCCACTGAAACATTCTCCAGTTGTCAAGTGCTGTATTATGAAGGAATTCAAATGTTTTCCCATCAAAATAAACATATCATCACGAAGCACATGTAATATTTG
Source organism: Festucalex cinctus (assembly GCF_051991245.1). Classification (NCBI taxonomy): domain Eukaryota; kingdom Metazoa; phylum Chordata; class Actinopteri; order Syngnathiformes; family Syngnathidae; genus Festucalex; species Festucalex cinctus. Next base: position 26,161,607 of record NC_135423.1, on the reverse strand, counting down.
TGATTTCTAAACATTACTGTCACAAATTAAGGGGAAGCTGACATTTTTTTAATTATTATTTTCTTACACTTTTCTGTTAGACCAGTAGACAACAAAATAGCACTGTTAAATAAATTCCTCATCCTCAAACATTTTTGACAAAATTTTGCTGATAATTTATTATACTGACACATAAAGTAAGATATTGACTCCATAATTTAATAACAATTTTCAATATGAGGTTCTCAGATTATGTACATGGCTTCATTCTACAAGGCGGCGCTTGATCGCTTGATCCTCTTTCCGGTAACACACACACACATTCATTTAATGGAAGTCGTGTCTTTAGTTATCAGCTTTCTACCAAAAAACAAAACAAAACACAACTATAAAAACTCACCTGAAATGAAATGATCCGTACAAACACGTAGGTGTTCTTCCGACAGCACCTTTGATCTGTTGATCGCAGCAATCCATGCTCGCCTTTGTCGTTCACTTTTCTGTTCTCCTGTCAACAAATTACCATAGGAATGCGATAAAAAAACACTTTTTTTTATCTCTTCCACCCCGGCTGTAATAATATCACACGTCGTAGGCATTATCACTTGATGAATTGTCAACAAGTGAGAGAATATACCGTGGAGCTAACACGTAGCAACACGAGCCTTCGAAAATGTCTGCCGGTAATGCATTGTGGGATATGCAGAAAAGGGCAAACCCCTCTATACTGGTACTGAAACAGTACCTTTACAAAAATCTAAAACATCAGCAAAAACAGGAATATTAAAACTGACAAAAGGACTTAACATTATTTTTTTATTTTGTATTATTTCAAAACAGTAGGATGTATCTGTTAAATAAATACAGTATAGTTGCTTTTTCTTCTGCTTCTCCGTGAAAAATATTTGCTCTTGTTACCAAACGTTTCTGAAATTGAAAATTGAAAAACCGCATGCGTGTTCTTTATAGTGTTGCACGGTGTACCTACCGGTACCAGTATTGTACCTCAATCTTTTCTCACATTTTCACTTAATTAAGTAAATAATGTTTGTTAGAAAGGTTCCAAATATTAACAGTTGTCATTATTATATTGTCTAGTTCCATGTTAAGAGTAGAGTAATGTCATTATATTTACCTCTCGTGACGCACACATTGCAATCTGGGTCACGTCCACTACTTGTTGCATAGCGGTTATTATGCAGTCAGATGCCACAGTGACACTAAATAGCGTTTAGTTACTTTATATTGTGTTTATTTGTCGCACTGGTTTGCCATTGTGTGCCTTAAGCTTCGACGTAGATTTGATTGACAGCTCGTTATGCACCTCGCTAAAGTCCGCTCCGTAACAAATTAAGTGTCTCAAACACCGTTTAACTACACGAACGTGTTCTCTTCCGTATGTTAGGCATTAGTAGAGAAGTGCACTAAAGTATAGTGTGCTTATTTGCTCGTTTTGTCTCTCTTTTCACGTCATGTCTGCCGTCAGTTGGGACATTATCCTCTCAATGGATGCCACTAATAAGTAACATCTACGGCCGTACACGGCTGCAATTACCCCGGGTTTTCACTGGTTGCGGTTGCGGTGCGGTTGCGGTGCGGTGCGTCTTGACTGCGTGCTCCGGACGGGTCAATTTTTTTGTCAATCCACACCGGCTCCGCACAGCTGCGGTCCGGCAGCTCCGTCGCCGCCCACTTCCCAACGTGTCTCGCGGGACCGCGCGCGCGCGATCATGTGGCATTTCACAACGACAAACATACAGAAAGTCTGCTCAACAGAGAAGCAGAAAGATATGAGATTCCATGCAGCATCCTTTTTTTGGTTGTCCTTGTAAAGTATATTAATAACGAGAGTCGGGTCAGTGCGGGTCCACTCTTTATTTCTGTCTTCCGCGTCCGGCTGCCGCTCAGTACGGCAAGCGAGACGGGCACAACAAGCAATCGCGAACATCAAACTCACAATACATTACAGTCCTTATAAAAAGGATGTGCCGTGTCATATATTATTTTGTGGTTTTCCACCTCCAATATAAACCTCTCCTCGTCCATGTTCGCTGGTGTCTAAACCGTGAATGAGCACATGGCCCGGCGACGCCCACGTCACGTTTTGATGAAAAACTTGCGAAATAGGAGCTGGCGAGTGTTTTATTCTGAAAGGTAACCGGAAATTTATTTTGAAACTGCGTCGGTCTTCCTGTCCCGCTCGATGTGTTTTGTGCTAGCTTGCCATTTGCCGGAGGCCTACCGCATGCGGCGTCCGGCAAAAATAGAAAATAGGCTATCCTTGCGGAAGGCTTGCGGCACGCCGCAAGCCTTCCGCAGTCAACACGCAACGCACCCGCAAGCGGTGGAAACTGCACCATTCGAATGAATGGAATCTAATTGCTTGCGTCGCCGGACCGCACTGCAACCGCACCGCAACCGCATCCAGTGAAAACCCGGGGTTAATGTTCAGTGATGTCATTTCGTTACGTGCATCATACTTTGAATAATGAGCTCATGTTTGGTGTGTTGTATAACTTTCTCGTGTGTTAGTAACTATTCATTGTGGACAGCTAAGATAGTGCTTGTTAATGTGAATTAGCAATGTTGCAGCCCAGTTATTATTTAGACAAGTACATCTGTGCCATTAAGTGATACAGTACAGTACAGTAGTGAGAGAATAGTGTGCCCATATACACACACGTGTCTATAAGTGTAAAACACATTAAACAGCAGAAAGTGGCAGCGGTCCACCGCAACAATGTCTGTTTAACCAAGTTATTCTTACTATTATTATAACCAAGTTATTTTACTCTACCTTTTTCTGCGTTGATTGGGGCATCCTAAGTGGCAGTAAACTACATGATGAAGTGTCTTTTGACAGTTCTCTTGTAGAGAGGAGTAGCATGATATTGCTGTTCTCGATTTAAGATCCTCAGCTTATCAAAACTGTCTATATGGTAACAATAACAATAATCATAATAAGGTCTACAAGAACTGTATGGTGTTCAGGAATGAATAGTTTTTCTCATGGAATTTTTTATTTTATTTTTTTTGCTGTAGTAATAAGTAATGCCACAGCTGATGCACATTTTGAATGACAGAGTTCCTCCTATTACTTCAAAATATAAAAATATAACATTTATAGAATAAAACTACAAGTATCCCAAATGCTATAAAAGGTAATGTCACATTGGCCCCCACATTTAACTCCCCCCGCCACCAACGTCTTATTGCAGATAGAAGGATGTAAAATGAAAAGTGCAGTGTGAGAATCCATTGTAAAGAACGGTTAGGGTTTGCATTATTCCAAAATTTGGTGCCAACATTTTAACTTTTACTGCAAATGAATATCGGCTTCAAATATCAGTTATCTGCCTCCTTGACTACCGATAATCGGAATCGGTATCGGCCCTGAAAAAAAGCATATCGGTCTATCTCTATTTAATACCTTTAATAATAGTTGTTTGTCCACTTGGTGAAAGCCAAATGTGTGTGCGGGAATGTGCAGATTTGTTAAAGAGATGGTAACTATTTTTCAGTTTGTTGATTATGGCTTAACTTCCACATTTCTTGATCAATTAAAACCATTCAAATTTTAAACTGTTCAGCGCATTCCCAATTTTTTTTTTTCAATTAAAAAAAATCAAAACACAATATTTTATATATATATATATATATATATATATATATATATATATATATATATATATATATATATAATATAATATAATATAATATATACGTCTGCATACCAACTGCCCCAGCCAATCAGAGCTGCCTGTCATCTCTCTCACTGTTGAGCTCAATTCACCGCCTTTTTTTTCCCGTGTACTCAAGGCTTGGCCTATCTATGACTATTACAAATACTACTACTGCTACTACTACTACTACTACTACTCCTCGTAGTACTACTACTTCTACGTTGGACAAATTAATGCGTACGCCTGGGATTCTCACACCACCGCCCACACAGAGCGGCGGCCATCTTGGCCAATTGATTAAGCATGCCTAGGATTCTCGTAGCACCGCCGACTCAGAGCGGCGGCCATCTTGGCCAATTGATTTGGTGGTGTCAAGATGCTTTCGGTGACCCTGCATGATTGGTGACGCGCATGCGCAGAAGATCCCGCCATCTTAGATCGCTAACTACGGCAACTCCGCTAGGACAAAACACCTTTATATGCCTGCGCGATAGTGCGTGTTCATAAAAACATGATACATCATTAAAAAAAAAAAATCTTAAATTCTTATGCATTATAAAGAAACTATATTAATTCTACAGGTTTTAAAGACGAACGTTTTACTTTTGACCCCATTACATTCCTAGTGAGTCTTCATTGTTATAATTTATGTTTCGTCTGCAGTATTTTTATTGTCTTTAGAGCCATATGTGGTAGGGCTGCACGATATTGGAAAAACATGCGATATGCGATATACTTGCTGAACATAGCGATATCGATATTATTGCGATATTTAACATGTACCTAAAGAAATTACATTTTTATAACCTAATGAAAGAAAAACATTTTTCATGTGGCAAAATAAGCAACCTTAATGTAATCTTAGTTAATTAATTGTAATTATGTCTTGATAATTTTCAACTATTGAATGGCGATGCACATTTTAGTTAGCATCTGACTGGTCAAATTCATATAAAAAGCATAAAATTCCATATAAAACTTATTGCATGCCTTTGCGATATGCATATTGCAAGGGCCAATATCACGATATCGATATTTTTTCGATATATTGTGCAGCCCTAATATGTGGCCAATATCATAGGATAGGTTTTGAGAGTGGGTGAGGCAGGGGGGTCATTTAAAACACACACACCGCAGACTTACTGTAAAGTACAACAATGCAGACTCACTATAATGTAATGAGGTCAAAAGTAAAATGTTCATCTTATAGGATTAAAAATTACTTAGTTACTTTAAAATGCATCAATAATCTTTGTTTCTTCATGTTGTATCGAGTTTTCACGAACGCGCACTATCGCGTACGCATATAAAGGTATTTCGTGCAGGGTCACCGATAGCGTCTTGACAATGCCCTTGGGAAGCAATTGGGACACAAAGGCGAGTGGCCCTGTACTTCCTTTTCTCCGTGAACAGGCGGAGTCACATGACTAGTAGGAAATGCGAAAAAAAAGTGTTTCCATTAAAATTTTGCGAAGTACTTCCATTTCAACACGTCTCAAAAACACCTCAGGAAATCATAAATCTGAGGCTAATGGAAACGCACCTATTAAGGTGAATAGTGCCACCCAGCCTATCAATTGTGTTTACTCGCTACTCACTCCGCATCAATTGACTATTCTGAAATGGATTTGCCTTGACTTGGTGAGCAGATTGACCAATCAGTTGTTAGGACCTGCCCACCAAACTTTGATGGCCGAGTTTGACAGATAAAATAAATTCACGAAACACCGTAATACAATGACCATGAAATAATAAATAAATAAATAAATAATCATAGGGAATTTAATTAATGGCACATTTAATTAATAAATGACACAATTAATTCATGACACTTTTATTTAATTATTTAATGGTGCATTTATTTATTTAATGTTGGCACTTTTGGTCCTCCATAGGACCATCTTAGAATTTATTTTATTCATTTTTATTTATTCATTTATTTATTTAAACCCAAATGAGCAGAATAAACAGTTTAATTGTTTGAACTATTTTTCCCCCGAAATGATAAAGGATATTTAAAACGTTTTTTGAAACAATAAGAATACTCGCGGATTAACTTACAAAGTCATAACTTTTTTTTTTGTGTGTCCGGAAATATAACTTTTGACCTTGGTGGCGGTCGCACATGAGGTTGGCGGGCAACCAGTTTTGTGTCTGTCGATTTTGATCATTTACCTTCCTTCAATGTCTTTTCATTTCTGACTAAACTAACTGACGTTGGAGGAATACTTCACTAAACAGGCAGCATCATTTCCTTTCAGGTAAGATGATGACTTATCTCAGATCGGCTCCTATTTATATTTAAGCAACGCTAGCATTTCGCCTCCATGCTAATACTCATGCCAGGAATCCTAGCAATCAGTGAACTGTTCATAAACTTGTTCTAACTAGTTTGACGTCACTCACGTGTAAACTCAAATTTAAACACTGACGTACAAAACTTTTGTTCCACTAAACAAAATATTTTTTTATTCGTGTAGTTTGGTCAGCCTGTGGCAGCCTGAAATCATGCCATCCAGAGCCAGACGCACAGCCAGACACAGAGCCATACAGACCAGCCTCTACGATACTCATGACAAGCCTCTCAAGAGCTCGGCCGATCTCGTCGACGGATACCTGCAGGATGACCGCTGCTTCTCGGACTTGTCGGAGCTCCTCAGCGTGCCCTCTCATAGTAAGTTACAGCTAGGAGCCACCTGGTGGACAAAGGAGTAGAAAGTACCTTTGAAATTTGGGAGGAAAGTAAATATTTACACAAAAAATTCTGTAAATATTCTCTATTAAAGTACAGATGCATGCAAATTTGTCACTACTACATTACATTGACTACTGGGCATTTGTATGTATGCATTCTTTGCCTTGTCAGGGCTCTCCACTAACTTTTCCACTACTAGCTAGGGCTGGGACAACGCGTCGACGTCATCGATGATGTTGACGCAAAAAATACGTCGACGCAATAAATGCACGTCGATGTGTCACTTTTGGCGCCATCGCGCAATGTCTGGGCCACCAAATATATGTTACCTTGCAGACAAAACACAGGGTGCAAAAAAAACAAAAAAAAGCAGAACGTACAATGCACGTATATTGTGCACAATTACAGTGTAGCAATGGAGGGCAACGATCGTTGTGGTTTGCGGATACCCGGAAGACATCACAAGCAAGCTACGTGTACTGGCAGGGGCCGGGTCAAATTTGGAGAAAGTGTGTTTTTTTTTTTTTTTTTTTTTTTTTTTTTAAATTGTCAAAGTGTGAAGCAAGCTAGCAATGACACAATATAATGATGGGTCTATTGTTTCTAATAGATAGATGCGGAAGCTGAGAAGCAGAATTGCCTCCTTTTTCTTCCGTTGTGCGCAGCGCGACGGGATACAGTTATTGAATCAAAAAATAGCAGCGACCGCAGCATCGAGTAGCAGCGAGTCCGGGGAGAAGAAACAACCTCGTAATAAGACGTCCGAAGTATGGAAGTACTTTACAACTAAAAATGCAAAGTACTTGGCATACCATAAAAGCACAACCGCGATTAAGAGGAGGCACCCGGGAGCTTCTTGTGTGGAGATGACTTCGTAAGTTTTCAACTTTTTTTTTCTTTCCTTGTTGGCAATGAGTAACCCCGTCATTCTTCCGAAATGCACCACATAACTTGTGTTCCAGCCTCGCACACAGGACATGTACCCACTGCCCACTTTAACACACGCAAACACACAGCCCTCACACACTCGCTTGTTGCTGACATTTTTTTTTTAAATTGACACAGACACACACTCTTCAAATACACGGAAACTTTTTTTTTTTTTTTTTTTAAATTTCTGTCTATTCATAAACAAGCAAGATCCACGCCATATGAAAGGCTTTTTTCAGTGACTGGAAATATAGTCAACAAAAAAAGGGGCAAGCCTGACAGCTGAGCATGTTGAGATGCGAACATGAGATGCGAACATCCACTCCAACACAACACATGACTACAACACACACACACCTGAGCAGATGCACACAGAAAGCGTGAGAGTGGTGGTGGAGCTGTGTCGTTTTGAAAATTGCAGCCGTCACCACTGCTGTTAGTTTTTTGTTTTATTTAAATGTTAAGATTTTGGTTTAGATTGTGGCTTTTGCAGTTTTAGTTATTAAAAGAGAGCTTTATTTTATTATTTCTTTATTGTAGGATTCCATTGCACTAGAGCTGTGTGCACTTTGTCGTATTGTTCAATAAAATTCATTTTTGAACTTGAATAAAAATATATTGGAAAGAAGAAAATTGTGTTTTACTCATGGAGATAAATTAGCATTAATTGCTATAGAGGTCAAATTATAGGGAGATAATAGATAATCGAATTGAATCGCATTTAAAAGTGAATCATTAGATTCATCGATGCATCGAAAAACTATTTTCTAGATTAATCGATTACAAATACAATCGTTTAACCCAGCCCTACTACGAGCACTAGTGCGAGTAACATTTTTAGTTGCTCGCACAGCACAGGATTTGGTCGCACCATTTTTTGTGGAGGTGCAGAATGACCTTAGGCATACGCAACTCGATATATTTGCAAAATATTTCATTGGAACATGAGGTTTGCCTGCAACAGCAGTGGCTATCAAAGCAAGTCAATAATTTTGTATAACTTAACTCATATCAACATTATTTTGTGTAGCTTATTAAAAATACTTTTTTTTTTTTTTTCTTTTCCTTCACCTGCTCCTCGGCTGTCCTCGCTCCGAAGCTTCGAGATTTCACCAGCTAGACAGTTAACGACAGTTCCAAATAACCAGACTTCGTTTTCCTTTTGTGCTGTTAATTTGAACAATGGCCTCTGACCATTACCCTCTTTAGGTCGTCGTAAAACTAGAAAATAAAATAACAAACAATGTAATATTAGCTAACTATACACAACACACTTTCATGCTAGTAGCTAGTTACATTGCACATTCAACAATCTCTAAATGTCCTAATTAACTAAAATAAATCTAGTGTTTTTATATGGACATCGCATGTACTTGTGGATAATTCTTGTCCAAAGCAACAACACAAATAAGATCCAACAGTCTGTGTAACAATGAACGTGTTGGCGTTTCGTGCTGCCACATTGGAGTGGTGCGGTGTCTTTTTTTTTACTCAACAAAAACATTAAACCCATCAACCACAGGAGGGCGCTTAAAGACAAATTCAAACTAAAACTTCTGACGGGCAGAATAATCCGCATCGTTTGATTAGGCACCATCCATCCGCTGGCCTCCTTTACCACCATCATTCTCATTTTGTTTTAGAAAATAATCCACAATAGACCGCTTCATTTTTTTTTAAATTCGCTGCCGCTTTTCCCTGACCCCCGCACGGCCCGCTACCACACCACAACCGCCTCCATTGCTTTTCCGTTAAAGGAGGTGCACAGCGGGAAGGGGGCGGGATCATTTGAACTCTCCAAGCCAAGCTTGCATTCCCCAATGCATGCGGATCTGCCATAAAATTTCACGAGTGGCAAGTCACGCCAACATGGAACCATATTTACAATTTAATATGGACCACCATAAATGAAATATTGAGATTCACGACAGGTGTCGGTACCATATGTGTTCGGCCTGCCAGATCCATTCGGGGGCCTTCGCGTCTGGTCGGCGCTTGCTGATGACGTCAGTACAGCAAGCGAGCAGTGTCAAATGTGTTCACGTTGGTTTGGTGTCCGAATTTTGCGGTTCACGTATCACAATACATCACAAAAACAGTCGTAATAATTATAGGAAAACATTAGCACGTCAACTGACAATATTTCGTCCCATCGCAGTTTTACTTTTTTGCATTTATGTGCTATTTTACCTCCATTTTTTATATTTATTTTATCTAATGTATTTTTTCAATCTATTTCATTATTTAGTCAATCTTAAAGTATCCTGCTTTTATACTTACGTTTATTTACGTTTTGCAATCTCAGCCCATACATTTTGTTATTTAAATGACATCTTTAATATTTTCTTGCCAATGTCACCTCAGAGGTGACACTGCACTATGAGTTGCGGAGGGTCGTGCGTATTGCAGAAAATAATTACCATGATGATGATAATAAAATGATGGAATTATTGCCTGAGATGTGACATTTCCTCACCAATATGTTCTGTACTCAGCCTCAGGTTATTAGGTAACTACGAATTTATTTGTAACCTTCATGTGTGTGCATGTGTGTCTCATGGACTATTGATATAAATATTAATCAAAGGTAATGGCCTACTACCGTAAAGTCGAAACTCATAAGTTAACTTCATCAACTACAGTAGCACATTTTACTTTTTCTTGAAAGATGTCAAATGCATTAACAAATCAATGAATGACACATGAATGAATGAATGAATGAATGAATGCACAACTTTTCTTTATATGTTCAGTATTTTTTTCCTTCCACAAAACAACAACAACAAACAAGTCTGAAAGGGTTTCACGGCAAACATTTAATCCTACACAAGGGAAGACGAGAGATCAATACATTAGAATAGCCACGGTGAGATGTAATTGATTGATGATGATTGATGAATGATTTTGACGCGTTACGAATCCTTGCCTTTTGGGTCGCCGAACAGTTTGATCCAGTAGTGCGGCTGTGATAAGTCCCATTAGATAAATAATAATACATTTCTTCGTAAAAAGCGTCAATGTTTTCCCTCCAACGACTGGAAAGTTGCCTCACCAATCACAATCGTCGACATCTTAGCCAATCCTGTAGCGTAAAACGTCTCAGCCAATCCTGTAGCGTAACGTCATCTGTAGGCGAAGGACCCCGAATGGATCTGGCAGGCCGAACACATATGGTACCGACACCGGCTTGCGAGTCGCGAAGCTACTTGTGAATGGAGAAGTCTGCCGCTGGCGCTCTCATTCAAGTTAATGGGGACACACGACCACGATTTTTTTTTTAACCACAAACATTACAAATCCATCCAAAAGTACATTTTAAATTGTAAATATAGTTCAGCGTTGTTGTAAAAGATTATTACATTGATTGTATGTACCGTATTTTTATGACTTTGGTGAAGACCGGCGGGCGCCTTTGGTTCTCTCGTGCAAACAAGGAAATGGGCGTTCACATTGCTCTATGCGTTGCTGTCTGTCAATCAGATGACGGGTGACGACGGCGCCTCTTGTACCCCGACGACCGGCGCTGCAGAACCACTGCTGAAAGGGTTCTAAACAGCGGTTACAACGGAACCGCTCGGCCCCGAAAGAGTCCCATGGAGGTATCCGGGGACAAAAAATGCCGCTTCCGTGTGGAACCGGTCCGGTGGAAAAGCGCCATATTACATATGTTTGTATGTAAAGCCTAATTTATGCCTCCACGTTTGCTCTCGCGTCGATGAGCGCCGTCGATCACATGATCGACGCGAGCCATGAATTTTAAAGCCTAATTTATGCCTCCACGTTTGCTCTCGCGTCGATGAGCGCCGTCGATCACATGATCGACGGCGCTCATGAATTTTAAGTGCCGCGTCGCTCGTGGCCGGCCGACGTGCACACGTCGCCAATCCTTCGACGCACGTCGATGGCGGGGCGTCGCTCGCTTCTGATTGGTCAGTTTAGTCACATGCTGTGACGGCATTTCCCCCGGAGTTTCCGCAAGACCGCCATTTTTAAAACAGAAAACATGGATGCGGTCGGAGAGCGTCTTTGTGAAGAGGTGCGCAAATACATACATTTGTACGACGCAAAGTCAAAACACTATAAGGACACACAAATGGCAGCAAACTCCTGGCGTGAAATTTCCGTGGCGGTAGGGTTGGAGTTGCCGGCGTGCCAGCGAAAGTGGAAAGTGATTCGTGACAAATTCGTCCGCATCAAGAAGCGTTTGGGCGGGAGGAGTGGAGACGCCGGTGGTAACAAAGTCCCTGACTTGTACTTTTTCCTGTCGTGGCTGTCTCCCCATATTCGACATCGGGAGTCTGAGTCAAATTTCGACGATGAAAAGGTAAGCATTTGTGGATACCGTGTCATACATTTGGTTCCGAATCAGCACGTTGTTGTGGTTGTTATTGTACGTGTGGGTGGCGGCGGGGTAGTTTCTATTGTCGGGCATAAACACCCGCTAGAACATTGTAGCATGCACTTTGGAGACGATGGAAGCGCGAAACTGCCAAAATGGAGTCTTGTGCGTTGTTAAAACGAAGTAGTTTTTACGGTTCTATTACGTGCAGTGCATGGTTTTAGTTCATTGTTTCCCCAGAATTCCATGTGAATGCGCATGCGCAACTCAACACGTAGTGGTATGATTGGGAAAAATTACTAACCTTTTAGTATTTCGCTTACATTTTATTGATGTGTTATAAGAAAGTTTAGTCCACAGTGACAGTTCCACGCTTCTGTAGTAGACAAGCAACTTTGAAGTCAGAAATGAGTAAACACAGGAACTGAATGGATATCTCACAGCACCCGTGGGATTGGGCTGGAGCTAGAGCTTCGTCACTATTATTATTGTTATTATTATTATTACAGAATTATTATATGGTATCTTTGTTTATCACAACTGAGCAACACATGAATAAACTGTAAATGTTTCAAATTGTTTCTGCAGCACACATCAACCCACGCCAAAGGTCCAGAAGACCCATCCGAAGGTGGGGCTACACCACGGCTGGCTACACCACGGCTGGCTACGCCACGGCCACTGCCAGGCTCCTCCGATTTGCTCTACGATTTGCAGCCTCACTACAACAGCTCACAGGCCAGCTGCCATCTGCAGAACAGTCATGACCGCAGCAGCCCCCATCATGACCGCAGCAGCCCCCAGTACACAAGTCATGACCGCAGCAGCCCCCAGTACACAAGTCATGACCGCAGCAGCCCCCAGTACACAAGTCATGACCGCAGCAGCCCACAGTACACAAGTCATGACCGCAGCAGCCCCCAGCACATTGGTACTCAACTCACAAGCCCTCGGCCCAACGAGCCACACCTCACCAGTCCTTGCTCCAGCAGCCCATGGCCCAACAGCTCTCAGTCCAGCAACGCGTCGTCCAGCAGCCCTCAACCCAGCACCTCAACTGGCAACACTGACCATCAGCTACATCCTCTCCAATCACCACCACACACCACAACACTGAAGAGGAAGCGCCGAGATGACCTGTTGAAGGACCTTGAGGCTAGAAGGAAAGTGATGGAGGAGCGGCTGCTAGCCATAATGGACGAAAGTCATCGATTTGGTTCACATGTGGGTGACCTTGTAAGAAGACTGCATGAGAAACAGAGGGGAATGGCTATGAGGGAGGTCGCAAGTTACCTTTATAGTTTGATGGAGTAACTGCCCTTTTTTTTTGTGCCTTATGTCATTTTGTTGTTTGTTATGCATGCAAATACTTTTTGGCTACAAATTGTTTTGTTGTGTTTTCCATTTTCTTTCCATTTCAGGTGCTACTTATTGCACAATTTTTGGCACAGACGTGCCACCATAATAAAAGTAAACATTATCAAAAAGAGTGGTTACGTTTTCATCCTGACCTTAAACATTTAGAATCTCTATCTGTTTCCGCCATACAGCCGTGGAATGTTCTATAACGCCTCAACAACTGAGGTTTGCTGTTAAGCGAATAATCCATTAATAGCTTTGACAATTATTTTTTGTAATGATTTGCTTTACCACTTAACTAAAAATCATAACACCCTCACGCATCACAGTTTGTTTACTTTTTGGCACTATTACATTTTTTTAAAACATAGTGCTCTTCAAACTCCACTACTCTCCAAGTATTTAACAATTTCTTTGTAGGCAGAACATTATGCACAATGTACTTAAACTGTTCTTGGATACCATTTAAGCAAAACGTCTAAGATTTTGTAAACAATGAGGTTTCGGATTGGAAAGCATTTTCCTTCCATTATTTTTATGTAGCCCTTCTATAGCGATACCCACTCTTTATTAATCGCTAATGTCTCCATCGCAATACAAAAAAAATAGAGATGGAGTTCCTCCTTGCGCAACTTTTTTTTTTTTTTATATGGGCACCTTTATTTCAAAATATGGCACTAGTGTTTTTCAGTAAAATAGCAAAAAGAAGTGAGCACTCTGTGTTTATTTACAACAATGAGTAAAGACAGTTGTTTTTACACATTGATATCTCCACTTCAACTGTCATTTCAACTGTCCACGCTGAATAACATCCTGTTGCCAGGGCACCTTGCCAACGTCAGAGGAAAAGAAGTCTGTTAGATTTGTTCTGGCTGCTATGGCTGGTCTTGTGGAGCGTGCCCTGGACAACTCATGAGGTCGAAGGTCTTGTAGGCCATTATTCCCAGCCACCATTCTGCGCCACTCTCCTTCTTGGGAGCCTGCGCCAGTCTCAACATCCACAAATGATGGTGGGATGTATCGGCTGGGACCAGCATTGTTTTCGTCAGTGTATGTCAGGAAATTGTGCAGCACCACACAGGCCTTGACGACGGCAACAGCTTTGACTGGAAGGCATTCCAGCGTCCTTCCGAGAATACGCCATCTTGCAACCAGAATCCCAAAAGTATTTTCAATTACTCGTCTAGCTCTGGAGAGACGGTAATTGAATACCTGTTTTTCAACAGGCAGATTTGTCCCTGTAAGCACAGAAGAGTTTCATGGTAACTGATATATTGGTGACTTAACACTTGTACCCAATCATTATATATTGTGTACTTTTGTTGGTTAGCACATGACAACCTGCGTTGTAGTTAAGTGAAATGTAGACATGTAACTGGCGACAAGACAAATAATACAGGGACATAAACGATTAAAGACAATGTGTGTACAATACATCATGGTCACCTACCAGGATAGGGACGCATAAGGTTCTTATGCAGGGGAAAGGCAGCATCACCGACAATGACATGGGGCACCTTCAATTCCGTTCGTGGGAGATTGGCCGGTGGAGGAAAGTTGGCTTCATCCCGCAGGAGCATTGAACCAAACTTGCTCTCTCTAAACACACCTCCATCACTCTCACGACCGTAGGCTCCGACATCCACGGTCGTGAATCGGTAACGTGCATCACAGGTGGCCATTAAAACAATGGAATGATTTCCCTTGTAGTTATAGTACGTGCTTCCTGATCGTGGCGGGGCCCGAATGTTCACATGTTTCCCGTCCACGCTACCAACACAATTAGGGAAGTTCCACAACCTCCAGAAATCCACCGCGATTGCTTCCCATTGCGCTTCAGTCGGCCGAGGGAGGAATTCAGGCTGCAGCGCTCTCCACAATGCAGTGCAAACTTCCATTACAATACCCGAGACGGCGCTCAGGGAAACACGGTAGCTCGAGGCAATTGCCTGTTGGCTTCCACCACTAGCCAAAAACCTCAGTGCTATGGCAAGTCTCTCCTCCAATGTTATCGGCGTCCTATGCGTGCTTTGGTGTGTAATTAGAGGACGCAGTCGACACACCAAATCATCGAACTTCGTTGTGCTCATCCTGAAATACACGAAATGCATTTCTTCGTCCATGTTGCGAAGGTGTCTGATTAAATTGGCGAATTCCCCATGGCTTGCACGACTTTCATTTAGTGGCCGTACACACCACCTACGCCTACGCCGCTGCCTTCCTGATAAAATTAAACGAAGGATCTGCTCATCGAGTTCTAGAAGTTGTAGCAAACCATGCTCCACACTCGCCATGTTTTCGCTTCTGTTCTGGAAACGAAAGACGACTTACGGAATTTGGAATCTCCTAGCCAGTACCAGCCGTAGCGACACCCCCGAGTGAAACTACAGCCCATTGTCAAAACAATGTGATGTGTATTGCGCACAAGTCGGAAGGCAAACGCACGAGCGGAGCTCCAACGTGACGCCTCGACGCGAGCCTCTCGCACAAGCATACTGAGGCCTTAAGTGCTGCGTCGCTCGTGGCCG
Source organism: Festucalex cinctus (assembly GCF_051991245.1). NCBI lineage: Eukaryota > Metazoa > Chordata > Actinopteri > Syngnathiformes > Syngnathidae > Festucalex > Festucalex cinctus. The sequence goes on along the minus strand of NC_135423.1, from coordinate 26,146,094 downwards.
GCCGACGTGCACACGTCGCCAAACCTTGGACGCACGTCGATGGCGGGGCGTCGCTCGCTTCTGATTGGTCCATTCGATGGCGTTTTTTCTTTTTTTTTCTCTCTCTCTCCCCGCCCCCCGCCCAGATAGTTTCCGTGAAGGCAACTGGCGGCGCAAATCGACTTCCCTGCTCGGAGACGACGGCTGTGCATGTGGATATGTGCCTGGGACGAGAGGCGGAAAACAACAATAACAAAAAATAAAAAAATAAAAAACTGTGTTCGCTAAGCGCACGGCTGTTGTGTTTTGGCGAGTTTACGGCCGACACCGGTGCAAATTGGCAATAATTAATTGCCACGGTGATGAACTTACTCTTCCCCCCGGCTTTGTTTCGTGTTTCTGAATTAAATTGAACTTCCTGAATCCGTCATAAAATGCAGAGGAATCGCCACTCTGTGGCGGCCCAGCCATAGCGACAGCGGGACTTGGTGTGAAACTCCAGCAGACACCGATGTGTATTGCGCACAAGTCGGAAGGCAAACGCACGAGCGGAGCTCCAACGTGACGCCTCGACGCGAGCCTCTCGCAGAAGCATACTGAGGCCTTAAGTTGTAGTCTGCACGGTGTGCGTATACACGTATGCTGTGCCGATCAGGAAGTAGCCAGCCAATCACATTGCAGCGGGTCATGTTTCACTCAAATACTATTGGATTGAGTCGGCGCGCTCTTGTTGCTAGTACGGGAGAACCAGCGGAGGACACAGCGACTTTGAATGTACGTTTTAAACATAGTGCAGAGGGAGCATTAATGCACGAGCGGCATTTTTGTTCTCTAGCACGCACTTGAAAGTTGACCGCATTTGCGAGTGAAATGCTCGCACTGTTGAGCCCTGCTTGTTTTGGGATTGTCTCATGGGGGAAGTTAACCTTTTAAAAAAAAAAAAAAAAAAAAGCTGTGCTGTACCACACTAAACATGGACCAGAGGAAGCAAATGAGATTGCTCTATCAGGAGATTAGAAAGACAAAGGCAAAGGCTTTAAGAAGATACTAAAGAACATAATGCACATTTAACAGAAGTGGGAGGCAGCAAGTCACATACAGTGACCCCCTACGAAAGCATAAGTTCTGAAGAGAAGTCAAGGGAAAATGGTGCCGAGGTTGACATCTATAATCTACATGTTTCATTAAGTATTTAAGGAATGTGTTTCAATACAATTTGTTCGTTATTTTTGTGACCAATGTTAACATGATGACGTCTGTGCTATTAGATATACCGTCCCAGTCTGGAATGTCCGATATGGACTATGCTCGCGAAAGCCAAAGTTTTCCCGACATGCCCGACATGCCAGAGCTCAGCGCGGGGCGCAAAGTCCCGCTGCCGCCGGAGCTGGTTGAGCAATTCAGCCGTATCCTTCTGATTGATAATGGAAGTTTGATGAAGAAAACTGGATTTATATTTAAGTTACACACTTTTTATTTATTTATTTTTTCTGCTCTCAAGTAGGAGGTTTGGGATGTGTCAGGACAGTGTAAATAATAAATAGATATCCTAACAATCAATAAATCTGGTGTAAATATGCTACATTTCACATGTATGGAACATTTAATATGATTATGCTACAATGGGCTTTTTTTTTTTTTTTTTTTTTTTTTTTGTAAATGAAGACATCCATGTTTTCCCTTAACATAATACGCAGGTATGCAGTTCAACTGCATGATGGGAGTTTTTCCTGAGATTTCTCGAGCATGGCTCACGATTGACAATAACATTTTCATGTGGAATTATGAGGACGGGTGAGTACAATTGCATCAGTGAGTGACGGAAAGGTGCAACTGATATGTGATTTATTTGTGGTAATATGCCTCAAAGTGGAGACGTGGCCTACTTTGATGGCCTGATCGAAATCATTGTGGCAGTCGGGCTGGTGAAACCAAAACCAGGTATGTGTGCACTGCACAGTCCAATTGCCTGTATCTGTGACCTTTTTCAATAAGGTGCTAAATTTTTGTATTTCCCCAGGAATTTTACAGCCTTCCATCCATTACCTTCTTGTGTTGGCTACGTGTGTGGATGTATCCATCCTGGGAGTGATCTTCCCAAAAGGCCAAGCCGGTGAGTTTGGAATGTTGTAAGGCCTTTATCGGAAGGAAACCCTTTAATTGTTCCATTATAGGTTCACTCCACGGTTATCAGAATTGTGTGTATATTTTGGGGGAAATTCAAGTAACTTCTCACCTTTTTAAAGCATGTAATAATTTTCACATATTTAGGTTTCCCAGGTTTCTTGATACATAGACAAAGGATAAAGAATTTCAACAAGCTTAATATCTAATTCTCACACTCAGTTTTAGGGGCTGTCACTGGCAAATGCAAAGTATGACAATTTGAAAAAGTTACCAGTAAAAAAATCCGGATTTAAAAATGTCAAATTAGATCTTTTTTTGATAAAATTCCAACTTTAGTCATGTATGTAACATGAGGACCTTTTTTTTTTTTTTTGCTCGTAAAATTATATACCTTTAAAAATCTAAAATTAGATTATTATTTTTTTCAATGTATTTATTGGCTTTTTGTTTCATAATGCAGAACACAAACCCAAATAGACCAAAACATCATAACACTACACACACATTCTTCCCAAACCTGGAGATCCGTACCAATATCACCCATGTCCGCACACATGCATATGCAATAGGGCTGGGTTAAACGATTATATTTGTAATCGATTAATCTAGAAAATAGTTTTTCGATGCATCGATGAATCTGAACGATTCGCTTTTAAATTCAATTTGATTCGATTATCGATTATCTCCCTATAATTTGACCTCTATCGCAATTAATGCTAATTTATCTCCATGAGTAAAACACAATTTTCTTCTTTCCAATATATTTTTATTCAAGTTCAAAAATGAATTTTATTGAACAATACGACAAAGTGCACACGGCTCTAGTCCAATGGAATCCTATAATAAAGAAATAATAAAATAAAGCTCTCTTTTAATAACTAAAACTGCAAAAGCCACAATCTAAACCAAAATCTTAACATTTAAATAAAACAAAAAACTAACAGCAGTGGTGACGGCTGCAATTTTCAAAACAACACAGCTCCACCACCACTCTCACACTTTCTGTGTGCATCTGCTCAGGTGTGTGTGTGTTGGAGTCATGTGATGTGTTGGAGTGGATGTTCGCATCTCATGTTCGAATCTCATGCTCAGCTGTCAGGCTTGCCCCTTTTTTTGTTGACTATATTTCCAATCACTGAAAAAAGCCTTTCATATGGCGTTTCATATGGATATTGCTTGTTTATTAATAGACAGAAATAAAAAAAAAAAAGTTTACGTGTATTTGAAGAGTGCGTGTCTGTGTCAATTAAAAAAAAGTGTCAGCAACAAGCGAGTGTGTGAGGGCTGTGTGTTAAAGTGGGCAGTGGGTACATGTTCTGTGTGCGAGGCTGGAGCACAAGTTACGTGGTGCAGTTTGGATGAATGACGGGGTTACTCATTGCCAACAAGGAAAGAAAAAAAGTTGAAAACTTACGATGTCTTCTCCACACAAGAAGCTCCCGGGTGCCTCCTCTTAATCGCGGTTGTGCTTTTATGGTATGGCAAGTACTTTGCATTTTTAGTTGTAAAATACTTCTATTCTTCGGACGTCCTATTACGAGGTCGTTTCTTCTCCCCGGACTCGCTGCTACTCGATGCTGTGATCGCTGCTATTTTTTGATTCAATAGTATCCCGTCGCGCTGCCCACAACGGAAGAAAAAAGGGAGGCAATTCCGCTTCTCATCTTCCGTGTCATCTATCTATTAGAAACAATAGACACATCATTGTATTGTGTCATTGCTAGCTTGCTTCACACTTCGACAATTAAAAAAAAAAAAAAAAAAACTCCACACTTTCTCCATTTTTGACCCGGCCCCTGCCGGTACACGTAGCTTGCTTGTCATGTCTTCTGGGTATCCGCAAACCACAACGATCGTTGCCCTCCATTGCTACACTGTAATTGTGCACAATATACGTGCATTGTAGGTTCTGCTTCTATTTTTTCTTCTTTTTTTTTTTTTTTTCTTTTTTTTTTTGCGCCCTGTGTTTTGTCTGGCGGGCGGCACGGTGGTCTAGTGGTTAGCACGTCCACCTCCCAGTTCTGAGGACTCCGGTTCGAGTCCAGGCTCTGGCCTTCCTGGGTGGAGTTTGCATGTTTTTCCCGTGCCCGCGTGGGTCTTCTCTGGGTACTCTGGTCTCCTCCCACATTCCAAAGACATGCATGGCAGGTTAAATGGGCGCTCCGAATTGTCCCTAGGTGTGCTTGTGAGTGTGGATGTTTGTTTGTCTCTGTGTGCCCTGCGATTGGCTGGCAACCAGTCCAGGGTGTCCCCCGCCTACTGCCCAGAGCCAGCTGAGATAGGCGCCAGAACCCCCTGCGACCCTTGTGAGGAATAAGCGGTCAAGAAAATTGATGGATGGATGGATGTTTTGTCTGCAAGGTAACGTATATTTGGTGGCCCCAAAAGTGATGCATCGACGTGCATTGACGTCGACGCGTTGTCCCAGCCCTAATATGCATATATGCGAACATGGCGTGCATATTTGCAAAATTTTCATATACAGATACAGTCAATACGATACACGCACACCCCCACACATGACATTATGTGCACACCTACATCCCTGCATACATAATAAATAAATATATATATATATATATATATATATATATATATATATATATATAAGAAACAGTACCCTAAAAGTGTCTTGTCCCTATTTTTCAGATGAAATGATGGTAATATATGGTTCCCAAAATTGTTGGAAGTCTCTCAGTTTGCCTCTGGCAATATACGTCAGTCTTTCCAGTCCAATACACTCGTGAGTTCCTTTCTCCATTGTTTCAAAGAAGGTGCTTCCATTTTCTTCCAGTTCAAGGCAATAATTCTTCGTGCATGCAAAAGTCCAAAATCCAATACTTTCACCTTTTTGGTACAGATAAAGTCCTTAGGATATATCCCCAGTATACAAAGCTTAGGGCACAGTGGTACTTTGATTCTAAATACTTCTGACATAGCATTAATGACATCCTTCCAGAATTGTTTTATCTTTAAACAGTCTCACATACAGTGAATAAGAGTTCCTTTATATTCTTGGCATACATGTATCAGGGATATTGCCTGACATAAGATTAAGTTTTTCAGGTGTCATATAAACTCTTGTTAACCATTTGTATTGTATTAATTTTAATCTTGTATTAATTGTTTGTGTTTGCGCTTTCAAGAAAGCCCTATTCCAATCTGATTCCTCTATGTCATCATGCAAATCCCTTCTCCATGTATTAAGTTTATCTTTGGCAGAGTCCTTGGAGTTTGTCATAATCAGATTATAAAATTTGGACAACAGGCCTTTCGATTCCTTGTGTTCCCACTTGCTCAATTGGTGTTAATTTCGGTAAATGAGGAATTCCCTTAAACATTGATGATAGAAAATTCTTAACTTGCAGATATTTATAAAAATGTTTTTGAGGAATTTGATATTTTTCAGGTGGCACGGTGGCTGAGTGATTAGCACGTCCTCCTCCCAGTTCTCAGGACTCTGGTTCGAGTCCAGGCTCCGGCCTTCCTGGGTGGAGTTTACATGTTTTTCCCGTGCCCGCGTGGGTCTTCTCCGGGTACTCTGGTCTCCTCCCACATTCCAAAGACATGCATGGCAGGTTAATTGAGCGCTCCGAATTGTCCCTAGGTGTGCGTGTGAGTGTGGATGGTTGTTAGTCTCTATGTGCCCTGCGATTGGCTGGCAACCAGTCCAGGGTGTCTCCCGACTACTGCACAGAGCCAGCTGAGATAGGCGCCAGCACCCCCCCGTGACCCTTGTGAGGAATAAGCGGTCAAGAAAAGGGATGGATGGATGGACGGATGATATTTTTCAGATAAATCATTGAAAGTAAGCAATTCTCCATTATTGTGCAAATCTTTAATTGCATGGATACCTTTCGTTTTCCATAATTTAAATCCTCCATCTTCTCTGCCAGGTATAAACCGATCATTATGCCATAAAGGAGTAAACTGAGACTCGTTCAAGGAAGTTCCCACATGTGCATGTATTGTGTGCCATATAATAATAGTATTCCTCAAGAAAGGATTTTTAGTTTTGTTTCTTCAATTTATGCAAATGTGCTGAATAAAGATAATTGCATATTGGCAATTCTGGAATACATTGTTGTTCAATATTAACCCAAGATGTTAATGTTTTCGTGTCAAAGTAATGAGAGGCTGATACCAGCTGTGCCACCATGTAATACCACTTAAATTTGGGATTCGGAGACCGCCTCTTTCATAAGGCATATATAATAACTTAAGACGTAATCTTGCTTTTCTATTGTTCCAAATGAACTGTCTAAATACCTTATTTAAGTTACCAAAAAAGGAAGACTGTAAAGGTAAAGGAAGTGTCTGAAAATCATACAGAAATTTGGGTAAAATTGTCATTTTTATATTTACTCTCCCTATCATGGAAATAGGTAAGTTAGACCATCGGTTCAGCAATTCTATGACCTCTTCTACCAAGGGGTTATAGTTTGCAGGAACTATTTTGTTTATATCCGGAGTAATTGTAACTCCCAAATATTTAAAGCCATCGTTAGCGATTGTGAAATTATTGTTCAAATTTAAATTCCGTCTGTCTTGTTCATTCAAAAACATAAGCACTGATTTTGTATTATTCATTTTGTAACCTGAGAATTTGCCAAATTCCTCAATAAGATTCACCAAATTAGGAATGGTGTTGTTAAGATCTGTCAAGAAGAATATGATATCGTCTGCAAACAGTGAAATGAGATGTTTTTCTACTCCAATATTGATACCAGAAATTTCTTCTTGGGTTCTAACCATCACAGCCAAGGGTTCCAAAGCTAGTGTAAACAGTAATGGTGACAGGGGACATCCCTGCCTAGTTGAACGTACAAAGGGTTCCGAAATATTATTGGTGAGAATTTGTGCAGTAGGATTTGTGTACAATAATGTAATTCATTGAATAATACTTTCTCCAAATCCATACTTTGGAAGGAGTTTCAAAAGATAGTTCCATTCTATTCTGTCAAAGGCTTGACATGCATCCACTGCTAGCATTGCCGTATTTTCTGCATTGTCGCTCTCGTATAATATGTTTAAGACTCGTCTGATATTGTGATAGCCTTGCCTTCTTTTAAAGCCTTGCTGGTCATCACCTATCAAACTCGGCATATATTTCTTTAGCCTTTTCGCACCCCCGAACACACCCCGACCCCCAACAAACCCACACCTCCACCCCCCAAACAAGCCGCCGCCCCCCCACCCCCGGAAACCAGCACCGGGCAGCAGCGCAGAGAGGGAAGACGTGCCCACCCCACCAGCTATGCAGTACAGCACAGCAGTTTCATTGTAGCCACAATACAGCCTTATCATGTAGCCTTGACTGTTACAACAAATGTCCAAAATGGAATTAGAGCGAGACAATATTTAGATTCAAACGGGAACAGCAATACATGTTATCAATGCAGGTGTGTAAACAAGAGTTAGCCTTGACAAAGTCGGCAAGTAATCATATACAACTCCAGCTTTGGGTAATTAGTGATGTTGTTGTTGTTGTTGTGATATTGTGGTGAATTACTGTTGTCTCTCAAGCGCTGCCAATTCCTCAGCTCCTTTCACGATTCGTGTTTTTAGTTGACCAGAGTTATCTTAAGTTTGAATAAAAATTCGGCAGTCTTTTGTCCATGTGCTTTCGATAAGTCCATTCTTTCTCATTTGTCGTGCCTTTTTGGCGATGAAAGCATTTCGTTTGGTGAGGTTTTCGTTGACGTAGACATGTTTCCCATGAAGCTTGTGACGGTCTCTCAGAAGAGCAATCTTTTTCTTTCTTTCTTTCTTTCTTTCTTTTTTTCTTTCTTTCTTTCTTTCTTTCTTTCTTTCTTTCTTTCTTTCTTGTCAACAAACCTGATCAGAACTGCCGGTGGTCGTATCCCTCCAGTTGTGAGCGAAAAGCACATCTGAATGTGCGCAGGATCAACAGTTAATCCCAAACCTCTGAGTTGAAGTGTCACTTGCTGTTCCACAGTCTCGTTCCCTGAAGATTGGTCAGAATCTTCCGTGCTCGTGCTAGCCGCAGCTCTCGAAGGGCACGGCGCGGCTTTATCTTGATACCGGTGACTATCACATCATTGATACGAAGATTTTGTTCCAAATCATCCACTTTTTGTTCCAAGGGAACAATGCGTCGATCTTTTTCCTGTGTCTTTGTCTTCAATTACTGTACTTACTGAAAAAGTGGCTCAATGCTCTTCTTCATTTCAAGTAATTCGGCGACCATTTCACTTTTTAAGAGAAGATTTTATCTCCTCATTCTCGTCGGCTCTTTTTCCGCCAGGCATTCTGGAACAATGTAGTTAAAAATCCCAATGCAAAAATCAACAAGTAGTTAGAAATCACGAGCGAGTGCAGGAGCCAGTACAGATGCGTCCTTCCTCAACAGATGCGTCCTTCAAGTGAAGTTTTTCCCCTTCATATCACATAATTCCCCAAAATTATTCAAATAATGTTCATGTGAAACTACAACTTCATTAGGAAATTCCATTTTCTCCTCTTAAAAAAAAATATTTCCTTTCCTTTCCTTTTATTATTTTTTGAACATATAAACAGATGAACAGCAGAGATAAAACAAAAAACAACAACAATCAAAATAGAAGAAAATCCCAATAACATAATCATTCAATTAATCATAACTTACATCTTCAAAAGGGAGTAGGAAGAAGTTAAAAACTTATCTAGTCCTACCCCTTTTACTAAATATATTTAAACTTATTTCATTATTAATACAATTTTAATTTACTAATTATTAAAAATAATAATAAAATAATAAATGATATATATATAACCCAAGTTATATATATATATATATATATATATATATATATATATATATATATATATATATATATATATATATATATACACACACAAGTGCACTTAACATATTCACATTTACCAAAAACATATATACATAAATTTACTAAACATATACCATAATACCTATCCAGATCACTTACACATACTCACATGTACATTTTTCATATACTGGTCTGACATAGATAATTTTTTTGAACTTTACTTTTAAACATTTTTTTAAACTCCAGCATTGAGTCACAATTTTTCAGAGCAATTTCCAGATGATTCCACAGATCAACACCTTTTACAGATACACACCTTTGCTTAATATTTGTTCTTGTTTTGGGTTTTTTGTACACACTTGTACCCCTTATATCATAAGGACTGTGTCTAATTTCAAATAACTTCTGAGTACTGTGGCAGAGTAAATTGTTATAAACTTTATACATTATTTGTGCTATTTTAAAATCCACCAAGTCATAAAATTTCATTGCATTTAATTTAATAAATAGTGGATGTGTTGGCTCTGTATACTTTGATCCATTAATAATTCTTATAGCTTTCTTTTGCAATTTGAAAACGGTGTTAGTATTTGTTTTATATGCCATTCCCCATAATTCCACACAATAGGTCAAATATGGTAATAATAATGAACTATATAATATATATAATGATTTCATGTTTAAAACATCCTTACTTTTATAGAGTATCCCTATGATTTTTGACATTTTCCTTTTAACAGTTTCTATGTGTGGCTTCCAACATAATTTATCATCGATAATAACTCCAAGGAATTTATTTTCATTCACCCTTTCTATTTCAATTGAATCCACCATAATTTTGACTTGATGAGTGATTTGTCTAGTGCCAAAAACTATGAACTTGGTTTTATTTAAATTCAATGATAATTTATTTACATCAAACCATTTTTTTAATATATTCAATTCATACTCCACAGTAGTCAGAAGCTGCTTCAGGTTTTCTCCTGAACAATAGAAAGTTGTATCATCAGCAAATAAGACACTTTTCAATGTTTTTGAGACACAGCAAATATCATTTATATACAGTATAAATAATTTAGGGCCGAGCACAGACCCTTGGGGAACTCCATGAGTGATCTTCATGTGTTCTGATTGTACATTATTAAACTGCACATACTGATATCTATTTTCCAAATAACTTTTCATCCACTTATAAGCTAAACCTCTTATTCCATATTTCTTTAATTTATTCATTAATATAGAATGATCTATAGTATCAAAAGCTTTTTTTAAATCCATAAAAATCCCAACAGTAAATTTTTTATTATCTATTTCGGTAGATATTGCTTCTACAAGCTCCATGACTGCCATTGAGGTGGTCCGTTTTTCTCTAAACCCATATTGGGTTTCACTTAAGAGCTTATGTTTCTCAATAAAATTATCCAATCTATATGAAAATAATTTTTCTAGAATTTTTGAGAACTGTGGCAACAATGATATTGGTCTGTAGTTATTAAACGTGTGTCTTTCTCCACTTTTATGAACAGGAATGACTTTGGCTATCTTCATTTTTGATGGAAATATACCAGTTTTAAATGCTAAATTACAAATATATGTAAAAGGTTGTACAATATATTCTATAATACTTTTTACTAATGTCATATCAATGTTAAGACAGTCAGTAGACTTTTTATTTTTTAATGTTTTCACAACATTTAATACTTCAATATCATTAACACCATTAAGGAACATAGTGGATGAATTATTTACGATGTTCTTATCTATTTCATGTTTGTTTCTTGGCTCTGGGATTTTATTTGCCAAGTTGCTGCCCACGTTAACTAAATATTCATTAAAATTATTAGCTATGTCAGAAATTTCATCAATTACCATATCGTTATCTTTTATAAAATATTGTGGAAAATTTGTTTTTTTAGAACTTTTTTTAATTACATGATTTAGTGTTTTCCATATTTCTTGTGTATTGCTTTTATTCTGTTCTAATAATTCATAGTAATAATCTTTCTTTCTTATTCGAATAATATTTGCTAATTTATTTTTATAGATCTTATACTTTGTTTCTGCTTCCACAGTTCTCAATTTAATAAATCTTTTATATAAATTATTTTTCTTTTTACATGCATTCTGTATCCCCTTCGTCATCCATGTCTTATTTGGACCTTTATACTTTCTTGTAATCTTAATTGATGGACAATGTTTATTATATAAAGAAATAATGGTTGACTGAAATTCACTATATGCAATATCAGGATCGTTATTTGAATAAACCTCAGACCAGTTGTGTTTCTCTAAATCCAACTTAAAGGCAGCCATGGAGCGTGTTGTTCTTGCTCTAGTTTCAAATGTGTAAGTAATCGGCTTCATTTTATTTAGAGACATATTTTCAGAAACGAGCAATAAACCACGGGTTGTGTAATATTTCACTTGATGACTAGCAGGCAATGCACACAACAATTTTTATAGCAGTCTTAAAAAATGTAGTTTTTCCATAACATATGCCCACTTTTTTTTTTTTTTTTGCTGTATAAATATATCATCCCAGTTTGCGTGTGTCTTGTGTTTCAGGGCTGAACATGTCGGGCGGCATACAGCTGCTGCCGGAACCCCTTTACTTCATCTCCACCGACGACGACTACATCCTCTCGGTGACCTCCACCGACCTGGGTCGCATCTTCATGGGGGGCAAAAACGGCTTCCTGTACGAGATCACCTACAAGGCAAAGGCAAGTTGGCTGAGTAATAGCTGCCGCAAGATCAACCACTCCGGGGGCTACGTGTCCGTCCTCGCCCCCGCTCTGCTCTACATTTTCTGTGACGACGGTAAGCATTTGGGAAGCCTACACTGAGGAAATCAGTTAATGTATGTTTATCATACCGTTTTTTTTTCTGCTTTCCAGACGCAATTGTGCAGATTGCCGTAGACAATTCCCGAAACACGCTCTTCACACTCACAGAGAAAGGAGTCCTAAAGGTATCGCCGTAATTCTAAGTATGGTGTGTATCAGTGATTCTCAAATAGGGGTACGTGTACACCATAGGGTAGCTGATGGCACTCCAGGGCGTATGTGAGATTTTAAAATATATTTAAAAATTGTATGTAATTTTTTCCGAAAAATGTAAGTTCACGAAATTAATTTTATACTCAGTAGGCCATTCATTTTTAGTAATCTCCCCCATACCAGAATGGTTCAATCCAACTTGCCATATGGCACCTAAAATCACCTGCCAATCACTTGAAAACGTTATTTAAAATTCAGTTAATTATTTCTTTTTGTGAACAGAACTTTACAATGATCCCAAAAGACGATACTTTGTTATGATCTGTCTCTGGACTGCAGATGGGAAAATAGTCTTTTGGCTAATTCTGGCATATTACTGAAATGTTTTATATATATATATATATATATATATATATATATATATATATATATATATATATATATATATATATATATATATATATATATATACATATATATATAATATGTACTGTCCCTGTTCCAAATAAATAGCTGAAAATAGTAGTAGTAGTAGTAGTAGTTGATAAAAATTTGTATGTGCACAAATCTTTATTTATAAGGGAGTCCTCGACTTAAGGCGTTTCGACTTTACAACGGTTACACCTGGTCCACCATTTTGTCTCCTCGTCCGCCATATAGCTCGCAGTGTTTTCCTATCGTCTGCTATTTAGCCCTTAGCTAGTGAGGGAGTATCTTTGGCTTTTTCACCCTCTTTTTTTTTTTTTTTTTTTTTTTTTCACATCAGCATCCCCTCCTCTTTTCCATCCACCTCTAAGCAGTAATGGTAAGTACAGCATCTTATTTTATTTATTTATTTTTTATTTTAATGTATTTTAAATTTTTATGCAAATTATTTTGATGTAAATATTGACTTTAATGGGGAAATTAGACTTAAGTCGAAATTCAGGTTACATCGCTAGCGTAGGAACGTAACTCAAGACTCCCTGTAATTTATTTATTTATGTATTTTTTAATTTTTTTATTTATATGTTTTATGTATGTAGCTTTTTATTTCCAATAGTTCAACAGACCACATAAATACAAATAGAGGTCCAAAGTTTCATAAATCAGACAATGGCGGCACAACACTTGGGTTTTAAGGTCCCCCGCCCCAATTCAGAAATGCTTTACGCTGGTTTGGGGGTACTTGGCTGAAAAAAATTTCAATTTTCACTGAAAAAACATTGAGAACCACTGGTGTATACAACCTAAAGACTTTATGGTACACATTATGCATTTTTTTCACAATTTAATACAGTTCCCAGATTTTCATGATCGTTGATATAAAACACACTTTTTTCCGTCTGTCAGGTGTATGACTTGGGTGCTGATGGACAGTCTACGAGACCTGTGACCTACATGACTCATAATACCATCGTTATAAATGCCACAAACATACTCAAGTATCTCTACATTGAAGTTCTTTGAGTCAACCTTTTCTCCTTTTGTTTGAAACACAAGGAATCTGATGCTAGTTTTTCAACATGCAGGAGCGTGGATAAGTCTGTCTTCAAGCCCATCGTCCACATCTCTGTGATAAGCAGATCGGAGTCATCCAACTGCCACCTGCTTGCTGTGACACATGCAGGTAAAGAGGGGAAAAAACACCTAATTCTATGTGCGCAGGTGTATGTTACCTATCATGTTCACGCTATTGGTATTTAAAAAAATAAATAATTCCCACAGGTGTGCGTCTGTACTTCTGCACGACGCCTTTTGTGCCTCCTGACGAAGAAAGTGAAGCGCCACCCCGCCGACCCTCCTTGCTCTCTTTGATTCACGTCCGTCTACCGCCGGGCTACTCAGAGACGTACACGATGCAGAAACCCGCCAAGGTCCACAAGGTGCTGCACAGTAAAGGTAAACCCTGAACATATACCGGCATTTCTTTATTGAGAATTTTTGATTATTTTGGATACCCCCCCACCCCCCAGGCATTTTGCTGATGGCAGCTTCTGAGACAGAAGACAGAGACCTTCTGTGGTGCATCAACCATGACTCTTTCCCATTCAGGAAGCCGTTGACGGAGACTCAGGTGGGACTAAGCAGTTCTACCCCCCACAAACTTAAATCTAGTTATAATGTAATCCGGGTTCCCGCGGGCAGTGGCGGAGCCAGACTTTTATAAACAGGGGTTTTACAAATAGGGGGGCCCCCTGGCCAGGGGGCCCCCCTATTTGGTAACAAAAATACCATACATTCTGGATTCATTGCAAATCAACTGAAATATTGCAAGCCATTTATCATTTTAATATTGCTGATTATGGCTTACAGCTTAAACAAAACTTAAACATCCTATCTCAAAATATTTAGAATATCCTGAAAAAGTATACTAGTAGGCTATTCAACTAATCACTTGAATCGTCGAACTCGAAACACCTGTAAGTGTTCCAAGTGAATCCAGAATGTATGACATTTTTGTTTTTTTAATTGTATTACAGAAAATAAAGGACTTTATCACAATATTTTAAATTTTCTGAGACAGTCCTGTAAATGCAAACGTCAGTTAGCTTCTGTTTGAACTTTCAACCATTGGAGGGTGCTATTGTACTGCATAACAACAACAATGTGTTTATTTTTAGCTTGTGCAAAACTACGTTGCTTATTGATGTCCGTCCAAAACAATCTATCTGAACTAGAGGTGTAAATTTGTAATCATAATTAATCGCATTACTTCAATAATTAACTGATGATTAATCACACATTTTATATCTCAATTTATATCTAAATTTACAATAAAATATACATTTTTCCCTCTTAATTTAAATATGGTTTTATTTTTTAGTCATTGATAGAGTAATTTCATAACAATTCAATAAAAAAAAAAAGTTTAAAAATAAATATGTGCTGTACTGTAAAACCAAACCAAAGTGTGACTGATTTGTTTTGGTCATTTTTCTGTCACTACAACATGGTATAATTGCATTTGTAAGACAATAGTCACAGCTCAGTGCATTTTTCTTTTCATATTAGGAGCTGCCTAATTTTTAACATGAAGTAACTTGTGAAATTATGCACATTGGAACTGTAAAATACAACACAGTCCTCACAAATATATGCATTCGCTGAAGTCTTTTATTTTGTTAAGTTAAATAGGATGTGCATTGTAAAATGACGAATATTTACTGCATAGGAACCAGAAACGACCGATGTGTTCTTTTCATATTAATAGCTCTGTAATTTTAAACAATAACAAACAACAATAAACAAAGTAACTTGCGAGTTTCTGCACATTTTACAATTGTAAAATACTTGACGCCAATCCCCACACATATAGGCAGTATCATTTCATTTATTACTGCTAAATTGTGTTATAGTGACTCCTTTTCATGACGTTGCTTTATTTTGTTAAGCTCTCGGATGTGCCATGACACAGCTGAGGCCGCTCTACTGTTACAGCGAACACGCTTTCGCTTTCACCCTAATGAGATATTTTGTGGAGTTGTTAATAAAATATGCCTGACATCTAAAGATAAATAGGCTTGGGCTCACTCCAACTGACAAGACAGCGTCCATTCGGCTCTTTACTCTCAGAGGGGTTTCAGAGTGCCCATGGACGCCTCTTGGTGCTCGGTGTGTTCTTTCAAAGCAAGGCACGGGTGGTAGTGGTGAGACACAGTCCAAATGGCTCCTCCACGCTACATTCTGCCCCTTAAATACTGTATTTTAGCTCCAGTGCATTTCTATTGGGTAGTTTTGACGTGGACATCGTTTCTACTGGTGGTGACTGGAATTCCCTGAGTAGAGGCTTTCCAAATAAGGAGTGGTCGTTAATCGAGCGTTAAAAAAACTAGTGCCGTTAAAGGCACTTTAAGTTAACGAGATAATAAAGCCATAATTTTGACACCCATAATCTGAACATAAAAATTATTTTAAACAGTCACTCACTTCTCACAGGCAAACCAACATGATATAGCCTAATGCCAACGTGCATTCTTGATGTGCCGGTGTCTCAGGAGACTGCTCCTCTTAACAGGTGATTCTCCTTCTCCAGACTCCTAGTGAGGTGGATTATAATGCTTTGTCGTAAGTAGAGCCAGCCACTGTTCAGGAGGGGCATAAAAATTAGTAGGCATCTGATTGAAAAAAATGCTGGCAGGCTGCATCGGCCAGGCGTGCAACGTCACTGTGCCGGCGCCGTGATGTCAATCATTTGGCGTCGGGCTCCAGGTGGAAGAATGGAACCGTCACTTGCTTTTGGTGCCGGTTGGCGTGGGTTCGCTCCTGCCCCTGGGTGACTCATGTGGCTTACATGAAGTGAGCTTGCGTGTGAATGAGTGATTTAAAAAATATATATATAAATTATTTGCCGTCTGCTGGGTCCAATCACATTTCAACAGGGGCACGTGCCACCCCGGCCCCCCCTCTGGCTCAGCCATTGCCCGCGGGGTCTTAAAAAGTCTCAAATTCAGAAAGTTAAATTTTAGGCCTAAAATGTCTTAAAAAAAAAACAGCCATATTTTCATCCTAGGTCTAAAATTTAATTTACCACAGTCTAAAATTCTTGCATCCGCTCCTTACATTCCGAGAAGTGTCTGCTCTGTAGACAGAAAGAAAAAGAAGGAACAAAAAATGAGGAAATTCTGGTCCACCATCCGGCGTCTCAGGAGAGGAAAGCAGTGCACCATTAACACTGTGTATAGTGGCGATGGTGTGCTACTGACCTCGACTCGGGACGTCGTGAATCGGTTGGGGGGGAATACTTCGAAGACCTCCTCAATTCCACCGACACGTCTTCCTTTGAGGAAGCAGAGTCTGGGGACTGAAGTGGGCTCTCCTATCTCTGGGATCGAAGTCACTGAGGTGGTTGGAAAGCTCCTCGGTGGCAGGGCCCCGGGGGTGGATGAGATCCGCCCGGAGTTCCTCAAGACTCTGGATGTTGTGGGGCCGTCATGGTTGACACGCCTCTACAACATCGCGTGGACATCGGGAACAGTGCCTCTGGATTGGCAGACCAGGGTGGTGGTCCCCCTTTTTAAGAAAGGGGACTGGAGGGTGTGTTCCAACTACAGAGGGATCACACTCCTCAGCCTCCCTGGTAAGGTCTATTCGGGGGTGCTGGAGAGGAGGGTCCGTCGGGAAGTTGAATCTCGTATTCAGGAGGTTTTCGTCCTGGCCGTGGAACAGTGGACCAGCTCTACACCCTCAGCAGGATCCTTGAGGGTGCGTGGGAGTTCGCTCAACCAGTCCACATGTGTTTTGTGGATTTGGAGAAGGCGTTGGACCGTGTCCCTCGGGGAGTCCTGTGGGGGGTGCTTCGGGAGTATGGCGTACCGAACCCCCTGATTCGGGCTGTTCGGTCCCTGTACGGCCGTTGCCAGAGTTTGGTCCGCATTGCCGGCAGTAAGTCGGATTCGTTTCCAGTGAGGGTTGGACTCTGCCAAGGTTGCCCTTTGTCACCGATTCTGTTCATAATTTTTATGAACAGAATTTCTAGACGCAGCCGAGGCATTGAGGGGGTCCGGTTTGGTGGCCTCAGCATTGCATCTCTGCTCTTTGCAGATGATGTGGTGCTGTTGGCTTCATCCAGCCGTAATCTCCAACTCTCACTGGAGCGGTTCGCAGCCGAGTGTGAAGCGGTTGGGATGATGATCAGCACCTCCAAATCCGAGACCATGGTCCTCAGTCGGAAAAGGTTGCCGTGTCCTCTCCGAGTCGGGGATGAGATCCTGCCCCAAGTGGAGGAGTTTAAGTATCTTGGGGTCTTGTTCACGAGTGAGGGCAGGATGGAGCGGGAGATCGACAGGCGGATCGGTGCAGCGTCTGCAGTGATGCTGACTCTGTATCGGTCCGTCGTGGTGAAGAAAGAGCTGAACCAAAAGGCGAAGCTCTCGATTTACCGGTCGATCTACGTTCCAACCCTCACCTATGGTCACGAGCTGTGGGTCGTGACCAAAAGAACGAGATCCCGGATACAAGCGGCCGAAATGAGTTTCCTCCGCAGGGTGTCCGGGCTCTCCCTTAGAGATAGGGTGAGAAGCTCGGTCATCCGGGAGGGGCTCAGAGTCGAGCCGCTGCTCCTCCGCGTTGAGAGGAGCCAGCTGAGGTGGCTCGGGCATCTGGTTCGGATGCCTCCTGGACGCCTCCCTGGTGAGGTGTTCTGGGCGTGTCCCACCGGTGGGAGGCCCCGGGGACGACCCAGGACACGCTGGAGAGACTATGTCTCTCGGCTGGCCTGGGAACGCCTTGGGATCCCGCCGGAGGAGCTGGTTGAAGTGGCTGGGGAGAGGGAGGTCTGGGTTTCCCTCCTAAAGCTGCTGCCCCCGCGACCCGACCTCGGATAAGCGGAAGAGGATGGATGGATGGATGGATGGATGGAACAAAAAATGTGCGTATTGCGTTGTTTCTATTATTTGCGTGCTCAAAGTGAAGGAGACATTTGAGGGGGTGCGTTTGCATTGTAGTTCAATGTAGTTCAGGCGGGCGGGAGCGAAGGTACGTGGGCCGGTGCAAATGAGATGTTTGGTGAGATTTGACGCGCCGCGGCTTGTTTTGCCGCGAGATACTACAACAGGAGGGGGGGGAATTATCGTTGTTACTGTCTGTGGACATCCCGAGCTCAACATATTAAGCTAACACTACCGGGACAAAAACAAACAAACAGGCAGGTGGTGAACAACGAACTTGGCAGACCTGGGTTGGTATGTATTCACTTTTTTGTTTTTGTTACATTTGTTGAACTGTGTACCAAAACAACAGAAGACGTCACTATTGATATTAGCCAAAGCATATTAGCACAGTAGTGGCCAGTTAATTGCGATGCTGAAACTTTTATTTCAGAAAGGACTTTTGCCCTAATGTAAGGGTGTATTCAGACCAGAATGTTAACTCAATAACCACAGTTGTTTTGAGAACAAGTTCTTTACTTCCATCCACATTGAATACCAGTCCAACAACAATGAACTTCCGTTAGAGCGAGCCGTCAAAAGAAAAGAGAGAAAAAAAAACAACGAAAAATCCCGCGGTATCTCCAAAACCTCACGCACATGTGCTGTACTAAAAAAAACAAAACTTAATCCCCCCCCCCTTTTATTTTTTATTTTTTTTTTATATAAAGTGCTACATTCACTCATTCACTCCCAGCCATTTTCACAGAAGCAATCCCGTTCGCTCCCAGCTGTTTCACTGGATTTTGACTGATTTTGCAAGGCCTACAGAATATTGTGTTCAATTGCTATAAAAACATGGAAGCTACCAAATGAAAGATTAAAGTCTCTTCTTTCATCATGAAAAAATGTCTGTTTCGATCTGTTTCCCTTTTGCAGCAATTAGCATTAGAAGAGAGCTAAGTTTCATCAGTTTTCACAAATATATTTAAAATTGTAAGTAATCTAGCTTTTTCTAGATGGCCCTGGTTGATCTCCTTTGCTCTGCTGCCACCTGCTGGCCGTTTGTGTAATAAGTACCATTTCTGCAACCATTCTTGAGAGGCTGCAACAAAGCCTTCTGTATGCTTAAGCATAAAAAAAACAAAAACAAAAAAACGTATAAATAGATCTTTGGGACACTTAAAACATATATAAAAAAAAAAAACATATTTACACGTTATTGGGAGCAAATGAGTTAATATAAATATGAACGTCTTACAGAAGATACATTGAACCAAGAAAAACAATAGTTAGAACATAGCATTTAGAAGTAACATTTAAATTTTAAGTTTGCAAACACCTTCGCTAAGGACTCTTAAGAGGCCAGGTGCCCCTGTTTTGGTTAAGCAGTTGGCAAGTTGTTCTTTGGTAGCTGACCAGACAATTTGCTGAACAGTCCCATAGAGCATCAGCTCCTTCACATTACTGACCTCAAGGCGCAGTCTTTTCTCTGTAACAGACTTTGTGGATTTGACTGCATCGAGAAGAGAATGATTGTCTGTTACACACACAATGGGTACATTTCAGTATGAACAGTTACCAGTTGTGATTTCTGAATACAGTGTTGCAAGAAAAACTGCACTATCAATCCCATCTGCAAGAGCTAGAGTCTCTCCTGCTAATGTACTCCGCACAACTCTCCTGATGCGTTTTGACTGCCAAGATATGGGTGAGAATTTTCCATTTTCACCCATGAGCATAATTAAATGCCCACCCTGTGTACCACCATCAGAGAGGTTTCTGAGGGAGGAATCACTGAACACTACAAGTTTGAGGGAGCTGTTTTCTCTCAGGTACGGAAACCTCAACCTGACACTCTCTGATTTAAGTTTTCTAACGAGCTTGTTTGCACAATGTAAAGTTTGAACTGTGGCATGTTTACTGTTAGATGCCAAGATAGACACGTCACACATGAAATCTGGTCGGCTCTGCCTTGCTACCCACAATAATTGTCCTATCCCTGATTTGAGCATGTCTATTTCATTGTCGGTCAGTGGTGCTTCACGTTGTGTTGCTCAGGTAGAATCTATTGTGATACTTTGCAGATGTTTTATGTATGTACTTTGATGTACCTGTATCTCATCTTGTAAAGAATGTATTTCCATTCCTAGGTAACTAAAGTTACTGTTCTCTTCCCTGCCAACTTGGAATGCAGCTTTCAACCGAGAGATGACATTTGTGGAAAATGCATCTGTGCCCCCCCAAATGAAATCATCTACATGGGATGCAGGGATTCCTGTCACCTGACCACACTGGTCTAACCAGGAAAACACAGCTGGATCTACTTTTGACACAGTGGCTCCCAACTGTTGCATGGTGTCTCTGACTCTGTTGTACCAGTACGAAGAAGCATCTGTCAGACCATAAACACACTTATTTAACTTCCAGACAGTCCCTTTGCTCTGTGCCTCCTGAGGAGGGCGGATGTAAATGTCCCTTGTTAGTGTCTTGCCTTGTAAAAAGGCTGCTTTAATGTCCATGGAATTCACCTGCCACTTGTTTTGACATACGACAACCATTTCTGACCTTCATCTGTGACTACATCAAATTCTTTTTTTTTTTTTCAACTTGAAATCTCCTCATGTTTGGCTGGAAGAAACGGGTCCTCATGCACTACCAAGACGCCATCTTCGGTGTTGTTAGCACTTGCCTCCTCCTGCTCTGTCGGAATCACCTGTACACTGTCCATTGCTCCAAGATTGACCGATCCTGTTGTTCCGGCTTCTTCTTCTGGCTGGCTGAATTGCAAGTTGTACCAGTCTTTCTGTAGCTTTTCCTGCTCTGCTAAGAACAGTTTCGGTGTAACTTTGACCACTCTGTTTATCTTAACATGTAACCACTTGGCCAGATTTCAGCTTCAAACCTTCATAACTTGACTGGGCTTGTTGTGGCATCCAAGACTGATCAAAACTGCCTCCTGCATTTGGCTCTGGGTCATGTGGGGTTTCAACAATATTATCAGCATTTTGAGATCCATTGTTCATTTCTATCGCTTCCTCATTCTCACATTCAGAGTCGCTGAGATCTGCTGCTGCTGTAGCTGGAGAATTTTCAACAGTTTCCATCCCTTGTTCTGTGTCAATGTCCACATCTTTGGTTGGAGGATCATCCACTTTTCTCAGTCTGGTATGATGCACCCGCACATATGCTCCACCGTGCCTCACAAATACAGCAGCACCATCCTGGCCTATCACGACCCCTGGTCAATCCTCTTGTAGTAGACCTTGTCTCCTGTATCATACCTGTCGTCACCTGGCCGCAGTTGTTTGCGTAGGGCTCTTTTGATTCTCTCGGGGCATTCAGCCTCTGTAAATGCTTTTCTTATTGCATGTAGCGTTGTGATGTGCTGAGCTACCCAGGAGCTCACAGTGGTTTATCAGTGAGCACTGAGGGCAGGTTTGGATTCTGGCCAAACACTAGTTGGTAAGGACTATATCCGTGTACGTTGTGCATGGAGTTCTTTGCCATGAGTGCCCAATCAAGTGCAGTCTTCCAATCACAGTTGTCTTTTTTTTTTTAAACTTGAAGCAACATTTTGTAAGAGTTTGATTATGCCTTTCTAAAAGGCCATCAATTATTTTTAGCTAGTCAGAACAGAAAGTGAAGACAGTCAGTTGGTAAGAAAATGGGTAAATGCCAGTTCAACAAGAACTGGCTCAAAATTCCCGACTTTTCCAGCTGGTTGGATGAGGTAGCCGGTGATAGACACTCGGCTCGTTGCAAAGTTTGCAAAAAAGATAGAAAGTTGGGGACTTTGGGCGCAAATATGGTTGTATAGGCAAGGCAAGGCAAGTTTATTTGTAAAGCACATTTCATTCACAAGGCAACCCAATTTGCGTTACACAAGGATATGCAACACATAAGCATCAACCAACAGTAGTTAACATTCAGAGGAAGAAAAATACATGAAAATAGGTTACAAAATTTACTAAAAAGAACATACAGTGATATTAAAACATTATTCAGCAAACTTTAAAACATTTAGCGTAAGGACGTTTAAAATAATAATAAAAATAATTTAAAAAACAACAACAATTTAATTAAAGCTGTTTAAAACTCATTCACTGCCAGCCATTTGAGAAAATTTCAAAAATTTTAATACCCATGTGATATTACGTTCAATAATTATATATCAACCGAATCTACCAAACAACAGAATAGACTCCCTACATTTTGTCCCGTCCCGTTCTTTTATAATTGACAGTAGAAAAATGTAGGTTTGCCAAAATACACCCATTTCTCCCATGGACTCCGAAACTGTGTTTATTTCGTATAAAATGGGGCAATGATGTCATCTACCGGTGGTTGGGCATCAGTAAAGTTGTTTCCAAGTTTGATATTTACTGTGGAGCATAGTCAGATTAGCCCCCATTTATCTCTGCTCTAAAAAATACAATTGACAAGTATACTTGCCGAGATGTTACCAAACAAAAATACAAAAAAATGCCTAAACAAAAATAAAATACCTCAAATGACACATCCTTACAGACAATCTGCAGCATTGCTCAGGTATGCATACCATTTCTACCATCGTCTTTCACCCAGATCTTTTTGAAGACGTATAGTATATGTCATCTGCTCTAAGACATGTATCTGTTTTACAATATTAACAAAAAGGTCCACACTGGGACAGATTTTCTGCATTCAGTGTTTTGTGATAGCCTTCTTGGCAACTGCCAAAAAAATCCGATAAAGATAAACATCGCTTTTTTCCAATCTTTCTGGTATAATTCCTAGATAAAGAACTGAAAAGGGCACACATATATCAAGATGCAAAACCCTCGAAACAATCCCTGCCACCTCTTTCCAGAAAAACTGGATGGCGGGGCAGGACCAAAATATATGAGCGTGATCCGCCATAGGCTCTCCACATTCCCTCCAGCAGCTCAACTGTGTACCAGTCTGTTTAGACTTGCACTTAGGAGTAATAAAGTAGCGAATTAAGTTTTTCCAGCAAAAGTCCCTCCAAGTCCAGGAGACAGTAGAAGAAACTTGTTTTCCAAGAATCCAGCCACATGTTGTCCGTTATTTCGATGTTCAGTTCTTTCTCCCAGCGATGCTTCACATAGTCCGTGGTGACCATATTTAATGAAACAATACCATTATATAATTTACTTATTAATCCTTTGCTACTGGCTGAGTCGTAAGCATCCACAAATATACGGACAATCTTTGATTGAGCTACTGGGCCACGACCTCTCAATTTTTTATAAAAATAATCTTGGAGCTGCAGGTACCTATAAAAATCCTGCCTGCCTAACCCATGGTTCTGACATAGATGATCAAAGCTTCTGAGCTCCCAGTTTTTGCCAATTCTGCACATAGAGGTAATGCCACCATAGATCCATTGCCTGTAACTATGGTCTAGCAAAGATGGTGTAAATTCAGAATCATATGCTGGCCACCTAAGTAAAGTAATCTGTTCCTGGAGGTGGAATTTCTTAACCACTTCTTCCCACACTTTCAGTGAAAAATTAACCCACTGGCTAGTTGTTTGTAATGTTTCGTTTACCATTCCTGCATATCCCAGCAATGCCTGGGTTGGTACATCAGTCAAAGACAGCTCTATAGTTTTCCATTTAGCTATATAAAGTGGGTTACACCAGTTTACCAGAGGTCTCAACTGTGCTGCTAAATAATAATCCCTCAGGGACGGGAGGGCCATACCAGCTCTTTCCACTGGAAGATGGAGGGTAGCAAGTCTGACTCTGGATTTCTTATTCCAAACAAATCGTTAAATATGTTGATTCCATTCTCTAAATTGTCTCGGGGGGATGTCTACCGTCAATGACAAAAAAAGATACAGAAGTCTCGGAAGGATATTCATCTTTACCGTTCTAATTCTACTGCCAAAATCAAGAGGGAGCAAGCTCCACCTATTTAGATCATCATATATTGTCTTATTAATACTCATGTAATTGACTTCAAATAACTGTGAAAAATCTTTGGGTAAACACACTCCCAAGTAGTTAATTTGAATCGACTGCCATTTGAAATAAAATTTTGTAAAACGGTCCTGTGTCGGGGCATAATTAAACACCATAACCTCTGTCTTATGAATATTTAGGACATAACCAGAATATTTTCCATAAGTTTCCAACATTGTCATTAGTAGAGGCAGGCCTAAGTGAGGATTCCTTAATGTAATTAATACATCATCCGCATACAGACTTATTTTATATTCTTCCCCTCTTATTGGGATACCTCTCAATCCCGTCTCTTGGCGAACTGCTTGGGCTAATGGTTCGATAAATAAATTAAAAAGGCTAGAACTAAGGTGACAACCTTGTCGGCATCCACGTTGTAAATGTATTGAATTTGAGAGACTTCCATTAACCTTTATTCTTTCTGTAGGGGAGGTATAGAGACCCTGTATACATCCTATGAATTCTCTACAAAAATGAAATCTGTCCATGACCAAGTACAAAATTCCCACCCAATGGAATCAAATGCTTTTTCCGCATCTAAGATGAGGACGACAGCATCCATTTGATTTTTATGGATCTGTTCTATTAAATGTAAGGCCTTCCTTACGTTGTCTTGAGTCTGCCTGTTTTTTATAAATCCAGTTTGATCCTCATCTATTAACCGTGGCATCGCTTTTTGCAGTCTTTTTGCTAAAATGGTGGCATACAATTTATAGTCAATATTCAGGACGCTGATCGGTCTATAACCTTTACATTCCGTTTTGTCCTTTCCCTCTTTTGGAATCACTGATATGAAAGCCTCTCTCCAAGAGGGAAGGATGGGGCCCTCCTTTAAGGCATAATTAAAACAAGGCTCCAGCAGAGGAAGCAGGTGTTCTCTCATTAACTTATACCATGCCGGGGGGAAACCATCCAACCCACATGATTTGGATGAATTTAAATTTGAAATAGCATCATTTATTTCATCCCTTGTTATTGGGGATATAAGGTTATCGTTAATTTCTGTACCTAATGTAGGTAAGTCTAATGAATTAAGAAATTCAATTATTGGATGTTCATCATTTTGGCTTGCCTGGAAATATAAAGATTTGTAATAAGTTTCAAATGCACTTTGTATTCCCTCCAGACAATTAGTCATTTTATTTGTTACCGGATCTCTAATACTATAAATTGTATTTTCAGCCTGTTGTTTTTTGAGTCTCCATGCTAACAATCTAGTTGCCCTAGGGCCCGCTTCATAGTATCGTTGTTTCATAAAACTTATATTTTTCTCTACCTCTTCACTTAATATTTTATCTATTTCCTGTTTAACATTTCTAATTTCGAGTACCACTTTGGGGTTCTTTCCGACAATATTTGCTTCCTCCAAATCTCTCAATTTTACCTGTAATTTAGTCAATTTTTCAGTTTTTGCCTTTCGCAGTGCAGACATCCTTGCTATTAGCTAACCCCCAAAGTACAGCTTTGGCTGCATCCCATAAGATATTTGGGCCTACATCCCCTGTATCATTGTCCTTCATATACAGGGCAAGGTCGTTTTCCATTTACTGTATAAAGGCGTGGTCATTAAGCATCCCAGTGTTGAGTCTCCACATAGTTTTCCGTTGTTTGCTATCAAGATGTAATGTCAGATAAGCACCTGTATGATCTGAGAGGTCCCTCTGACCTATTCTACAATTTCTAATTCTATGTAAATCCCTATTCAGCACAAAAAAAATAGTCCAGTCGAGAATAGGCTGCATGACGTGCAGAATAGAACGTGTACCCTGGGTTGGACCCCTGTGTGACCCGCCAGACATCAATCAAACCCAGTTCTTTCATCATCCTGTTAAATTTTTTTTCAGTTGAATTCTTTCCCCTTTTTCTATTAGATGTATCCTATTGCGGGTTCAAAAGTATGTTAAAATCTCCAGCACAGATAAGAGTGCCATATGTTTCTGTTGCAATCAGATCGAAAACCCTTCTAAAAAACAATATATCACTTTTAGGGGGGGCATATACATTGAGCAAAGTCACTTCTTTTTGGTCAATTTTTCCTTTTACTAAGACATATCTACCTTCCTTATCATTGATTTGAGATATAAACTCAAATTTAACATTATTTGCCACCAGTATAGCAACACCCCTCTTTTTACCATTTTTATATGATGACAAGAAGGAGTTTCTAAAGCCCATCTTCTTTAATTTATCATGCTCACCATCAGATAAATGAGTTTCCTGCCAAAATAATACACTGGCTTTCTCCTTTTTTACTTTAGCTATCATTTTACTTCACTTGATGGGATTATTCAACCCATTTACATTCAAAGAGAGAATGTTATAATATTGATAAGACATTTTTCTTACCTTTGAAACATTGCACTTGTAACATCTCGGACCAACAAAACCAAATAAAAAGGAGAAAAAATAAAAACAAAGAAAAACAATCAAACAACAGAACTTCCAACCGGGAAGCTAACATGTCGCTTCTAATTGTGAGGGGTCTTGCCACAAAGTGGGGGCCCTCTGTAGAGAAAAAAAAAAAAACATCTTGTGGCGTGAACATTAATCCACAGGTATCAGCCTTCTCATATCGCCGGTATGGTAGTTGTCCAGTAGTGGGAAGTTCCAATCGGGTGTCTCATTCATCCCCCGCTGAGGGCTCGGGCCCCATTCTGCGGTACTCACTGAGCTTCTCCCGAATTTGTCGCCGGAACCGCTGTCTCCCTCCCGCATGCTGGGTCTTGGCTGACTCCCAAGGTAGAAGTCGAGCCAGCGTCTCCTCTGACACGCTTTCCTCTTCTGATCCGCCGGCAATTTCGGCCACCTCGAATCCTCGTCTCCGCAGGTCCTCCGCCGCGTGCCTCGCGTTATTGAACATGACGGTGCCAGTGTCAAAAAAGACTCGCATCTTCGTTAGGGGGGTTTGGAAACGTATGCCCTTGTCTTCCAACGCCTTCTTTACGGGGATATATTGCTTCCGTTTGCTCTGTACTTCCGTAGCATAATCATGATCAAAATATACTGGTTTGTTTTGAATCCGAAGCTTCTTCCTCCATGCGTCTCGAAGAATCTGCTCTTTCACTGAGAACCGAAGGAAGCGAACCACCATGGAACGAGGGGGGGCACCCGATGGAGGCTTGGGGGCCAGAGCACGATGTGCGCGTTCAATTCCCAAGTCCGGGTCACTTTCGGCTCCCAGCTCCGACTTGAGAAAATTTTCAATGAAAGCCACAGTGGATGTACCCTCAGCATCCTCGGGTATACCGTAGATTCAGATATTCCAAATCCGCCACTTTCTCCTTTAGAGCCCGTTGGTTGGTAAGAAGTTGGGTGAGAGTCTCTTTGACACCAATGTCCCATTTCTCCATGTCGGCTAAACTTTTCTCCACTTCTCCGACACGTTTAGCCGTCCCCTCGACTCGATTTGTCACTTCGTTTATCTTCCGGTTTACCTCCGCGGTGAGCTCCTCCATTTGTTTTTTTAATATCTTCTCGAAAACATGCTCGGAAGTCAGTAAGGTCTTTTTTGAGTTCGGCTTGAAGCGAAGCCATCCCCGATGTCATAACCTCGCTCATCACTTCACGAATTGAATCCAGAGTTTCGTTCCCTTTCGGGGCTCCATCTTGATTCACTACGCTATCACATGGCGCAGCTTCTCCTTCGGTTTCTCGCTCAACATTGTGTCGTAGTCCATAACCTTTCTTCTTGCTTTTATCCCCACTCTTTATGGCAACAAAATAAATTCGTTTCGACGAGTAAAACTTTTGAATTATTATCAAATTTGCGGCTGATACCCGGAGCTCAGTCACTACGCGGCCATCTTGTCTATCGCGCCACCGGAAGTCCTTATGTACATTGTTTTGAGAATTGAAGTTCATCTCAGGTTGGTCATTGTCAATATTGTTTATTGTATTGTATATGTTGTATGGTTTTGGTGTACTTCGACATGTTTAAAACCAATACATGTTGACATGGTTTTGAGAATCAAATATGTGACACCGCCTTTTTTCCTGCCTTTTTTTTTAGTTAGTTTTGAAGTTGGTCTAAAATTTTTCTCATAATGGAAAAAAAAAAAAAAAAGTCTAAAAAAGGTCTAAAATTTCACAGTGATTCCTGCAAAAACCCTGTGTAATATTTCTCCACAAAAAGGGGAGAAAAGTGGAAGGATGGCGAAGCCACCTTCACATTAGGCTCATCAAGCGTATTACCGGTAGCTAGCACACTAGCCTGAATAACATACACACAATAATACACACAATAATAAATGTTCGGGAGTACAGGGGAATTGTAACGGCAAAGTAGACTGCACAGTTTTGTTTTGTTGGATATGGGTATCAACTTCATTTTGATTCACAACAGTTCGATTCAATTTCGATTTTTTTATTTTTTATTTTATTTATTTTTTTAGTTGATTTGATTCACTTAGTTCAAGCCGATATTGATTAATTATAGAACATGAATTATTCTTAAATAACAAGGACATCATTAAAAAAATCCACAAACTTTAAATTCCAAATAACATTTTGCAAAGACAGTAACTGGTTAAATTATTTATTTATTGAAATAACAGGTGTTATAATGATTTAAGTGTTACACAAACATTGACATCAGCATGGAAAAGATGAAAATGTTTTCATGAGTAATTCAATAATTAAAAATAATAATTAAAAACATTCTGAATTGTAAATTTCAATAAGTCACGTAAGACTCCAGTCATCCAGCACATGGATACTTTACCCTCATGCCCTCTGGAAGGTATTACAGGAGCCTTCGGACTAAAGTCTGGTTCACACTGCAAGATTTTAAAATTGTCGGCCGATTTCCAATCTTTGACAGACACCACACGTGAAGAGATAAAATCACGGGAGTTCCAATTTTGAACATACCGTGTGTTGTGTGCGGCCACACTGCACAATCAACACACTCCACACGAGCCGAGTTCATTCAAGAATGTGACGGGAAGTCTTGCAAAACCTCTCGAGATTAAACGTGGCTTCCGAGTCGTCAACATGAGTGGATCCTGGTTTTCAGCCGAAAAAGCGGCATAAAAAGAAAAGGTGTTATTTAAAGGAGTGTAAATGGGCACTGGCGAGACATCGCTTGTCCTCCGCTCGGTGCTGGCGGCGCGGGTTGGCGTCCCATCCGGAGACCTCGTTTATTTGTGGAGAATGTGTGTGCGTGTCTTTTAAAAAAACAAAAAAAACAAAAAAAACACACAAATAATTAAAAAAAAATTAAATAAAAAGAGTGTAATAGCGCGAGCACGGACTTTCTGATGACTCATGGCTGTTTTGATTTTGGATTCCCCACCGGCTTCCTCGCTGGCTCGCTTTCTGATTGGCTGCACGTCACTGTCAACCTGCTGCGCAGAGCGAAACTGGGCCAAAAAAATCAAACATGTTTGATATGCCGGATTTCAAGTCGGGTACTTCCGAGCGCCGATATCGGGAGGCGCTGTGTGTGGTGACAATTCACATGGCAGGATTATCTGTGAAGATTATCGCTTGCGTCTCGGCGCGTCCTTACGATTGTCGGGAGGGGAAATTCGGGGCTAAAATCGGGGCAATTCTCCTGCCGTGTGAACCAGGCTTTAGACCACTAGATATCAGAATAGCTACTTCCCCACTGCTGTTAAGACTCCTGAACACTGTCTCCTGATCATAATTGCACTACTATAAATAAATATCTGTAAATACTGTAGTAGAGATAGTCATATACAATTATAATTATTTAGCTGTTTATCAATACTGCATACATATTTATAGCCTGCAATGTATATACTGTTTATATCTTATTTTTAAAATATATAATTTATTTTTGCTAAAGCTCTTCTCGATGGATGCAAACTGCATTTCGTTGTTCTGAACTTGTGACAGTGCAATGACAGTAAAGTTGAATTCTACTCTATTCTATTTTATTCTTTCATAAATGTAACAAAATGCTTTTAAATTCATGTAAACAGTAAATTTCAAGAAAACGGTAAGATACAAAAAAAAATTGGTTGAGTGGTTTAGATCCTATTTGACTTACAGAACCCTTCCTGTTAGCCTTGGTTGCTCTGAGTCCCGCACTGCCCCACTCTCCTATGGTGTTCCACAGGGTTCAATTCTGGGGCCTTTGCTGTTTTCATTGCATCTGCTGCCTCTGTGTTACATACCTTTTTTTTTTTTAAGTGAGAGCTCAGTATTGTTCATTCGGTAGTCTTACTGATTCAACATGTCATCATCATTGATCTCTCTTTTTTTGTGTATGCGCGTGAGTTTTTGGTCATTAATTTACCTGAAACCTGTTAAAAATCCCATACCCTTCACCTTAACCGAATACTTCAGTCCCGCCAGTCATGAAGTTGTCAGAAGACCAGAGGAAGGATCAGAGAAAAGAAAGATGAAACAAAGCGAAAACCAGCACCGATCAGACAAACCAGAATCTTTCACCAACCCCAGGAACATCTAAATTCCAACAAATTAAAGAGACCTCTAGAGACCAGAGGAAAGACTAAAGAAAGGAAGGAAGGATAGATGAAGCAGAGTGAGATACATTCTGGGTTCCATCCTAAGAAAATATGATGCTTCCTTCCATGGGAAGATATAACTCCACTGCATTTTTATTTATTTATTTTATTTTTTGACAATAAAAAGCAAGCTGCAGAGATCACATATGGTGCCTCCACCTTATTTAGCATATATAATGAAGTACCCCCCCACCCCCCCTCCCAGATGATTTCTAATATCGATGGACACACGTGGGCTATAAGCGCTATCGAGGAGAAGGGAAACAAGATTTGTACTCCCCTGAACAGGGACCTGATCCCTGTCAGCGACATGCCCGTGATGGCCCTGCAGCACAGCATCGCCCCGCAGAAATTTGTCATCCTTTCAGCAAAGGTTTCACTTTCCGCACGAGACGCAATGTCAACTCCCGGTTAAGAATGCTAACGCCAAGATTGCCGCTCTTCGGTAGGGGTGTCACATCTTCCATAAGCTCAGTCCTGTGGAGCAGCTCCGTCACCTGCTGGTAAGCTGCGTGGGAGGAGAGAGCAGGGAGATCGAGTGCTTCTTCAAGCTGCACCGGGTAAAAACTTCATTCTTTGACGCGGGAGACCATGGCGCTAGCTGATTCTGTTTAAACTTACATATGCTTCTGGTTTGTTCAGGAGGAGCAGGCCTGCGCCACAGCCTTGATCTTGGCTTGTTCTAACGCCGCTTGTAACAGAGAGGTCTCGGTGTGGGCCACCAGAGCCTTCTTCAGGTCTGATAACACAAAGATACAACCAACCAGGAGCCCCTGTATTGTTAACTGTATGTTTGTGTCATCAGATATGGAGGCGAGGCACGGATGAGGTTATCTATAGCTTTGTCACCATCCAGCCATGTTGAACCAGGTAGAATTTTTAGTGCCGCATATTCAAGTACTGTTTTGTAGCGCTGTCAAGATTAATCGACAAGTAATTAATTATCAAATTGACAATTGTTTTAATAATCAACTAATTGTTTGTAGCCATTTTTTATTTAAAATTGTCCAAGTCCTCTTATTTCAGTATATAAAAGTAATTTTTCTTCATTGTTTTCCAAAGTAAAAACAGATGTTTGCAAATGTCTTATTTTGATTAAACACGACGATAATCAGTCTTCTTTCATCCAGGACTACAGAAATCAGTGAACAATTACTCTTGATATGCTGAAATCAGCATATTTGGTCAATTTTAAATAAAAAAAAAAAATGTCTCCAAACGATTAATAAAATTGTTGATTTAATTTGATAATTGAATACTTATTGATGAATCGATTGATTTTGACAGCTCTAGTATGATTGATTTGTCCCATCCACATGGCATTTTCCCCCCCAACCCTGGCCACGACCGTTGCTCCAACGCAATTGGGGTCTGCCCCCATTACGCCGATGTCAGCTGGCCCAGAGGTGATTTTCTCCGCGAAGCACAACGGCGTCTGTATCTACTTGGCTCGTATTCTCGGGTGAGTATGTCTGACCCCCACCCGATAATGATCAGTATGTGGCATCCGCATGTCAAACCAGTGTGAATTATTCTTCCTTCTTCTCCAGAAACATTTGGGATGGGAGCCTAGCAGTGCAGAAAACCATCAACAAAGAAAGTCGGACTGTCAGTATTGTAAGTATCATTTTGCTTTTTTTTTTTTTTTTTCTTTCAAAATGTACATTTCCCAGTAATGCTCTGATAATCGTCCATCATAATACACAAAGAATAAAGACTGACAGCACATTTAGCAACTACTTGTAACACTAAAATTACTTTTCCACTCATTTAAAGAAGAAAAAGGGAGTAGCATCAAACCTAGTGTCTTTTTGTAGTCAAATTAGAGACTGACAAGTGCAAAAAAAAAAAAAAATCGTTAGCGTACATACATAAGTCAATTTTCATAACGTGTTACGATGAAAACTTATCATATCACAGCTGGAAAGCAGCGTTGCTTCTTCTCATCTGGAGTCGGTCCTTCTGGAGCTCTACAAATTGAAGGAGTTTCTGGACAAAAACGTCCAGTTTAGTCCCTCGTCTCTCAGAGGTGCAAGGTAAGACATGGAAGTTAACATTTCCTTCTACACACACCTCAAACAATATCATAGAGTAACTATGGTGTAAACTTCAAAATAGACTGAAAGAAAAATGTCTTGTGGACATTAGGGGTGTGAATTGCCTCGTACCTGACGATTCGATTCGTATCACGATTCACAGGTCACGATTCGATTCGATACCGATTAATCCCGATACGAATTTATAAGTCGATTGTTGCGATTTTTTTTCATTCAAATTTAGAAAATACTAATCAGTAAGCTTGTAGAGTGTAAGATTTATATGAAAATGTATTATTTATTTATCTGAAATTTCAGTCTTATAGAGGTTGTAATCTGTTTCATGTTTAAACAGCATTAAAATAAAATATTAAGGCTTAATGTTCCGTTCATATAACATTCTTCCATGCTTAAGGTGTGAATCCTAAAAAAAAAAAAAAAAAAAAAAAAAAAAAAAAAATCGATTTTGCCTATTATTGAATCGATTCGAGAATCGCGCGATGTAGTATCGCGATATATCGCCGAATCGATTTTTTTTAACACCCCTAGTGGACATACTATGTTGATTCTGATCCATTTGTAACTTCTGTTCTCATGGCAACCTGCAACAAAGACTGCCGGGACTTAGGGCGCCAGGCGCCACCAGCGATCAGCCTGTCCAGTGGCTTCTGAGTAACGATAACCGTGAGTTTGGACAATCTAGACAGTTTCGTTGCTAAAGAGCCAGTTTCCTCCCTTACTGCCATGTAACTAAACCAACAACAAACCCAATCAATCACTTTATCTTACTGTAATTTTCTAATTGTTTCCAGGCAATTCTCAGGCCCGTGAGAAAGAGTCCCTGAAAAGCATCCAGGCGCTAGTGCATCACTCCTATCAGACCCTGAAGCTCTGGAAACTCCTTTGCGATCACCAGTTCAGCCACATAATGTCAGAACTGCCCAAGGTAGCGTTTGCACAAACACCACACGTACGCTCGTAATATCTCACACAACCAACCGCTCGTTGTAGGATTTCCAGGAGCAGATGAAGGAAGTGAGTTTCATGGATGCGGTGATCTTGGGAAAGGAGTTTTTGGGAGCCCTGATCACGGGGCTCATCAATGTCTACATCAAAGATAACGCCTCTGTGGACGCCGTCAGTAATCACCTGCGGGACGTCTGCCCGCTGATCTACAGCAGAGACGACAGCGTCTGCTCTAAGGTATGTGGCGGAGCCAATAGATTTCAAGTTAGCTTTTCTTTTCTTGTTTACTGTTTGGGTTTACAGCCAGGTGGGTCTAGTGTA
The DNA here is from genome assembly GCF_051991245.1 of Festucalex cinctus. NCBI lineage: Eukaryota > Metazoa > Chordata > Actinopteri > Syngnathiformes > Syngnathidae > Festucalex > Festucalex cinctus. The sequence goes on along the minus strand of NC_135423.1, from coordinate 26,112,068 downwards.
GTTGGCCCCCTCTGCTGGTTGTTGCCGGGTGATGCGCAATAAAAAACTGAATTGGAATTGTCACTTCAACTACTCCGGCGATCCTCTATGGAGGACCAAAACTGCCAAAATTAAAAATAAATAAATGACTAAGTAAATAAATAATGACAAAAAGTGAGAGTAAAAACTAATATAAAGATATAATTAAGTTAAATTAAAAAATAAATATAAATGGACATAAAAACAACAAAATATAAATATATCCCAAAATAGATAAAAGTAAAAATGAGGACAAAAATAAGAAACGAGATCCCAAAAAATAAATATAAAAATAAATGTCAAAATAAATAAATAAAAAGAATTAAATCCATCCATCCATCCATCCATCTTCTTCTGCTTATCCGAGGTCGGGTCGCGGGGGCAGCAGCTTTAGGAGGGAAACCCAGACCTCCCTCTCCCCAGCCACTTCCACCAGCTCCTCCGGCGGGATCCGAGAGACATAGTCTCTCCAGCGTGTCCTGGGTCTTCCCCGGGGCCTCCTGCCGGTGGGACATGCCCGGAACACCTCTCCAGGGAGGCGTCCAGGAGGCATCCGAGCCAGATGCCCGAGCCACCTCAACTGGCTCTTCTCAACGCGGAGGAGCAGCGGCTCGACTCTGAGCCCCTCCCGGATGACCGAGCTTCTCACCCTATCTCTAAGGGAGAGCCCAGACACCCTGCGGAGGAAACCCATTTCGGCCGCTTGTATCCGGGATCTCGTTCTTTCGGTCACGACCCACAGCTCGTGACCATAGGTGAGGGTCGGAACGTAGATCGACCGGTAAATCGAGAGCTTTGCCTTTTGGCTCAGCTCTTTCTTCGCCACGACGGACCGATACAGAGTCCGCATCACTGCAGACGCTGCACCGATCCGCCTGTCGATCTCCCGCTCCATCCTGCCCTCACTCGTGAACAAGACCCCAAGATACTTAAACTCCTCCACTTGGGGCAGGATCTCATTCCCGAGCCGGAGAGGACACGCCACCCTTTTCCGACTGAGGACCATGGTCTCGGATTTGGAGGTGCTGATCCTCATCCCAACCGCTTCACACTCGGCTGCGAACCGCTCCAGTGAGAGTTGGAGATCACGGCTTGATGATGCCAACAGCACCACATCATCTGCAAAAAGCAGAGATGCAATGCTGAGGCCACCAAACCGGACCCCCTCAACGCCTCGGCTGCGCCTAGAAATCCTGTCCATAAAGGTTATGAACAGAATCGGTGACAAAGGGCAACCTTGGCGGAGTCCAACCCTCACTGGAAACGAATCCGACTTACTGCTGGAAATGCGGACCAAACTCTGGCAACGGTTGTACAGGGACCGAACAGCCCGTATCAGGGGGTTCGGTACCCCATACTCCCGAAGCACCCCCCACAGGACTCCCCGAGGGACACGGTCGAATGCCTTCTCCAAATTCACAAAACACATGTGGACTGGTGAATTAAATATAAATCAATAAATAAAAAATGCTGCAGGTGCTCTCCAATGCAAGCCGGCGAGACTTCCTTGTTCGCCGAGCCGCTCAGTCGACCAATGACAGGCAGTTTGCAACAGCGGAGTCCAACTCAAGACACGCTGAGGACCGCCCCCTCATTTGAATAACATTTTGACCTGGCAGAGCGTCTGTAGCACAAAATAAATGTGAGAGCAGTGTTTTTTTATTTATTAATTATATTTATGTTTATTTTGTATCTTTTATTTTTTTGTATCATTTTTTATTTTTGTATTATTTTTACATTTATTTAGGGATATATTTATATTTATAGTTTTTATTTCCATTTGTATTTTTTGGATTTAATTTTTGAATTATATTTTTTATATCCGTTTTTATTTTCACTTTTAGTCATTTATTTATTTAGTCATTTATTTATTTTTAATCTTGGCAGTTTCGGTCCTCCGTAATCATCTAGCCTTTGAAATCGACAAATAGTTGCATCATGCACGTTTTGGAGTTTCAAATGTTGGTACTCTTCTACGAAGGCTAAAGAGTTGCTGCAGAGCGCCAACCAGATCCAGAACAAAGTCGATAAAGAGAAAACGCTGCAAGAGTCACTGCGTCTCTACAAGCAGATCAGCCAGGACATGGACCTGCCGCTGGTTTGCTCCCAGTACAGACAAGGTAGCGTGTAACTTGACACTGCCGTTATCACCGCTCACGGCGTTTAATTGGCAGCAATTGTGCTGTATTTCAGAGCGCTTCTACGAGGGCGTCCTCGAGCTCTGCCTCACGGAGGCTGACAAGAGAGACCCTCAAAAGCTGGGCCCTCTTTTTTACATAAGAGGAAAGCGTCAGGCGGACCAGGAGGGAGAGCAGGCCTACCAGAAAAGGTGAGATTGGTCATAAAATTAGCCGATTTTCCTTAATTGAGCCTAAAATTATTTGATGATGCTGTTTATCCATGCAGCAATGTATAGTGACAGGCAGAACGATTAAATGCATTTCCACTACAATTAACTTGTATCACCTGTTGACATTCATAAAATAAAAAAATTGAGATGATATCATTATTTCAGTGTTCCCCCACTGCAAGCTTATTTTAGTTAACCAAAACTAACGAAAAATCTAAAACTAAAATTCAATAAACATTTTTGTTAACGAAATAAAATAAAAGCGAAAATGTTTTTTTAAAAACAAAAACTAACTGAAACTGCATTTTAAGTTTACAAAACTATAACTATAATTACAGTGAAAATGTTCTTTGTTTTAATCTTTGGTAATTGGTAATTAATTTAATGTATAAGCCTTTGGGGATGATTATAAATGTGATTTTGAAGTGGAATTATTTTTACCATAGTGGGATTTATATTTCACACAAGTAATACACATTTTTTTTAAACTAATACTGAAACTAACTAAAACTAAATGAAAACTAAGCATTTATTAAATAACAAAAGCTAAGAGAACCACCCTGAAAACTAATTAAAACTAACTAAATAATAATAAAAAAAAACTCAAAACAAAACCAAAAATAACTAAAATGTAAATTCCAAAACTATAATTAAAACCCTGCGCGCATTTCACCTAATGTGGCCCCACTTCACAATTTTTAAAAAAAATTTCTTTCTTGTTTTTGTGAAACTTCTCCACTCATGTCGCGGAAATTACCTCTCTATTGTAATTTCTTATAGAGGACACATGATGGCAGAAAAGTACTGCGAATGAAGAGACCCGTACAGTATCAAAACTAGCATGTACACAATTTAGCTATTTGACATCAAAGGCTATATTTAGTAGTTAAATTATTCACCACAAATAAACCACCGTCATGTGAGACTCTTCAATAGTATTCTAGCCGAAATAGTACGCTAGCACACGTTGCCGTGATGTCACACGGGAGTGTTAGCATCCTAACACTTTACACAAACAGTATCAAAACAACCAAAATCACTGCAATAACCGACAATAAGTTGTTGATGGCTTTTGTCGCTGACATTTTCTCATCTCCTGCCCGCAGGCTATCCTGTTATAAATGCATCACAGACACCATGCAGGAGCTGCTAAACCAGAGCAAAGCGGCCCCTCAGGCCCGCCTCATCCCAAAGCAGCCAGGGCCCCCTGTCGTCTCGGACATGCTGAGTAACGAGGAAGCCACAGCCCATGTGAGGACGAGTGGATGTTTGATTCTGTACATTTTCTTTTTTTTTTTTTTTCTTTTTCTTTTTTTTTTAATGACCACCTCTTTCCACTCCAGTTTGAACAGATCTTCAGTATGGCTCAGAGGTCACAAGATGTGCTGTTTCACGTCACCCTGTACGACTGGCTCATTCAGGCTGATTTGAAGCACAAGCTGATACAGGTACCGTGTTTTATTAGGGACACTGTACCAGCTTTGGAATTTTCATTTTTGTTAGTTTTTTATTATGTTGTTTCTAACCTTTATTATTATACTTATTGTGGGAATGCTGAAAGCATTGGGTAAATATCGTCTGATTGCACATTACTTACAAGTACTCGCACAATTTAATGGTCAATATCAACTTTTCCCCATTAATTTTCAATGGGACTGACACTGAATTTTTTCCAAGTTCCATTTTCCATACCCACTTCCATACATACAACTGACAATCGTTACCAGCTCTCTGATACTGCTCAGTAGCGCAGTTGGGAGAGTGCATTGTACAGTAACTAAGAGGTTGCAGGTTCAAAACCACTTCCCGACTGTACATTGCAAACGTATCCGTGGCAAATATGCCAAGTGATTATCAATGTACACCAACTATCATATCAGGAAATGCGTTATACTGACACTATTCAATGCATGTGTCCCCAATCAGCTCTGATACCTTTCAGCATCAGATGACACTTTGAAAGACAAATAAAGCAACTCGCTCTCACTTCTACCAAGTTACTTAGCTCACCTGGTAAGTATACTTGACTTAGACTAAAGGCCTCAGTATGCTTCTGCGAGAGGCTCGCGTGGAGGCGTTACGGCGTAGCTCCGCTCGTGCGTTTGCCTTCCGACTTGTGCGCAATACACATCTGTGTCTGCTGGAGTTTCACACCAAGTCCCGCTGTCGCTATGGCTGGGGCGCCACAGTGAGGGGATTCCTCTGCATTTTATGACGGATTCAGGAAGTTTAATTTAATTCAGAAACACGAAACAAAGCCGGGGGGAGAGTAAGTTCATCACCGTGGCAATTAATTATTGTCAATTTGCACCGGTGTCGGCCGTAAACTCGCCAAAACACAACAGCCATGCGCTTAGCGAACAGTTTTTTTTTTTTTTTTTAAAGTTATTGTTGTTTTCCGCCTCTCGTCCCAGGCACATATCCACATGCACAGCCGTGGTCTCCGAGCAGGAAGTCGATTTGCGCCGCCAGTTGCCTTCACGGAAACTATCTGGGCGGGGGGCGGGGAGAGAGAGAGAAAAAAAAGAAAAACGCCATCGAACGGACCAATCAGAAGCGAGCTACGCCCCGCCATCTACGGCGTTCAAGGATTGGCGACGTGTGCACCGCAGCCGGCCACGAGCGACGCGGCACTTAAAATTCATGGCTCGCGTCGATCATGTGACCTACGGCGTTCATCAATGCGAGAGCAAACGTGGAGGCATAAATTAGGCTTTAGACTTGACTTTATTGATCCCTTTGGGATGGCTCCCTCTGGGAAATTTACAGCGGGTAATTTTAGAAAAACGCAAGTCCCGGTTCGAATCTCGGTGGGGAAATGTTTTTTCGACCACTCAAAATGTTCACTGGCATCAGACCTACCCAAACATACGTACTTTTTATTTTGTTTTATTTAATTTTGATTTAGACAAAAATAGTAGGGCGGCACGGTGGATGACTGGTTAGCACGTCGCCTCCCAGTTCTGAGGACTCCGGTTCGAGTCCAGGCTTCGGCCATTCCTGGGTGGAGTTTGCATGTTCTCCCCGTGCCTGCGTGGGTCTTCTCCGGGTACTCCAGTCTCATCCCACGTTCCAAAGACATGCATGGCAGGTTAATTGGGCGCTCCGAATTGTCCCTAGGTGTGCTTGTGAGTGTGGATGGTTGTTCGTCTCTGTGTGCCCTGCGATTGGCTGGCAACCAGTCCAGGGTGTCCCCCGCCTACTGCCCAGAGCCAGCTGAGATAGGCGCCAGCACCCACCGCGACCCTTGTGAGGAATAAGCGGTCAAGAAAATGGATGGATGGACAATAATAGTAATATCGTGAATGAAGAATATGCTTAATAACTCCCCGGTACATACTCCAAAAAATCCCAAACTTGACATGTATATTTATAGTCATGGCCTGAAGGTATCTCTAAGACAACATTCAGTTATAAATACAGCGCCACCTAGCCCTTGAGGCATAAAAAAAAATACCCCACATATGGTATTTTGTACAAAATTTGTAAACTCATTCTAAGTGTGATAACTAAGTCATTTATAAATATTATTTTACTTTACACCACTAAAAATATTCACTGGCATCAGACCAATCCAAACCTATGTACTTTTTTATTTTGTTTTATTTATTTTTAATATCCTCTATGGACAATAAAAGCAACATTGTGCAATGAGTACAACGAGCAATGATGTGTATATATACTTTTACAGAAAATACCAATCAGGGCAACTCATTGCCTAAAAATAAAAAAGGACGCTGATTTTTCCAGATCTTAACATTCACCCAAAAAAAAAAAACATTGAGCTTGACACACTCATCACACATGGCAAAAAAATTTTCCACTTGTAAAGGTAGGGCTGTGCAATAAATCGAAATTCAATTATGATTTCGATTATTACCCTCCACGATTACAAAATAGGCATAATTGTACAAAAACGATTATTAATACTAGGGCTGAAACGACATTTCTGCCTCGGCTAGCCGCTGAGATAGTCATAGTCAAGCTAACGGCAGTATATGCATGACAGTACACGGGGCTGTGAGAAACCAAATTTCAAAATAAACCTTACTTTACCAAGTAGTATATGTAGATCAATGCATTGTAGCACTTTTATTTTGAAATTGTTACTGGAAGCGTGTCATCGGGGCTTAAGATGTGCGCCTCTTTTTGGAGTTTGTGAACAATGGCAATGTAAATGCACCAAACTGTTGAGCCAGACGTCAGTAACACAACTTAGTCCTGAAGTTACGTTCAAGCCCCAGGTCAGAGGCTAAAGGCCTCAGTATACTTCTGCTTGAGGCTCACGTGGAGACGTCACGGCGGAGCTCCGCTCGTGCGTTTGCCTTCCAACTTGTGCGCAATACACATCACAATACACATCGGTGCCTGCTGTAGTTTCACCGCTGTTGCTACGGCTGGGATGCCACAGAGTGGAGATTCCTCTGCATTTTATGACAAATTCAGGAAGTTCAATTTAATTCAGAATCCCGAAACAAAGCCGGGGGGAGAGTAAGCTCATCACCGTAGCAATTATTTATTGCCAATTTGCACCGGTGTCGGCCATAAACTCGCCAAAACTTAGCCGAGTACGCCATCGAACGGACCAATCACGAGCGAGCTACCCCCCGCCATCTGCGGCGTGCAAGGATTGGCGACGTGTGCACCGCACAAGCTACACGGCACTTAAAATTCATGGCTCGCGTAGATCATGTGATCTACGCCGGTCATTAACGCGAGATCAAACGTAGAGGCATAAATCAGGCTTAAGGCCCTAATTTATGCCTCCACGTTGCGGTGCACACGTCGCCAATCCTTGCACGCCGTAGATGGCGGGGCGTAGCTTGCTCGTGATTGGTCCATTAGATGACGCACTCGGCTTTTTTCTTTTTCTTCTCCCTCCCCGCCCCCCGCCCAGATAGTTTCCGTAGCGCAAATCGACTTCCTGCTCGGAGACCATGGCTGTGCATGTGGATATGTGCCTGCGACGAGAGGCGGAAAACAACAACTTTAAAAAAAAAAAAAAAAAAAAAAAAAAAAAATCTGTGTTCACTAAGCGCGTGGCTGTTGTGTTTTGGCGAGTTTACGGCCGACACCACTGTGATGAACTTAATCTCTCCCCGACTTTGTTTCATGTTTCTGAATTAAACTGAACTTCCTGAATTCGTCATGAATCGGCCGGCGTACAACAGCAACACGACTGCGGTGAGTGAGCAGGGGGAGAGGAAAAGCTCTCCACCAAGTAGAAGTGAGTAACTACAGAGTAGATTTGATAAATGGCAGCTAGACAATCAAAACACGCTCGCTGGTGCAGTGTGCACACGTGCTGGCCAATGTATTTTCCTGTGTTCTATAAAATAATGAAATCTTATTGAATGTTATTTTTTAAGACTATTCCATATGTCAAAATGAAACAATGATCGCCACAACCTGTAAAGCATCAACAGTCCTACAGAAATGTAGACTGTGGTGTGAAAGTGGACAGAGAGATTTTTCATGACTCACGTCACTCACCCACAGCTAAAGGGATATGGAGAGAAATTTGTGTCTTTATTTTCAATCAAACAAAAAAGGAATTTGCAATCAAAAAAAATTTTCAATCAAACAAAAAGGGGATTTGCAATCAAAAAAAATTTTCAATCAAACAAAAAGGGGATTTGCAACCTCAAATAAATTTTAATCAAACAAAAAAGGGTTTTCATATAAAATAAAAATTTGCAAACAAAAAAAAAAATTTCAAACATGGATTTGTATTTTAATAAAATCTTTTGCAAACATTTTTTTCGTTTTGTTTGCGAATCTGTTTTTTGGTTGCGAATCTGTTTTTTGGTTGCGAATCTGTTTTTTGATTGAAACCTGTTTTTTGGTTGCGAATCTTTTTCTGTGTTGTGTGGGCGGGGTCCTCCGTTCAACCGATGATAGAAGCCTTGTCATTGGTCAGCTTGGAAGCCGCTGCGACAACTTTCATTGGTCAGATAGGAATGGGGGTGTGACAATGTTCGTCTGACTATTTCCTGGTTCATTTTGTCCAGTCGCCGCCAGCATCGAGGTAAATATAAACCCCCCCCCTCACTTCTAGTTTTCCGTTTTGTTTATCCGACATTTATCTAAAAGCAACCCTTGATCTATCGTTTATCCGGTGATTTGTTCTAACCATTACAATTAACGTAATCACTCACTCAGCATTGCTTAGCCATGTTAGCTAGCTAGGTAACTGATGGTCCGATACATGATACATACATACATACATTTGTTTCACATACAGGCAGGGCTGGGAATCGAATTTATTTACACTAGCTGCTTCCCCTAAATCTTGGATGTTTGAAGTAGAGATTCAATTCGTGATAATTCTGTGATTATTATTTATTGGTCCTGGTTGTTTACTGTACGAGTCAGGTTGAAAAAGAGGGGGAACTCATGCACCGTCAAAGCGGTGACATTGCTACTACTAGGATCCAGGCCACGTAAACGTTTGATTTTGGTTAGTCTAGTCATGAATCGTGATGTTTTGTTGGTACGAGAAACGGCCCAAATAAACGGCCTGCTGAGATAGCTGTTATTATGCTTATTCCTGATAATTTTATTACATTACATCATTACATTAATAAAATGCTGATTATTAATCACTTATGAGAAGTTCTGGTCATTGAAATAAGTAGCCTCTGCTACATTTATTATGTCTTGGGTGTTTGAAATACAGAGGAAGTGACTGAGATTACGTAATATAAATACATTTAGTTCCTGTGATTGTTTCATTGTAGTTTTCCTGTTTCAATAATGTTCAAAACATGTGTCAAACATAACTTTGTCCGAATTTTTTTTTTTTACATGTTTGGTACTTAATTCAAGCACACTTTTCTTTACTTTTTAGATGCAGAAGATGAAGTTGGTGGTTGGTCACCTCTCTTCATGAGGTGATGCTGTGGATAACTGAGCAGGGCCACAAGCACCTGCTTATGTCAGACAGAGAGCAATTTAAAATATCAATAAACTTTGACCACAATTGTGAGGTACAAATGCCAGGCGACTGGACAAAATGAACCAGGAAATAGTCAGACGAACATTGTCACACCCCCATTCCTATCTGACCAATGAAAGTTGTCGCAGCGGCTTCCAAGCTGACCAATGACAAGGCTTCTATCATCGGTTGAACGGAGGACCCCGCCCACACAACACAGAAAAAGATTCGCAACCAAAAAACAGGTTTCAATCAAAAAACAGATTCGCAACCAAAAAACAGATTCGCAACCAAAAAACAGATTCGCAAACAAAACGAAAAAAATGCTTGCAAAAGATTTTATTAAAATACTACGGAGCCCCTAAAGTGACATGGGAGAAAAAAAAAAAAATTAAATGTTGTCCGGACAAGAAAAGTTTCTCGTCCGGACAAGAAACTTTTCTTGTCCGGACGAGAAACCAGCATACTCGTGTGGGAGACGTTATACTAACTACATTTCAGTTTGTGTTCATGTGTGAAAATGATAGTACAGGACCTAGTCAGGTTCTATTTTCACCTGGGACTTTATTATAAGGACATTGCTGCGTTACTTGCAAGTCGGCACCATTATGTTGTGTCTGAGAGACATTTAAAACGAATTTTGAAGTCGTGTGGTCTGCTGCGGCGCAAGGAATATTCATTTTTGGATCATGTGGTTAATTTTATTCATGGACTTTTACAAACATATGGGCAGCTCTGCGGATATCGATGGGTGTATACTAAATGCAAGGAGAATGGATTACGCGTAAAAAAAGAACAGGTGCGCCTAATTATTCAAGAACTTGACCCAAGAGGTGTTGCGCTAAGAAGAAGGAGACGGCTCCATCGCCGGAACTATTTCGCAATAGGACCAAATTACATTTGGCACTTTGACTCATACGATAAGCTAAAACCATTTGGAATATGCATTAACGGCTGCATTGACGGATTTTCCCGCAAAATCATATGGATGAATGCGTTCACCACCAACAGTGACCCAAAAATTGTTGGAGGCTACTACATGGAGGCAATCCACAGATTAAGTGGTTGTCCAAGAATTGTCAGAGGAGATCGGGGCACAGAGAATGTTAAAGTCCGAGACTTTCAACGATTTCTCCATCGCAACATTCACGACGGCTCCAGCGTTGAATGCTACATCGAAGGCGCAAGCACAGCTAATCAGCGCATCGAGAGTTGGTGGGGCTTTCTCAGAAGGCAATCAATGGAATTTTACATCTCTCTCTTCACTGATCTGAAGGACCGTGGTTTGTTCGATGGATCATATTTGGATCGAAATCTGATTCAGTTCTGCTTCATGGGCATCATTCAGGTAAGCCATAGTTTTAATGTTCAATTGTCAACATCGGCTCCAAAACAGTAAATATCGTCTATAATTGTTAATTGGAATACAATGATAAGGGGTACGGGTATCAATATCAGATTATAATAAAATCAGGACATCTGTGATCTACTATTAATAAGTCATAACAACAACAAAAATATACGCAATCCACATACGCAAATGAAGTGAGGTCTCCTTCCCACCCCGGATCCTGCCCAAGTGGCCAATTTATGACTGAGCATTGCATGTGCCGTTCAAAGCGGTTTTCTGTATTAATATCAGATGCAAATACTGTCACTTCAATAAATTTGACTTCATTCCGCAGTTAAAGGGTGCATCGAATGTAGTCAGCAATATATTGTAGCCTACTTTTTTTATGCTTTGTTTTCACACTCGTACATGGTCTCCAAGGTGGGGGAAGCGAACTCACACCAACTTGCACCGTAGGCAAGTGACGCTAACTACTCCGCCACCCGGAGACCCATATTGTAGCCTACTTGCAGCACACCATTTGTAATTGATCAGTGAGGTCTGGAGCTGTTCATGGTGGTGATGTGTCACTGGCCTCACATTCCTATTTGCTGCTCTTTGATACATTATTTCATGTAATTTGAATGTATCGTCATCAAAAACATTTAACATGATTTATTTCAAGAGAACTAACCAAAACTATGACACACAAGCACATGAATATTAAGTTTTTATGTTACTGTCTAACATTGCCTACCATTTTTTTCTTTCCCCCCAGGACGAACTAGATGAGACCATCCATGTGTGGGATGCACACATCATCAGACCATCGAAGAACGAAAGGGTACCCAGTGGTCGGCCACAAATCATGTACATGTTCCCAGAACTCTATTCAAGTTATGACTGCATTTCCTCAGTGGACAGAGCTGATGTACAGTTGTGTTGGAGTCAATGCACATTTCGCCCAGTGGTGCCATGTGACATAGAAATATACAACATCTGCAATATTTTAATGGTGGAGTCACAGATTCACAATCCATCTGATGCCTATGAAGCATTGGATCTGTACCTGCATTTGAGGCCGTGAGATAACATCTGCTCTGTAATTTGAGGTTGGATTTACATTTGAACACTTCCAAAAATGAACGTTTCACAGTCCACCATTGGATACTTACTGCAATTGTAAATTTTCAGATAAATTCTGTAGAAACTCAGATTGGAACTTTGAACGGATTATTCCCATATCCACGCTTATTATAACTTATCAAAAAACGTACATACTTTAGCTCGTGTGTAGATCACAAATGGTACGGCTCAATTGTTTCAATTTACATTTCAATTTGTTGTATAGCATAAACAGTACGTATAACATTATCATCAATGCTTGGCTTTACATTGATCATATATGGGAAATGAACAAACCCCTAACAAAGTTCAATAAACCAGTCCATGAAAGGAGAAATTTAATCTTTATTCAGAAATACTGTTGCTAGAAACTACTAGCATTTTTAACATATTGTTAGCCTAATAGCATAATTTACTAAGACATTTTTTGTAAGAAAAAAAATTACCAATATGTGAATTAATTTGCATTTTGCTTTGTTTGTGCAGTTTCTTTATTATTTAATCCATGATGGAAAAAGGTTGGTATAAAGGTTGGATTGAGACAATTAGAGACATTTGAAAATGACTTTGGCTGTTATGCTATTAGACTAACACTATGAGGCTTCAGCAAAAACAGCCATGAATAACATATGAAACAATTCACTAGTATATGCCTTTAAGCAGATAATCCTTTTAACTAGTTGATGTTGAATCAACTGATCAATTGCCTTAAATGATCGATAAAAAAAAAAAAAAATGGTGCTTGGATGAATTGCACATCACCTTTTGTAAAACTTCTACAATCTCTTGAACCTGAGAAAATTGCAAATTACATGCAGCAAAAAACATCAACAGTGACATAGCAAAACATTTTTGGTCATATTTGAAATAAACTGTTTCAGTGAAATGCCATAGCAATCTTATACAATATGCAGCCCCTGCACTTGCTACAAAATATCCATTGTAAAGCAATCACCAGACAGGACATTGTCAAACTCAGGGATAAAATGGTCAACCTCAGATCCATGCCTGTCTGTTAATTGGCCAAGCTCATCAGAAGACAGAGGATGTAGGGCTTCTTCTGTGTCACTCATCTCAAGAGATGCTGGTCTTGATCGGTCCATTAGTTCTCCTCTCTGTTGGTGATTGACGCAAAAAAAATAAAATAAACACATAGTTATTACCTTGTCTTTTCGATGTATCATCTGACCAGGGATGTGAATTTTTACTACGGCTGCACAATATATCGAAAAAATATGATATCGCGATATTGGCTCTTGCAATATGCATATCGCAAAGGCATGCAATAAGTTCTTGAGCTTAGGGCTCAATACCACAGCGGTGTTGCAATGTAGATGTTACCTAAATGTCACAACAGGAAAGTAACCTGTGATCAATTTGTTTGTGTTTAAAAATATTGTTCAAGCATTTTGGCAATTTCCATACACTGCATAGGCTGTAGACTATTTCATAGTTTACCTGCATTGAGCTACTTGGTGCTGGATCCAAATCAGAGGAGCTCTCTGGGTTATCCACTTGATTAATTCTTGTCCTCCTGTGCTGATGTCTCTGACTCCGCTTCCTCAAGGATCGTCTCTGCATAGTCAGTAGAAAATACATAAATGCCATTTTATCATTTGCTGTCAACTGAAAATGACATCACAGACCAATGACCAATCACAGGCCAGCTTCAGAAAACAGGGGAGCTGTAATTGGTCATTAACTGAGCACTGAGTAACTGTGATGGCAAAATGGCCGCCCCCTGAAATGGATAAAAATTAGTAGATTTTACTGCTTAATTTATATTCCAAAAACACAATATTAACCAGAATACCATGTTTAGACTAGTGGAGCGTCATCGAAAATATTATTGTAAACAATATTTTTGTGTTGACTTCCCCTTTAAAGCAACACTAAGGAACGTTCAGTTTACATTGATTATGGCGGCACCATATGGACAAAAGTGGTATTGTTATGCCTGAAGTAAGAAATTTCCCTTGAGGAAAAGCACATTGCGTCACAGCCAATCTTGATCCTTGACTGTCCTTTTGTATGGGTTGCTTCGAGGGGTGTGCTCAAAAAATCAAGACGGCAATATATCGTTGCGGGCCTCATTACAATACACATATCGATACGCAGGCGTCAGAATCGATATTGCTCATTAAATTGAAATAGGCAGTTAACGTTTGTCTTTGCAGCTTGCATTGTGCCTAAAAAATAAAAACCAGCAGCGTCTTTGAAGTGAATTGCCTTCAATTAATGCAAAAATATCTCACCAGTGATTGGACACTGTCTTGCTTAGAAAAATGCAAGCAAGGAAGAATATCAACATTTATTTACTTATAAACTTAACATAGCACATGTCTTAATGCACCAATTTTCGTATATTTTGTTTAAAAACGAAATAGAATGTGTTACATGAAAAAAATGCTGTTTTTATTTCCCCAAATATTTCAAATAAGCACATTTTAGAGCTTTAATTTTAATACTTTGATATTATTGCTCATATCGGCTCATGCCTATTAATAAATGTTCCCGGTGTGTCTGTGAAAGCTGCTCCTTGCTCTGCAGTGCGTGCAAATTTAGACCAGGCACGCTGCTCGGTGGTAAACCAGAAGAGCTGCTAACAAAAATATTTTTGTCAGTCAGAATAACAAACATATCCTTTAGGTATACATATGACTGTTTTTATAAAATGCAAGAAAATTAATGTAATATATCGGGATACGTATCGCCTAGAAGATCAAGTATTGGGATACATATGTATCGCAATACGTATCATATCGTGACCCTCAGGTACACATCATCATGCATCTCCAAAACAGCCGACTGAAAATTCCTTAGAAATACAATTCTTAATATGACTCAGTCAAATTTAATACAAGTGAAATTAACATTATAATAGCCTTTTTCAAGAGTAGTACTGTATAAATTGCGCAAAAGCAACAGCACTATAAGTACTGGATAATTCTGTTTGTTGCCCATTGCTGGCTGCAGCACCACACGGCATCTGATCAATCCAAATTAAGAATAAATAAATACATTTTGTGTTCTACACTATTCAATTATATAAACAAGTCAGTTGTTACACACAGTCAGAGCATCTTCACATTAGTCATTTAAATATGCTTAGAAGTGGTCACTGACTTGGTACAAGTTGGCATGGCCTTGAGAAAATATAGTCCTGTTATTTACTACAATTTATGAAAAAATGTAGAGGAAGGTACAGGTACTCGTCAGAAACTAGAATATCCTCAAAAAGTTTAATAATTTCTGTATTTCTATTGAAAAAGTCAAACTTTCATAGATTATAGCTTCAGGGCCCACAATTTAAGTGATTTCAAGTATTTATTTTTTTATTTTTACATTAGGGCATCCAGCTCATAAAACCAATAAAACAGGACATCAAAAAATTAGAATAATGGGAAGAAATCACCATGCATACTTACCAGTATTTTGCATGGGGGGAAAAAAAGATGGATCCATCCATCGATCCATCTTTTTTTTCCCCATACAAAACATTGGGAAGTATGCATGGTAATTCCTTCACATTATTCAAATTTTTTGACATAATGTTTTAGTGTTTTATGAGCTGGAAGCCCAAATAATGTAAAAATAATAATAACTAGAGCTGCGAGCAGCTATAAAGGGCCCTCGCAACCCGGGCCACGTTGGGGTATTTGCACGTCGGGGTACTGGCATGTTGGGGTACTGTCAAATAGGAAACCATCTAAATTTTAAACGTTTTTGCCATGCTTTGTGTTTGTAAAGTTTCATGGAAAGGCCAAAAATGATGCACAATTAACAAAATAAAATCAAAATGGATTGGCACATGGCTATATAGAATACTTTTTGAATATATTAGGCATGCCTGCCAATATTCACACATCTAGCTGAATCATATAATCGGAAAGACTTCATAAAAATGTCTAGAGGGCGCTATTGAAGCATTTATTGCAAATTTAATAAGAAATCTCTAAAATATTCATGCTTATGACAAGCCTGATGTGTGTGTAAAGTTTCATGAGTTTTTGCACATGTTTAGACCCAAAAAAAAAAGCTGCATTTTACTTGGCAAACAATCCATCGCCATGAAACAGCGTGCGACAAAATAAATAACTTTCGATAACTTTGTATCTTAAACATCTTAAGATGAAGCACACCAAGTTTGAAGACAGTCGGATAAATTTTGTAGGAGGAGTTCGTTAAAAATGACCCCTAAAAAAGGCCACAAAAAATGGCTACAAATCCCAACGTAAATCAAAATGGCGGACTTCCTGTTTGGTTTAGCAGATGGTTCCAAGAGACTTTTTTGTACATCGTGGACTCTTATGTATGCCTCTAAATTATCATAGCGCTAGGTGAAACGTACAACCGGGAATGCTTCGTTAAAGAGGAGTTTTTTTACCTCAAAATGTGATGACCGGCCCCTACGGGACTTCCTGTTGGGTTTAGCACATGGCACCAAGAGACTTTTTTGTACATCGTGGGCTGTTAAATTTGTCTCCAAATTTTCGTAGCTCTAGCTGCTTCGTACAACTGGGAATGCTTCATTAAGAGGGAATTTTTTCCTTTGCAAACTGTGCATGCCACGGCAACAGCATGCGACGAAATAAAAAGCTTTCAATAACTTTTCATCTTCAACATTTTAAGATGAATCACACCAAGTTTGGAGATGATCGGATAAACTCTGTAGGAGGAGTTCGTTAAAATAAGACCCCTATGAAATGGCCCAAAAAATGGCAACACGTTCCAAAGTAAATCAAAATGGCGGACTTCCTGTTCGGTTTAGCATATGGTTCAAAAAGAGTTTTTTGTACCTTGAGGGCTGTTACATATGTCTTCAAATGTTGGTAACTCTAGGTGAAATGTACAGCCGGGAATGCTTCATTAAATAAGAATTTTGAAACACAAAATTTGATGCCTCGCCTCTGGCGGACTTCCTGTTAAGTTTAGCATATGGCACCAACAGGCTTTTTTGTAGATCATAGTCTGTTACATATGTGTACCAATTTTCGTGGCTCTCAATTAAACGTACCACCGGCAATGCTTTGTTAAGTAAGAATTTTGAAACTGTAAATTTGATGCCCCGCCACCGTCATATAGTATGTCAAAAACGTTAGATTTTTTACCATGATGTTGTCCCAGGTGTTGAGATGGTACAGCCCAAGTTTGAAGTCAATCGGGTTAACCGTGTAGGAGAAGCGGGCAAAAGTATGACCCCTGTAAATGTGCAAAAATGGGCCAAAATTGGACATTCAAATACTCATATCTCACTTCCTGTCTATTTTAGGGTACACATATCAAAGAGGTTTTTGTTCATCTGGATGTGCTACAGGTGCCACACAATTTTCGTAGCCATAGGACAATCGTAGCGGGACAGGGATCCGTTAAACCTATGTAGGTGGCGCTACAGAGCCATTTTTCTGTTATCATGTATGGCGACTTTAAAATATCAAATTTTTCGCCAGGCCCGATCTGCGTGTAAAGTTTGGTGAGTTTTCGTTCATGTTTCGTGCCTCAAAAATGTGGTTGTTTGCGGAAAAGAATAATAACAAAGAAAAAGAAGAAGAAGAAGAAGAAGAAGAAGAACTAGAGCTGCGAGCAGCTATAAAGGGCCCTCGCAACCCGTGCCACGTTGGGGTATTTGCACGTCGGGGTACTGGCACGTTAGGGTACTGTTTCATAAGAAACCGTCTAAATTGTAAATGTTTTGCCATGCTTTTTGTGTTTGTTCACATTGCTATGGAATGCTTTGTCGAGGTATTCGGCTGATAGGTATGCCTCCCAATATTCACACATCTAGCTGAATCATATAAAAAAAAAAATTCTTTGCAAACAATGCATCGCTACAGCAAAGGCGTGCCACGTTGGGGTACTTGCACGTCGGGGTACTGGCACGTTGGGGTACTGTCAAATAGGACAAGGACCATCTAAAATGTTTTTGACAAGCCTTGTGTGTGCAAAGTTTAATCAAAACGCAAAATATGGTGCGCAATTCCCAAAATAAATTCAAAATGGCGGACTTCCTTTTAGGTTTAGCATACGGCTACAGAATACTTTTTGTAGGTCTTAAGCTAATAGGTATGCCTCCCAGTTTTCACAAATCTAGGTCAAGTCATCTTTAGTTGTGTATCGCTTGAATCATACAATTGGAAATGCTCCATAAAAATGCATAGAGGGCGCTATTGAGCACAACGTTGGGTTACTTGCACGTCAGGGTACTGGCACGTTGGGGTACTGTTACATGGAACAAGGACCATTTAAAATGTTAGTTTTTTCCATGCTTTGTCTGTGCAAAGTTTAATGAAGAAGGCCAAAAATTATGTATAATTCCCAAAATAAAATCAAAATAGCGGACTTCCTCTTTGGTTTGGCAAATGGCTACATAATACTTTTTTGTAGGTCTAGCATAATCATACAATCGGAAATGCTTCATAAAAATGTCTAGAGGGCGCTATTTATTGCAAATTGCACAATAAATCTCTGAAAATTCATGTTCATGACAAGTCTGATGTGTTTGCAAAGTTTCATGAGTTTTCATGTGTATAAAAAAAAAAAAAAGCAGCACTTGACAACTGTTACATGGAACAAGGACCATTTAAAATGTTAGTTTTTTCCATGCCTTGTCTGTGCAAAGTTGAATGAAAAAGGCCAAAAATGATGTATAATTCCCAAAATAAAATCAAAATAGCGGACTTCCTCTTTGGTTTGGCAAATGGCTACATAATACTTTTTTGTAGGTCTAGCATAATCATACAATCGGAAATGCTTCATAAAAAGGTCTAGAGGGCGCTATTTATTGCAAATTGCACAATAAATCTCTGAAAATTCATGTTCATGACAAGTCTGATGTGTTTGCAAAGTTCCATGAGTTTTCATGTGTATAAAAAAAAAAAAAAGCAGCACTTGACAAACAATGCATTGCTATGGCAACAGCGTGTTACAAAATAAAAAACTTTAGATTACTTTGCATCTTAAACATCTTAAGATGAAACACACCAAGTTTGAAGACAGTCGGATAAATTTTGTAGGAGGGGTTCGTTAAAATATGACCCCTGAAAGTTTTTCCTTGCCCGGTTGGAGGGTTAGATCAGGGGATGTCGCAACTTGTTTGTGGTTAAGTGCTACAGAAGTAAATGTGTCTTAACAACCTCATGATTGAATGTGTTTTCAATTCTCTAGGATGTGATTGGATTGTATCAATTAAATGTTCTTATAACTGATTCAGTGAGTAGTAAAAATAGTGTGTCAAGTATAATGACATGAAATATAAGGAATACAAAAAACAAAACAAGAACCCTCTAAATTACACATTTTGTTCCAGGCTTTATGTGCGTGCATAGTTTGAGTATACACCTAGGTTTAGGCCAGGAGTGTTCAAACCTTTTGCAAAGAGGGCCGGGTATGGTAAGGTGAAAATGTGTGGGGCCTAATCAACCATTTAGTTTAGCCTGACATAATTTTTTTACATGCATATGTAAATATATATATGTGGACAAATGTGTACATATGTCTACAAATTTTTGTAGCTCGAGCTGCTTCGTCCAACTGGGAACGCTGCATTAAGAAGGATTTTTTTTTCCTTTGCCAACAGTGCATGCCACGACAACAGCGTGCGACGAAATAAAAAGCTTTCAATAACTTTTCATCGTCAACATCTTAAGATGAATCACACCAAGTTTGAAGATGATCGGATAAACTCTGTAGGAGGAGTTCGTTAAAATAAGACCCCTATGAAATGGCCAAAAAAATGGCAACATGTTCCAAAGTAAATCAAAATGGCAGACTTCCTGTTAGGTTTAGCATATGGTTCAAAAAGAGTTTTTTGTACCTCGAGGGCTGTTACATATGTCTTCAAATTTTGGTCACTCTAGGTGAAACGTACAGCCGGAAATGGTTCATTAAGTAAAAATTTTGAAATGCAAAATTTGATGCCCTGCCTCTGGCGGACTTCCTGTTAGGTTTAGCATATGGCACCAACAGGCTTTTTTGTAGATCATAGTCTGTTACATATGTGTACCAATTTTCGTAGATCTAGATTAAACGTATAACCGGCAATACTTCAGATGAAACATGCCAAAGAATGAAGACAATCTGATAAGTTTTGTAGAAAATATGAGGCCTATAAAAGGCCCCCAAAAAATGGCTACAAATAGCAAAGTAAATCAAAATGCCGGACTTCCTGTTTGGCTTAGCATATGGTTCTAAAAGACTTTTTTGTACATCGTGGGCTCTTATGTATGCCTCCAAATTATCATAGCGCTAGGTGAAAGGTACAACCGGGAATGCTTCGTTAAAGAGGAGTTTTTTAGCTCAAAAAGTGATGCCCGGCCCTTGCGGGACTTCCTGTTGGGTTTAGCACAAAGCAGCAAGAGACTTTTTTTGTACATCGTGGGCTGTTACATATGTCTACAAATTTTCGTAGCTCTAGCTGCTTCGTACAACTGAGAATTCTTCATTAAGAAGAATTTTTTTCCTTTGCAAACAAGTGCATGCCACGACAACAGCGTGCAGCGAAATAAAAAGCTTTCAATAACTTTTCATCTTCAACATCTTAAGATGAATCACACCAAGTTTGAAGATGATCGGATAAACTCTGTAAGAGGAGTTCGTTAAAATAGGACCCCTATGAAATGGCCAAAAAAATGGGAACACGTTCCAAAGTAAATCAAAATGGTGGACTTTCTGTTAGGTTTAGCATATGGTTCAAAAAGAGTTTTTTGTACCTCGAGGGCTGTTACATATGTCTTTAAATTTTGGTAACTCTAGGTGAAACGTTAATGCTTCATTAAGTAAGAATTTTGAAACTCAAAATTTGATGCCCCGCCTCTGGCGGACTTCCTGTTGGGTTTAGCATATGGCACCAACAGACTTTTTTGTAGGTCATAGTCTGTTACATATGTGTGCCAATTTTCGTAGCTCTAGGTTAAACATACAACCGGCAATACTACGTTTAGTAAGAGTTTTGAAACTCTAAATTTGATGCCCCACCGCCGTCATATAGTATGTCGAAAACTTTAGATTTTTTACCATGGTGTTGTCCCAGGTCTTGAGATGGTACATCCCAAGTTTGAAGTCAATTGGATTAACCGTGTAGGAGAAGCAGGCAAAAGTATGACCCCTGTAAATGTGCAAAAATTGGCCAAAATTGGACATTTAAATACTCATATCTCACTTCCTGTCTATTTTAGGGTACACACATCAAAGAGGTTTTTGTTCATCTGGATGTGCTACAGGTGCCACACAATTTTCATAGCCGTCGGACAATCGTAGCGGGCCAGGGATCTGTTTAACCTATGTAGGTGGCGCTATGGAGCCATTTTTCTGTTATCACCTATGGCGACTTTAAAATATCAAATTTTTCGCCAGGCCTGACGTGTGTGTAAAGTTTGGTGAGTTTTCGTTCACGTTTAGTGTCTCAAAAATGTGATTGTTTGCGGAAAAGAATAATAACAAATAAAAAGAAGAATAACTAGAGCTGCGAGCAGCTATAAAGGGCCCTCGCAGCCCGGGCCACGTTGGGGTCCTTGCACGTTGGGGTACTTGCACGTTTGGGTACTGGCACGTTGGGGTACTGGCATATTGGAAGCAAAATTTCTTTGAAAATTGCATAATAAACGTTTACATGTAGAATATTTTTTTTGCCAGTGTGTGTCAAGCTCAACGGGTTTTGGTGATTGTTAAAACCTGCAAAAATCAGCGTCCTTATTTATTTTTAGGCAATGAGTTGCCCTGATTGGTATTTTTTGTAAAAGTGTATATATACATCATCGCTCGTTGTACTCATTGCACAATGTTACTTTTATTGTCCAAAGGGGCAATCAAAAATGAATAAAACAAAATGGAAACGTACATACGTTTGGATCGGTGTGAAGCCAGTGAACAATTTGAGTGGTGGAAACTAAAAGAATATTCATAAATGACTTAGTTATCACACTTAGAATGAGTTTACATTTTTTGTACAAAATACCGTATGTGTTTTTTTTTTGTTTTTTTTTAATATATTATGCCTCAAGGGCTAGGTTGCGCTGTATTTATAACTGAATGTTGTCATAGAGATACCTTCAGGCCTTGATTATAAGCAAGTGTGATTATAAGTCAAGTGTGGGATTTTTTTTGGAGCATGTACCGTGGAGTTATTAAGCATATCCTTCATTCACGATATTGCTTTTAATGTCCACAGAGGCTATCAAAAATAAATAAAAATATATATATGTTTGGATAAGTCTGATGCCAGTGAACATTTTGAGTGGTGGAAACTAAAAGAATATTCATAAATGACTTAGTTATCACACTCAGAATGAGTTTACATTTTTTGTACAAAATACCGTATGTGGGGTATTTTTTTTTTATGCCTCAAGGGCTAGGTGGCGCTGCATATATAACTGAATGTTGTCATAGAGATAGCTTCAGGCCTTGACGATAAACATACATGTCAAGTTTGGGATTTTTTGGAGCATGTACCGGGGAGTTATTAAGCATATCCTTTTTCAGTGCGAAACACAAATTTTGATGCCCCGCCTTCATCATATAGTATTTCGAAAGGTCAAGATTTTTCCCCCTGTCGTTGGCTCAGGACTTGACATGGTCCAGGTCAAGTCTTAACTCAGTCAGATGAAACGTGTAGGAGAAGTGGGCAAGTCTGCCCCCTGTGAATGTGCAAAAATTGTCAAAAATGGGACATTCAAAAATTCGTAGCTCACTTCCTGTTCATTTTAGCATATGGGTCCAAGAGACTTTTTTGTAGGTCTTGGGCTCCCTCATACACCTAAAAATATTCGTCGTTCTTGCTTAAACGTACAACCGGGGCTGCTTCGTTAAAAACTTCTAGGGGGCGCTATTGAGTCATTTTTGTAAAAATAGCACAATCAACAGTAAAATATTGCTAATTTTACCAGACCAGATGTGTGTGCCAAGTTTCATGAGTTTCTGTGCATGTTTAGACCCTCAAAACTGGCGTTATTTTCTTGGCGAACAGCGCTTAGCCACACCCACAGCAATTCGCAAAAACTCACAAACTTCGTGTTGTGACATCATCAAGGCCGAAACCCTCATCTGAGCAAATATGAGGTAGGTCCAGTTAACGTGTTTGGAGAAAAACGTAGAAGAAAATTTGTAAGAAAAAAAATTGCCACTAGGTGGCGCTATCAGTTAGATGAAATATAAGTCAGTAGATGTCTTTAGGGCTGGACTCTCATCAAATGTGTGAAATTTTGAGAAGATAGGATCATCTCGGTCAAGTTAATGCAGCTTTTATTTTCACGAAAAATCTTCAGACTTTGCGTCACCGTAGCGGCCACGCCCTTTGGCGAAAAGTTACAATATTCGGTGTGGGGCATGATCAACATCTTAAGGCTTTTCTGACCAATTTTCAAATGGATCCCTTCAACAAGCTCAGCACAGTAGCTAAAAACGTAAAGTATGACATTTATTGTAACCACTAGGTGGCGCTATATGTATAACTGAATTTTATCATATAGATGTTTTCAGGCCGTGACTATTACGTTGCCTGAGAAGTTTGAGATTTTTTGGAGCTTGAACATGGGAGTTATTAAGCATTTGCTCTTTCTGGACAAATGAAATTTTAAAGGCAATATTTGATGCCCCGCCCCCGTCATATAGTATTTCAAAAAGGCAAGATGTTTTGCCCAGTTGTTCTCTCAGGTCTTGAGATGATAAATGCCAAGTTTGAAGTCAATTGGATGAAAAATGTTTGCAAAGGGGGAAAAAGCATGACCACAGTGAATGTGCCAAAATAGGCCAAAATTGGACATAAAAAAATTCATAGCTCACTTCCTGTACATTTTAGCTACATGGTCCCAATAGACTTTTTTGTGCGTCTCGGGGTGCTACACGTGCCTGCCAATTTTTGTTGCTCTAGCTCAAACGTGCCGGGCTTGGTTTTTATTTTTCTACGCTAGGGGGCGCTATCGAGTCGCATTGTTATGACGACTTAATAATATCAAATTTTTCGCCGGGCCTGAGGAGTGTGCAAAGTTCGGTGAGTTTTCGTGAATGTTTAGGTACCCAAAATCGCGATCGTTTGCGGAGAATAAAGAAGAAGAAGAAGAACTAGAGCTGCGAGCAGCTATAAAGGGCCCTCGCAACCCGGGCCACGTTGGGGTATTTGCACGTCGGGGTACTGGCATGTTGGGGTACTGTCAAATAGGAAACCATCTAAATTTTAAACGTTTTTGCCATGCTTTGTGTTTGTAAAGTTTCATGGAAAGGCCAAAAATGATGCACAATTAACAAAATAAAATCAAAATGGATTGGCACATGGCTATATAGAATACTTTTTGAATATATTAGGCATGCCTGCCAATATTCACACATCTAGCTGAATCATATAATCGGAAAGACTTCATAAAAATGTCTAGAGGGCGCTATTGAAGCATTTATTGCAAATTTAATAAGAAATCTCTAAAATATTCATGCTTATGACAAGCCTGATGTGTGTGTAAAGTTTCATGTTTTTGCACATGTTTAGACCAAAAAAAAAAAAAGCAGCATTTTACTTGGCAAACAATCCATCGCCATGAAACAGCGTGCGACAAAATAAATAACTTTCGATAACTTTGTATCTTAAACATCTTAAGATGAAGCACACCAAGTTTGAAGACAGTCGGATAAATTTTGTAGGAGGAGTTCGTTAAAAATGACCCCTAAAAAAGGCCACAAAAAATGGCTACAAATCCCAACGTAAATCAAAATGGCGGACTTCCTGTTTGGTTTAGCAGATGGTTCCAAGAGGCTTTTTTTGTACATCGTGGGCTCTTATGTATGCCTCTAAATTATCATAGCGCTAGGTGAAACGTACAACCGGGAATGCTTCGTTAAAGAGGAGTTTTTTACCTCAAAATGTGATGACCGGCCCCTACGGGACTTCCTGTTGGGTTTAGCACATGGCACCAAGAGACTTTTTTGTACATCGTGGGCTGTTAAATTTGTCTCCAAATTTTCGTAGCTCTAGCTGCTTCGTACAACTGGGAATGCTTCATTAAGAGGGAATTTTTTCCTTTGCAAACTGTGCATGCCACGGCAACAGCATGCGACGAAATAAAAAGCTTTCAATAACTTTTCATCTTCAACATTTTAAGATGAATCACACCAAGTTTGGAGATGATCGGATAAACTCTGTAGGAGGAGTTCGTTAAAATAAGACCCCTATGAAATGGCCCAAAAAATGGCAACACGTTCCAAAGTAAATCAAAATGGCGGACTTCCTGTTCGGTTTAGCATATGGTTCAAAAATAGTTTTTTGTACCTTGAGGGCTGTTACATATGTCTTCAAATGTTGGTAACTCTAGGTGAAATGTACAGCCGGGAATGCTTCATTAAATAAGAATTTTGAAACACAAAATTTGATGCCTCACCTCTGGCAGACTTCCTGTTAGGTTTAGCATATGGCACCAACAGGCTTTTTTGTAGATCATAGTCTGTTACATATGTGTACCAATTTTCGTGGCTCTCAATTAAACGTACCACCGGCAATGCTTTGTTAAGTAAGAATTTTGAAACTGTAAATTTGATGCCCCGCCACCGTCATATAGTATGTCAAAAACGTTAGATTTTTTACCATGATGTTGTCCCAGGTGTTGAGATGGTACAGCCCAAGTTTGAAGTCAATCGGGTTAACCGTGTAGGAGAAGCGGGCAAAAGTATGACCCCTGTAAATGTGCAAAAATGGGCCAAAATTGGACATTCAAATACTCATACCTCACTTCCTGTCTATTTTAGGGTACACATATCAAAGAGGTTTTTGTTCATCTGGATGTGCTACAGGTGCCACACAATTTTCGTAGCCATAGGACAATCGTAGCGGGACAGGGATCCGTTAAACCTATGTAGGTGGCGCTACAGAGCCATTTTTCTGTTATCATGTATGGCGACTTTAAAATATCAAATTTTTCGCCAGGCCCGATCTGCGTGTAAAGTTTGGTGAGTTTTCGTTCATGTTTAGTGCCTCAAAAATGTGGTTGTTTGCGGAAAAGAATAATAACAAAGAAAAAGAAGAAGAAGAAGAAGAAGAAGAAGAATAATAAGAATTCCTTCAGGAACAATAGGGACCTCGCAGCGGTCGCTGCTCGGGCCCTAATAACTAGAGCTGCGAGCAGCTATAAAGGGCCCTCGCAACCCGGGCCACGTTGGGGTACTTGCACGTCGGGGTACTGGCACGTTGGGGTACTGTCAAATAGGACAAGGACCATCTAAAATGTTTTTGACAAGCCTTGTGTGTGCAAAGTTTAATCAAAACGCAAAATATGGTGTGCAATTCCCAAAATAAATTCAAAATGTTGGACTTCCTTTTAGGTTTAGCATACGGCTACAGAATACCTTTTGTAGGTCTTAAGCTAATAGGTATGCCTCCCAGTTTTCATAAATCTTGGTCAAGTCATCTTTAGTTGTGTATCGCTTGAATCATACAATTGGAAATGCTCCATAAAAATGCATAGAGGGCGCTATTGAGCACAACGTTGGGTTACTTGCACGTCAGGGTACTGGCACGTTGGGGTACTGTTACATGGAACAAGGACCATTTAAAATGTTAGTTTTTTCCATGCCTTGTCTGTGCAAAGTTTAATGAAAAAGGCCAAAAATGATGCATAATTCCCAAAATAAAATCAAAATAGCGGACTTCCTCTTTGGTTTGGCAAATGGCTACATAATACTTTTTTGTAGGTCTAGCATAATCATACAATCGGAAATGCTTCATAAAAATGTCTAGAGGGCGCAATTTATTGCAAATTGCACAATAAATCTCTGAAAATTCATGTTCATGACAAGTCTGATGTGTTTGCAAAGTTTCATGAGTTTTCATGTGTATAAAAAAAAAAGCAGCACTTGACAAACAATGCATTGCTATGGCAACAGCGTGTTACAAAATAAAAAACTTTCGATTACTTTGCATCTTAAACATCTTAAGATGAAACACACCAAGTTTGAAGACAGTCGGATACATTTTGTAGGAGGGGTTCGTTAAAATATGACCCCTGAAAAAGGCCACAAAAAATGGCAACAAATCCCTATCATAAATCAAAATGGCGGACTTCCTGTTTGGTTTAGCACATGGTTCCAAGAGACTTTTTTTGTACATCGTGGGCTCTTATGTATGCCTGCAAATTATCATAGCGCTAGGTGAAACGTACAACCGGGAATGCTTCGTTAAAGAGGAGTTTTTTAGCTCAAAATGTGATGCCCGGCCCCTGGGGGACTTCCTGTTAGGTTAAGCACATGGCACCAAGAGACTTTTTTGTACATCCTGGACTGTTACATATGTCTACAATTTTTCGTCGCTCTAGCTGCTTCGAACAACTGGGAATGCTTCATTAATAAGATTTTTTTTTCTTTGCAAAAAGTACATGCCACGACAACAGCGTGTGACGAAATAAAAAACTTTCAATAACTTTTCATTTTCAACATCTTAAGATGAATCACACCAAGTTTGAAGATCGGATAAACTCTGTAGGAGGAGTTTGTTAAAATATGACCCCTATGAAATGGCCCAAAAAAATGGCAACACATCCGAAAGTAAATCAAAATGGCGGACGTCCTGTTAGGTTTAGCATATGGTTCAAAAAGAGTTTTTTGTACCTCGAGGGCTGTTATATACCTCTACAAATTTTGGTAACTCTAGGTGAAACGTACAGCCGGGTATGCTTTGTTAAAAAGGAGTTTTTTAGCTCAAAATGTGATGCCCGGCCCCTGGGGGACTTCCTGTTGGGTTTAGCACAGGGCACCAAGAGACTTTTTTGTACATCTTGGGCTGTTACATATGTCTACAAATTTTCGTAGCTCTAGCTGCTTCGTACAAATGGGAATGCTTCTTTAAGGATATTTTTTTTCCTTTAAAAACAGTGCATGCCATGACAACAGTGTGCGACGAAATACAAAGCTTTCAATAACTTTTCATCTTCAACATCTTAAGATGAATCACACCAAGTTTGAAGATGATCGGATAAACACTGTAGGAGGAGTTCGTTAAAATAAGACCCCAAGAAATGGCCAAAAAAATGGCAACACGTTCCAAAATAAATCAAAATGGTGGACTTCCTGTTAGGTTTAGCATATGGTTCAAAAAGAGTTTTTTGTAGGTCATAGCCTGTTACATATGTGTACCAATTTTCGTAGCTCTAGATTAAACGTACAACCGGCAATGCTTCGTGAAGTAAGAATTTTTAAACTCTAAATTTGATGCGCCGCCGCCGTCATATAGTATATCAAAAAATTTTCATTTTTCACAATGATGTTGTCCCAGGTGTTGAGATGGTACATCCCAAGTTTGAAGTCAATCGGGTTAACCGTGTAGGAGAAGCGGGCAAAAGTATGACCCCTGTAAATGTGCAAAAATTGGCAAAAATTGGACATTTAAATACTCATACCTCACATTCTGTCTATTTTAGGGTACACACTTCAAAGAGGTTTTTGTTCATTGGGATGTGCTACAGGTGCCACACAATTTTCATAGCCGTCGGACAATCGTAGCGGGACAGGGATCCGTTTAACCTATGTAGGGGGCGCTAAGGAGCCATTTTTCTGTTATCTTGTATGGCGACTTTAAAATATCAAATTTTTCGCCAGGCCTGATGTGCGTGTAAAGTTTGGTGAGTTTTCGTTCACGTTTAGTGTCTCAAAAATGCGATTGTTTGCGGAGAAGAAAAAGAAGAATAACTAGAGCTGCGAGCAGCTATAAAGGGCCCTCGCAGCGCGGGCCACGTTGGGGTACTTGCACGTCGGGGTACTGGCACGTTGGGGTACTGTCAAATCGGACAAGGACCATCTAAAATGTTTTTGACAAGCTTTGTGAGTGCAAAAGGCCAAAGATGGTGTGCAATTCCCAAAATAAATTCAAAATGGCGGACTTCCTTTTAGGTTTAGCATACGGCTACAGAATACTTTTTGTAGGTCTTAAGCTAATAGGTATGCCTCCCAGTTTTCACAAATCTAGGTCAAGTCATCTTTAGTTGTGTATCGCTTGAATCATACAATTGGAAATGCTCCATAAAAATGCATAGAGGGCGCTATTGAGCACAACGTTGGGTTACTTGCACGTCAGGGTACTGGCACGTTGGGGTACTGTTACATGGAACAAGGACCATTTAAAATGTTAGTTTTTTCCATGCCTTGTTTGTGCAAAGTTTAATGAAAGAGGCCAAAAATTATGTATAATTCCCAAAATAAAATCAAAATAGCGGACTTCCTCTTTGGTTTGGCAAATGGCTACATAATACTTTTTTGTAGGTATTAGGCTGATAGGGGTCTGTCCTAATTTTCACAAATCTAGCAGAATCATACAATCGGAAATACTTCATAAAAATGTCTAGAGGGCGCTATTTATTGCAAATTGCACAATAAATCTCTAAAAATTCATGTTCATGACAAGTCTGATGTGTTTGCAAAGTTTCATGAGTTTTCACACATGTATAGATAAAAAAACAAAGCAGCACTTTACTTGGCAAACAATGCATCGCTATAGCAGCAGCGTGCGACAAAATAAAAAACTTTCGATAACTTTGCATCTTAAACATCTTAAGATGAAACACACCAAGTTTGAAGATGGTCGGATGAACTTTGTACGAGGAGTTCGTTAAAATATGACCCCTGAAAAAGGCCACAAAAAATGGCAACAAATCCCATCGTAAATCAAAATGGCGGACTTCCTGTTTGGTTTAGCACATGGTTCCAAGAGACTTTTTTGTACATCGTGGGCTCTTATGTATGCCTGCAAATTATCATCGCGCTAGGTGAAACGTACAACCGGGAATGCTTCGTTAAAGAGGAGTTTCTAGCTCAAAATGTGATGCCCGGCCCCTGGGGGACTTCCTGTTGGGTTTAGCACATGGCACCAAGAGACTTTTTTGTACATTGTGGGCTGTTACATATGTCTACAAATTTTTGTAGCTCTAGCTACTTCGTACAACTGGGAATGCTTCATTAAGAAGGATTTTTTTCCTTTGCAAAAAGTGCATGCCACGACAACAGCGTGCGACGAAATAAAGAGCTTTCAATAACTTTTCATCTTCAACATCTTAAGATGAGTCACACCAAGTTTGAAGATGATCGGATAAACTCTGTAGGAGGAGTTCGTTAAAATAAGACCCCTACGAAATGGCCCAAAAAATGGCAACACATTCCAAAGTAAATCAAAATGGCGGACGTCCTGTTAGGTTTAGCCTATGGTTCAAAAAGAGTTTTTTGTACCTCGAGGGCTGTTATATACCTCTACAAATTTTGGTAACTCTAGGTGAAACGTACAGCCGGGTATGCTTTGTTAAAGAGGAGTTTTTTAGCTCAAAATGGGGGACTTCCTGTTGGGTTTAGCACAGGGCACCAAGAGACTTTTTTGTACATCTTGGGCTGTTACATATGTCTACAAATTTTCGTAGCTCTCGCTGCTTCGTACAAATGGGAATGCTTCTTTAAGGATATTTTTTTTCCTTTGCAAACAGTGCATGCCATGACAACAACGTGCGACGAAATACAAAGCTTTCAATAACTTTTCATCTTCAACATCTTAAGATGAATCACACCAAGTTTGAAGATGATCGGATAAACACTGTAGGAGGAGTTCGTTAAAATAAGACCCCAAGAAATGGCCAAAAAAATGGCAACACGTTCCAAAATAAATCAAAATGGTGGACTTCCTGTTAGGTTTAGCATATGGTTCAAAAAGAGTTTTTTGTAGGTCATAGCCTGTTACATATGTGTACCAATTTTCGTAGCTCTAGATTAAACGTACAACCGGCAATGCTTCGTGAAGTAAGAATTTTTAAACTCTAAATTTGATGCGTCGCCGCCGTCATATAGTATATCAAAAACTTTAGATTTTTTACAATGATGTTGTCCCAGGTGTTGAGATGGTCCATCCCAAGTTTGAAGTCAATCGGGTTAACCGTGTAGGAGAAGCGGGCAAAAGTATGACCCCTGTAAATGTGCAAAACTGGGCCAAAATTGGACATTCAGATGATCATACCTCACTTTCTGTCTATTTTAGGGTACACACATCAAAGAAGTTTTTGTTCATCTGGATGTGCTACGGGTGCCACACAATTTTCGTCGCCATAGGACAATCGTAGCGGGACAGGGATCCGTTTAACCTATGTAGGTGGCGCTATGGAGCCATTTTTCTGTTATCATGTATGGCGACTTTAAAATATCAAATTTTTCGCCAGGCCTGATGTGCGTGTAAAGTTTGGTGAGTTTTCGTTCACGTTTAGCGTCTCAAAAATGCGATTGTTTGCGGAGAATAATAATAATAATAATAATAATAATAATAAGAAGAAGAAGAAGAAGAAGAAGAATTCCTACAAAAACAATAGGGCCTCGCAGCGGCACCACCGCCGCCGCTGCTATAAAGGGCCCTCGCAGCCCGGGCCACGTTGGGGTCCTTGCACGTTGGGGTACTTGCACGTTAGGGTACTGGCACGTTGGGGTACAGGCATATTGGAAGCAAAATTTCTTTGAAAATGGCATAATAAACGTTTACATGTAGAATATTTTTTTGCCAGTGTGTGTGTCAAGCTCAACGGGTTTTGGTGATTGTTAAGACCTGCAAAAATCAGCGTCCTTTTTTATTTTTAGGCAATGAGTTGCCCTGATTGGTATTTTTTTGTAAAAGTGTATATACACATCATCGCTCGTTGTACTCATTGCACAATGTTACTTTTATTGTCCAAAGGGGCAATCAAAAATGAATAAAACAAAATGGAAACGTACATACGTTTGGATCGGTGTGAAGCCAGTGAACAATTTGAGTGGTGGAAACTAAAAGAATATTCATAAATGACTTAGTTATCACACTTAGAATGAGTGTGAATTTTTTGTACAAAATACCGTATGTGGGGTATTTTTTATTTTTTTATATATAAGCCTCAAGGGCTAGGTGGCGCTGTATTTATAACTGAATGTTGTCATAGAGATACCTTCAGGCCTTGATTATAAGCATACATGTCAAGTGTGGGATTTTTTTTGGAGCATGTACCGTGGA
This sequence comes from Festucalex cinctus, assembly GCF_051991245.1. Classification (NCBI taxonomy): domain Eukaryota; kingdom Metazoa; phylum Chordata; class Actinopteri; order Syngnathiformes; family Syngnathidae; genus Festucalex; species Festucalex cinctus. Next base: position 26,080,339 of record NC_135423.1, on the reverse strand, counting down.
GTTATTAAGCATATCCTTCATTCACGATATTGCTTTTAATGTCCATAGAGGCTATCAAAAATAAATAAAAATATATATATGTTTGGATAAGTCTGATGCCAGTGAACATTTTGAGTGGTGGAAACTAAAAGAATATTCATAAATGACTTCGTTATCACACTTAGAATGAGTTTACATTTTTTGTACAAAATACCGTATGTGGGGTATTTTTTTTTCATGCCTCAAGGGCTAGGTGGCGCTGCATATATAACTGAATGTTGTCATAGAGATAACTTCAGGCCTTGACGATAAACATACATGTCAAGTTTGGGATTTTTTGGAGCATGCACCGGGGAGTTTTCAAGCATATCCTTTTTCATTGCGAAACACACATTTTGATGCCCCGCCCTCATCATATAGTATTTCGAAAAGTCAAAATTTTTCCCCCTGTCGTTGGCTCAGGTCTTGACATGGTCCAGGCCAAGTCTTAACTCAGTCGGATGAAACGTGTAGGAGAAGTGGGCAAAAGTCTGCCCCCTGTGAATGTGCAAAAATCGTCAAAAATGGGACATTCAAAAATTCGTAGCTCACTTCCTGTTCATTTTAGCATATGGGTACAAGAGACCTTTTTGTAGGTCTTGGGCTCCCTCATACACCTAAAAATATTCGTCATTCTTGCTTAAACGTACAACCGGGGCTGCTTCGTTAAAAATTTCGAGGGGGCGCTATTGAGTCATTTTTGTAAAAATAGCACAATCAACAATAAAATATTGCTCATTTTACCAGGCCAGATGTGTGTGCCAAGTTTCAGGAGTTTCTGTGCATGTTTAGACCCTCAAAACTGGCGTTGTTTTCTTGGCGAACAGCGCTTAGCCACGCCCACAGCAATTCGCGAAAACTCACAAACTTCGTGTTGTGACATCATGAAGGCCGAAACCCTCATCTGAGCAAATATGAGGTAGGTCCAGTTAACGTGTTTGGAGAAAAACGTAGAAGAAAATTCGTAAGAAAAAAAATTGCCACTAGGTGGCGCTATCAGTTAGATGAAATGTAAGTTAGTAGATGTCTTTAGAGCTGGACTCTCATCAAATGTGTGAAATTTTGAGAAGATAGGATCATCTCGGTCAAGTTAATGCAGCTTTTATTGTCACGAAAAATCTTCAGACTTTGCGTCACCGTAGCGGCCACGCCCTTTGGCGAAAAGTTACAATATTCGGTGTGGGGCATCATCAACATCTTAAGGCTTTTCTGACCAATTTTCAACTGGATCCCTTCAACAAGCTCAGCACAGTAGCTAAAAACGTAAAGTATGACATTTATTGTAACCACTAGGTGGCGCTATATGTATAACTGAATTTTATCATATAGATGTTTTCAGGCCGTGACTATTACATTGCCTGAGAAGTTTGAGATTTTTTGGAGCTTGAACATGGGAGTTATTAAGCATTTGCTCTTTCTGGACAAATGAAATTTTAAAGGCAATATTTGATGCCCCACCCCCATCATATAGTATTTCGAAAAGGCAAGACTTTTTGCCCAGTTGTTCTCTCAGGTCTTGAGATGATAAATGCCAAGTTTGAAGTCAATTGGATGAAAAATATTTGCAAAGGGGGAAAAAGCATGACCACAGTGAATGTGCCAAAATAGGCCAAAATTGGACATAAAAAAATTCATAGCTCATTTCCTGTACATTCTAGCTACATGGTCCCAATAGACTTTTTTGTGCGTCTCGGGGTGCTACACGTGCCTGCCAATTTTTGTTGCTCTAGCTCAAACGTGCCGGGCTTGGTTTTTATTTTTCTATGCTAGGGGGCGCTATAGAGTCGCGTTGTTATGACGACTTCATAATATCAAATTTTTCGCCGGGCCTGAGGAGTGTGCAAAGTTTGGTGAGTTTTCGTGAATGTTAAGGTACCCAAAATCGTGATCGTTTGCGGAGAATAAAGAAGAAGAATAATAACTAGAGCTGCGAGCAGCTATAAAGGGCCCTCGCAGCCCGGGCCACGTTGGGGTACTTGCACGTTGGGGTACTTGCACGTTGGGGTACTGGCACGTTGGGGTACTGGCAAGTTTAGGTACGGCACATTGGAAGCAGAATTTCTTTGAAAATGGCATGATAAACCTTGACATGTGGATTTTTTTTTTTTTTGTAAAAATACCGTTAAGTTGGTGTATTTTTTTTATGCCTCTAGGGCTAGGTGGCGCTGTATATATAATGGAATGTTGTCATAGGGATACCTTCAAGCCTTGACTCTAAACATACATGTCAAGTGTGGGATTTTTTTGGAGCATGTACCGTGGAGTTATTAAGCATATCCTTCATTCACGATATTGCTTTTAATGTCCATTAGAGGCTATCAAAAATAAATAAAAAAGTACATGTTTGGATAAGTCTAATGCCAGTGAACATTTTGAGTGGTGGAAAGTAAAAGAATATTCATAAATGACTTAGTTATCACACTTAGAATGAGTTTACATTTTTTGTACAAAATACTAGAGGTGTGCAAAATTTCCGATTCTTAGATTATTCACGATTCGGCCGTGGAACAATCGAGAACGATTCACAAAAGTCCAAATTCCGATTATATAAATATGCCAAGGGAACCGAAACTAAAAGTGGACCGGAGCGGAAAGTACGCGGAATTGAAACGCAGTAGCGCGCGCGGTCTTCGGGACGCTTAATGGGACGGACCGAGAGTACACATCCACAACTCACGCCTCGACATTCAAAACAACAACAAGCATGGCTGAGCTGACCAACCCACCTCTTCGTCCGATCAGACCTGCTCCGAAAAGGCAAACAACTTCAGGCGGAAGTATCAGCTAGCTGGCTGCAGTGCGTCGGTTAGCGTTCTACAGGGCGCAGCGCAGTGATACGAACGAACGAACAGAAAAGTAGTGGCTGGCGGTAATGGCGTCTGACTTTATTCAGAAAAGAGTATTGTGGTGGAAATGTATCACGCTTTTGAAAACAAATAGTTTTTTTTAGAAGAAAAACGCTTTATTTCCGAGACCCCAGCCAGCTTGCTGGACTATTTTCCTCTCGTCCAACGTCGAACATGAACGCGTGTCACCGAACGCTGTCAGAAAGAAGTCAGTGCTGATCGCACACACGGGAGGTGAGGATCAAATTGAGATTCATGTTAAAAAAGCCGAACGATCCCTTTAATGTTTACACGTTCATGTTTTCACAAGTTAAAAAGCAGAAAAGCACTTGAGGGTTTTTTTTTTTTTGTACCTCTGAGAAACTTTAATGTTTACATGTTCATCTTTACACAACTTAAAAAGCAGGAAAGCACTTTTTTTTTTTTTTAGGCATTTGTATTGAAGTAGTAGTTCACATTGTCTTTCATTTATATCTCAGTGCACTTTTGAGTGGATAAAAATAATATATTTTTGCTCAATGCTATGTTTTATTCTGTTGAAGACTGAATATACTTAAAAGCTGTTGTTACAGAATGAGGACTTGAGTATTTTATTTACTGTTTTGAACTGTTAACTTGATACTGAAATAGTAGTTTATTTTGGCCTGAGAGGACTTTTGTACTATTTTTGTAACTAATGTACGAAACATTAAAAGCACCAAAATACATTGGTTTTTTTCTGCTGCCTGGGGGGAAATCAATAATCGTTTTATAATCGAATCGTAGCCTCTGAATCGTAATCGCAATCGAATCGTGAGGTGCCCCAAGATTCCCACCTCTACAAAATACCGTATGTGGGGTATTTTTTTGTTTTGCCTCAAGGGCGAGGTGGCGCTGCATATATAACTGAATGTTGTCATAGAGATAACTTCAGGCCTTGACGATAAACATACATGTCAAGTTTGGGATTTTTTGGAGCATGTATCGGGGAGTTATTAAGCATATCCTTTTTCAGTGCGAAACACAAATTTTGATGCCCCGCGCTCATCATATAGTATTTCCAAAAGTCAAGATTTTTCCGTCTGTTGTTGGCTCAGGTCTTGGCATGGTCCAGGTCAAGTCATAAGTCAGTCGGATAAAACATGTAGGAGAAGTGGGCAAAAGTATGCCCCCTGAAAATGTGCAAAAATCGTCAAAAATGGGACATTCAAAAATTCGTACCTCACTTCCTGTTCATTTTAGCATATGGGTCCAAGAGACTTTTTTGTAGGTCTTTGGCTCCCTCATACACGTAAAAATTTTCGTAGATCTTGCTTAAACGTAGAATCGGGGCTGCTTCGTTAAAAATTTCTAGGGGGCGCTATTGAGTCATTTTTGTAAAAATAGTACAATCAACAATAAAATATTGTTCATTTTACCAGGCCAGATGTGTGTGCCAAGTTTCATGAGTTTCTGCGCATGTTTAGACCCTCAAAACTGGCGTTGTTTTCTTGGCAAACAGTGCTTAGCCACGCCCACAGCGATTCGCGAAAACTCACAAACTTCGTGTTGTGACATCATGAAGGCCGAAACCCTCATCTGAGCAAATATGAGGTTGGTCCAGTTAACGTGTTTGGAGAAAAATGTACAAGAAAATTCGTAAGAAAAAAAATTGCCACTAGGTGGCGCTATCAGTTAGATGAAATATAAGTTCGTAGATGTCTTAAGGGCTGGACTCTCATCAAATGTGTGAAATTTTGAGAAGATAGGATCATCTCGGTCAAGTTCATGCAGCTTTTATTGTCACGAAAAATTTTCGGACTTTGCGTCACCGTAGCGGCCACGCCCTTTGGCGAAAAGTTACAATATTCGGTGTGGGGCATGATCAACATCTTAAGGCTTTTCTGACCAATTTTCAACTGGATCCCTTCAACGAGCTCGGCACAGTAGCTAAAAACGTAAAGTATGACATTTATTGTTACCACTAGGTGGCGCTATATGTATAACTGAATTTTATCATATAGATGCTTTCAGGCCATGACTATTACGTTGCCTGAGAAGTTTGAGATTTTTTGGAGCTTGAACATGGGAGTTATCACACTTAGAATGAGTTGACATTTTTTGTACAAAATACCGTATGTGGGGTATTTTTTTTTCACGCCTGAAGGGCTAGGTGGCGCTGCATATATAACTGAATTTTGTCATAGAGATACCTTCAGGCTTTGACTATAAACATACATGTCAAGTTTGGGATTTTTTGGAGCATGTACCGGGGAGTTATTAAGCATATCCTTTTTCAGTGCGAAACACAAAATTTGATGCCCCGCCCTCATCATATAGTATTTCCAAAAGTCAAGATTTTTCTGCCTGTAGTTGGCTCAGGTCTTGACATGGTCCAGGTCAAGTCTATAGTCAGTCGGATGAAATGTGTAGGAGAAGTGGGCAAAAGTATGCCCCCTGAAAATGTGCAAAAATCGTCAAAAATGGGACATTCAAAAATTCATAGCTCACTTCCTGTTCATTTTAGCACATGGGTCCAAGAGACTTTTTTTGTAGGTCTTGGACTCCCTCATACACCTAAAAATTTTCGTAGATCTTGCTTAAACGTACAATCGGGGCTGCTTCGTTAAAAATTTCTAGGGGGCGCTATTGAGTCATTTTTGTAAAAATAGGACAATAGGTCGCTTGCACATCGTAATGCATCATGGGAGTTTTTCCTTCGGGCGCCATATTGGGTGTCCGCCGGTTCACAATGTACACTCGCGAGTTACACGGTAGAGCTTATCAACCTGATGTAATTTTCGCAGTATTTTCACGATTTACCGGAAGATCAAAAACAACGATACAGGCAGAAGGTGTCTCTGTGTGGCGGGATTGATCCTAATTACGTCCTGACCAAGGGTGATTTTTTTTTTTGACGGAGAAAGCTTGCTGGCCAAATGTGACATCTCTGGACATCTTTCCCTACCTCGTGTTGACAACATGCTCCATAACACGCCAACAAATCCCTGGAGGCTTACAATTATTTTGTAAGCGGGTGGATACAGAGTGTAAACTTTAACATCGCATCAGAAGAAACGGTTGCTGTTGCACGTAAGTAAACCACATGGTGTTGGTAATTCTGCACACAAAAATGTTGATTTGTTCTCAGGCTTCCTGTTATCATTGTGTTTACATGCACAGCTGGCTTTACCTGATGTGGTTTTTCTAATAATTTTATAACAGGCAAATATGGCAGAGCGTATAAGAATAAAAAGTAACTGCACAGCCTCCCCGTGGCTTAATTAAATTTAATGCTACCCTTTCACTAGTTACATGTTACTTAATCAACTTATTCTAAATGGTTAAGGTTAACCACTCTCAGAGGACGTATTTTTAGTTTCAGTTTCCAGTACAATAAAACGTGTTCATGGTAACTACTGAGCATACTGACAGCTTTTCTTATGATCTCACGGTTAAGGAGGCTGTCACAACACCCAATTTCTGTCTGGTGCCAGATGGCAACAATTCCCATCACTTGTCACGACAACACCAATAGTATTACCAGGTATGTATGGCTTTACTTTTTGTAGTTTCTTATTTAATTCTATGTTTCATATTTTCATTACAATGTTTGTAATATTTTCAGATTCAGGCACAGATGAGTTTAACTGGACGGACTTCTGCGACTTTGTGGTGTGGACAAAGTGTGATTGAGCGAGACCACCCAGATCGCTCGTTTTGGCCAGTTGGAAAAGCCAGAATTTTTTTTTTCCCAAAATCCCCTCCTTACCTGAACTGCTCGGGAGAGCATTTACTAGATCAGCAGTGGACTTCCAGTGTTCCTGCTCTGCCGCTGTCACCTACCACTTGCTCATGTACTTCAAAGATGCGGAATAAAGTAGTTTTTTGTGCTGCAGCAGATTGTAAAATCAAATGATATCACTTGAAGTGTGCCAATCTAGACTGCCAAAAGGACAGTGGTTTTGTGACAAGTGTGAAACAAGGATTATTGGGAAAACTGTAACACAGTACTGGTACTTGTCTTACATTAAACAAATTTAAAAGAGAGCAACTTTTTCCTCTGTACATAGAATAATGAAAGTCATTGCGTACCCCATCAACATTACATCATACCGTCATCTCAGGATGGTAGGCACCTGTGCTAAAATAAACTACATTAATTAACAGTTCAATTTTTAACCCTGAAATTACTACATCTAATCATTATTCACATCATTTTTTGTGCTTTTAGAAATAATAAGAGATTTATGCCATTACTTTAAGAGGGACCATATTGCACATTGAGTCAAATCCTGTCATTTGTCTTATGTATAGCTTTGTAAACAAACCCAACAATAGAATTTGTATAATCGCTGCCTTTATTAGCGCCAAACAAACAGTCGCATGTTGTCCTCCTCCAATGCTTTGATGCTCGCCTTCGTTTCCATCATGTCATTGGCAATCAAGTCGGTGTGGCATGAGATCCCTAAAGAAAAAAATAAAGAAAAAATCACAAAAAAATACGGTACCAGTAATAGGTTTAATATAGTAAAGTAGTATAGTTTTTTTTGTCAGTGTAAAAGAAATGTACACATTTTGTTGCATTTTTTAATGTATGAACATTGCTACAGGCAAATACTTATTTCTATAAACACTTCCAAATGTCTCTAAAATATAAGGTGCGTGTACACACACAAACAAACACATACATTCACTCATGCATACAATATATCATGTAATGAATTCTGAGTGGCATACCAGAGTCAATGATGTCAGCAGTACTTGAGGGTACAGGTTACTGGAGCCATCTGGCTGCATAACTGCAACAATCTCTGCCACTTCGAGTCGTCTTTTCTTTGCTTGTCTCTCCTGTGCACGTTCATATCTTGGCACCGACTGGGCTGAGACATAGATGTTGTAACTTGGGACCCAACTTTAATGTTGGAGCCCAGTCGGGATGATTGGACAGAAAAACGGGCGCAGGGCGACCTGTTAAAATAAACAAATATATAAACAAATAAAATATGGAAAGACTGGTTATTTTACCGCAGTAGGGTGGCCGTGAATAAGTTCTTTAGCATGATGTGTAGGCTACCGGGGGTCTGTTTTCTTGCATCACCCCCGGGGGTCTGTTTTCTTGCATCAGCCCCTTCTGTCTCTTTTTTTTTTCCAAGTTTACATTTGCCACCAAAAAACATGTTATTGGCATTAAAAGCCCAAGACTAATCAATCCAATTTCAGCAGTAAACACTTTGCACTGGCACTACTTGGGTGAAAATGTTCGATGTTAGCTTTCGGCTAACGTCCGCTAGCCAGCTTGTACTACCGAACTTGCTTGCTCATGAATCCAAAACATAAGCAACTTGCCCATATATGGGCGGTCGAAACGTTATTAATCCTCATGCATTAAATAAAGGTAAACAAGCTTACCGCTCACAAAGTGATCGCTGCACACACGAGCCCAAAGTAACGACTTCCCTCCGGAGTCCGCACTCCTGTCTCCAGGCCCTGGTTCCTAATTATTTTCGGAATTCGGAAAAAAGACCGACCATTTTCCCCCTTGGCTTTGTTCGAACAGCCAACGATGCAGCAACAATGTACCATTTTAAACGCAGAAAACAAACGTGATAGATACGTGTTAGACCGAATCGCTACGTAAATGGAGGCCACCCAGCATGGCGACTACGAGAAATCCGAGGCGGAAGTGACGACATGTGCAAGCGACCTATACATGATAAAATATTGCTCATTTTGCCAGGCCAGATGTGTGTGCCAAGTTTCATGAGTTTCTGCGCATGTTTAGACCATCAAAACTAGCGTTGTTTTCTTGGCGAACAGTGCTTAGCCACGCCCACAGCGATTCGCGAAAACTCACAAACTTCGTGTTGTGACATCATGAAGGCCGAAACCCCCATCTGAGCAAATATGAGGTTGGTCCAGTTAACGTGTTTGGAGAAAAATGTACAAGAAAATTCGTAAGAAAAAAAATTGCCACTAGGTGGCGCTATCAGTTAGATGAAATATAAGTTCGTAGATGTCTTTAGGGCTGGACTCTCATCAAATGTGTGAAATTTTGAGAAGATAGGATCATCTCGGTCAAGTTCATGCAGCTTTTATTGTCACGAAAAATCTTCAGACTTTGCGTCACCGTAGCGGCCACGCCCTTTGGCGAAAAGTTACAATATTCGGTGTGGGGCATCATCAACATCTTAAGGCTTTTCTGACCAATTTTCAACTGGATCCCTTCAACGAGCTCAGCACAGTAGCTAAAAACGTAAAGTATGACATTTATTGTAACCACTAGGTGGCGCTATATGTATAACTGAATTTTTTCATATAGGTGTTTTCAGGCCGTGACTATTACGTTGCCTGAGAAGTTTGAGATTTTTTGGAGCTTGTACATGGGAGTTATTCAGCATTTGCTCTTTCTGGACAAATGAAATTTTAAAGGCAATATTTGATGCCCCGCCCCCGTCATATAGTATTTCGAAAACGCAAGATTTTTTGCCTAGTTTTTCTCTTAAGTCTTGAGATGATAAATGCCAAGTTTAAAGTCAATGGGATGAAAAATGTTTGCATAGGGGGAAAAAGTATGACCACAGTGAATGTGCCAAAATAGGCCAAAATTGGACATTAAAAAATTCATAGCTCACTTCCTGTACATTTTAGGAAATGGCTTCCACTGACTTTTTTGTGCGTCTCGTAGTGCTACACGTGCCTGCCAATTTTCGTAGCTCTAGCTCAAACGGGCCGGGATTGGTTTTTATTTTTCTACGCTAGGTGGCGCTATAGAGTCGCGTTGTTATGACAACTACATAATATCAAATTTTTCGCCGGGCCCGAAGAGACTGCAAAGTTTGGTGAGTTTTCGTAAATGTTTAGGCCCTCAAAAATGCGATCGTTTACGGAGAAGAAGAAGAAGAAGAAGAAGAAGAAGAATTCTTACAAAAACAAGAGGGACCTCGCAGCGGTCGCTGCTCGGGCCCTAACTAGAGCTGCGAGCAGCTATAAAGGGCCCTCGCAGCCCGGGCCACGTTGGGGTACTTGCACGTTGGGGTACTTGCACATTGGGGTACTGGCACATTGGAAGCAGAATTTCTTTGAAAATGGCATGATAAACATGTGGATTTTTTTTTTTTTGCCAGGTGTGATGAGTGTGTCAAGCTCAATGGGTTGTGGTGATTGTTAAGATCTGCAAAAATCAGCGTCTTTTTTTATTTTTAGGCAATGAGTTGCCCTGATTGGTATTTTTCGTAAAAGTATATATACACACATCATTGCTCGTACTCATTGCACAATGTTGCTTTTATTGTCCATAGAGGCGATCAAAGAAAATGAAACTAAATTAAAAAAGTACATATGTTTGGATCGGTCTGATGCCAGTGAACACATTGAGTGGTGGAAAGTAAAAGAATATTCATAAATGACTTAGTTATCAAACTTACAATGAGTTTACAATTTTTGCAAAAATACCGTAAGTGAGGCATTTTTTTTTTTTTATGCCTTAAGGACTAGGTGGCGCTGTATTTATAACTGAATTTTGTCATAGAGATACCTTCAGGCCTTGACTATAAATATACATTTCAAGTATGGGATTTTTTGGAGCATGTACCTGGGAGTTATTATGCATATCCTTCATTCACGATATTGCTTTTAATGTCCACAGAGGCTATCAAAAATAAAAAATAAAATATATATGTTTGGATATGTCTGATGCCAGTGAACATTTTGAGTGGTGGAAACTAAAAGAATATTCATAAATGACTTAGTTATCACACTTAGAATGAGTTTACATTTTTTGTACAAAATACCGTATGTGGGGTATTTTTTTTTATGCCTCAAAGGCTAGGTGACGCTGCATATATAACTGAATGTTGTCATAGAGATAGCTTCAGGCCTTGACGATAAACATACATGTCAAGTTTGGGATTTTTTGGAGCATGTACCGGGGAGTTATTAAGCATATCCTTTTTCAGTGCGAAACACAAATTTTGATGCCCCGCCTTCATCATATAGTATTTCGAAAAGTCAAGATTTTTCCCCCTGTCGTTCGCTCAGGTCTTGACATGGTCCAGGTCAAGTCTTAACTCAGTCAGATGAAACGTGTAGGAGAAGTGGGCAAAAGTCTGCCCCCTGTGAATGTGCAAAAATCGTCAAAAATGGGACATTCAAAAATTCGTAGCTCACTTCCTGTTCATTTTAGCATATGGGTCCAAGAGACTTTTTTTGTAGGTCTTGGGCTCCCTCATACACCTAAAAATTTTCGTAGATCTTGCTTAAACGTACAACCGGGGCTGCTTCATTAAAAATTCCTAGGGGGCGCTATTGAGTCATTTTTGTAAAAATAGCACAATCAACAATGAAATATTGTTCATTTTACCAGGCCAGATGTGTGTGCCAAGTTTCATGAGTTTCTGCGCATGTTTAGACCCTCAAAACTGGCGTTGTTTTCTTGGCGAACAGTGCTTAGCCACGCCCACAGCGATTCGCGAAAATTCACAAACTTCGTGTTGTGACATCAAGAAAGCCGAATCCCTCATCTGAGCAAATATGAGGTAGGTCCAGTTAACGTGTTTGGAGAAAAACGTAGAAGAAAATTCGTAAGAAAAAAAATTGCCACTAGGTGGCGCTATCAGTAAGATGAAATATAAGTTCATAGATGTCTTTAGGGCTGGACTCTCATCAAATGTGTGAAATTTTGAGAAGATAGGATCATCTCGGTCAAGTTAATGCAGCTTTTATTGTCACGAAAAATCTTTAGACTCTGCGGCACCGTAGCGGCCACGCCCTTTGGCGAAAAGTTACAATATTCGGTGTGGGGCATGATCAACATCTTAAGGCTTTTCTGACCAATTTTCAACTGGATCCCTTCAACGAGCTCAGCGCAGTAGCTAAAAACGTAAAGTATGACATTTATTGTTACCACTAGGTGGCGCTATATGTATAACTGAATTTTATCATATAGATGTTTTCAGGCCATGACTATTACATTGCCTGAGAAGTTTGAGGATTTTTTGGAGCTTGAACATGGGAGTTATTAAGCATTTGCTCTTTCTGGACAAATGAAATTTTAAAGGCAATATTTGATGCCCCGCCCCCATCATATAGTATTTCGAAAAGGCAAGACTTTTTGCCCAGTTGTTCTCTCAGGTCTTGAGATGATAAATGCCAAGTTTGAAGTTAATTGGATGAAAAATGTTTGCAGAGGGGGAAAAAGCATGACCACAGTGAATGTGCCAAAATAGGCCAAAATTGGACATTAAAAAATTCATAGCTCATTTCCTGTACATTTTAGCTACATGGTCCTAATAGACTTTTTTGTGCATCTCGGGGTGCTACACGTGCCTGCCAATTTCCGTTGCTCTAGCTCAAACGTGCCGGGCTTGGTTTTTCATTTTTCTAGGCTAGGGGGCGCTATAGAGTTGCGTTGTTATGACGACTTCATAATATCAAATTTTTCGCCGGGCCTGAGGAGTGTGCAAAGTTCGGTGAGTTTTCGTGAATGTTTAGGTACCCAAAATCGGGATCGTTTGCGGAGAATAAAGAAGAAGAAGAAGAAGAAGAATAACTAGAGCTGCGAGCAGCTATAAAGGGCCCTCGCAGCCCGGGCCACGTTGGGGTACTTGCACGTTGGGGTACTGGCACGTTGGGGTACTGGCATATTAGAAGCAAAATTTCTTTGAAAATGGCATAATAAACGTTTACATGTAGAATATTTTTTTGCCAGTGTGTGTGTCAAGCTCAACGGGTTTTAGTCATTGTTAAGACCTGCAAAAATCAGCGTCCTTTTTTATTTTTAGGCAATGAGTTGCCCTGATTGGTATTTTTTGTAAAAGTGTATATACACATCATCGCTCGTTGTACTCATTGCACAATGTTACTTTTATTGTCCAAAGGGGCAATCAAAAATGAATAAAACAAAATGGAAACGTACATACGTTTGGATCGGTGTGAAGCCAGTGAACAATTTGAGTGGTGGAAACTAAAAGAATATTCATAAATGACTTAGTTATCACACTTAGAATGAGTGTACATTTTTTGTACAAAATACCGTATGTGGGGTATTTTTTTTTTTTTATATATAAGCCTCAAGGGCTAGGTGACGCTGTATTTATAACTGAATGTTGTCATAGAGATACCTTCAGGCCTTGATTATAAGCATACATGTCAAGTGTGGGATTTTTTTTTGGAGCATGTACCGTGGAGTTATTAAGCATATCCTTCATTCACGATATTGCTTTTAATGTCCATAGAGGCTATCAAAAATAAATAAAAATATATATATGTTTGGATAAGTCTGATGCCAGTGAACATTTTGAGTGGTGGAAACTAAAAGAATATTCATAAATGACTTCGTTATCACACTTAGAATGAGTTTACATTTTTTGTACAAAATACCGTATGTGGGGTATTTTTTTTTCATGCCTCAAGGGCTAGGTAGCGCTGCATATATAACTGAATGTTGTCATAGAGATAGCTTCAGGCCTTGACGATAAACATACATGTCAAGTTTGGGATTTTTTGGAGCATGTACCGGGGAGTTATTATGCATATCCTTTTTCAGTGAGAAACACAAATTTTGATGCCCCGCCTTCATCATATAGTATTTCGAAAGGTCAAGATTTTTCCCCCTGTCGTTGGCTCAGGTCTTGACATGGTCCAGGTCAAGTCTTAACTCAGTCAGATGAAACGTGTAGGAGAGGTGGGCAAAAGTCTGCCCCCTGTGAATGTGCAAAAATCGTCAAAAATGGGACATTCAAAAATTCGTAGCTCACTTCCTGTTCATTTTAGCATATGGGTACAAGAGACTTTTTTGTAGGTCTTGGGCTCCCTCATACACCTGAAAATATTCGTCGTTCTTGCTTAAACGTACAACCGGGGCTGCTTCGTTAAAAATTTCGAGGGGGCGCTATTGAGTCATTTTTGTAAAAATAGCACAATCAACAATAAAATATTGCTCATTTTACCAGGCCAGATGTGTGTGCCAAGTTTCAGGAGTTTCTGTGCATGTTTAGACCCTCAAAACTGGCGTTGTTTTCTTGGCGAACAGCGCTTAGCCACGCCCACAGCAATTCGCGAAAACTCACAAACTTCGTGTTGTGACATCATGAAGGCCGAAACCCTCATCTGAGCAAATATGAGGTAGGTCCAGTTAACGTGTTTGGAGAAAAACGTAGAAGAAAATTCGTAAGAAAAAAAATTGCCACTAGGTGGCGCTATCAGTTAGATGAAATGTAAGTTAGTAGATGTCTTTAGAGCTGGACTCTCATCAAGTGTGTGAAATTTTGAGAAGATAGGATCATCTCGGTCAAGTTAATGCAGCTTTTATTGTCACGAAAAATCTTCAGACTTTGCGTCACCGTAGCGGCCACGCCCTTTGGCGAAAAGTTACAATATTCGGTGTGGGGCATCATCAACATCTTAAGGCTTTTCTGACCAATTTTCAACTGGATCCCTTCAACGAGCTCAGCACAGTAGCTAAAAACGTAAAGTATGACATTTATTGTAACCACTAGGTGGCGCTATATGTATAACTGAATTTTGTCATATAGATGTTTTCAGGCCGTGACTATTACGTTGCCTGAGAAGTTTGAAATTTTTTGGAGCTTGTACATGGGAGTTATTCAGCATTTGCTCTTTCTGGACAAATGAAATTTTAAAGGCAATATTTGATGCCCCGCCCCCGTCATATAGTATTTCGAAAAGGCAAGACTTTTTGCCCAGCTGTTCTCTTAGGTCTTGAGATGATAAGTACCAAGTTTGAAGTCAATGGGATGAAAAATGTTTGCATAGAGGGAAAAAGCATGACCACAGTGAATGTGCCAAAATAGGCCAAAATTGGACATTAAAAAATTCATAGCTCACTTCCTGTACATTTTAGCTACATGGTCCCAATAGACTTTTTTGTGCGTCTCGGGGTGCTACACGTGCCTGCCAATTTACGTTGCTCTAGCTCAAACGTGCCGGGCTTGGTTTTTATTTTTCTATGCTAGGGGGCGCTATAGAGTCGCGTTGTTATAACGACTTCATAATATCAAATTTTTCGCCGGACCTGAGGAGTGTGCAAAGTTCGGTGAGTTTTCGTGAATATTTAGGTACCCAAAATCGCGATTGTTTGCGGAGAATAAAGAAGAAGAAGAAGAAGAAGAAGAAGAAGAAGAATAATAACTAGAGCTGCGAGCAGCTATAAAGGGCCCTCGCAGCCCGGGCCACGTTGGGGTACTTGCACGTTAGGGTACTGGCACGTTGGGGTACTGGCATATTGGAAGCAAAATTTCTTTGAAAATGGCATAATAAACGTTTACATGTAGAATATTTTTTTTGCCAGTGTGTGTCAAGCTCAACGGATTTTGGTGATTGTTAAGACCTGCAAAAATCAGCGTCCTTTTTTATTTTTAGGCAATGAGTTGCCCTGATTGGTATTTTTTGTAAAAGTGTATATATACATCATCGCTCGTTGTACTCATTGCACAATGTTACTTTTATTGTCCAAAGGGGCAATCAAAAATGTATAAAACAAAATGGAAACGTACATACGTTTGGATCGGTGTGAAGCCAGTGAACAATTTGAGTGGTGGAAACTAAAAGAATATTCAGAAATGACTTAGTCATCACACTTAGAATGAGTTTACATTTTTTTGTACAAAATACCGTATGTGGGTTTTTTTTTTTATATAAGCCTCAAGGGCTAGGTGGCGCTGTATTTATAACTGAATGTTGTCATCGAGATACCTTCAGGCCTTGATTATAAGCATACATGTAAAGTGTGGGATTTTTTTTGGAGCATGTACCGTGGAGTTATTAAGCATATCCTTCATTCACGATATTGCTTTTAATGTCCACAGAGGCTATCAAAAATAAATAAAAATATATATATGTTTGGATAAGTCTGATGCCAGTGAACATTTTGAGTGGTGGAAACTAAAAGAATATTCATAAATGACTTAGTTATCACACTTAGAATGAGTTGGGGTACTTGCACGTTAGGGTACTGGCACGTTGGGGTACTGGCACGTTGGGGTACTGGCATATTGGAAGCAAAATTTCTTTGAAAATGGCATAATAAACGTTTACATGTAGAATATTTTTTTTTGTCAGTGTGTGTCAAGCTCAACGGGTTTTGGTGATTGTTAAGACCTGCAAAAATCAGCGTCCTTTTTTATTTTTAGGCAATGAGTTGCCCTGATTGGTATTTTTTGTAAAAGTGTATATATACATCATCGCTCGTTGTCCTCATTGCACAATGTTACTTTTATTGTCCAAAGGGGCAATCAAAAATGAATAAAACAAAATGGAAACGTACATACGTTTGGATCGGTGTGAAGCCAGTGAACAATTTGAGTGGTGGAAACTAAAAGAATATTCAGAAATGACTTAGTCATCACACTTAGAATGATTGTACATTTTTTGTACAAAATACCGTATGTGGGGTATTTTTTATTTTTTTTATATAAGCCTCAAGGGCTAGGTGGCGCTGTATTTATAACTGAATGTTGTCATAGAGATACCTTCAGGCCTTGATTATAAGCATACATGTCAAGTGTGGGATTTTTTTTGGAGCATGTACCGTGGAGTTATTAAGCATATCCTTCATTCACGATATTGCTTTTAATGTCCATAAAGGCTATCAAAAATAAATAAAAATATATATATGTTTGGATAAGTCTGATGCCAGTGAACATTTTGAGTGGTGGAAACTAAAAGAATATTCATAAATGACTTAGTTATCACACTTAGAATGAGTTTACATTTTTTGTACAAAATACCGTATGTGGGGTATTTTTTTTTTATGCCTCAAGGGCTAGGTGGCGCTGCATATATAACTGAATGTTGTCATAGAGATAACTTCAGGCCTTGACGATAAACATACATGTCAAGTTTGGGATTTTTTGGAGCATGTACCGGGGAGTTATCAAGCATATCCTTTTTCATTGCGAAACACAAATTTTGATGCCCCGCCCTCATCATATAGTATTTTGAAAAGTCAAAATTTTTCCCCCTGTCGTTGGCTCAGGTCTTGACATGGTCCAGGCCAAGTCTTAACTCAGTCGGATGAAACGTGTAGGAGAAGTGGGCAAAAGTCTGCCCCCTGTGAATGTGCAAAAATCGTCAAAAATGGGACATTCAAAAATTCGTAGCTCACTTCCTGTTCATTTTAGCACATGGGTACAAGAGACTTTTTTTGTAGGTCTTGGGCTCCCTCATACACCTAAAAATATTCGTCGTTCTTGCTTAAACGTACAACTGGGGCTGTTTCGTTAAAGATTTCTAGGGGGCGCTATTGAGTCATTTTTGTAAAAATAGCACAATCGCCGATAAAAAATTGCTCATTTTGCCAGGCCAGCTGTGTGTGCCAAGTTTCGTGTGTTTCTGTGCCAGTTTAGGCCCTCAAAATTGGCGTTGTTTTCTTGGCGAACAGCGCTTAGCCACGCCCACAGCGACTCGCGAAAACTCACAAACTTCGTGTTGTGACATCATGAAGGCCGAAACCCTCATCTGAGCAAATATGAGGTAGGTCCAGTTAACGTGTTTGGAGAAAAACGTAGAAGAAAATTCGTAAGAAAAAAAATTGCCACTAGGTGGCGCTATCAGTTAGATGAAATGTAAGTTAGTAGATGTCTTTAGAGCTGGACTCTCATCAATTGTGTACAATTTTGAGAAGATAGCATCATCTCGGTCAAGTTAATGCAGCTTTTGTTGTCACGAGAAATCTTCAGACTTTGCGGCACCGTAACGGCCACGCCCTTTGGCGAAAAGTTACAATATTCGGTGTGGGGCATGATCAACATCTTAAGGCTTTTCTGACCAATTTTCAACTGGATCCCTTCAACGAGCTCAGCACAGTAGCTAAAAACGTAAAGTATGACAATTATTGTTACCACTAGGTGGCGCTACATGGATAACTGAATTTTATCATATAGATGTTTTCAGGCCGTGACTATTAAGTTGCCTGATAAGTTTGAGATTTTTTGGAGCTTGAACATGGGAGTTATTAAGCATTTGCTCTTTCTGGACAAATGAAATTTTAAAGGCAATATTTGATGCCCCGCCCCCGTCATATAGTATTTCGAAAAGGCAAGATTTTTTCCCCAGTTGTTCTCTCAGGTCTTGAGATGATAAATGCCAAGTTTGAAGTCAATTGGATGAAAAATGTTTGCAAAGGGGGAAAAAGCATGACCACAGTGAATGTGCCAAAATAGGCCAAAATTGGACATTAAAAAATTCATAGCTCACTTCCTGTACATTTTAGCTACATGGTCCCAATAGACTTTTTTTGTGCGTCTCGGGGTGCTACACGTGCCTGCCAATTTTCGTTGCTCTAGCTCAAACGTGCCGGGCTTGGTTTTTATTTTTCTACGCTAGGGGGCGCTATAGAGTCGCGTTGTTATGACGACTTCATCATATCAAATTTTTTGCCGGACCTGAGGAGTGTGCAAAGTTCGGTGAGTTTTCGTGAATGTTTAGGTACCCAAAATCGCGATTGTTTGCGGAGAATAAAGAAGAAGAAGAAGAAGAAGAAGAGGACTTTTTACAAAAACAATAGGGACCTCGCAGCGGTCGCTGCTCGGGCCCTAATAATAATTTTTACAAAAACAATAGGGACCTCGCAGCGGTCGCTGCTCGGGCCCTAACTAGAGCTGCGAGCAGCTATAAAGGGCCCTCGCAGCCCGGGCCACGTTGGGGTCCTTGCACGTTGTGGTACTTGCATGTTGGGGTACTGGCACATTGGGGTACTGGCATATTGGAATCAAAATTTCTTTGAAAATGGCATAATAAACGTTTACATGTAGAATATTTTTTTGCCAGTGTGTGTGTCAAGCTCAACGGATTTTGGTGATTGTTAAGACCTGCAAAAATCAGCGTCCTTTTTTATTTTTAGGCAATGAGTTGCCCTGATTGGTATTTTTTTGTAAAAGTGTATATACACATCATCGCTCGTTGTACTCATTGCACAATGTTACTTTTATTGTCCAAAGGGGCAATCAAAAATGAATAAAACAAAATGGAAACGTACATACGTTTGGATCGGTGTCAAGCCAGTGAACAATTTGAGTGGTGGAAACTAAAAGAATATTCATAAATGACTTAGTTATCACACTTAGAATGAGTGTACATTTTTTGTACAAAATACCGTATGTGGGGTATTATTTTTTTTTTTTATATAAGCCTCAAAGGCTAGGTGGCGCTGTATTTATAACTGAATGTTGTCATAGAGATACCTTCAGGCCTTGATTATAAGCATACATGTCAAGTGTGGGATTTTTTTTGGAGCATGTACCGTGGAGTTATTAAGCATATCCTCCATTCACGATATTGCTTTTAATGTCCATAGAGGCTATCAAAAATAAATAAAAATATATATATGTTTGGATAAGTCTGATGCCAGTGAACATTTTGAGTGGTGGAAACTAAAAGAATATTCATAAATGACTTAGTTATCACACTTAGAATGAGTGTACATTTTTTGTACAAAATACCGTATGTGGGGTATTTTTTTTTATGCCTCAAGGGCTAGGTGGCGCTGCATATATAACTGAATGTTGTCATAGAGATAACTTCAGGCCGTGACGATAAACATACATGTCAAGTTTGGGATTTTTTGGAGCATGTATCGGGGAGTTATTAAGCATATCCTTTTTCAGTGCGAAACACAAATTTTGATGCCACGCCCTCATCATATAGTATTTCGAAAAGTCAAGATTTTCCCCCCTGTCGTTGGCTCAGGTCTTGACATTGTCCAGGTCAAGTCTTAACTCAGTCGGATGAAACGTGGAGAAGAAGTGGGCAAAAGTATGCCCCCTGTAAATGTGCAAAAATCATCAAAAATGGGACATTCAAAAATGCGTAGCTCACTTCCTGTTCATTTTAGCATATGGGTCCAAGAGACTTTTATGTAGGTCTTGGGCTCCCTCATACACCTAAAATTTTTCGTAGATCTTGCTTAAACGTACAACCGGGGCTGCTTCGTTAAAATTTTCTAGGGGTCGCTATTGAGTCATTTTTGTAAAAATAGCACAATCAACATTAAAATATTGCTCATTTTACCAGGCCAGATGTGTGTGCCAAGTTTCATGAGTTTCTGTGCATGTTTAGACCCTCAAAACCGGCGTTGTTTTCTTGGCGAACAGCGCTTAGCCACGCCCACAGCAATTCACGAAAACTCCCAAACTTCGTGTTGTGACATCATGAAGGCCGAAACCCTCATCTGAGCAAATCTGAGGTAGGTCCAGTTAACGTGTTTGGACAAAAACGTAGAAGAAAATTCGTAAGAAAAAAAAAATGCCACTAGGTGGCGCTATCAGTAAGATGAAATATAAGTTCGTAGATGTCTTTAGGGCTGGACTCTCATCAAATGTGTGAAATTTTGAGAAGATAGGATCATCTCGGTCAAGTTAATGCAGCTTTTATTGTCACGAAAAATCTTCAGACTTTGCGTCACCGTAGCGGCCACGCCCTTTGGCGAAAAGTTACAATATTCGGTGTGGGGCATGATCAACATCTTAAGGCTTTTCTGACCAATTTTCAACTGGATCCCTTCAACGAGCTCAGCACTGTAGCTAAAAACGTAAAGTATGACATTTATTGTTACCACTAGGTGGCGCTATATGTATAACTGAATTTTATCATATAGATGTTTTCAGGCCGTGACTATTACGTTTTCTGAGAAGTTTGAGATTTTTCGGAGCTTGAACATGGGAGTTATTAAGCATTTGCTCTTTCTGGACAAATGAAATTTTCAAGGCAATATTTGATGCCCCGCCCCCGTCATATAGTATTTCAAAAAGTCAAGGTTTTTTGCCCAGTTGTTGTCTCAGGTCTTGAGATGATAAATGCCAATTTTTAAGTCAACTGGATGAAAAATGTTTGCAAAGGGGGAAAAAGCATGACCACAGTGAATGTGCCAAAATAGGCCAAAATTGGACATTAAAAAATTCAGAGCTCATTTCCTGTACATTTTAGCTACATGGTCCCAATAGACTTTTTTGTGCGTCTCGGGGTGCTACACGTGCCTGCCAATTTTCGTTGCTCTAGCTCAAACGTGCCGGGCTTGGTTATTATTTTTCTACGCTAGGGGGCGCTATAGAGTCGCGTTATGACGCCTTCATAATATCAAATTTTTCGCCGGGCCCGATGAGTGCGCAAAGTTCGGTGAGTTTTCGTGAATGTTTAGGTACCCAAAATCGCGATCGTTTGCGGAGAATAAAGAAGAAGAAGAGGAAGAATAATAATAACTAGAGCTGCGAGCAGCTATAAAGGGCCCTCGCAGCCCGGGCCACGTTGGGGTCCTTGCACGTTGGGGTACTGGCATATTGGAAGCAAAATTTCTTTGAAAATGGCATAATAAACATTTACATGTAGAATATTTTTTTTGCCAGTGTCTGTCAAGCTCAACGGATTTTGGTGATTGTTAAGACCTGCAAAAATCAGCGTCCTTATTTATTTTTAGGCAATGAGTTGCCCTGTTTGGTATTTTTTTGTAAAAGTGTATATACACATCATCGCTCGTTGTACTCATTGCACAATGTTTACTTTTATTGTCCAAAGGGGCAATCAAAAATGAATAAAACAAAATGGAAACGTACATACGTTTGGATCGGTGTGAAGCCAGTGAACAATTTGAGTGGTGGAAACTAAAAGAATATTCATAAATGACTTAGTTATCACACTTAGAATGAGTGTACATTTTTTGTACAAAATACCGTATGTGGGGTATTTTTTTTATTTTTTTTATATAAGCCTCAACGGCTAGGTGGCGCTGTATTTATAACTGAATGTTGTCATCGAGATACCTTCAGGCCTTGATTATAAGCATACATGTCAAGTGTGGGATTTTTTTTGGAGCATGTACCGTGAAGTTATTAAGCATATCCTTCATTCACGATATTGCTTTTAATGTCCACAGAGGCTATCAAAAATAAATAAAAATATATATATGTTTGGATAAGTCTGATGCCAGTGAACATTTTGAGTGGTGGAAATTAAAAGAATATTCATAAATGACTTAGTTATCACACTTAGAATGAGTTTACATTTTTTGTACAAAATACCGTATGTGGGGTATTTTTTTTTTATGCCTCAAGGGCTAGGTGGCGCTGCATATATAACTGAATGTTGTCATAGAGATAGCTTCAGGCCTTGACGATAAACATACATGTCAAGTTTGGGATTTTTTGGAGCATGTACCGGGGAGTTATTAAGCATATCCTTTTTCAGTGCGAAACACAAATTTTGATGCCCCGCCTTCATCATATAGTATTTCGAAAGGTCAAGATTTTTCCCCCTGTCGTTGGCTCAGGTCTTGACATGGTCCAGGTCAAGTCTTAACTCAGTCAGATGAAACGTGTAGGAGAAGTGGGCAAAAGTCTGCCCCCTGTGAATGTGCAAAAATTGTCAAAAATGGGACATTCAAAAATTCGTAGCTCACTTCCTGTTCATTTTAGCATATGGGTCCAAGAGACTTTTTTGTAGGTCTTGGGCTCCCTCATACACCTAAAAATATTCGTCGTTCTTGCTTAAACGTACAACCGGGGCTGCTTCGTTAAAAACTTCTAGGGGGCGCTATTGAGTCATTTTTGTAAAAATAGCACAATCAACAATAAAATATTGCTCATTTTACCAGGCCAGATGTGTGTGCCAAGTTTCAGGAGTTTCTGTGCATGTTTAGACCCTCAAAACTGGCGTTGTTTTCTTGGCGAACAGCGCTTAGCCACACCCACAGCAATTCGCGAAAACTCACAAACTTCGTGTTGTGACATCATGAAGGCCGAAACCCTCATCTGAGCAAATATGAGGTAGGTCCAGTTAACGTGTTTGGAGAAAAACGTAGAAGAAAATTCGTAAGAAAAAAAATTGCCACTAGGTGGCGCGATCAGTTAGATGAAATATAAGTTCATAGATGTCTTTAGGGCTGGACTCTCATCAAATGTGTGAAATTTTGAGAAGATAGGATCATCTCGGTCAAGTTAATGCAGCTTTTATTTTCACGAAAAATCTTCAGACTTTGCGTCACCGTAGCGGCCACGCCCTTTGGCGAAAAGTTACAATATTCGGTGTGGGGCATAATCAACATCTTAAGGCTTTTCTGACCAATTTTCAAATGGATCCCTTCAACAAGCTCAGCACAGTAGCTAAAAACGTAAAGTATGACATTTATTGTAACCACTAGGTGGCGCTATATGTATAACTGAATTTGATCATATAGATGTTTTCAGGCCGTGACTATTACGTTGCCTGAGAAGTTTGAGATTTTTTGGAGCTTGAACATGGGAGTTATTAAGCATTTGCTCTTTCTGGACAAATGAAATTTTAAAGGCAATATTTGATGCCCCGCCCCCGTCATATAGTATTTCAAAAAGACAAGATGTTTTGCCCAGTTGTTCTCTCAGGTCTTGAGATGATAAATGCCAAGTTTGAAGTCAATTGGATGAAAAATGTTTGCAAAGGGGGAAAAAGCATGACCACAGTGAATGTGCCAAAATAGGCCAAAATTGGACATAAAAAAATTCATAGCTCACTTCCTGTACATTTTAGCTACATGGTCCCAATAGACTTTTTTTTGCGTCTCGGGGTGCTACACGTGCCTGCCAATTTTTGTTGCTCTAGCTCAAACGTGCCGGGCTTGGTTTATATTTTTCTACGCTAGGGGGCGCTATCGAGTCGCATTATTATGACGACTTAATAATATCAAATTTTTCGCCGGGCCTGAGGAGTGTGCAAAGTTCGGTGAGTTTTCGTGAATGTTTAGGTACCCAAAATCGCGATCGTTTGCGGAGAATAAAGAAGAAGAAGAAGAAGAAGAATAATAATAATAATAATAATAATAATAATAATAATAATAATAATAATAATTTTTACGAAAACAATAGGGACCTCGCAGCGGTCGCTGCTCGGGCCCTAACTAGAGCTGCGAGCAGCTATAAAGGGCCCTCGCAGCCCGGGCCACGTTGGGGTCCTTGCACGTTGGGGTACTGGCACGTTGGGGTACTGGCATATTGGAAGCAAAATTTCTTTGAAAATGGCATAATAAACCTTTACATGTAGAATATTTTTTTGCCAGTGTGTGTGTCAAGCTCAACGGGTTTTGGTGATTGTTAAGACCTGCAAAAATCAGCTTCCTTTTTTATTTTTAGGCAATGAGTTGCCCTGATTGGTATTTTTTGTAAAAGTGTATATACACATCATCGCTCGTTGTACTCATTGCACAATGTTACTTTTATTGTCCAAAGGGGCAATCAAAAATGAATAAAACAAAATGGAAACGTACATACGTTTGGATGGGTGTGAAGCCAGTGAACAATTTGAGTGGTGGAAACTAAAAGAATATTCATAAATGACTTAGTCATCACACTTAGAATGAGTTTAAATTTTTTTGTACAAAATACCGTATGTGGGTTTTTTTTTTTATATAAGCCTCAAGGGCTAGGTGGCGCTGTATTTATAACTGAATTTTGTCATCGAGATACCTTCAGGCCTTGATTATAAGCATACATGTCAAGTGTGGGATTTTTTTGGGAGCATGTACCGTGGAGTTATTAAGCATATCCTTCATTCACGATATTGCTTTTAATGTCCACAGAGGCTATCAAAAATAAATAAAAATATATATATGTTTGGATAAGTCTGATGCCAGTGAACATTTTGAGTGGTGGAAACTAAAAGAATATTCATAAATGACTTCGTTATCACACTTAGAATGAGTTTACATTTTTTGTACAAAATACCGTATGTGGGGTATTTTTTTTTTATGCCTCAAGGGCTAGGTGGCGCTGCATATATAACTGAATGTTGTCATAGAGATAGCTTCAGGCCTTGACGATAAACATACATGTCAAGTTTGGGATTTTTTGGAGCATGTACCGGGGAGTATAAAAGCATATCCTTTTTCAGTGCGAAACACAAATTTTGATGCCCCGCCTTCATCATATAGTATTTCGAAAGGTCAAGATTTTTCCCCCTGTCGTTGGCTCAGGTCTTGACATGGTCCAGGTCAAGTCTTAACTCAGTCAGATGAAACGTGTAGGAGAAGTGGGCAAAAGTCTGCCCCCTGTGAATGTGCAAAAATCGTCAAAAATGGGTCATTCAAAAATTCGTACCTCACTTCCTGTTCATTTTAGCATATGGGTCCAAGAGACTTTTTTGTAGGTCTTGGGCTCCCTCATACACCTAAAAATATTCGTCGTTCTTGCTTAAACGTACAACCGGGGCTGCTTCGTTAAAAACTTCTAGGGGGCGCTATTGAGTCATTTTTGTAAAAATAGCACAATCAACAATAAAATATTGCTCATTTTACCAGGCCAGATGTGTGTGCCAAGTTTCATGAGTTTCTGTGCATGTTTAGACCCTCAAAACTGGCGTTGTTTTCTTGGCGAACAGCGCTGAGCCACACCCACAACAATTCACGAAAACTCACAAACTTCGTGTTGTGACATCATGAAGGTCGAAACCCTCATCTGAGCAAATATGAGGTAGGTCCAGTTAACGTGTTTGGAGAAAAACGTAGAAGAAAATTCGTAAGAAAAAAAATTGCCACTAGGTGGCGCTATCAGTTAGATGAAATGTAAGTTAGTAGATGTCTTTAGAGCTGGACTCTCATCAAATGTGTGAAATTTTGAGAAGATAGGATCATCTCGGTCAAGTTAATGCAGCTTTTATTGTCACGAAAAATCTTCAGACTTTGCGTCACCGAAGCGGCCACGCCCTTTGGCGAAAAGTTACAATATTTGGTGTGGGGCATCATCAACATCTTAAGGCTTATCTGACCAATTTTCAACTGGATCCCTTCAACGAGCTCAGCACAGTAGCTAAAAACGTAAAGTATGACATTTATTGTAACCACTAGGTGGCGCTATATGTAGAACTGAATTTTGTCAAATAGATGTTTTCAGGCCGTGACTATTACGTTGCCTGAGAAGTTTGAGATTTTTTGGAGCTTGTACATGGGAGTTATTCAGCATTTGCTCTTTCTGGACAAATGAAATTTTAAAGGCAATATTTGATGCCCCGCCCCCGTCATATAGTATTTCGAAAAGGCAAGACTTTTTGTCCAGCTGTTCTCTTAGGTCTTGAGATGATAAATGCCAAGTTTGAAGTCAATGGGATGAAAAATGTTTGCATAGGGGGAAAAAGCATGACCACAGTGAATGTGCCAAAATAGGCCAAAATTGGACATTAAAAAATTCATAGCTCACTTCCTGTACATTTTAGCTACATGGTCCCAATAGACTTTTTTGTGCGTCTCGGGGTGCTACACGTGCCTACCAATTTTCGTTGCTCTAGCTCAAACGTGCCGGGCTTGGTTTTTATTTTTCTATGCTAGGGGGCGCTATAGAGTCGCGTTGTTATAACGACTTCATAATATCAAATTTTTCGCCGGACCTGAGGAGTGTGCAAAGTTCGGTGAGTTTTCGTGAATATTTAGGTACCCAAAATCGCGATTGTTTGCGGAGAATAAAGAAGAAGAAGAAGAATAATAATAACTAGAGCTGCGAGCAGCTATAAAGGGCCCTCGCAGCCCGGGCCACGTTGGAGTCCTTGCACGTTGGGGTACTTGCACGTTAGGGTACTGGCACGTTGGGGTACTGGCATATTGGAAGCAAAATTTCTTTGAAAATGGCATAATAAACGTTTACATGTAGAATATTTTTTTTGCCAGTGTGTGTCAAGCTCAACGGGTTTTGGTGATTGTTAAGACCTGCAAAAATCAGCGTCCTTTTTTATTTTTAGGCAATGAGTTGCCCTGATTGGTATTTTTTGTAAAAGTGTATATATACATCATCGCTCGTTGTACTCATTGCACAATGTTACTTTTATTGTCCAAAGGGGCAATCAAAAATGAATAAAACAAAATGGAAACGTACATACGTTTGGATCGGTGTGAAGCCAGTGAACAATTTGAGTGGTGGAAACTAAAAGAATATTCAGAAATGACTTAGTCATCACACTTAGAATGAGTTTACATTTTTTTGTACAAAATACCGTATGTGGTTTTTTTTTTTTATATAAGCCTCAAGGGCTAGGTGGCGCTGTATTTATAACTGAATGTTGTCATCGAGATACCTTCAGGCCTTGATTATAAGCATACATGTCAAGTGTGGGATTTTTTTTGGAGCATGTACCGTGGAGTTATTAAGCATATCCTTCATTCACGATATTGCTTTTAATGTCCACAGAGGCTATCAAAAATAAATAAAAATATATATATGTTTGGATAAGTCTGATGCCAGTGAACATTTTGAGTGGTGGAAACTAAAAGAATATTCATAAATGACTTAGTTATCACACTTAGAATGAGTTTACATTTTTTGTACAAAATACCGTATGTGGGGTATTTTTTTTTTATGCCTCAAGGGCTAGGTGGCGCTGCATATATAACTGAATGTTGTCATAGAGATAGCTTCAGGCCTTGACGATAAACATACATGTCAAGTTTGGGATTTTTTGGAGCATGTACCGGGGAGTTATTAAGCATATCCTTTTTCAGTGCGAAACACAAATTTTGATGCCCCGCCTTCATCATATAGTATTTCGAAAGGTCAAGATTTTTCCCCCTGTCGTTGGCTCAGGTCTTGACATGGTCCAGGTCAAGTCTTAACTCAGTCAGATGAAACGTGTAGGAGAAGTGGGCAAAAGTCTGCGCCCTGTGAATGTGCAAAAATTGTCAAAAATGGGACATTTAAAAATTCGTAGCTCACTTCCTGTTCATTTTAGCATATGGGTCCAAGAGACTTTTTTGTAGGTCTTGGGCTCCCTCATACACCTAAAAATATTCGTTGTTCTTGCTTAAACGTACAACCGGGGCTGCTTCGTTAAAAACTTCTAGGGGGCGCTATTGAGTCATTTTTGTAAAAATAGCACAATCAACAATAAAATATTGCTCATTTTACCAGGCCAGATGTGTGTGCCAAGTTTCATGAGTTTCTGCGCATGTTTAGACCATCAAAACTGGCGTTGTTTTCTTGGCGAACAGTGCTTAGCCACGCCCACAGTGATTCGCGAAAACTCACAAACTTCGTGTTGTGACATCATGAAGGCCGAAACCCTCATCTGAGCAAATATGAGGTTGGTCCAGTTCACGTGTTTGGAGAAAAATGTACAAGAAAATTCGTAAGAAAAAAAATTGCCACTAGGTGGCGCTATCAGTAAGATGAAATATAAGTACGTAGATGTCTTTAGGGCTGGACTCTCATCAAATGTGTGAAATTTTGAGAAGATTGGATCATCTCGGTCAAGTTCATGCAGCTTTTTTTGTCACGAAAAATCTTCAGACTTTGCGGCACCGTAGCGGCCACGCCCTTTGGCGAAAAGTTACAATATTCGGTGTGGGGCATGATCAACATCTTAAGGATTTTCTGACCAACTTTCAACTGGATCCCTTCAACGAGCTCAGCGCAGTAGCTAAAAACGTAAAGTATGACATTTATTGTTACCACTAGGTGGTGCTATATGTATAACTGAATTTTATCATATAGATGTTTTCAGGCCGTGACTGTTACGTTGCCTGAGAAGTTTGAGATTTTTTGGAGCTTGAACATGGGAGTTATTAAGCATTTGCTCTTTCTGGACAAATGAAATTTTAAAGACAATATTTGATGCCCCGCCCCCATCATATAGTATTTCTAAAAGGCAAGACTTTTTGCCCAGTTGTTCTCTCAGGTCTTGAGATGATAAATGCAGAGTTTGATGTGAATTGGATGAAAAATGTTTGCAGAGGGGGAAAAAGCATGACCACAGTGAATGTGCCAAAATAGGCCAAAATTGGACATAAAAAAATTCATAGCTCATTTCCTGTGCATTTTAGCTACATGGTCCCAATAGACTTTTTTGTGCGTCTCGGGGTGCTACACGTGCCTGCCAATTTTCGTTGCTCTAGCTCAAACGTGCCAGGCTTGGTTTTTATATTTCTACGCTAGGGGGCGCTATAGAGTCGCGTTGTTATGACGACTTCATAATATAAAATTTTTCGCCGGGCCTGAGGAGTGTGCAAAGTTTGGTGAGTTTTCGTGAATGTTTAGGTCCTCAAAAATGCGATCGTTTACGGAGAAGAATAATAATAATAATAATAATAATAATAATAATAATAATAATAATAATAATAATAATTCGACGAAAAACAATAGGGACCTCGCAGCGGTCGCTGCTCGGGCCCTAACTAGAGCTGCGAGCAGCTATAAAGGGCCCTCGCAGCCCGGGCCACGTTGGGGTCCTTGCACGTTGTGGTACTTGCATGTTGGGGTACTGGCACATTGGGGTACTGGCATATTGGAAGCAAAATTTCTTTGAAAATGGCATAATAAACGTTTACATGTAGAATATTTTTTTGCCAGTGTGTGTGTCAAGCTCAACGGGTTTTGGTGATTGTTAAGACCTGCAAAAATCAGCGTCCTTTTTTATTTTTAGGCAATGAGTTGCCCTGATTGGTATTTTTTTGTAAAAGTGTATATACACATCATCGCTCGTTGTACTCATTGCACAATGTTACTTTTATTGTCCAAAGGGGCAATCAAAAATGAATAAAACAAAATGGAAACGTACATACGTTTGGATCGGTGTCAAGCCAGTGAACAATTTGAGTGGTGGAAACTAAAAGAATATTCATAAATGACTTAGTTATCACACTTAGAATGAGTGTACATTTTTTGTACAAAATACCGTATGTGGGGTATTTTTTTTTTTTTTTATATAAGCCTCAAGGGCTAGGTGGCGCTGTATTTATAACTGAATGTTGTCATAGAGATACCTTCAGGCCTTGATTATAAGCATACATGTCAAGTGTGGGATTTTTTTTGGAGCATGTACCGTGGAGTTATTAAGCATATCCTTCATTCACGATATTGCTTTTAATGTCCATAGAGGCTATCAAAAATAAATAAAAATATATATATGTTTGGATAAGTCTGATGCCAGTGAACATTTTGAGTGGTGGAAACTAAAAGAATATTCAGAAATGACTTCGTTATCACACTTAGAATGAGTGTACATTTTTTGTACAAAATACCGTATGTGGGGTATTTTTTTTTTTATTCCTCAAGGGCTAGGTGGCGCTGCATATATAACTGAATGTTGTCACAGAGATAACTTCAGGCCTTGACGATAAACATACATGTCAAGTTTGGGATTTTTTGGAGCATGTACCGGGGAGTTATCAAGCATATCCTTTTTCATTGCGAAACACAAAATTTGATGCCCCGCCCTCATCATATAGTATTTCGAAAAGTCAAAATTTTTCCCCCTGTCGTTGGCTCAGGTCTTGACATGGTCCAGGCCAAGTCTTAACTCAGTCGGATGAAACGTGTAGGAGAAGTGGGCAAAAGTCTGCCCCCTGTGAATGTGCAAAAATCGTAAAAAATGGGACATTCAAAAATTCATAGCTCACTTCCTGTTCATTTTAGCATATGGGTCCAAGAGACTTTTTTGTAGGACTTGGGCTCCCTCATACACCTAAAAATATTCGTCGTTCTTGCTTAAACGTACAACCGGGGCTGCTTTGTTAAAAACTTCTAGGGGGCGCTATTGAGTCATTTTTGTAAGAAATAGCACAATCAACAATAAAATATTGCTCATTTTACCAGGCCAGATGTGTGTGCCAAGTTTCATGAGTTTCTGTGCATGTTTAGACCCTCAAAACTGGCGTTGTTTTCTTGGCGAACAGCGCTTAGCCACACCCACAGCAATTCGCGAAAACTCACAAACTTCGTGTTGTGACATCATGAAGGCCGAAACCCTCATCTGAGCAAATATGAGGTAGGTCCAGTTAACGTGTTTGGAGAAAAACGTAGAAGAAAATTCGTAATAAAAAAAAATTGCCACTAGGTGGCGCTATCAGTTAGATGAAATATAAGTCAGTAGATGTCTTTAGGGCTGGACTCTCATCAAATGTGTGAAATTTTGAGAAGATAGGATCATCTCGGTCAAGTTAATGCAGCTTTTATTTTCACGAAAAATCTTCAGACTTTGCGTCACCGTAGCGGCCACGCCCTTTGGCGAAAAGTTACAATATTCGGTGTGGGGCATGATCAACATCTTAAGGCTTTTCTGACCAATTTTCAAATGGATCCCTTCAACAAGCTCAGCACAGTAGCTAAAAACGTAAAGTATGACATTTATTGTAACCACTAGGTGGCGCTATATGTATAACTTAATTTTATCATATAGATGTTCTCAGGCCGTGACTATTACGTTGCCTGAGAAGTTTGAGATTTTTTGGAGCTTAAACATGGGAGTTATTAAGCATTTGCTCTTTCTGGACAAATGAAATTTTAAAGGCAATATTTGATG
The DNA here is from genome assembly GCF_051991245.1 of Festucalex cinctus. Taxonomy (NCBI): domain Eukaryota; kingdom Metazoa; phylum Chordata; class Actinopteri; order Syngnathiformes; family Syngnathidae; genus Festucalex; species Festucalex cinctus. The sequence goes on along the minus strand of NC_135423.1, from coordinate 26,049,260 downwards.
CCCCGCCCCCGTCATATAGTATTTCAAAAAGGCAAGATGTTTTGCCCAGTTGTTCTCTCAGGTCTTGAGATGATAAATGCCAAGTTTGAAGTCAATTGGATGAAAAATGTTTGCAAAGGGGGAAAAAGCATGACCACAGTGAATGTGCCAAAATAGGCCAAAATTGGACATTAAAAAATTCATAGCTCACTTCCTGTACATTTTAGCTACATGGTCCCAATAGACTTTTTTGTGCGTCTCGGGGTGCTACACGTGCCTGCCAATTATTGTTGCTCTAGCTCAAACGTGCCGGGCTTGGCTTTTATTTTTCTACGCTAGGGGGCGCTATCGAGTCGCATTGTTATGACGACTTAATAATATCAAATTTTTCGCCGGGCCTGAGGAGTGTGCAAAGTTCGGTGAGTTTTCGTGAATGTTTAGGTACCCAAAATCGCGATCGTTTGCGGAGAATAAAGAAGAAGAAGAAGAAGAAGAAGAAGAACTAGAGCTGCGAGCAGCTATAAAGGGCCCTCGCAGCCCGGGCCACGTTGGGGTCCTTGCACGTTGGGGTACTTGCACATTAGGGTACTGGCACATTAGGGTACTGGCACGTTGGGGTACTGGCATATTGGAAGCAAAATTTCTTTGAAAATGGCATAATAAACGTTTACATGTAGAACATTTTATTTGCCAGTGTGTGTCAAGCTCAACGGGTTTTGGTGATTGTTAAGACCTGCAAAAATCTGCGTCCTTATTTATTTTTAGGCAATGAGTTGCCCTGATTGGTATTTTTTGTAAAAGTGTATATATACATCATCGCTCGTTGTACTCATTGCACAATGTTACTTTTATTGTTCAAAGGGGCAATCAAAAATGAATAAAACAAAATGGAAACGTACATACGTTTGGATCGGTGTGAAGCCAGTGAACAATTTGAGTGGTGGAAACTAAAAGAATATTCATAAATGACTTAGTTATCACACTTAGAATGAGTTTACATTTTTTGTACAAAATACCGAATGTGTTTCTTTTTTTTTATATATATTATGCCTCAAGGGCTAGGTGGCGCTGTATTTATAACTGAATGTTGTCATAGAGATACCTTCAGGCCTTGATTATAAGCATACATGTCAAGTGTGGGATTTTTTTTGGAGCATGTACCGTGGAGTTATTAAGCATATCCTTCATTCACGATATTGCTTTTAATGTCCATAGAGGCTATCAAAAATAAATAAAAATATATATATGTTTGGATAAGTCTGATGCCAGTGAACATTTTGAGTGGTGGAAACTAAAAGAATATTCATAAATGACTTGGTTATCACACTTAGAATGAGTTTACATTTTTTGTACAAAATACCGTATGTGGGGTATTTTTTTTTCATGCCTCAAGGGCTAGGTGGCGCTGCATATATAACTGAATGTTGTCATAGAGATAACTTCAGGCCTTGACGATAAACATACATGTCAAGTTTGGGATTTTTTGTAGCATGTACCGGGGAGTTATCAAGCATATCCTTTTTCAGTGCGAAACACAAATTTTGATGCCCCGCCCTCATCATATAGTATTTCGAAAAGTCAAAATTTTTCCCCCTGTCGTTGGCTCAGGTCTTGACATGGTCCAGGCCAAGTCTTAACTCAGTCGGATGAAACGTGTAGGAGAGGTGGGCAAAAGTCTGCCCCCTGTGAATGTGCAAAAATCGTCAAAAATGGGACGATCAAAAATTCGTAGCTCACTTCCTGTTCATTTTAGCATATGGGTACAAGAGACTTTTTTGTAGGTCTTGGGCTCCCTCATACACCTAAAAATATTCGTCGTTCTTGCTTAAACGTACAACCGGGGCTGCTTCGTTAAAAATTTCGAGGGGGCGCTATTGAGTCATTTTTGTAAAAATAGCACAATCAACAATAAAATATTGCTCATTTTACCAGGCCAGATGTGTGTGCCAAGTTTCAGGAGTTTCTGTGCATGTTTAGACCCTCAAAACTGGCGTTGTTTTCTTGGCGAACAGCGCTTAGCCACGCCCACAGCAATTCGCGAAAACTCACAAACTTCGTGTTGTGACATCATGAAGGCCGAAACCCTCATCTGAGCAAATATGAGGTAGGTCCAGTTAACGTGTTTGGAGAAAAACGTAGAAGAAAATTCGTAAGAAAAAAAATTGCCACTAGGTGGCGCTATCAGTTAGATGAAATGTAAGTTAGTAGATGTCTTTAGAGCTGGACTCTCATCAAATGTGTGAAATTTTGAGAAGATAGGATCATCTCGGTCAAGTTAATGCAGCTTTTATTGTCACGAAAAATCTTCAGACTTCGCGTCACCGTAGCGGCCACGCCCTTTGGCGAAAAGTTACAATATTCGGCGTGGGGCATCATCAACATCTTAAGGCTTTTCTGACCAATTTTCAACTGGATCCCTTCAACGAGCTCAGCACAGTAGCTAAAAACGTAAAGTATGACATTTATTGTAACCACTAGGTGGCGCTATATGTATAACTGAATTTTGTCATAAAGATGTTTTCAGGCCGTGACTATTACGTTGCCTGAGAAGTTTGAGATTTTTTGGAGCTTGTACATGGGAGTTATTCAGCATTTGCTCTTTCTGGACAAATTAAATTTTAAAGGCAATATTTGATGCCCCGCCCCCGTCATATAGTATTTCGAAAAGGCAAGACTTTTTGCCCAGCTGTTCTCTTAGGTCTTGAGATGATAAATGCCAAGTTTGAAGTCAATGGGATGAAAAATGTTTGCATAGGGGGAAAAAGCATGACCACAGTGAATGTGCCAAAAGAGGCCAAAATTGGACATTAAAAAATTCATAGCTCACTTCCTGTACATTTTAGCTACATGGTCCCAATAGACTTTTTTGTGCGTCTCGGGGTGCTACACGTGCCTGCCAATTTTCGTTGCTCTAGCTCAAACGTGCCGGGCTTGGTTTTTATTTTTTCTATGCTAGGGGGCGCTATAGAGTCGCGTTGTTATAACGACTTCATAATATCAAATTTTTCGCCGGACCTGAGGAGTGTGCAAAGTTCGGTGAGTTTTCGTGAATATTTAGGTACCCAAAATCGCGATCGTTTGCGGAGAATAAAGAAGAAGAAGAAGAAGAAGAAGAATAATAATAACTAGAGCTGCGAGCAGCTATAAAGGGCCCTCGCAGCCCGGGCCACGTTGGAGTCCTTGCACGTTGGGGTACTTGCACGTTAGGGTACTGGCACGTTGGGGTACTGGCATATTGGAAGCAAAATTTCTTTGAAAATGGCATAATAAACGTTTACATGTAGAATATTTTTTTTGCCAGTGTGTGTCAAGCTCAACGGGTTTTGGTGATTGTTAAGACCTGCAAAAATCAGCGTCCTTTTTTATTTTTAGGCAATGAGTTGCCCTGATTGGTATTTTTTGTAAAAGTGTATATATACATCATCGCTCGTTGTACTCATTGCACAATGTTACTTTTATTGTCCAAAGGGGCAATCAAAAATGAATAAAACAAAATGGAAACGTACATACGTTTGGATCGGTGTGAAGCCAGTGAACAATTTGAGTGGTGGAAACTAAAAGAATATTCAGAAATGACTTAGTCATCACACTTAGAATGAGTTTAAATTTTTTTGTACAAAATACCGTATGTGGGTTGTTTTTTTTTTATATAAGCCTCAAGGGCTAGGTGGCGCTGTATTTATAACTGAATGTTGTCATCGAGATACCTTCAGGCCTTGATTATAAGCATACATGTCAAGTGTGGGATTTTTTTTGGAGCATGTACCGTGGAGTTATTAAGCATATCCTTCATTCACGATATTGCTTTTAATGTCCACAGAGGCTATCAAAAATAAATAAAAATATATATATGTTTGGATAAGTCTGATGCCAGTGAACATTTTGAGTGGTGGAAACTAAAAGAATATTCATAAATGACTTAGTTATCACACTTAGAATGAGTTTACATTTTTTGTACAAAATACCGTATGTGGGGTATTTTTTTTTTATGCCTCAAGGGCTAGGTGGCGCTGCATATATAACTGAATGTTGTCATAGAGATAGCTTCAGGCCTTGACGATAAACATACATGTCAAGTTTGGGATTTTTTGGAGCATGTACCGGGGAGTTATTAAGCATATCATTTTTCAGTGCGAAACACAAATTTTGATGCCCCGCCTTCATCATATAGTATTTCGCAAGGTCAAGATTTTTCCCCCTGTCGTTGGCTCAGGTCTTGACATGGTCCAGGTCAAGTCTTAACTCAGTCAGATGAAACGTGTAGGAGAAGTGGGCAAAAGTCTGCGCCTTGTGAATGTGCAAAAATTGTCAAAAATGGGACATTCAAAAATTCGTAGCTCACTTCCTGTTCATTTTAGCATATGGGTCCAAGAGACTTTTTTGTAGGTCTTGGGCTCCCTCATACACCTAAAAATATTCGTCGTTCTTGCTTAAACGTACAACCGGGGCTGCTTCGTTAAAAACTTCTAGGGGGCGCTATTGAGTCATTTTTGTAAAAATAGCACAATCAACAATAAAATATTGCTCATTTTACCAGGCCAGATGTGTGTGCCAAGTTTCATGAGTTTCTGTGCATGTTTAGACCCTCAAAACTGGCGTTGTTTTCTTGGCGAACAGCGCTTAGCCACACCCACAGCAATTCGCGAAAACTCACAAACTTCGTGTTGTGACATCATGAAGGCCGAAACCCTCATCTGAGCAAATATGAGGTAGGTCCAGTTAACGTGTTTGGAGAAAAACGTAGAAGAAAATTCGTAAGAAAAAAAATTGCCACTAGGTGGCGCTATCAGTTAGATGAAATATAAGTCAGTAGATGTCTTTAGGGCTGGACTCTCATCAAATGTGTGAAATTTTGAGAAGATAGGATCATCTCGGTCAAGTTAATGCAGCTTTTATTTTCACAAAAAATCTTCAGACTTTGCGTCACCGTAGCGGCCACGCCCTTTGGCGAAAAGTTACAATATTCGGTGTGGGGCATGATCAACATCTTAAGCCTTTTCTGACCAATTTTCAAATGGATCCCTTCAACAAGCTCAGCACAGTAGCTAAAAACGTAAAGTATGACATTTATTGTAACCACTAGGTGGCGCTATATGTATAACTGAATTTTATCATATAGATGTTTTCAGGCCGTGACTATTACGTTGCCTGAGAAGTTTGAGATTTTTTGGAGCTTGAACATGGGAGTTATTAAGCATTTGCTCTTTCTGGACAAATGAAATTTTAAAGGCAATATTTGATGCCCCGCCCCCGTCATATAGTATTTCAAAAAGGCAAGATGTTTTGCCCAGTTGTTCTCTCAGGTCTTGAGATGATAAATGCCAAGTTTGAAGTCAATTGGATGAAAAATGTTTGCAAAGGGGGAAAAAGCATGACCACAGTGAATGTGCCAAAATAGGCCAAAATTGGACATAAAAAAATTCATAGCTCACTTCCTGTACATTTTAGCTACATGGTCCCAATAGACTTTTTTGTGCGTCTCGGGGTGCTACACGTGCTTGCCAATTTTTGTTGCTCTAGCTCAAACGTGCCGGGCTTGGTTTTTATTTTTCTACGCTAGGGGGCGCTATCGAGTCGCATTGTTATGACAACTTAATAATATCAAATTTTTCGCCGGGCCTGAGGAGTGTGCAAAGTTCGGTGAGTTTTCGTGAATGTTTAGGTACCCAAAATCGCGATCGTTTGCGGAGAATAAAGAAGAAGAAGAAGAAGAAGAAGAAGAATAATAATAATAATAATAATAATTTTTACAAAAACAATAGGGACCTCGCAGCGGTCGCTGCTCGGGCCCTAATAATAATAATAATAATAATAATAATTTTTACAAAAACAATAGGGACCTCGCAGCGGTCGCTGCTCGGGCCCTAATAATAATTTTTACAAAAACAATAGGGACCTCGCAGCGGTCGCTGCTCGGGCCCTAATAATAATAATAATAATAATAATAATAATAATAATAATTTTTACAAAAACAATAGGGACCTCGCAGCGGTCGCTGCTCGGGCCCTAACTAGAGCTGCGAGCAGCTATAAAGGGCCCTCGCAGCCCGGGCCACGTTGGGGTCCTTGCACGTTGGGGTACTTGCACGTTGGGGTACTGGCACATTGGGGTACTGGCATATTGGAAGCAAAATTTCTTTGAAAATGGCATAATAAACGTTTACATGTAGAATATTTTTTTGCCAGTGTGTGTGTCAAGCTCAACGGGTTTTGGTGATTGTTAAGACCTGCAAAAATCAGCGTCCTTTTTTATTTTTAGGCAATGAGTTGCCCTGATTGGTATTTTTTTGTAAAAGTGTATATACACATCATCGCTCGTTGTACTCATTGCACAATGTTACTTTTATTGTCCAAAGGGGCAATCAAAAATGAATAAAACAAAATGGAAACGTACATACGTTTGGATCGGTGTGAAGCCAGTGAACAATTTGAGTGGTGGAAACTAAAAGAATATTCATAAATGACTTAGTTATCACACTTAGAATGAGTGTACATTTTTTGTACAAAATACCGTATGTGGGGTATTTTATTTTTTTTATATAATATGCCTCAAGGGCTAGGTGGCGCTGTATTTATAACTGAATGTTGTCATAGAGATACCTTCAGGCCTTGATTATAAGCATACATGTCAAGTGTGGGATTTTTTTTGGAGCATGTACCGTGGAGTTATTAAGCATATCCTTCATTCACGATATTGCTTTTAATGTCCATAGAGGCTATCAAAAATAAATAAAAATATATATATGTTTGGATAGGTCTGATGCCAGTGAACATTTTGAGTGGTGGAAACTAAAAGAATATTCATAAATGACTTCGTTATCACACTTAGAATGAGTTTACATTTTTTGTACAAAATACCGTATGTGGGGTATTTTTTTTTCTTGCCTCAAGGGCTAGGTGGCGCTGCATATATAACTGAATGTTGTCATAGAGATAACTTCAGGCCTTGACGATAAACATACATGTCAAGTTTGGGATTTTTTGGAGCATGTCCCGGGGAGTTATCAAGCATATCCTTTTACATTGCGAAACACAAATTTTGATGCCCCGCCCTCATCATATAGTATTTCGAAAAGTCAAAATTTTTCCCCCTGTCGTTGGCTCAGGTCTTGACATGGTCCAGGCCAAGTCTTAACTCAGTCGGATGAAACGTGAAGGAGAAGTGGGCAAAAGTCTGCCCCCTGTGAATGTGCAAAAATCGTCAAAAATTGGACATTCAAAAATTCGTAGCTCACTTCCTGTTCATTTTAGCATATGGGTACAAGAGACTTTTTTGTAGGTCTTGGGCTCCCTCATACACCTAAAAATTTTCGTAGATCTTGCTTAAACGTACAACCGGGGCTGCTTCATTAAAAAATTCCTAGGGGGCGCTATTGAGTCATTTTTGTAAAAATAGCACAATCAACAATAAAATATTGTTCATTTTACCAGGCCAGATGTGTGTGCCAAGTTTCATGAGTTTCTGCGCATGTTTAGACCCTCAAAACTGGCGTTGTTTTCTTGGCGAACAGTGCTTAGCCACGCCCACAGCGATTCGCGAAAACTCACAAACTTCGTGTTGTGACATCATGAAGGCCGAATCCCTCATCTGAGCAAATATGAGGTAGGTCCAGTTAACGTGTTTGGAGAAAAACGTAGAAGAAAATTCGTAAGAAAAAAAATTGCCACTAGGTGGCGCTATCAGTAAGATGAAATATAAGTTCATAGATGACTTTAGGGCTGGACTCTCATCAAATGTGTGAAATTTTGAGAAGATAGGATCATCTCGGTCAAGTTAATGCAGCTTTTATTGTCACAAAAAATCTTTAGACTTTGCGGCACCGTAGCGGCCACGCCCTTTGGCGAAAAGTTACAATATTCGGTGTGGGGCATGATCAACATCTTAAGGCTTTTCTGACCAATTTTCAACTGGATCCCTTCAACGAGCTCGGCACAGTAGCTAAAAACGTAAAGTATGACATTTATTGTTACCACTAGGTGGCGCTATATGTATAACTGAATTTTATCATATAGATGCTTTCAGGCCGTGACTATTACGTTGCCTGAGAAGTTTGAGATTTTTTGGAGCTTGAACATGGGAGTTATCACACTTAGAATGAGTTGACATTTTTTGTACAAAATACCGTATGTGGGGTATTTTTTTTTCACGCCTGAAGGGCTAGGTGGCGCTGCATATATAACTGAATTTTGTCATAGAGATACCTTCAGGCTTTGACTATAAACATACATGTCAAGTTTGGGATTTTTTGGAGCATGTACCGGGGAGTTATTAAGCATATCCTTTTTCAGTGCGAAACACAAAATTTGATGCCCCGCCCTCATCATATAGTATTTCCAAAAGTCAAGATTTTTCTGCCTGTAGTTGGCTCAGGTCTTGACATGGTCCAGGCCAAGTCTTAACTCAGTCGGATGAAACGTGTAGGAGAAGTGGGCAAAAGTATGCCCCCTGAAAATGTGCAAAAATCGTCAAAAATGGGACATTCAAAAATTCATAGCTCACTTCCTGTTCATTTTAGCACATGGGTCCAAGAGACTTTTTTTGTAGGTCTTGGACTCCCTCATACACCTAAAAATTTTCGTAGATCTTGCTTAAACGTACAATCGGGGCTGCTTCGTTAAAAATTTCTAGGGGGCGCTATTGAGTCATTTTTGTAAAAATAGGACAATACATGATAAAATATTGCTCATTTTGCCAGGCCAGATGTGTGTGCCAAGTTTCATGAGTTTCTGCGCATGTTTAGACCATCAAAACTAGCGTTGTTTTCTTGGCGAACAGTGCTTAGCCACGCCCACAGCGATTCGCGAAAACTCACAAACTTCGTGTTGTGACATCATGAAGGCCGAAACCCCCATCTGAGCAAATATGAGGTTGGTCCAGTTAACGTGTTTGGAGAAAAATGTACAAGAAAATTCGTAAGAAAAAAAATTGCCACTAGGTGGCGCTATCAGTTAGATGAAATATAAGTTCGTAGATGTCTTTAGGGCTTGACTCTCATCAAATGTGTGAAATTTTGAGAAGATAGGATCATCTCGGTCAAGTTCATGCACCTTTTATTGTCACGAAAAATCTTCAGACTTTGCGTCACCGTAGCGGCCACGCCCTTTGGCGAAAAGTTACAATATTCGGTGTGGGGCATCATCAACATCTTAAGGCTTTTCTGACCAATTTTCAACTGGATCCCTTCAACGAGCTCAGCACAGTAGCTAAAAACGTAAAGTATGACATTTATTGTAACCACTAGGTGGCGCTATATGTATAACTGAATTTTTTCATATAGGTGTTTTCAGGCCGTGACTATTACGTTGCCTGAGAAGTTTGAGATTTTTTGGAGCTTGTACATGGGAGTTATTCAGCATTTGCTCTTTCTGGACAAATGAAATTTTAAAGGCAATATTTGATGCCCCGCCCCCGTCATATAGTATTTCGAAAACGCAAGATTTTTTGCCTAGTTTTTCTCTTAAGTCTTGAGATGATAAATGCCAAGTTTAAAGTCAATGGGATGAAAAATGTTTGCATAGGGGGAAAAAGTATGACCACAGTGAATGTGCCAAAATAGGCCAAAATTGGACATTAAAAAATTCATAGCTCACTTCCTGTACATTTTAGGAAATGGCTTCCACTGACTTTTTTGTGCGTCTCGTAGTGCTACACGTGCCTGCCAATTTTCGTAGCTCTAGCTCAAACGGGCCGGGATTGGTTTTTATTTTTCTACGCTAGGTGGCGCTATAGAGTCGCGTTGTTATGACAACTACATAATATCAAATTTTTCGCCGGGCCCGAAGAGACTGCAAAGTTTGGTGAGTTTTCGTAAATGTTTAGGCCCTCAAAAATGCGATCGTTTACGGAGAAGAAGAAGAAGAAGAAGAATAACTAGAGCTGCGAGCAGCTATAAAGGGCCCTCGCAGCCCGGGCCACGTTGGAGTCCTTGCACGTTGGGGTACTTGCACGTTAGGGTACTGGCACGTTGGGGTACTGGCACGTTGGGGTACTGGCATATTGGAAGCAAAATTTCTTTGAAAATGGCATAATAAACGTTTACATGTAGAATATTTTTTTTGCCAGTGTGTGTCAAGCTCAACGGGTTTTGGTGATTGTTAAGACCTGCAAAAATCAGCGTCCTTTTTTATTTTTAGGCAATGAGTTGCCCTGATTGGTATTTTTTGTAAAAGTGTATATATACATCATCGCTCGTTGTACTCATTGCACAATGTTACTTTTATTGTCCAAAGGGGCAATCAAAAATGAATAAAACAAAATGGAAACGTACATACGTTTGGATCGGTGTGAAGCCAGTGAACAATTTGAGTGGTGGGAACTAAAAGAATATTCATAAATGACTTAGTCATCACACTTAGAATGAGTTTACATTTTTTTGTACAAAATACCGTACGTGGGTTTTTTTTTTTTATATAAGCCTCAAGGGCTAGGTGGCGCTGTATTTATAACTGAATGTTGTCATCGAGATACCTTCAGGCCTTGATTATAAGCATACATGTCAAGTGTGGGATTTTTTTTGGAGCATGTACCGTGGAGTTATTAAGCATATCCTTCATTCACGATATTGCTTTTAATGTCCACAGAGGCTATCAAAAATAAATAAAAATATATATATGTTTGGATAAGTCTGATGCCAGTGAACATTTTGAGTGGTGGAAACTAAAAGAATATTCATAAATGACTTAGTTATCACACTTAGAATGAGTTTACATTTTTTGTACAAAATACCGTATGTGGGGTATTTTTTTTTTAGGCCTCAAGGGCTAGGTGGCGCTGCATATATAACTGAATGTTGTCATAGAGATAGCTTCAGGCCTTGATGATAAACATACATGTCAAGTTTGGGATTTTTTGGAGCATGTACCGGGGAGTTATTAAGCATATCCTTTTTCAGTGCGAAACACAAATTTTGATGCCCCGCCTTCATCATATAGTATTTCGAAAGGTCAAGATTTTTCCCCCTGTCGTTGGCTCAGGTCTTGACATGGTCCAGGTCAAGTCTTAACTCAGTCAGATGAAACGTGTAGGAGAAGTGGGCAAAAGTCTGCCTCCTGTGAATGTGCAAAAATTGTCAAAAATGGGACATTGAAAAATTCGTAGCTCACTTCCTGTTCATTTTAGCATATGGGTCCAAGAGACTTTTTTGTAGGTCTTGGGCTCCCTCATACACCTAAAAATATTCGTCGTTCTTGCTTAAACGTACAACCGGGGCTGCTTTGTTAAAAACTTCTAGGGGGCGCTATTGAGTCATTTTTGTAAAAATAGCACAATCAACAATAAAATATTGTTCATTTTACCAGGCCAGATGTGTGTGCCAAGTTTCATGAGTTTCTGTGCATGTTTAGACCCTCAAAACTGGCGTTTTCTTGGCGAACAGTGCTTAGCCACGCCCACAGCGATTCGCGAAAACTCACAAACTTCGTGTTGTGACATCATGAAGGCCGAATCCCTCATCTGAGCAAATATGAGGTAGGTCCAGTTAACGTGTTTGGAGAAAAATGTAGAAGAAAATTCGTAAGAAAAAAAATTACCACTAGGTGGCGCTATCAGTAAGATGAAATATAAGTTAATAGATGTCTTTAGGGCTGGACTCTCATCAAATGTGTGAAATTTTGAGAAGATAGGATCATCTCGGTCAAGTTAATGCAGCTTTTATTGTCACGAAAAATATTCAGACTTTGCGGCACCGTAGCGGCCACGCCCTTTGGCGAAAAGTTACAATATTCGGTGTGGGGCATGATCAACATCTTAAGGCTTTTCTGGCCAATTTTCAACTGTATCCCTTCAACGAGCTCAGCGCAGTAGCTAAAAACGTAAAGTATGACATTTATTGTTACCACTAGGTGGCGCTATATGTATAACTGAATTTTATCATATAGATGTTTTCAGGCCGTGACTATTACGTTGCCTGAGAAGTTTGAGATTTTTTGGAGCTTGTACATGGGAGTTATTAAGCATTTGCTCTTTCTGGACAAATGAAATTTTAAAGGCAATATTTGATGCCCCGCCCCCGTCATATAGTATTTCGAAAAGGCAAGATTTTTTCCCCAGTTGTTCTCTCAGGTCTTGAGATGATAAATGCCAAGTTTGAAGTCAATTGGATGAAAAATGTTTGCAAAGGGGGAAAAAGCATGACCACAGTGAATGTGGCAAAATAGGCCAAAATTGGACATTAAAAAATTCATAGCTCACTTCCTGTACATTTTAGCTACATGGTCCCAATAGACTTTTTTGTGCGTCTCGGGGTGCTACACGTGCCTGCCAATTTTCGTTGCTCTAGCTCAAACATGCCGGGCTTGGTTTTTATTTTTCTATGCTAGGGGGCGCTATAGAGTCGCGTTGTTATGACGACTTCATAATATCAAATTTTTCGCCGGGCCTGAGGAGTGTGCAAAGTTTGGTGAGTTTTCGTAAATGTTTAGGTACCCAAAATCGTGATCGTTTACGGAGAAGAAGAAGAAGAAGAAGAATAATAACTAGAGCTGCGAGCAGCTATAAAGGGCCCTCGCAGCCCGGGCCACGTTGGGGTCCTTGCACGTTGGGGTACTGGCATATTGGAAGCAAAATTTCTTTGAAAATGGCATAATAAACGTTTACATGTAGAATATTTTTTTTTGCCAGTGTGTGTCAAGCTCAACGGGTTTTGGTGGTTGTTAAGACCTGCAAAAATCAGCGTCCTTTTTTATTTTTAGGCAATGAGTTGCCCTGATTGGAATTTTTTGTAAAAGTGTATATACACATCATCGCTCGTTGTACTCATTGCACAATGTTACTTTTATTGTCCAAAGGGGCAATCAAAAATGAATAAAACAAAATGGAAACGTACATACGTTTGGATCGGTGTGAAGCCAGTGAACAATTTGAGTGGTGGAAACTAAAAGAATATTCATAAATGACTTAGTTATCACACTTAGAATGAGTGTACATTTTTTGTACAAAACACCGTATGTGAGTTTTTTTTTATATATATATATATATAAATGCCTCAAGGGCTAGGTGGCGCTGTATTTATAACTGAATGTTGTCATAGAGATACCTTCAGGCCTTGATTATAAGCATACATGTCAAGTGTGGGATTTTTTTTGGAGCATGTACCGTGGAGTTATTAAGCATATCCTTCATTCACGATATTGCTTTTAATGTCCATAAAGGCTATCAAAAATAAATAAAAATATATATATGTTTGGATAAGTCTGATGCCAGTGAACATTTTGAGTGGTGGAAACTAAAAGAATATTCATAAATGACTTAGTTATCACACTTAGAATGAGTTTACATTTTTTGTACAAAATACCGTATGTGGGGTATTTTTTTTTTATGCCTCAAGGGCTATGTGGCGCTGCATATATAACTGAATGTTGTCATAGAGATAACTTCAGGCCTTGACGATAAACATACATGTCAAGTTTGGGATTTTTTGGAGCATGTACCGGGGAGTTATCAAGCATATCCTTTTTCATTGCGAAACACAAATTTTGATGCTCCGCCCTCATCATATAGTATTTTGAAAAGTCAAAAATTTTCCCCCTGTCGTTGGCTCAGGTCTTGACATGGTCCAGGCCAAGTCTTAACTCAGTCGGATGAAACGTGTAGGAGAAGTGGGCAAAAGTCTGCCCCCTGTGAATGTGCAAAAATCGTCAAAAATGGGACATTCAAAAATTCGTAGCTCACTTCCTGTTCATTTTAGCATATGGGTACAAGAGACTTTTTTGTAGGTCTTGGGCTCCCTCATACACCTAAAAATATTCGTCGTTCTTGCTTAAACGTACAACTGGGGCTGTTTCGTTAAAGATTTCTAGGGGGCGCTATTGAGTCATTTTTGTAAAAATAGCACAATCGCCGATAAAAAATTGCTCATTTTGCCAGGCCAGCTGTGTGTGCCAAGTTTCGTGTGTTTCTGTGCCAGTTTAGGCCCTCAAAATTGGCGTTGTTTTCTTGGCGAACAGCGCTTGGCCACGCCCACAGCGACTCGCGAAAACTCACAAACTTCGTGTTGTGACAGCATGAAGGCCGACACCCTCATCTGAGCAAATATGAGGTAGGTCCAGTTAACATGGTTGGAGAAAAACATTGAAGAAAAATCGTAAGAAAAAAAATTGCCAGTAGGTGGCGCTATCAGTAAGATGAAATATAAGTTTGTAGATGTCTTTAGGGCTGGACTCTCATCAATTGTGTACAATTTTGAGAAGATAGCATCATCTCGGTCAAGTTAATGCAGCTTTTGTTGTCACGAGAAATCTTCAGACTTTGCGGCACCGTAGCGGCCACGCCCTTTGGCGAAAAGTTACAATATTCGGTGTGGGGCATGATCAACATCTTAAGGCTTTTCTGACCAATTTTCAACTGGATCCCTTCAACGAGCTCAGCACAGTAGCTAAAAACGTAAAGTATGACAATTATTGTTACCACTAGGTGGCGCTACATGGATAACTGAATTTTATCATATAGATGTTTTCAGGCCATGACTATTAAGTTGCCTGATAAGTTTGAGATTTTTTGGAGCTTGAACATGGGAGTTATTAAGCATTTGCTCTTTCTGGACAAATGAAATTTTAAAGGCAATATTTGATGCCCCGCCCCCGTCATATAGTATTTCGAAAAGGCAAGATTTTTTCCCCAGTTGTTCTCTCAGGTCTTGAGATGATAAATGCCAAGTTTGAAGTCAATTGGATGAAAAATGTTTGCAAAGGGGGAAAAAGCATGACCACAGTGAATGTGCCAAAATAGGCCAAAATTGGACATTAAAAAATTCATAGCTCACTTCCTGTACATTTTAGCTACATGGTCCCAATAGACTTTTTTGTGCGTCTCGGGGTGCTACACGTGCCTGCCAATTTTCGTTGCTCTAGCTCAAACATGCCGGGCTTGGTTTGTATTTTTCTATGCTAGGGGGCGCTATAGAGTCGCGTTGTTATGACGACTTCATAATATCAAATTTTTCGCCGGGCCTGAGGAGTGTGCAAAGTTTGGTGAGTTTTCGTAAATGTTTAGGTACCCAAAATCGTGATCGTTTACGGAGAAAAAGAATAATAATAATAACTAGAGCTGCGAGCAGCTATAAAGGGCCCTCGCAGCCCGGGCCACGTTGGGGTCCTTGCACGTTGGGGTACTTGCACGTTGGGGTACTGGCACGTTGGGGTACTGGCATATTGGAAGCAAAATTTCTTTGAAAATGGCATAATAAACGTTTACATGTAGAATATTTTTTTGCCAGTGTGTGTGTCAAGCTCAACGGGTTTTGGTGATTGTTAAGACCTGCAAAAATCAGCGTCCTTTTTTATTTTTAGGCAATGAGTTGCCCTGATTGGTATTTTTTTGTAAAAGTGTATATACACATCATCGCTCGTTGTACTCATTGCACAATGTTACTTTTATTGTCCAAAGGGGCAATCAAAAATGAATAAAACAAAATGGAAACATACATACGTTTGGATCGGTGTGAAGCCAGTGAACAATTTGAGTGGTGGAAACTAAAAGAATATTCATAAATGACTTAGTTATCACACTTAGAATGAGTGTACATTTTTTTGTACAAGATACCGTATGTGGGGTATTTATTTATTTTTTTTATATAAGCCTCAAGGGCTAGGTGGCGCTGTATTTATAACTGAATGTTGTCATAGAGATACCTTCAGGCCTTGATTATAAGCATACATGTCAAGTGTGGGATTTTTTTTTGGAGCATGTACCGTGGAGTTATAAGCATATCCTTCATTCACGATATTGCTTTTAATGTCCATAGAGGCTATCAAAAATAAATAAAAATATATATATGTTTGGATAAGTCTGATGCCAGTGAACATTTTGAGTGGTGGAAACTAAAAGAATATTCATAAATGACTTAGTTATCACACTTAGAATGAGTTTACATTTTTTGTACAAAATACCGTATGTGGGATATTTTTTTTTTATGCCTCAAGGGCTAGGTGGCGCTGCATATATAACTGAATGTTGTCATAGAGATAGCTTCAGGCCTTGACGATAAACATACATGTCAAGTTTGGGATTTTTTGGAGCATGTACCGGGGAGTTATCAAGCATATCCTTTTTCAGTGCGAAACACAAATTTTGATGCCCCGCCTTCATCATATAGTATTTCGAAAAGTCAAGATTTTTCCCCCTGTCGTTGGCTCAGGTCTTGACATGGTCCAGGTCAAGTCTTAACTCAGTCAGATGAAACGTGTAGGAGAAGTGGGCAAAAGTCTGCCCCCTGTGAATGTGCAAAAATTGTCAAAAATGGGACATTCAAAAATTCGTAGCTCACTTCCTGTTCATTTTAGCATATGGGTCCAAGAGACTTTTTTGTAGGTCTTGGGCTCCCTCATACACCTAAAAATATTCGTCGTTCTTGCTTAAACGTACAACCGGGGCTGCTTCGTTAAAAACTTCTAGGGGGCGCTATTGAGTCATTTTTGTAAAAATAGCACAATCAACAATAAAATATTGCTCATTTTACCAGGCCAGATGTGTGTGCCAAGTTTCATGAGTTTCTGTGCATGTTTAGACCCTCAAAACTGGCGTTGTTTTCTTGGCGAACAGCGCTTAGCCACACCCACAGCAATTCGCGAAAACTCACAAACTCCGTGTTGTGACATCATGAAGGCCGAAACCCTCATCTGAGCAAATATGAGGTAGGTCCAGTTAACGTGTTTGGAGAAAAACGTAGAAGAAAATTCGTAAGAAAAAAAATTGCCACTAGGTGGCGCTATCAGTTAGATGAAATATAAGTCAGTAGATGTCTTTAGGGCTGGACTCTCATCAAATGTGTGAAATTTTGAGAAGATAGGATCATCTCGGACAAGTTAATGCAGCTTTTATTTTCACGAAAAATCTTCAGACTTTGCGTCACCGTAGCGGCCACGCCCTTTGGCGAAAAGTTACAATATTCGGTGTGGGGCATGATCAACATCTTAAGGCTTTTCTGACCAATTTTCAAATGGATCCCTTCAACAACCTCAGCACAGTAGCTAAAAACGTAAAGTATGACATTTATTGTAACCACTAGGTGGCGCTATATGTATAACTGAATTTTATCATATAGATGTTTTCAGGCCGTGACTATTACGTTGCCTGAGAAGTTTGAGATTTTTTGGAGCTTGAACATGGGAGTTATTAAGCATTTGCTCTTTCTGGACAAATGAAATTTTAAAGGCAATATTTGATGCCCCGCCCCCGTCATATAGTATTTCAAAAAGGCAAGATGTTTTGCCCAGTTGTTCTCTCAGGTCTTGAGATGATAAATGCCAAGTTTGAAGTCAATTGGATGAAAAATGTTTGCAAAGGGGGAAAAAGCATGACCACAGTGAATGTGCCAAAATAGGCCAAAATTGGACATTAAAAAATTCATAACTCACTTCCTGTACATTTTAGCTACATGGTCCCAATAGACTTTTTTGTGCGTCTCCAGGTGCTACACGTGCCTGCCAATTTTCGTTGCTCTAGCTCAAACGTGCCGGGCTTGGTTTTTATTTTTCTACGCTAGGGGGCGCTATAGAGTCGCGTTGTTATGACGACTTCATAATATCAAATTTTTCGCCGGGCCTGAGGAGTGTGCAAAGTTCGGTGAGTTTTCGTGAATGTTCAGGTACCCAAAATCGGGATCGTTTGCGGAGAATAAAGAAGAAGAAGAAGAAGAAGAAGAATAATAATAACTAGAGCTGCGAGCAGCTATAAAGGGCCCTCGCAGCCCGGGCCACGTTGGGGTCCTTGCACGTTGGGGTACTTGCACGTTGGGGTACTGGCACGTTGGGGTACTGGCATATTGGAAGCAAAATTTCTTTGAAAATGGCATAATAAACGTTTACATGTAGAATATTTTTTTGCCAGTGTGTGTGTCAAGCTCAACGGGTTTTGGTGATTGTTAAGACCTGCAAAAATCAGCGTCCTTTTTTATTTTTAGGCAATGAGTTGCCCTGATTGGTATTTTTTTGTAAAAGTGTATATACACATCATCGCTCGTTGTACTCATTGCACAATGTTACTTTTATTGTCCAAAGGGGCAATCAAAAATGAATAAAACAAAATGGAAACGTACATACGTTTGGATCGGTGTGAAGCCAGTGAACAATTTGAGTGGTGGAAACTAAAAGAATATTCATAAATGACTTAGTTATCACACTTAGAATGAGTGTACATTTTTTGTACAAAATACCGTATGTGGGGTATTTTTTTTTTTTTTATATATAAGCCTCAAGGGCTAGGTGGCGCTGTATTTATAACTGAATGTTGTAATAGAGATACCTTCAGGCCTTGATTATAAGCATACATGTCAAGTGTGGGATT
Source organism: Festucalex cinctus (assembly GCF_051991245.1). Taxonomy (NCBI): domain Eukaryota; kingdom Metazoa; phylum Chordata; class Actinopteri; order Syngnathiformes; family Syngnathidae; genus Festucalex; species Festucalex cinctus. Next base: position 26,031,002 of record NC_135423.1, on the reverse strand, counting down.
TTTTTTGGAGCATGTACCGTGGAGTTATTAAGCATATCCTTCATTCACGATATTGCTTTTAATGTCCATAGAGGCTATCAAAAATAAATAAAAATATATATATGTTTGGATAAGTCTGATGCCAGTGAACATTTTGAGTGGTGGAAACTAAAAGAATATTCATAAATGACTTAGTTATCACACTTAGAATGAGTTTACATTTTTTGTACAAAATACCGTATGTGGGGTATTTTTTTTTCATGCCTCAAGGGCTAGGTGGCGCTGCATATATAACTGAATGTTGTCATAGAGATACCTTCAGGCCTTGGCGATAAACATACATGTCAAGTTTGGGATTTTTTGGAGCATGTACCGGGGAGTTATCAAGCATATCCTTTTTCATTGCGAAACACAAATTTTGATGCCCCGCCCTCATCATATAGTATTTCGAAAAGTCAAAATTTTTCCCCCTGTCGTTGGCTCAGGTCTTGACATGGTCCAGGCCAAGTCTTAACTCAGTCGGATGAAACATGTAGGAGAAGTGGGCAAAAGTCTGCCCCCTGTGAATGTGCAAAAATCGTCAAAAATGGGACATTCAAAAATTCGTAGCTCACTTCCTGTTCATTTTAGCATATGGGTACAAGAGACTTTTTTGTAGGTCTTGGGCTCCCTCATACACCTAAAAATATTCGTCGTTCTTGCTTAAACGTACAACCGGGGCTGCTTCGTTAAAAACTTCTAGGGGGCGCTATTGAGTCATTTTTGTAAAAATAGCACAATGAAAAATAAAATATTGCTCATTTTACCAGGCCAGATGTGTGTGCCAAGTTTCATGAGTTTCTGTGCATGTTTAGACCCTCAAAACTGGCGTTGTTTTCTTGGCGAACAGCGCTTAGCCACACCCACAGCAATTCGCGAAAACTCACAAACTTCGTGTTGTGACATCATGAAGGCCGAAACCCTCATCTGAGCAAATATGAGGTAGGTCCAGTTAACGTGTTTGGAGAAAAATGTAGAAGAAAATTCGTAAGAAAAAAAATTGCCACTAGGTGGCGCTATCAGTTAGATGAAATATAAGTCAGTAGATGTCTTGAGGGCTGGACTCTCATCAAATGTGTGAAATTTTGAGAAGATAGGATCATCTCGGTCAAGTTAATGCAGCTTTTATTTTCACGAAAAATCTTCAGACTTTGCGTCACCGTAGCGGCCACGCCCTTTGGTGAAAAGTTACAATATTCGGTGTGGGGCATGATCAACATCTTAAGGCTTTTCTGACCAATTTTCAAATGGATCCCTTCAACAAGCTCAGCACAGTAGCTAAAAACGTAAAGTATGACATTTATTGTAACCACTAGGTGGCGCTATATGTATAACTGAATTTTATCATATAGATGTTTTCAGGCCGTGACTATTACGTTGCCTGAGAAGTTTGAGATTTTTTGGAGCTTGAACATGGGAGTTATTAAGCATTTGCTCTTTCTGGACAAATGAAATTTTAAAGGCAATATTTGATGCCCCGCCCCCGTCATATAGTATTTCAAAAAGGCAAGATGTTTTGCCCAGTTGTTCTCTCAGGTCTTGAGATGATAAATGCCAAGTTTGAAGTCAATTGGATGAAAAATGTTTGCAAAGGGGGAAAAAGCATGACCACAGTGAGTGTGCCAAAATAGGCCAAAATTGGACATTAAAAAATTCATAGCTCACTTCCTGTACATTTTAGCTACATGGTCCCAATAGACTTTTTTGTGCGTCTCGGGGTGCTACACGTGCCTGCCAATTTTTGTTGCTCTAGCTCAAACGTGCCGGGCTTGGTTTTTATTGTTCTACGCTAGGGGGCGCTATCGAGTCGCATTGTTATGACGACTTAATAATATAAAATTTTTCGCCGGGCCTGAGGAGTGTGCAAAGTTCGGTGAGTTTTCGTGAATGTTTAGGTACCCAAAATCGCGATCGTTAGCGGAGAATAAAGAAGAAGAAGAAGAAGAAGAAGAAGAATAATAATAACTAGAGCTGCGAGCAGCTATAAAGGGCCCTCGCAGCCCGGGCCACGTTGGGGTCCTTGCACGTTGGGGTACTTGCACGTTGGGGTACTGGCACGTTGGGGTACTGGCATATTGGAAGCAAAATTTCTTTGAAAATGGCATAATAAACGTTTACATGTAGAATATTTTTTTTGCCAGTGTCTGTCAAGCTCAACGGATTTTGGTGATTGTTAAGACCTGCAAAAATCAGCGTTCTTATTTATTTTTAGGCAATGAGTTGCCCTGATTGGTATTTTTTTGTAAAAGTGTATATACACATCATCGCTCGTTGTACTCATTGCACAATGTTTACTTTTATTGTCCAAAGGGGCAATCAAAAATGAATAAAACAAAATGGAAACGTACATACGTTTGGATCGTGTGAAGCCAGTGAACAATTTGAGTGGTGGAAACTAAAAGAATATTCATAAATGACTTAGTTATCACACTTAGAATGAGTGTACATTTTTTGTACAAAATACCGTATGTGGGGTATTTTTTAAATTTTTTTATATAAGCCTCAACGGCTAGGTGGCGCTGTATTTATAACTGAATGTTGTCATAGAGATACCTTCAGGCCTTGATTATAAGCATACATGTCAAGTGTGGGATTTTTTTTGGAGCATGTACCGTGGAGTTATTAAGCATATCCTTCATTCACGATATTGCTTTTAATGTCCATAGAGGCTATCAAAAATAAATAAAAATATATATATGTTTGGATAAGTCTGATGCCAGTGAACATTTTGAGTGGTGGAAACTAAAAGAATATTCATAAATGACTTCGTTATCACACTTAGAATGAGTGTACATTTTTTGTACAAAATACCGTATGTGGGGTATTTTTTTTTCATGCCTCAAGGGCTAGGTGGCGCTGCATATATAACTGAATGTTGTCATAGAGATAACTTCAGGCCTTGACGATAAACATACATGTCAAGTTTGGGATTTTTTGGAGCATGTACCGGGGAGTTATCAAGCATATCCTTTTTCATTGCGAAACACAAATTTTGATGCCCCGCCTTCATCATATAGTATTTCGAAAGGTCAAGATTTTTCCCCCTGTCGTTGGCTCAGGTCTTGACATGGTCCAGGTCAAGTCTTAACTCAGTCAGATGAAACGTGTAGGAGAAGTGGGCAAAAGTCTGCCCCCTGTGAATGTGCAAAAATTGTCAAAAATGGGACATTCAAAAATTCGTAGCTCATTTCCTGTTCATTTTAGCATAAGGGTCCGAGAGACTTTTTTGTAGGTCTTGGGCTCCCTCATACACCTAAAAATATTCGTCGTTCTTGCTTAAACGTACAACCGGGGCTGCTTCGTTAAAAATTTCGAGGGGGCGCTATTGAGTCATTTTTGTAAAAATAGCACAATCAACAATAAAATATTGCTCATTTTACCAGGCCAGATGTGTGTGCCAAGTTTCAGGAGTTTCTGTGCATGTTTAGACCCTCAAAACTGGCGTTGTTTTCTTGGCGAACAGCGCTTAGCCACACCCACAGCAATTCGCGAAAACTCACAAACTTCGTGTTGTGACATCATGAAGGCCGAAACCCTCATCTGAGCAAATATGAGGTAGGTCCAGTTAACGTGTTTGGAGAAAAACGTAGAAGAAAATTCGTAAGAAAAAAAATTGCCACTAGGTGGCGCTATCAGTTAGATGAAATATAAGTCAGTAGATGTCTTTAGGGCTGGACTCTCATCAAATGTGTGAAATTTTGAGAAGATAGGATCATCTCGGTCAAGTTAATGCAGCTTTTATTTTCACGAAAGATCTTCAGACTTTGCGTCACCGTAGCGGCCACGCCCTTTGGCGAAAAGTTACAATATTCGGTGTGGGGCATGATCAACATCTTAAGGCTTTTCTGACCAATTTTCAAATGGATCCCTTCAACGAGCTCAGCACAGTAGCTAAAAACGTAAAGTATGACATTTATTGTTACCACTAGGTGGCGCTATATGTATAACTGAATTTTATCATATAGATGTTTTCAGGCCGTGACTATTACATTGCCTGAGAAGTTTGAGATTTTTTGGAGCTTGAACATGGGAGTTATTAAGCATTTGCTCTTTCTGGACAAATGAAATTTTAAAGGCAATATTTGATGCCCCGCCCCCGTCATATAGTATTTCAAAAAAGCAAGATATTTTGCCCAGTTGTTCTCTCAGGTCTTGAGATGATAAATGCCAAGTTTGAAGTCAATTGGATGAAAAATGTTTGCAAAGGGGGAAAAAGCATGACCACAGTGAATGTGCCAAAATAGGCCAAAATTGGACATAAAAAAATTCATAGCTCACTTCCTGTACATTTTAGCTACATGGTCCCAATAGACTTTTTTGTGCGTCTCGGGGTGCTACACGTGCCTGCCAATTTTTGTTGCTCTAGCTCAAACGTGCCGGGCTTGGTTTTTATTTTTCTACGCTAGGGGGCGCTATCGAGTCGCATTGTTATGACGACTTAATAATATCAAATTTTTCGCCGGGCCTGAGGAGTCTGCAAAGTTCGGTGAGTTTTCGTGAATGTTTAGGTACCCAAAATCGCGATCGTTTGCGGAGAATAAAGAAGAAGAAGAATAATAATAATAATAATAATAATAATAATTTTTACAAAAACAATAGGGACCTCGCAGCGGTCGCTGCTCGGGCCCTAACTAGAGCTGCGAGCAGCTATAAAGGGCCCTGGCAGCCCGGGCCACGTTGGAGTCCTTGCACGTTGGGGTACTTACACGTTAGGGTACTGGCACGTTGGGGTACTGGCATATTGGAAGCAAAATTTCTTTGAAAATGGCATAATAAACGTTTACATGTAGAATATTTTTTTTGCCAGTGTGTGTCAAGCTCAACGGGTTTTGGTGATTGTTAAGACCTGCAAAAATCAGCGTCCTTTTTTATTTTTAGGCAATGAGTTGCCCTGATTGGTATTTTTTGTAAAAGTGTATATATACATCATCGCTCGTTGTACTCATTGCACAATGTTACTTTTATTGTCCAAAGGGGCAATCAAAAATGAATAAAACAAAATGGAAACGTACATACCGTTTGGATCGGTGTGAAGCCAGTGAACAATTTGAGTGGTGGAAACTAAAAGAATATTCATAAATGACTTCGTTATCACACTTAGAATGAGTTTACATTTTTTTGTACAAAATACCGTATGTGGGGTATTTTTTTTTCATGCCTCAAGGGCTAGGTGGCGCTGCATTTATAACTGAATGTTGTCATAGAGATACCTTCAGGCCTTGATTATAAGCATACATGTCAAGCGTGGGATTTTTTTTGGAGCATGTACCGTGGAGTTATTAAGCATATCCTTCATTCACGATATTGCTTTTAATGTCCATAGAGGCTATCAAAAATAAATAAAAATATATATATGTTTGGATAAGTCTGATGCCAGTGAACATTTTGAGTGGTGGAAACTAAAAGAATATTCATAAATGACTTAGTTATCACACTTAGAATGAGTGTACATTTTTTGTACAAAATACCGTATGTGGGGTATTTTTATTTTTTTTTATATAAGCCTCAAGGGCTAGGTGGCGCTGTATTTATAACTGAATGTTGTCATAGAGATACCTTCAGGCCTTGATTATAAGCATACATGTCAAGTGTGGGATTTTTTTTGGAGCATGTACCGTGGAGTTATTAAGCATATCCTTCATTCACGATATTGCTTTTAATGTCCATAGAGGCTATCAAAAATAAATAAAAATATATATATGTTTGGATAAGTCTGATGCCAGTGAACATTTTGAGTGGTGGAAACTAAAAGAATATTCATAAATGACTTAGTTATCACACTTAGAATGAGTGTACATTTTTTTGTACAAGATACCGTATGTGGGGTATTTTTTTTTTTTTTTTATATAAGCCTCAAGGGCTAGGTGGCGCTGTATTTATAACTGAATGTTGTCATAGAGATACCTTCAGGCCTTGATTATAAGCATACATGTCAAGTGTGGGATTTTTTTTTGGAGCATGTACCGTGGAGTTATAAGCATATCCTTCATTCACGATATTGCTTTTAATGTCCATAGAGGCTATCAAAAATAAATAAAAATATATATATGTTTGGATAAGTCTGATGCCAGTGAACATTTTGAGTGGTGGAAACTAAAAGAATATTCATAAATGACTTAGTTATCACACTTAGAATGAGTTTACATTTTTTGTACAAAATACCGTATGTGGGATATTTTTTTTTTATGCCTCAAGGGCTAGGTGGCGCTGCATATATAACTGAATGTTGTCATAGAGATAGCTTCAGGCCTTGACGATAAACATACATGTCAAGTTTGGGATTTTTTGGAGCATGTACCGGGGAGTTATCAAGCATATCCTTTTTCAGTGCGAAACACAAATTTTGATGCCCCGCCTTCATCATATAGTATTTCGAAAAGTCAAGATTTTTCCCCCTGTCGTTGGCTCAGGTCTTGACATGGTCCAGGTCAAGTCTTAACTCAGTCAGATGAAACGTGTAGGAGAAGTGGGCAAAAGTCTGCCCCCTGTGAATGTGCAAAAATTGTCAAAAATGGGACATTCAAAAATTCGTAGCTCACTTCCTGTTCATTTTAGCATATGGGTCCAAGAGACTTTTTTGTAGGTCTTGGGCTCCCTCATACACCTAAAAATATTCGTCGTTCTTGCTTAAACGTACAACCGGGGCTGCTTCGTTAAAAACTTCTAGGGGGCGCTATTGAGTCATTTTTGTAAAAATAGCACAATCAACAATAAAATATTGCTCATTTTACCAGGCCAGATGTGTGTGCCAAGTTTCATGAGTTTCTGTGCATGTTTAGACCCTCAAAACTGGCGTTGTTTTCTTGGCGAACAGCGCTTAGCCACACCCACAGCAATTCGCGAAAACTCACAAACTCCGTGTTGTGACATCATGAAGGCCGAAACCCTCATCTGAGCAAATATGAGGTAGGTCCAGTTAACGTGTTTGGAGAAAAACGTAGAAGAAAATTCGTAAGAAAAAAAATTGCCACTAGGTGGCGCTATCAGTTAGATGAAATATAAGTCAGTAGATGTCTTTAGGGCTGGACTCTCATCAAATGTGTGAAATTTTGAGAAGATAGGATCATCTCGGACAAGTTAATGCAGCTTTTATTTTCACGAAAAATCTTCAGACTTTGCGTCACCGTAGCGGCCACGCCCTTTGGCGAAAAGTTACAATATTCGGTGTGGGGCATGATCAACATCTTAAGGCTTTTCTGACCAATTTTCAAATGGATCCCTTCAACAACCTCAGCACAGTAGCTAAAAACGTAAAGTATGACATTTATTGTAACCACTAGGTGGCGCTATATGTATAACTGAATTTTATCATATAGATGTTTTCAGGCCGTGACTATTACGTTGCCTGAGAAGTTTGAGATTTTTTGGAGCTTGAACATGGGAGTTATTAAGCATTTGCTCTTTCTGGACAAATGAAATTTTAAAGGCAATATTTGATGCCCCGCCCCCGTCATATAGTATTTCAAAAAGGCAAGATGTTTTGCCCAGTTGTTCTCTCAGGTCTTGAGATGATAAATGCCAAGTTTGAAGTCAATTGGATGAAAAATGTTTGCAAAGGGGGAAAAAGCATGACCACAGTGAATGTGCCAAAATAGGCCAAAATTGGACATTAAAAAATTCATAGCTCACTTCCTGTACATTTTAGCTACATGGTCCCAATAGACTTTTTTGTGCGTCTCCAGGTGCTACACGTGCCTGCCAATTTTCGTTGCTCTAGCTCAAACGTGCCGGGCTTGGTTTTTATTTTTCTACGCTAGGGGGCGCTATAGAGTCGCGTTGTTATGACGACTTCATAATATCAAATTTTTCGCCGGGCCTGAGGAGTGTGCAAAGTTCGGTGAGTTTTCGTGAATGTTCAGGTACCCAAAATCGGGATCGTTTGCGGAGAATAAAGAAGAAGAAGAAGAAGAAGAAGAAGAAGAATAATAACTAGAGCTGCGAGCAGCTATAAAGGGCCCTCGCAGCCCGGGCCACGTTGGGGTCCTTGCACGTTGGGGTACTTGCACGTTGGGGTACTGGCACGTTGGGGTACTGGCATATTGGAAGCAAAATTTCTTTGAAAATGGCATAATAAACGTTTACATGTAGAATATTTTTTTGCCAGTGTGTGTGTCAAGCTCAACGGGTTTTGGTGATTGTTAAGACCTGCAAAAATCAGCGTCCTTTTTTATTTTTAGGCAATGAGTTGCCCTGATTGGTATTTTTTTGTAAAAGTGTATATACACATCATCGCTCGTTGTACTCATTGCACAATGTTACTTTTATTGTCCAAAGGGGCAATCAAAAATGAATAAAACAAAATGGAAACGTACATACCGTTTGGATCGGTGTGAAGCCAGTGAACAATTTGAGTGGTGGAAACTAAAAGAATATTCATAAATGACTTCGTTATCACACTTAGAATGAGTTTACATTTTTTTGTACAAAATACCGTATGTGGGGTATTTTTTTTTCATGCCTCAAGGGCTAGGTGGCGCTGCATTTATAACTGAATGTTGTCATAGAGATACCTTCAGGCCTTGATTATAAGCATACATGTCAAGCGTGGGATTTTTTTTGGAGCATGTACCGTGGAGTTATTAAGCATATCCTTCATTCACGATATTGCTTTTAATGTCCATAGAGGCTATCAAAAATAAATAAAAATATATATATGTTTGGATAAGTCTGATGCCAGTGAACATTTTGAGTGGTGGAAACTAAAAGAATATTCATAAATGACTTAGTTATCACACTTAGAATGAGTGTACATTTTTTGTACAAAATACCGTATGTGGGGTATTTTTATTTTTTTTTATATAAGCCTCAAGGGCTAGGTGGCGCTGTATTTATAACTGAATGTTGTCATAGAGATACCTTCAGGCCTTGATTATAAGCATACATGTCAAGTGTGGGATTTTTTTTGGAGCATGTACCGTGGAGTTATTAAGCATATCCTTCATTCACGATATTGCTTTTAATGTCCATAGAGGCTATCAAAAATAAATAAAAATATATATATGTTTGGATAAGTCTGATGCCAGTGAACATTTTGAGTGGTGGAAACTAAAAGAATATTCATAAATGACTTAGTTATCACACTTAGAATGAGTGTACATTTTTTTGTACAAGATACCGTATGTGGGGTATTTATTTTTTTTTTTTATATAAGCCTCAAGGGCTAGGTGGCGCTGTATTTATAACTGAATGTTGTCATAGAGATACCTTCAGGCCTTGATTATAAGCATACATGTCAAGTGTGGGATTTTTTTTTGGAGCATGTACCGTGGAGTTATAAGCATATCCTTCATTCACGATATTGCTTTTAATGTCCATAGAGGCTATCAAAAATAAATAAAAATATATATATGTTTGGATAAGTCTGATGCCAGTGAACATTTTGAGTGGTGGAAACTAAAAGAATATTCATAAATGACTTAGTTATCACACTTAGAATGAGTTTACATTTTTTGTACAAAATACCGTATGTGGGATATTTTTTTTTTATGCCTCAAGGGCTAGGTGGCGCTGCATATATAACTGAATGTTGTCATAGAGATAGCTTCAGGCCTTGACGATAAACATACATGTCAAGTTTGGGATTTTTTGGAGCATGTACCGGGGAGTTATCAAGCATATCCTTTTTCAGTGCGAAACACAAATTTTGATGCCCCGCCTTCATCATATAGTATTTCGAAAAGTCAAGATTTTTCCCCCTGTCGTTGGCTCAGGTCTTGACATGGTCCAGGTCAAGTCTTAACTCAGTCAGATGAAACGTGTAGGAGAAGTGGGCAAAAGTCTGCCCCCTGTGAATGTGCAAAAATTGTCAAAAATGGGACATTCAAAAATTCGTAGCTCACTTCCTGTTCATTTTAGCATATGGGTCCAAGAGACTTTTTTGTAGGTCTTGGGCTCCCTCATACACCTAAAAATATTCGTCGTTCTTGCTTAAACGTACAACCGGGGCTGCTTCGTTAAAAACTTCTAGGGGGCGCTATTGAGTCATTTTTGTAAAAATAGCACAATCAACAATAAAATATTGCTCATTTTACCAGGCCAGATGTGTGTGCCAAGTTTCATGAGTTTCTGTGCATGTTTAGACCCTCAAAACTGGCGTTGTTTTCTTGGCGAACAGCGCTTAGCCACACCCACAGCAATTCGCGAAAACTCACAAACTCCGTGTTGTGACATCATGAAGGCCGAAACCCTCATCTGAGCAAATATGAGGTAGGTCCAGTTAACGTGTTTGGAGAAAAACGTAGAAGAAAATTCGTAAGAAAAAAAATTGCCACTAGGTGGCGCTATCAGTTAGATGAAATATAAGTCAGTAGATGTCTTTAGGGCTGGACTCTCATCAAATGTGTGAAATTTTGAGAAGATAGGATCATCTCGGACAAGTTAATGCAGCTTTTATTTTCACGAAAAATCTTCAGACTTTGCGTCACCGTAGCGGCCACGCCCTTTGGCGAAAAGTTACAATATTCGGTGTGGGGCATGATCAACATCTTAAGGCTTTTCTGACCAATTTTCAAATGGATCCCTTCAACAACCTCAGCACAGTAGCTAAAAACGTAAAGTATGACATTTATTGTAACCACTAGGTGGCGCTATATGTATAACTGAATTTTATCATATAGATGTTTTCAGGCCGTGACTATTACGTTGCCTGAGAAGTTTGAGATTTTTTGGAGCTTGAACATGGGAGTTATTAAGCATTTGCTCTTTCTGGACAAATGAAATTTTAAAGGCAATATTTGATGCCCCGCCCCCGTCATATAGTATTTCAAAAAGGCAAGATGTTTTGCCCAGTTGTTCTCTCAGGTCTTGAGATGATAAATGCCAAGTTTGAAGTCAATTGGATGAAAAATGTTTGCAAAGGGGGAAAAAGCATGACCACAGTGAATGTGCCAAAATAGGCCAAAATTGGACATTAAAAAATTCATAGCTCACTTCCTGTACATTTTAGCTACATGGTCCCAATAGACTTTTTTGTGCGTCTCCAGGTGCTACACGTGCCTGCCAATTTTCGTTGCTCTAGCTCAAACGTGCCGGGCTTGGTTTTTATTTTTCTACGCTAGGGGGCGCTATAGAGTCGCGTTGTTATGACGACTTCATAATATCAAATTTTTCGCCGGGCCTGAGGAGTGTGCAAAGTTCGGTGAGTTTTCGTGAATGTTCAGGTACCCAAAATCGGGATCGTTTGCGGAGAATAAAGAAGAAGAAGAAGAAGAAGAAGAAGAAGAATAATAACTAGAGCTGCGAGCAGCTATAAAGGGCCCTCGCAGCCCGGGCCACGTTGGGGTCCTTGCACGTTGGGGTACTTGCACGTTGGGGTACTGGCACGTTGGGGTACTGGCATATTGGAAGCAAAATTTCTTTGAAAATGGCATAATAAACGTTTACATGTAGAATATTTTTTTGCCAGTGTGTGTGTCAAGCTCAACGGGTTTTGGTGATTGTTAAGACCTGCAAAAATCAGCGTCCTTTTTTATTTTTAGGCAATGAGTTGCCCTGATTGGTATTTTTTTGTAAAAGTGTATATACACATCATCGCTCGTTGTACTCATTGCACAATGTTACTTTTATTGTCCAAAGGGGCAATCAAAAATGAATAAAACAAAATGGAAACGTACATACGTTTGGATCGGTGTGAAGCCAGTGAACAATTTGAGTGGTGGAAACTAAAAGAATATTCATAAATGACTTAGTTATCACACTTAGAATGAGTGTACATTTTTTGTACAAAATACCGTATGTGGGGTATTTTTTTTTTTTTTTATATATAAGCCTCAAGGGCTAGGTGGCGCTGTATTTATAACTGAATGTTGTAATAGAGATACCTTCAGGCCTTGATTATAAGCATACATGTCAAGTGTGGGATTTTTTTTGGAGCATGTACCGTGGAGTTATTAAGCATATCCTTCATTCACGATATTGCTTTTAATGTCCATAGAGGCTATCAAAAATAAATAAAAATATATATATGTTTGGATAAGTCTGATGCCAGTGAACATTTTGAGTGGTGGAAACTAAAAGAATATTCATAAATGACTTAGTTATCACACTTAGAATGAGTTTACATTTTTTGTACAAAATACCGTATGTGGGGTATTTTTTTTTCATGCCTCAAGGGCTAGGTGGCGCTGCATATATAACTGAATGTTGTCATAGAGATACCTTCAGGCCTTGGCGATAAACATACATGTCAAGTTTGGGATTTTTTGGAGCATGTACCGGGGAGTTATCAAGCATATCCTTTTTCATTGCGAAACACAAATTTTGATGCCCCGCCCTCATCATATAGTATTTCGAAAAGTCAAAATTTTTCCCCCTGTCGTTGGCTCAGGTCTTGACATGGTCCAGGCCAAGTCTTAACTCAGTCGGATGAAACATGTAGGAGAAGTGGGCAAAAGTCTGCCCCCTGTGAATGTGCAAAAATCGTCAAAAATGGGACATTCAAAAATTCGTAGCTCACTTCCTGTTCATTTTAGCATATGGGTACAAGAGACTTTTTTGTAGGTCTTGGGCTCCCTCATACACCTAAAAATATTCGTCGTTCTTGCTTAAACGTACAACCGGGGCTGCTTCGTTAAAAACTTCTAGGGGGCGCTATTGAGTCATTTTTGTAAAAATAGCACAATGAAAAATAAAATATTGCTCATTTTACCAGGCCAGATGTGTGTGCCAAGTTTCATGAGTTTCTGTGCATGTTTAGACCCTCAAAACTGGCGTTGTTTTCTTGGCGAACAGCGCTTAGCCACACCCACAGCAATTCGCGAAAACTCACAAACTTCGTGTTGTGACATCATGAAGGCCGAAACCCTCATCTGAGCAAATATGAGGTAGGTCCAGTTAACGTGTTTGGAGAAAAATGTAGAAGAAAATTCGTAAGAAAAAAAATTGCCACTAGGTGGCGCTATCAGTTAGATGAAATATAAGTCAGTAGATGTCTTGAGGGCTGGACTCTCATCAAATGTGTGAAATTTTGAGAAGATAGGATCATCTCGGTCAAGTTAATGCAGCTTTTATTTTCACGAAAAATCTTCAGACTTTGCGTCACCGTAGCGGCCACGCCCTTTGGTGAAAAGTTACAATATTCGGTGTGGGGCATGATCAACATCTTAAGGCTTTTCTGACCAATTTTCAAATGGATCCCTTCAACAAGCTCAGCACAGTAGCTAAAAACGTAAAGTATGACATTTATTGTAACCACTAGGTGGCGCTATATGTATAACTGAATTTTATCATATAGATGTTTTCAGGCCGTGACTATTACGTTGCCTGAGAAGTTTGAGATTTTTTGGAGCTTGAACATGGGAGTTATTAAGCATTTGCTCTTTCTGGACAAATGAAATTTTAAAGGCAATATTTGATGCCCCGCCCCCGTCATATAGTATTTCAAAAAGGCAAGATGTTTTGCCCAGTTGTTCTCTCAGGTCTTGAGATGATAAATGCCAAGTTTGAAGTCAATTGGATGAAAAATGTTTGCAAAGGGGGAAAAAGCATGACCACAGTGAGTGTGCCAAAATAGGCCAAAATTGGACATTAAAAAATTCATAGCTCACTTCCTGTACATTTTAGCTACATGGTCCCAATAGACTTTTTTGTGCGTCTCGGGGTGCTACACGTGCCTGCCAATTTTTGTTGCTCTAGCTCAAACGTGCCGGGCTTGGTTTTTATTGTTCTACGCTAGGGGGCGCTATCGAGTCGCATTGTTATGACGACTTAATAATATAAAATTTTTCGCCGGGCCTGAGGAGTGTGCAAAGTTCGGTGAGTTTTCGTGAATGTTTAGGTACCCAAAATCGCGATCGTTTGCGGAGAATAAAGAAGAAGAAGAAGAAGAAGAAGAAGAAGAATAATAACTAGAGCTGCGAGCAGCTATAAAGGGCCCTGGCAGCCCGGGCCACGTTGGAGTCCTTGCACGTTGGGGTACTTACACGTTAGGGTACTGGCACGTTGGGGTACTGGCATATTGGAAGCAAAATTTCTTTGAAAATGGCATAATAAACGTTTACATGTAGAATATTTTTTTTGCCAGTGTGTGTCAAGCTCAACGGGTTTTGGTGATTGTTAAGACCTGCAAAAATCAGCGTCCTTTTTTATTTTTAGGCAATGAGTTGCCCTGATTGGTATTTTTTGTAAAAGTGTATATATACATCATCGCTCGTTGTACTCATTGCACAATGTTACTTTTATTGTCCAAAGGGGCAATCAAAAATGAATAAAACAAAATGGAAACGTACATACCGTTTGGATCGGTGTGAAGCCAGTGAACAATTTGAGTGGTGGAAACTAAAAGAATATTCATAAATGACTTCGTTATCACACTTAGAATGAGTTTACATTTTTTTGTACAAAATACCGTATGTGGGGTATTTTTTTTTCATGCCTCAAGGGCTAGGTGGCGCTGCATTTATAACTGAATGTTGTCATAGAGATACCTTCAGGCCTTGATTATAAGCATACATGTCAAGCGTGGGATTTTTTTTGGAGCATGTACCGTGGAGTTATTAAGCATATCCTTCATTCACGATATTGCTTTTAATGTCCATAGAGGCTATCAAAAATAAATAAAAATATATATATGTTTGGATAAGTCTGATGCCAGTGAACATTTTGAGTGGTGGAAACTAAAAGAATATTCATAAATGACTTAGTTATCACACTTAGAATGAGTGTACATTTTTTGTACAAAATACCGTATGTGGGGTATTTTTATTTTTTTTTATATAAGCCTCAAGGGCTAGGTGGCGCTGTATTTATAACTGAATGTTGTCATAGAGATACCTTCAGGCCTTGATTATAAGCATACATGTCAAGTGTGGGATTTTTTTTGGAGCATGTACCGTGGAGTTATTAAGCATATCCTTCATTCACGATATTGCTTTTAATGTCCATAGAGGCTATCAAAAATAAATAAAAATATATATATGTTTGGATAAGTCTGATGCCAGTGAACATTTTGAGTGGTGGAAACTAAAAGAATATTCATAAATGACTTCGTTATCACACTTAGAATGAGTTTACATTTTTTGTACAAAATACCGTATGTGGGGTATTTTTTTTTCATGCCTCAAGGGCTAGGTGGCGCTGCATATATAACTGAATGTTGTCATAGAGATAACTTCAGGCCTTGACGATAAACATACATGTCAAGTTTGGGATTTTTTGGAGCATGTACCGGGGAGTTATCAAGCATATCCTTTTTCATTGCGAAACACAAATTTTGATGCCCCGCCTTCATCATATAGTATTTCGAAAGGTCAAGATTTTTCCCCCTGTCGTTGGCTCAGGTCTTGACATGGTCCAGGTCAAGTCTTAACTCAGTCAGATGAAACGTGTAGGAGAAGTGGGCAAAAGTCTGCCCCCTGTGAATGTGCAAAAATAGTCAAAAATGGGACATTCAAAAATTCGTAGCTAACTTCCTGTTCATTTTAGCATATGGGTCCAAGAGACTTTTTTGTAGGTCTTGGGCTCCCTCATACACCTAAAAATATTCGTCGTTCTTGCTTAAACCTACAACCGGGGCTGCTTCGTTAAAAACTTCTCGGGGGCGCTATTGAGTCATTTTTGTAAAAATAGCACAATCAACAATAAAATATTGCTCATTTTACCAGGCCAGATGTGTGTGCCAAGTTTCATGAGTTTCTGTGCATGTTTAGACCCTCAAAACTGGCGTTGTTTTCTTGGCGAACAGCGCTTAGCCACACCCACAGCAATTCGCGAAAACTCACAAACTTCGTGTTGTGACATCATGAAGGCCGAAACCCTCATCTGAGCAAATATGAGGTTGGTCCAGTTAACGTGTTTGGAGAAAAAATTTACAAGAAAATTCGTAATAAAAAAAATTGCCACTAGGTGGCGCTATCAGTTAGATGAAATATAAGTCAGTAGATGTCTTTAGGGCTGGACTCTCATCAAATGTGTGAAATTTTGAGAAGATAGGATCATCTCGGTCAAGTTAATGCAGCTTTTATTTTCACGAAAAATCTTCAGACTTTGCGTCACCGTAGCGGCCACGCCCTTTGGCGAAAAGTTACAATATTCGGTGTGGGGCATCATCAACATCTTAAGGCTTTTCTGACCAATTTTCAAATGGATCCCTTCAACAAGCTCAGCACAGTAGCTAAAAACGTAAAGTATGACATTTATTGTAACCACTAGGTGGCGCTATATGTATAACTGAATTTTATCATCTAGATGTTTTCAGGCCGTGACTATTACGTTGCCTGAGAAGTTTGAGATTTTTTGGAGCTTGAACATGGGAGTTATTAAGCATTTGCTCTTTCTGGACAAATGAAATTTTAAAGGCAATATTTGATGCCCCGCCCCCGTCATATAGTATTTCAAAAAGGCAAGATGTTTTGCCCAGTTGTTCTCTCAGGTCTTGAGATGATAAATGCCAAGTTTGAAGTCAATTGGATGAAAAATGTTTGCAAAGGGGGAAAAAGCATGACCACAGTGAATGTGCCAAAATCGGCCAAAATTGGACATTAAAAAATTCATAGCTCACTTCCTGTACATTTTAGCTACATGGTCCCAATAGACTTTTTTGTGCGTCTCGGGGTGCTACACGTGCCTGCCAATTTTTGTTGCACTAGCTCAAACGTGCCGGGCTTGGTTTTTATTTTTCTACGCTAGGGGGCGCTATCGAGTCGCATTGTTATGACGACTTAATAATATCAAATTTTTCGCCGGGCCTGAGGAGTGTGCAAAGTTCGGTGAGTTTTCGTGAATGTTTAGGTACCCAAAATCGCGATCGTTTGCGGAGAATAAAGAAGAAGAAGAATAATAATAACTAGAGCTGCGAGCAGCTATAAAGGGCCCTCGCAGCCCGGGCCACGTTGGGGTCCTTGCACGTTGGGGTACTTGCACGTTGGGGTACTGGCACATTGGAAGCAAAATTTCTTTGAAAATGGCATAATAAACGTTTACATGTAGAATATTTTTTTGCCAGTGTGTGTGTCAAGCTCAACGGGTTTTGGTGATTGTTAAGACCTGCAAAAATCAGCGTCCTTTTTTATTTTTAGGCAATGAGTTGCCCTGATTGGTATTTTTTTGTAAAAGTGTATATACACATCATCGCTCGTTGTACTCATTGCACAATGTTTACTTTTATTGTCCAAAGGGGCAATCAAAAATGAATAAAACAAAATGGAAACGTACATACGTTTGGATCGGTGTGAAGCCAGTGAACAATTTGAGTGGTGGAAACTAAAAGAATATTCATAAATGACTTAGTTATCACACTTAGAATGAGTGTACATTTTTTGTACAAAATACCGTATGTGGGGTATTTTTTTTATTTTTTATATAAGCCTCAAGGGCTAGGTGGCGCTGTATTTAGAACTGAATGTTGTCATAGAGATACCTTCAGGCCTTGATTATAAGCATACATGTCAAGTGTGGGATTTTTTTTGGAGCATGTACCGTGGAGTTATTAAGCATATCCTTCATTCACGATATTGCTTTTAATGTCCATAGAGGCTATCAAAAATAAATACAAATATATATATGTTTGGATAAGTCTGATGCCAGTGAACATTTTGAGTGGTGGAAACTAAAAGAATATTCATAAATGACTTCGTTATCACACTTAGAATGAGTTTACATTTTTTGTACAAAATACCGTATGTGGGGTATTTTTTTTTCATGCCTCAAGGGCGAGGTGGCGCTGCATATATAACTGAATGTTGTCATAGAGATAACTTCAGGCCTTGACGATAAACATACATGTCAAGTTTGGGATTTTTTGGAGCATGTCCCGGGGAGTTATCAAGCATATCCTTTTACATTGCGAAACACAAATTTTGATGCCCCGCCCTCATCATATAGTATTTCGAAAAGTCAAAATTTTTCCCCCTGTCGTTGGCTCAGGTCTTGACATGGTCCAGGCCAAGTCTTAACTCAGTCGGATGAAACGTGTAGGAGAAGTGGGCAAAAGTCTGCCCCCTGTGAATGTGCAAAAATCGTCAAAAATGGGACATTCAAAAATTCGTAGCTCACTTCCTGTTCATTTTAGCATATGGTTACAAGAGACTTTTTTGTAGGTCTTGGGCTCCCTCATACACCTAAAAATATTCGTCGTTCTTGCTTAAACGTAAAACCGGGGCTGCTTCGTTAAAAATTTCGAGGGGGCGCTATTGAGTCATTTTTGTAAAAATAGCACAATCAACAATAAAATATTACTCATTTTACCAGGCCAGATGTGTGTGCCAAGTTTCAGGAGTTTCTGAGCATGTTTAGACCCTCAAAACTGGCGTTGTTTTCTTGGCGAACAGCGCTTAGCCACGCCCACAGCAATTCGCGAAAACTCACAAACTTCGTGTTGTGACATCATGAAGGCCGAAACCTTCATCTGAGCAAATATGAGGTAGGTCCAGTTAACGTGTTTGGAGAAAAACGTAGAAGAAAATTCGTAAGAAAAAAAATATGCCACTAGGTGGCGCTATCAGTTAGATGAAATGTAAGTTAGTAGATGTCTTTAGAGCTGGACTCTCATCAAATGTGGGAAATTTTGAGAAGATAGGATCATCTCGGTCAAGTTAATGCAGCTTTTATTGTCACGAAAAATCTTCAGACTTTGCGTCACCGTAGCGGCCACGCCCTTTGGCGAAAAGTTACAATATTCGGTGTGGGGCATCATCAACATCTTAAGGCTTTTCTGACCAATTTTCAACTGGATCCCTTCAACGAGCTCAGCACAGTAGCTAAAAACGTAAAGTATGACATTTATTGTAACCACTAGGTGGCGCTATATGTATAACTGAATTTTATCATATAGATGTTTTCAGGCCGTGACTATTACGTTGCCTGAGAAGTTTGAGATTTTTTGGAGCTTGAACATGGGAGTTATTAAGCATTTGCTCTTTCTGGACAAATGAAATTTTAAAGGCAATATTTGATGCCCCGCCCCCGTCATATAGTATTTCAAAAAGGCAAGATGTTTTGCCCAGTTTTTCTCTCGGGTCTTGAGATGATAAATGCCAAGTTTGAAGTCAATTGGATGAAAAATGTTTGCAAAGGGGGAAAAAGCATGACCACAGTGAATGTGCCAAAATAGGCCAAAATTGGACATAAAAAAATTCATAGCTCACTTCCTGTACATTTTAGCTACATGGTCCCAATAGACTTTTTTGTGCGTCTCGGGGTGCTACACGTGCCTGCCAATTTTTGTTGCTCTAGCTCAAACGTGCCGGGCTTGGTTTTTATTTTTCTACGCTAGGGGGCGCTATCGAGTCGCATTGTTATGACGACTTAATAATATCAAATTTTTCGCCGGGCCTGAGGAGTGTGCAAAGTTCGGTGAGTTTTCGTGAATGTTTAGGTACCCAAAATCGCGATCGTTTGCGGAGAATAAAGAAGAAGAATAATAATAATAATAATAATAATAATAATAATAATAATAATAATAATAATAATAATTTTTACAAAAACAATAGGGACCTCGCAGCGGTCGCTGCTCGGGCCCTAACTAGAGCTGCGAGCAGCTATAAAGGGCCCTCGCAGCCCGGGCCACGTTGGGGTCCTTGCACGTTGGGGTACTGGCATATTGGAAGCAAAATTTCTTTGAAAATGGCATAATAAACATTTACATGTAGAATATTTTTTTTGCCAGTGTCTGTCAAGCTCAACGGATTTTGGTGATTGTTAAGACCTGCAAAAATCAGCGTCCTTATTTATTTTTAGGCAATGAGTTGCCCTGTTTGGTATTTTTTTGTAAAAGTGTATATACACATCATCGCTCGTTGTACTCATTGCACAATGTTTACTTTTATTGTCCAAAGGGGCAATCAAAAATGAATAAAACAAAATGGAAACGTACATACGTTTGGATCGGTGTGAAGCCAGTGAACAATTTGAGTGGTGGAAACTAAAAGAATATTCATAAATGACTTAGTTATCACACTTAGAATGAGTGTACATTTTTTGTACAAAATACCGTATGTGGGGTATTTTTTTTATTTTTTTTATATAAGCCTCAACGGCTAGGTGGCGCTGTATTTATAACTGAATGTTGTCATCGAGATACCTTCAGGCCTTGATTATAAGCATACATGTCAAGTGTGGGATTTTTTTTGGAGCATGTACCGTGAAGTTATTAAGCATATCCTTCATTCACGATATTGCTTTTAATGTCCACAGAGGCTATCAAAAATAAATAAAAATATATATATGTTTGGATAAGTCTGATGCCAGTGAACATTTTGAGTGGTGGAAATTAAAAGAATATTCATAAATGACTTAGTTATCACACTTAGAATGAGTTTACATTTTTTGTACAAAATACCGTATGTGGGGTATTTTTTTTTTATGCCTCAAGGGCTAGGTGGCGCTGCATATATAACTGAATGTTGTCATAGAGATAGCTTCAGGCCTTGACGATAAACATACATGTCAAGTTTGGGATTTTTTGGAGCATGTACCGGGGAGTTATTAAGCATATCCTTTTTCAGTGTGAAACACAAATTTTGATGCCCCGCCTTCATCATATAGTATTTCGAAAGGTCAAGATTTTTCCCCCTGTCGTTGGCTCAGGTCTTGACATGGTCCAGGTCAAGTCTTAACTCAGTCAGATGAAACGTGTAGGAGAAGTGGGCAAAAGTCTGCCCCCTGTGAATGTGCAAAAATTGTCAAAAATGGGACATTCAAAAATTCGTAGCTCACTTCCTGTTCATTTTAGCATATGGGTCCAAGAGACTTTTTTGTAGGTCTTGGGCTCCCTCATACACCTAAAAATATTCGTCGTTCTTGCTTAAACGTACAACCGGGGCTGCTTCGTTAAAAACTTCTAGGGGGCGCTATTGAGTCATTTTTGTAAAAATAGCACAATCAACAATAAAATATTGCTCATTTTACCAGGCCAGATGTGTGTGCCAAGTTTCAGGAGTTTCTGTGCATGTTTAGACCCTCAAAACTGGCGTTGTTTTCTTGGCGAACAGCGCTTAGCCACACCCACAGCAATTCGCGAAAACTCACAAACTTCGTGTTGTGACATCATGAAGGCCGAAACCCTCATCTGAGCAAATATGAGGTAGGTCCAGTTAACGTGTTTGGAGAAAAACGTAGAAGAAAATTCGTAAGAAAAAAAATTGCCACTAGGTGGCGCGATCAGTTAGATGAAATATAAGTTCATAGATGTCTTTAGGGCTGGACTCTCATCAAATGTGTGAAATTTTGAGAAGATAGGATCATCTCGGTCAAGTTAATGCAGCTTTTATTTTCACGAAAAATCTTCAGACTTTGCGTCACCGTAGCGGCCACGCCCTTTGGCGAAAAGTTACAATATTCGGTGTGGGGCATAATCAACATCTTAAGGCTTTTCTGACCAATTTTCAAATGGATCCCTTCAACAAGCTCAGCACAGTAGCTAAAAACGTAAAGTATGACATTTATTGTAACCACTAGGTGGCGCTATATGTATAACTGAATTTGATCATATAGATGTTTTCAGGCCGTGACTATTACGTTGCCTGAGAAGTTTGAGATTTTTTGGAGCTTGAACATGGGAGTTATTAAGCATTTGCTCTTTCTGGACAAATGAAATTTTAAAGGCAATATTTGATGCCCCGCCCCCGTCATATAGTATTTCAAAAAGACAACATGTTTTGCCCAGTTGTTCTCTCAGGTCTTGAGATGATAAATGCCAAGTTTGAAGTCAATTGGATGAAAAATGTTTGCAAAGGGGGAAAAAGCATGACCACAGTGAATGTGCCAAAATAGGCCAAAATTGGACATAAAAAAATTCATAGCTCACTTCCTGTACATTTTAGCTACATGGTCCCAATAGACTTTTTTTTGCGTCTCGGGGTGCTACACGTGCCTGCCAATTTTTGTTGCTCTAGCTCAAACGTGCCGGGCTTGGTTTATATTTTTCTACGCTAGGGGGCGCTATCGAGTCGCATTGTTATGACGACTTAATAATATCAAATTTTTCGCCGGGCCTGAGGAGTGTGCAAAGTTCGGTGAGTTTTCGTGAATGTTTAGGTACCCAAAATCGCGATCGTTTGCGGAGAATAAAGAATAATAATAATAATAATAATAATAATAATAATAATAATAATAATTTTTACAAAAACAATAGGGACCTCGCAGCGGTCGCTGCTCGGGCCCTAATAATAATAATAATAATAATAATAATAATAACTAGAGCTGCGAGCAGCTATAAAGGGCCCTCGCAGCCCGGGCCACGTTGGGGTCCTTGCACGTTGTGGTACTTGCATGTTGGGGTACTGGCACATTGGGGTACTGGCATATTGGAAGCAAAATTTCTTTGAAAATGGCATAATAAACGTTTACATGTAGAATATTTTTTTGCCAGTGTGTGTGTCAAGCTCAACGGGTTTTGGTGATTGTTAAGACCTGCAAAAATCAGCGTCCTTTTTTATTTTTAGGCAATGAGTTGCCCTGATTGGTATTTTTTTGTAAAAGGGTATATACACATCATCGCTCGTTGTACTCATTGCACAATGTTACTTTTATTGTCCAAAGGGGCAATCAAAAATGAATAAAACAAAATGGAAACGTACATACGTTTGGATCGGTGTCAAGCCAGTGAACAATTTGAGTGGTGGAAACTAAAAGAATATTCATAAATGACTTAGTTATCACACTTAGAATGAGTGTACATTTTTTGTACAACATACCGTATGTGGGGTATTTTTTTTTTTTTTATATAAGCCTCAAGGGCTAGGTGGCGCTGTATTTATAACTGAATGTTGTCATAGAGATACCTTCAGGCCTTGATTCTAAGCATACATGTCAAGTGTGGGATTTTTTTTGGAGCATGTACCGTGGAGTTATTAAGCATATCCTTTATTCACGATATTGCTTTTAATGTCCATAGAGGCTATCAAAAATAAATAAAAATATATATATGTTTGGATAAGTCTGATGCCAGTGAACATTTTGAGTGGTGGAAACTAAAAGAATATTCAGAAATGACTTCGTTATCACACTTAGAATGAGTGTACATTTTTTGTACAAAATACCGTATGTGGGGTATTTTTTTTTTATTCCTCAAGGGCTAGGTGGCGCTGCATATATAACTGAATGTTGTCACAGAGATAACTTCAGGCCTTGACGATAAACATACATGTCAAGTTTGGGATTTTTTGGAGCATGTACCGGGGAGTTATCAAGCATATCCTTTTTCATTGCGAAACACAAAATTTGATGCCCCGCCCTCATCATATAGTATTTCGAAAAGTCAAAATTTGTCCCCCTGTCGTTGGCTCAGGTCTTGACATGGTCCAGGCCAAGTCTTAACTCAGTCGGATGAAACGTGTAGGAGAAGTGGGCAAAAGTCTGCCCCCTGTGAATGTGCAAAAATCGTAAAAAATGGGACATTCAAAAATTCATAGCTCACTTCCTGTTCATTTTAGCATATGGGTCCAAGAGACTTTTTTGTAGGACTTGGGCTCCCTCATACACCTAAAAATATTCGTCGTTCTTGCTTAAACGTACAACCGGGGCTGCTTTGTTAAAAACTTCTAGGGGGCGCTATTGAGTCATTTTTGTAAAAAATAGCACAATCAACAATAAAATATGGCTCATTTTACCAGGCCAGATGTGTGTGCCAAGTTTCATGAGTTTCTGTGCATGTTTAGACCCTCAAAACTGGCGTTGTTTTCTTGGCGAACAGCGCTTAGCCACACCCACAGCAATTCGCGAAAACTCACAAACTTCGTGTTGTGACATCATGAAGGCCGAAACCCTCATCTGAGCAAATATGAGGTAGGTCCAGTTAACGTGTTTGGAGAAAAACGTAGAAGAAAATTCGTAAGAAAAAAAATTGCCACTAGGTGGCGCTATCAGTTAGATGAAATATAAGTCAGTAGATGTCTTTAGGGCTGGACTCTCATCAAATGTGTGAAATTTTGAGAAGATAGGATCATCTCGGTCAAGTTAATGCAGCTTTTATTTTCACGAAAAATCTTCAGACTTTGCGTCACCGTAGCGGCCACGCCCTTTGGCGAAAAGTTACAATATTCGGTGTGGGGCATGATCAACATCTTAAGGCTTTTCTGACCAATTTTCAAATGGATCCCTTCAACAAGCTCAGCACAGTAGCTAAAAACATAAAGTATGACATTTATTGTAACCACTAGGTGGCGCTATATGTATAACTGAATTTTATCATATAGATGTTTTCAGGCCGTGACTATTACGTTGCCTGAGAAGTTTGAGATTTTTTGGAGCTTGAACATGGGAGTTATTAAGCATTTGCTCTTTCTCGACAAATGAAATTTTAAAGGCAATATTTGATGCCCCGCCCCCGTCATATAGTATTTCAAAAAGGCAAGATGTTTTGCCCAGTTGTTCTCTCAGGTCTTGAGATGATAAATGCCAAGTTTGAAGTCAATTGGATGAAAAATGTTTGCAAAGGGGGAAAAAGCATGACCACAGTGAATGTGCCAAAATAGGCCAAAATTGGACATAAAAAAATTCATAGCTCACTTCCTGTACATTTTAGCTACATGGTCCCAAGAGACTTTTTTGTGCGTCTCGGGGTACTACACGTGCCTGCCAATTTTTGTTGCTCTAGCTCAAACGTGCCGGGCTTGGTTTTTATTTTTCTACGCTAGGGGGCGCTATCGAGTCGCATTGTTATAACGACTTCATAATATCAAATTTTTCGCCGGACCTGAGGAGTGTGCAAAGTTCGGTGAGTTTTCGTGAATATTTAGGTACCCAAAATCGCGATTGTTTGCGGAGAATAAAGAAGAAGAAGAATAATAATAATAATAATAATAATAATAATAATAATAATAATAATAATAATAATAATAATAATAATTTTTACAAAAACAATAGGGACCTCGCAGCGGTCGCTGCTCGGGCCCTAATAATAATAATTTTTACAAAAACAATAGGGACCTCGCAGCGGTCGCTGCTCGGGCCCTAACTAGAGCTGCGAGCAGCTATAAAGGGCCCTCGCAGCCCGGGCCACGTTGGGGTACTTGCACGTTGGGGAACTTGCACATTGGGGTACTGGCACATTGGAAGCAGAATTTCTTTGAAAATGGCATGATAAACGTGGATTTTTTTTTTTTTTTTTTTTGCCAGGTGTGATGAGTGTGTCAAGCTCAATGGGTTTTGGTGATTGTTAAGATCTGCAAAAATCAGCGTCTTATTTTTTATTTTTAGGCAATGAGTTGCCCTGATTGGTATTTTTTGTAAAAGTGTATATACACATCATCGCTCGTTGTACTCATTGCACAATGTTACTTTTATTGTCCAAAGGGGCAATCAAAAATGAATAAAACAAAATGGAAATGTACATACGTTTGGATCGGTGTGAAGCCAGTGAACAATTTGAGTGGTGGAAACTAAAAGAATATTCATAAATGACTGAGTTATCACACTTAGAATGAGTGTACATTTTTTGTACAAAATACCGTATGTGGGGTATTTTTTTTTTATTCCTCAAGGGCTAGGTGGCGCTGCATATATAACTGAATGTTGTCACAGAGATAACTTCAGGCCTTGACGATAAACATACATGTCAAGTTTGGGATTTTTTGGAGCATGTACCGGGGAGTTATCAAGCATATCCTTTTTCATTGCGAAACACAAAATTTGATGCCCCGCCCTCATAATATAGTATTTCGAAAAGACAAAATTTTCCCCCCCTGTCGTTGGCTCAGGTCTTGACATGGTCCAGGCCAAGTCTTAACTCAGTCGGATGAAACGTGTAGGAGAAGTGGGCTAAAGTCTGCCCCCTGTGAATGTGCAAAAATCGTCAAAAATGGGACATTCAAAAATTCGTAGCTCACTTCCTGTTCATTTTAGCATATGGGTCCAAGAGACTTTTTTGTAGGTCTTGGGCTCCCTCATACACCTAAAAATATTCGTCGTTCTTGCTTAAACGTACAACCGGGGCTGCTTCGTTAAAAACTTCTAGGGGGCGCTATTGAGTAATTTTTGTAAAAATAGCACAATCAACAATAAAATATTGCTCATTTTACCAGGCCAGATGTGTGTGCCAAGTTTCATGAGTTTCTGTGCATGTTTAGACCCTCAAAACTGGCGTTGTTTTCTTGGCGAACAGCGCTTAGCCACGCCCACAGCAATTCGCGAAAACTCACAAACTTCGTGTTGTGACATCATGAAGGCCGAAACCCTCATCTGAGCAAATATGAGGTAGGTCCAGTTAACGTGTTTGGAGAAAAACGTAGAAGAAAATTCGTAAGAAAAAAAATTGCCACTAGGTGGCGCTATCAGTTAGATGAAATATAAGTCAGTAGATGTCTTTAGGGCTGGACTCTCATCAAATGTGTGAAATTTTGAGAAGATAGGATCATCTCGGTCAAGTTAATGCAGCTTTTATTTTCACGAAAAATCTTCAGACTTAGCGTCACCGTAGCGGCCACGCCCTTTGGCGAAAAGTTACAATATTCGGTGTGGGGCATGATCAACATCTTAAGGCTTTTCTGACCAATTTTCAAATGGATCCCTTCAACGAGCTCAGCACAGTAGCTAAAAACGTAAAGTATGACATTTATTGTAACCACTAGGTGGCGCTATATGTATAACTGAATTTTGTCATATAGATGTTTTCAGGCCGTGACTATTACGTTGCCTGAGAAGTTTGAGATTTTTTGGAGCTTGTACATGGGAGTTATTCAGCATTTGCTCTTTCTGGACAAATGAAATTTTAAAGTCAATATTTGATGCCCCGCCCCCGTCATATAGTATTTCGAAAAGGCAAGATGTTTTGCCCAGCTGTTCTCTCAGGTCTTGAGATGATAAATGCCAAGTTTGAAGTCAATTGGATGAAAAATGTTTGCAAAGGGGGAAAAAGCATGACTACAGTGAATGTGCCAAAATAGGCCAAAATTGGACATTAAAAAATTCATAGCTCACTTCCTGTACATTTTAGCTACATGGTCCCAATAGACTTTTTTGTGCGTCTCGGGGTGCTACACGTGCCTGCCAATTTTCGTTGCTCTAGCTCAAACGTGCCGGGCTTGGTTTTTATTTTTCTACGCTAGGGGGCGCTATAGAGTCGCGTTGTTATAACGACTTCATAATATCAAATTTTTCGCCGGACCTGAGGAGTGTGCAAAGTTCGGTGAGTTTTCGTGAATATTTAGGTACCCAAAATCGCGATTGTTTGCGGAGAATAAAGAATAATAATAATAATAATAATAATAATAATAATAATAATAATAATTTTTACAAAAACAATAGGGACCTCGCAGCGGTCGCTGCTCGGGCCCTAATAATTTTTACAAAAACAATAGGGACCTCGCAGCGGTCGCTGCTCGGGCCCTAATAATTCTTACAAAAACAAGAGGGACCTCGCAGCGGTCGCTGCTCGGGCCCTAATAATAATAATAATAATTTTTACAAAAACAATAGGGACCTCGCAGCGGTCGCTGCTCGGGCCCTAATAATAATAATAATAATAATAATAATAATTTTTACAAAAACAATAGGGACCTCGCAGCGGTCGCTGCTCGGGCCCTAATAATAATAATAATAATAATTTTTACAAAAACAATAGGGACCTCGCAGCGGTCGCTGCTCGGGCCCTAATAATAATAATAATTCGAACGAAAAACAATAGGGACCTCGCAGCGGTCGCTGCTCGGGCCCTAATAAGAATTCCTTGAAAAACAATAGGGACCTCGCAGCGGTCGCTGCTCGGGCCCTAATAATAAGAATTCCTTCAGGAACAATAGGGACCTCGCAGCGGTTGCTGCTCGGGCCCTAATAATGAACAAATAAATACTTGAAATCACTTAAATTGTGGGCCCTGAAGCTATAATCTATGAAAGTTTGATTTTTTCAATGGAATTACAGAAATTATTCAACTTTTTAAGGATATTTATTTATTTATTTATTTTTATTAAGGATATTCTAATTTTCTGACTAACACCTGTATAGTTGTGACCGTACGCAGTGCCTTTGTCAATAAGGAGGAAGATGAGGGTGGTGGGGTTCATTTGAGGTATGCTAATCCACAACAATCCCCGGTCCCAGTTTTCAAACAAGTCATCTTGTTTATGAATGCAATTTCTGCAGTACAGTAGTCTATGTATTTACACCACTCACGTCACAGAATATAAAATAGCATTACCTTCTGTGGCTGCTCGTCTGGGGTCTCGATGTCAGATGATACATCCGAGAGGAGTATTGTTTTTGCCTTGGAGGTCATGTAAACGCGCAGCATTCCCATTTTACGTTCCTCATACAGCTGGCCCACTGTAACGTCAAGGGACACTAAATTGTGGCTATAATCACGAACACCGAAGTGAAAGTCTTCAATCGGTCCTTTTGACGAATGTCCATTTGGAAAAAACAATCCTTTTCCTGTCTCCAGCATCTCAGCCATGGTCACCGATTTGTCAACTGCCAAGTGCCGTGTTCCACCTCCACCTCTTGCTCTTATTTGATGAAAAGAGCCGTTCTGAAAGTGTCGCCATCCCATCTCAACTCGCCGGGTGACTTTGGCTGCACTTTTATTTCCAGCACCGCGTGCTCCTCCTCGGTCGACAGCATTTTCCCGTTCAATACCAAGCCTTTCTCTGATGTTCTGCATGAGCGCAGATTTAGCAGTCTGAATTCCTCCCGAACGTTCGTTCGTCACGGTTCTCCGACGACAAAATGCTCTGATAGCAAGTCGGTCTCCATATCTCGTGACATACTGTCGCAACTCATCATCCTTCATAACACATATGACGTTAATGTCGATCTGTAATTAGAAATGCCAACTTAAAATATGCGAAGCATTTGAGGCTAGCATGAGGCTACAATAACAAAAGCAAGTAAAGACGCAAATTAAGCGTGCAGCATATGGGGTCTATTCATGTGACTAAAAGTTAACAATCATCCTTACCTTTTCTTCTTTTAGTTGGTCGATGACACTATTCGGTATATTCCTTGTTCTAAGGAAAGATTCAAAGTCCTCTTCTGCTGACATTGAGTCTGCACTGGAAGCAAGTTGAACAGTGGTCTACCGTTCGCCGCCACAAGCTAGCTCTCCTAGTTCCCGCTCGCAGGTGATGTTTCTCGTCCGGACGAGAAACTTTTCTTGTCCGGACGAGAAACTTTTCTTGTCCGGACGAGAAACTTTTCTTGTCCGGACGAGAAACTTTTCTTGTCCGGACGAGAAAGTTTCTCGTCCGGACGAGAAACATTTAATTTTTTTTTTTTTTCTCCCATGTCACTTTAGGGGCTCCGTAAAATACAAATCCATGTTTGAAATGTTTTTTTTGTTTGCAAATTTTTATTTTATATGAAAACCCTTTTTTGTTTGATTAAAATTTATTTGAGGTTGCAAATCCCCTTTTTGTTTGATTGAATTTTTTTTTTTTATTGCAAATCCCCTTTTTGTTTGATTGAAATTTTTTTTTGATTGCAAATTCCTTTTTTGTTTGATTGAAAATAAAGACACAAATTTCTCTCCATAAAGGGAAGACCTGCTGCTTAGTGGTTTAAAAACATGGTACTAAATAAATAGTCAAAAAGAAGTTTGAGTTTTTCTTGATATTTTTTTACCAATTAGTTACACAAACACGATCAATAAACCATGCAAAACTTTATTGTTGATGAAAATACACCTCGAGTCTGATGTACAGTGTTCCCTCGTTTTCCGCTGGGCTTAGGTTCCAGAAAATACCTGAAATTCGTGAAGTTGTTAGCACCCCACAAGTCATATTGCACACGCTTCACCCCAACTTCAAATTTTTGCTTACATAAATAATAATTTATTATTATAAAGTCTGTTTGGTCCAAAATGAGCTTACAGATTTTTTTTTTGTCTTAATATTTTCAAATGTTTAAACTTTTTTTTTGCTTTGAACAAAAACATAATCGTTTTGAATAATCGTGATTATTATTTTTTCCATAATCGAGCAGCCCTATGTAAAGGTTTATTACACCATTTTCAAAGAAATTCTGCTTCCAATTTGCCAGTACCCCAACGTGCCAGTACAGGGCTCGACAGTGCGAGCATTTCACTCGCAAATGTGGTCAACTTTCAAGTGTGTGCTAGTGAACAAAAATGCCGCTCGCGCGGCCTGAGTGCATTAATGCTCCCTCTGCACTGTTTAAAACGTACATTCAAAGTCGCTGTGTCCTCCGCTGGCACTCCCGTACTAGCAACGAGAGCGCGCGGCCATGCGCCGACTCAATCCAATAGTATTTGAGTGAAACATGACCCGCTGCAATGTGATTGGCTTACTACTTCCTGACCGGCACAGCATACGTGTATACGCACACCGCGCAGACTACAATTTACATACAAACATATGTAATATGGCTCTTTGCCACCGGACCGGTTCCACATGGAAGCGGCATTTTTTGCCCCCGAATACCTCCATGGGACTCTTTCGGGGCCGAGCGGTTCCGTTGTAACCGCTGTTTAGAACCCTTTCGGCAGTGGTTCTGCAGCGCCGGTCGTCGGGTTACGAGAGGGGCCGTCGTCACCCGTCATCTGATTCACAGACAGCAATGCATAGAGCAACGTGAACGCCCATTTCCTTGTTTGCACGAGAGAACCAAAGGTGCCCGCTGGTCTTCACCAAAGTCATAAAAATACGGTACATACAATCAATGCAGACCCGTCACCAGAAAGAAATTGTAGGGGGGGCATTACCTTTTTTGGGGGTGGCACACTTTATCAACCTAAATCTAATGTTCATCAGGTTGAACAGCGGCATTGTGACAACTGCAAAAGTGTTCAGAAATATTTTCTGTCACTTAAAAGCGGCAGTTCGTTCTGAAATCTAAAAGACAAACTGAAAAAAAAATGTGTAGTTCATTTTGCATTTATTCAACTCAAAAGTTCATTTGAAACAAATCCACTCTTCTGTAAACAACTATGTCCGAATGAATGACTCTGTGACCCAGCCCCTTCTATCTGGAATTGGCTAGCAGTTGCCTTTATTTGCGTGTTGGATTAGGGCTGTACGATATGGACAAAATTTCCTTTCATTTTTGCCAGACATCTCTATTCTTTGATCTTTGACTCAGCATGAGACTTCACATCATTTTACTTTTTTTATGGTGTCTTCAGTATTTTGTGTTATTTTATTTCTATACTTGCACAGATTTTTTTTTTTTAGTATTTTATTTGCGTGTATACTTAGCTACTTATATTTACTCTAATTAATTTTATTTTGTGTTATTTTATTTCACTTGTGTCTACTAAAAGACTAATTTCTATTCCATGCACAGCACTTTGTATGCAGCAATGGCTGTTTTAAAGTGATTTAGAAATAAGGTTGAGTTATGTCGATGATATACAGAAACAACATATGGGTTCAGTGAAAAACTAAGCAGAATATCAATCCAAAAGGATGTGTAAAGTGCTGTTTTGTTTTGTTTTAATTAGAACTTAGTGACAGTCATCAACATGAACAAACTTGGCAATAAAAAAAGAGAATTCAACTCACATTGTACTGCAACTGCTTTAGTGATAAATAATTTTATGCTCCTTAGTTGTTGTTGTGTATGTGTGACTGCTTGGGTCTGTGAACAGCATACTGTGTATTGCTACAATTCATCCGTGCTGTGGGGCTTGACTAATTAAAATAAAAGTTTGACACTCACTTGTAAACGTAACCAGTGGACTCAGGATTCCCATTGATGTCAACTGTGTCATCCTGGATCGACGTTTGGCATTTGGTGGCTTCCATTAAAGCGGCACGACGTGCTCACTGCTCAGTCTTTGTCCCAGCGCCAGCCGGCAAATGCGCACTATCTACCCGGAAGTAGATTTGGCTAAGGCACGTCTCCAGAGCGCGCGTCTCCCCCCACCCCACCCCATCCCTCCTGATCCTGATTGTCATTGGCTCGCTTAGTTGTCAATCACAGCCAAACTTGAAAGGAAGTATGTGGTTGGCTGGCACGCCATGCTTTACTTACAACAGAAGGCGCAAGTTTACGTGACTGATAGGACGAATAGTTGGTGAGTCATCTTGCTAGGGCGGGCACGGCTGACTGACAGGGCGGGCACGGACCCCCAAGGCCCGCCCATGGCAACGGGTTCGAATCAATGTAATAATCTTTTACAACAACGCTGTACTATATTTACAATTTAAAATTTACTTTTGGATGGATTTGTAATGTTTGTGGTTAAAAAAAAAAAAAAAATTGTGGTCGTGTGTCCCCATTAACTTGAATGAGAGCGCCAGCGGCAGACTTCTCCATTCACAAGTAGCTTCGCGACTCGCAACCCGGTCGTCAATCTCAATATTTCATTCATGGTGGTCCATATTAAATTGTAAATATGGTTCCATGTTGGCGTGACTTGCCACTCGTGAAATTTTATGGCAGATCCGCATGCATTGGGGAATGCAAGCTTGGTTTGGCGAGTTCAAATGATCCCGCCCCCTTCCCGCCGTGCGCCTCCTTTATATGGCGTTAGATTTGTGCCACAATTCTGCAAGCGTAATGGGAAGTACCGTGTGCAAAAGGCGTGTTTCGTGCGTACCAAAAATGTGTTTCGTACGTACAAAATGTGTTTCGTGCGTACCAAAAATGTGTTTCGTACGTACAAAATGTGTTTCGTGCGTACGAAACAGTCCTCGCGCACGCTTGCTACGTCTCTCCTCAACACGTACAAAACTTTGATTTACGCTTGCGATGCAAGGGTCGAGGCGTAATATTTGTGCCACAATTCTTAACCAATCAGGAGTCGGACAGAAGAGCAAATCCTGATTGGCTGTTTAATATCCAATCAGGCAGAACTTTGACAATGTGTCGTCACGCCGCGTTGCATCATGGGTGCTTCTTCGATTTTTCTTTTTTTTTTTTTTGTTTACTAGCCCTCGGTGCTTTCCTGTTTGAATTTTTGTCTGTATTTCTGCTGACTTTTATTTACTTAATAGAAGTTTTGTTATGTTACGGGATGAATCAACTCCTAACTGCTTTCCTGCTTAGCGGAAGAAGGAGGGAAAACAAGTTTTAGCGCTCATGGTGATGTTGGATGACGGCATAAAATAGAAGAAAAAAAAAAGAGAAGAGGCTAACCTGCTACTTACGTTTTCATTATGGTAAGTTACAAAATACTGTACTGTATTTAAGTCAGTAAATCCTATAGTTTTCTCCTCTTTTGATCGTGCTACTATCATTACAATCTTAAACAATGCATGCCTTCATGAGTGGCGTTGTATAAGAAGTAGAAAAGAAAATGTTAGACCATCCATTTTTCTTTAGTTATTAGTGCCTGGTACCACCAAATGTATATCGTGAATAATAGAAAACATTGAATACCTAAGAGCACTGTGTTTGGCAGTCCAATGCCATAGTTATTGACTAAAGAATTGAATTCATTTTGGTTACAAGACAACCATACACCATGACTAGCAGCTGTTGAAATAAACATGTTTTACTAATGTGAGAAACATGGTTGATCTTGTCATTTTTCCATAACTACAGATAGACAATTAAAAATCTGAGCGCTAACCTTGGGTTTTGTTTTTATTACCAGGCAACAAAGATGACAAAGGACACAGAATGCACCTGATGACACCACAACAGAAGTGTCAAAAACACCACGAGAAGCAGAAGATGAAGAAGTGGAGTGGAAAAAATATTGATATCGCGCTATTGGCCCATGCAATATGCATATAACAGACATGCAATAGGTTTCATATGGAATTTTATGCTTTTATCTGAATTTGACCAGTCAGCCACTTGCTAAAATGTGCACCACTATCCACTAGTTGAACATTATTGAAGTCATTACAATTAAATAACTGAATACATTTTACTGCATGAGAAATATAATTTGTTCATTAGATAATAAAATCATCATCAGTCATTTCTTTAGATCCATATTAAATATTGCAATATCTATTGCTATATTCAGCAAAATCGCGTATTGCATGATTTTCCAATTTTGTGCAGCCCTAATTCCTGACGTTTTTGAGCCAGCTGATGAGACCAATTTGACTTAGTAATTAAAATGTCGGAGGAAGAGGAAGAGTCAGAACGTGAAGCTTGAGCTTGACAGCAGAGAAATCAAGAGCTTCTGAAGAATGACAACATTAACATTGGACTATCATAATTTGAAGTTCGAATAGTTGTAATGGCCTGTTTTGCAGCATACCAAATCAAACATTTTTTAAATATTTTTTCTCCTGTGAGTTGTCGACACATTTACTGAACTTATTTAAATGTGTCTTGCAAACAGTATCATTGACAATTAGAAAAATAAAAAGTGTCACACACACTGTATTCGGAACAACCTGTAAACAATAACCAAAATACTATTGCAGGTACAGTGCCAATGCAGTACATGACACATTTATGGTTTCAAGATTAAAGTGCGGAAGTGCACACACTGCACATTTGCCCATCATGGTCGCACATTTGCCCATCATTGACCATGAAGACCTCAGAGTACTGTACTCACGATGATGTATTGAGAATGCAAGACCCAAGAGGTTCCACAGATGAAAATATATTACACATTGTATTTGTAATTGACACTTAATGATGCATTATCGATCAACAAACAGCAAACTGTACATTTTGTTTTTAAATCAAATGAATTGTCCTCAGTTACAGTGCATCTTTGCAGTTTTTATTTCAAGTTTTACACACAGTAGGCATGGTAGACTCCTATTGTGGAGCCATCCATCGCCGTCCCATCCATCTCAGCTGTACTCTCTGTCCTTAGATTTCTTATTGATGACTGTGACCCGGATATAGAAACGATGTGCAATCTGGGTTGGTTTACCTGGTAAATTGCAAACAAACAAAAGCTCAAGGTTATTAATTGTAAAACGTGAAACAATCATATCCATCCATCTTCATGTAGTTATGGGAAAACAATGTGACCATCCATGTTTCTACAGTTTCTTGTTCATGTTAAATGTCGTACAACTAAGGGTAACCACTTCATAACCTCTGCAGCTATAATGTGATTCTCTTTTGAGGGAGAACAGTCAGAAGACCTTTGCAACAATCAAGTCTACTGGAAATAAAAGCATGAGTCAGGTTCTTCTGGTATGGAGCATTCAACTCTTCTGTCGAAGTCTTTTAGGTGGTAAAAAGGCTGCTTTAGTGATTTGTTTGATATGGCATTTATGTGCACAAGTATACAGGTAATGACAACAAAACTCGTGAATTGAATTCAAGACCTGATATCTCGTAATTTTCCACGATTTTCAAAACTAATCAATATCACTAACGTACTTAAATCAGTAACTATGGCATTGTGTTAACAGTGCTTTTGGACATTCCATGTTTTTTTTCTGTCTGTTAGTTACACGATATACATTTGGTGGCACTAGGCACTAAAAATGCACAGGAAAATAAAGAAAGGGGGTGGCGATTTTTTTTCTTCATCATAACTATGCACATCCATTGCCAATGTCGTGTATGTAACTATCACATACAATTTTGATTGTCTTGGAAGCCTGTGTGTGATAGTGGCCAAGTTAAAAGATGTTACTTACCGTAATGAAAATGTTGAAAGTAGTCATCGATTCGGAAGTTAGCGTCCCCCCCCCAACGGTCATCCAACGGTCCCATGAGGGCTAAAACTTGTCTTCCGCTAAGCAGGAAAGCAGTTTCGGAGCTGCTTCACCCCGTAATATAACAAAACTTTTGTTAAGTAAATAAAAGTCAGCAGAAATGCAGATAAAATACAAACAGGAAAGCACCGACTGCTAGTAAACAAAAGAAAAATCGAAAAAGCACCCATGATGCAACGCGGCGTAACGACACGTTGTCAAAGTTCTGCCTGATTGGATATTAAACAGCCAATCAGGATTTGCTCTCCTGTCCGACTCCTGATTGGTTAAGAATTGTGGCACAAATATTACGCCTCGACCCTTGCATCGCAAGCGTAAATCAAAGTTTTGTACGAGTTGAGGAGAGACGTAGCAAGCGTGCGCGAGGACTGTTTTGTACGCACGAAACACATTTTGTACGTACGAAACATATTTTTGGTACGCACGAAACACATTTTGTACGTACGAAACACATTTTTGGTACGCACGAAACACATTTTGTACGTACGAAACACATTTTTGTTACGCACGAAACACGCCTTTTGCACACGGTACTTCCCATTACGCTTGCGGAATTGTGGCACAAATCTAACGTCATACCTTTAACGGAAAAGCACTGGAGGCGGTTGTGGTGTGGTAGCGGGCCGTGCGGGGGTCAGGGAAAAGCGGCAGCGAATTTTAAAAAAATGAAGCGGTCTATTGTGGATTATTTTCTAAAACAAAATGAGAATGATGGTGATAAAGGAGGCCAGCGGATGGTGCCAAATCAAACGATATAGATTATTCTGCCCGTCAGAAGTTTTAGTTTGAATTTGTGCAGTCTTTAAGCGCCCTCCTGTGGTTGATAGGTTTAATGTTTTTGTTGAGTAAAAAAAAAAGACACCGCACCACTCCAATGTGGCAGCACGAAACGCCAACACGTTCATTGTTACGCAGACTATTGGATCTTATTTGTGTTTTTGCTTTGGACAAGAATTATCCATAAGTACATGCGATGTCCATATAAAAACCCTGTCGATTTATTTTAGTTAATTAGGACATTTAGAGATTGTTGAATGCGCAATGTAACTAGCTACTAGCATGAAAGTGTGTCGCGTATAGTTAGCTAACATTACATTGTTTTTTTATTTTATTTTCTAGTTTTACGACGACCTAAAGAGGGTAATGGTCAGAGGCCATTGTTCAAATTAACAGCACAAAAGGAAAACGAAGTCTGGTTATTTGGAATGTCGTTAACTCGGTCTAGCTGGTGAAATCTCGAACCTTCGGAGCGAGGACAGCCGAGGAGCAGGTGAAGGAAAAAAAAAGTACTTCTAATAAGCTAAACAAAATAATGTTGACATGAGTTAATATACAAAATTATTGACCTGCTTTGATAGCCACTGCTGTTGCAGGCAAACCCTATATTTTGCAAATATATCGAGTTGCCTATGCCTAAGGTCATGCTGCACCTCCACAAAAAATGGTGCGAGCAACTAAAAATGATACTCGCACCACTGCTATAGTCGTGGAAAAGTTAGTGTAGAGCGTACCCCAACGTGCCAATACCCCAACGTGCAAGTACCCCAACGTGACCCGGGCTGCGAGGGCCCTTTATAGCTGCTCGCAGCTCTAGTTATAGTTGGTTTCAGTTAGTTTTTATATTTTTAAAGTGCATTTTTGTTTTTAATTCATTAACATTTTTTTTTAAACTTTAGTTTTACTATTTTCATTTTCATTAACTGGAATAACCTTGCACCGTACTAGGTGGCACTATTTGAGAAGTTAGACAGTTAAAAAAAAATTTTTTTTTAAATGGGTGGACAAAACAGGCCACTGGAAAAAGGCAAAGGCTAGTTCCAAAATTTTAACTGATTATCTTTTTCCAATTGTATCCTTTTGTCCAGGTGAATTCGCCATACCTGGAAGCGCATCTCACGTACATGATCCAAAAGAATCAGCGCAAAATCGAAATCATGGACCTGCTGTGGCGCTACTACGAGAAGAACCGCAGCTTTGGCAAGGCCGCCCACGTGCTGGCCAGCCTTGCTGACTTGCACAGGTAACGATGACAACGATGACGATGATGATGATGATGTCGTCGTACTCTCATCAATGTACTTCTCGTCTGTGCATGCATGCAGCCCTGAGATCTCCCTCATGAAGCGTCTGGAATACTTGGCCCGGGCCATCTTTTCCGCTCAGAGCTCCTCCCGCCTCATGGATCAGGCGGCAGACAGCGATTTCCTACATGTGCTGGAGGAGAAGATGGAGGTGCTTTTTAGCCTGTCTTGATCCTTTAAAACTAATGTCTAACGAATGGCGAAGGTTTGACATTTACCAATGTTGGCCCCGACCAAAGTTGCAAGCCAGAATCACTCCCATATCATGTCTGAAAGCTAAAAATATTTGTAGACTGAATTAATCCACCCATACATGAAACACCGCTTTGAATTCTTCTAGGTGGCGCGCATCCAACTCCAGGTTCAAGAGACACTAGTACGACAAAGCTCCTATAATCCTTTGTTGGAAATAGTCATCCCTGAGTTGGATTTGAAGCTCATTGACATCACCACGGTAACGACACAAATCCTGTATGATGTATGATTATTATCACAATCGTAGGGGAAAGATGCCATCATAGCTAAAAATGCGCTTCAAGGACAGTTAAATGATATTTTGGTAGTTTTTATTTATTTATTTATTTATTTAAACTTTATAAATCTTACACATCTTAATGTAATTGTTTTTACTTTATTGTAATAGGGCTGTGCAATTAATCGAAATTCAATTACAATTACAACTAGAGCTGCGAGCAGCTATAAAGGGCCCTCGCAGCCCGGGCCACGTTATGGTCCTTGCACGTTGGGGTACTTGAACGTTAGGGTACTGGCACGTTGGGGTACTGGCATATTGGAAGCAAAATTTCTTTGAAAATGGCATAATAAACGTTTACATGTAGAATTTTTTTTTTGCCAGTGTGTGTCAAGCTCAACGGGTTTTGGTGATTGTTAAGACCTGCAAAAATCAGCGTCCTTTTTTATTTTTAGGCAATGAGTTGCCCTGATTGGTATTTTTTGTAAAAGTGTATATATACATCATCGCTCGTTGTACTCATTGCACAATGTTACTTTTATTGTCCAAAGGGGCAATCAAAAATGAATAAAACAAAATGGAAACGTACATACGTTTGGATCGGTGTGAAGCCAGTGAACAATTTGAGTGGTGGAAACTAAAAGAATATTCATAAATGACTTAGTCATCACACTTAGAATGAGTTTACATTTTTTGTACAAAATACCGTATGTTTTTTTTTTTTTTTTATATAAGCCTCAAGGGCTAGGTGGCGCTGTATTTATAACTGAATGTTGTCATCGAGATACCTTCAGGCCTTGATTATAAGCATACATGTCAAGTGTGGGATTTTTTTTGGAGCATTACCGTGGAGTTATTAAGCATATCCTTCATTCACGATATTGCTTTTAATGTCCACAGAGGCTATCAAAAATAAATAAAAATATATATATGTTTGGATAAGTCTGATGCCAGTGAACATTTTGAGTGGTGGAAACTAAAAGAATATTCATAAATGACTTAGTTATCACACTTAGAATGAGTTTACATTTTTTGTACAAAATACCATATGTGGGGTATTTTTTTTTTATGCCTCAAGGGCTAGGTGGCGCTGCATATATAACTGAATGTTGTCATAGAGATAGCTTCAGGCCTTGACGATAAACATACATGTCAAGTTTGGGATTTTTTGGAGCATGTACCGGGGAGTTATTAAGCATATCCTTTTTCAGTGCGAAACACAAATTTTGATGCCCCGCCTTCATCATATAGTATTTCGAAAGGTCAAGATTTTTCCCCCTGTCGTTGGCTCAGGTCTTGACATGGTCCAGGTCAAGTCTTAACTCAGTCAGATGAAACGTGTAGGAGAAGGCAAAAGTCTGCCCCCTGTAAATGTGCAAAAATCGTCAAAAATGGGACATTCAAAAATTCGTAGCTCACTTCCTGTTCATTTTAGTATATGGGTCCAAGAGACTTTTTTGTAGGTCTTTGGCTCCCTCATACACCTAAAAATATTCATCGTTCTTGCTTAAACGTACAACCGGGGCTGCTTCGTTAAAAATTTCTAGGCGGCGCTATTGAGTCATTTTTGTAAAAATAGCACTATCAACAATAAAATATTGCTCATTTTACCAGGCCAGATGTGTGTGCCAAGTTTCATGAGTTTCTGTGCATGTTTAGACCCTCAAAACTGGCGTTGTTTTCTTGGCGAACAGCGCTTTGCCACGTCCACAGCAATTCGCGAAAACTCATAAACTTCGTGTTGTGACATCATGAAGGCCGAAACCCTCATCTGAGCAAATATGAGGTAGGTCCAGTTAACGTGTTTGGAGAAAAACGTAGAAGAAAATTCGTAAGAAAAAAAATTGCCACTAGGTGGCGCAATCAGTTAGATGAAATATAAGTTAGTAGATGTCTTTAGGGCTCGACTCTCATCAAAAATGTGAAATTTTGAGAAGATAGGATCATCTCGGTCAAGTTAATGCAGCTTTTATTTTCACGAAAAATCTTCAGACTTTGCGTCACCGTAGCGGCCACGCCCTTTGGCGAAAAGTTACAATATTCGGTGTGGGGCATGATCAACATCTTAAGGCTTTTCTGACCAATTTTCAAATGGATCCCTTCAACAAGCTCAGCACAGTAGCTAAAAACGTAAAGTATGACATTTATTGTAACCACTTGGTGGCGCTATATGTATAACTGAATTTTATCATATAGATGTTTTCAGGCCGTGACTATTACGTTGCCTGAGAAGTTTGAGATTTTTTGGAGCTTGAACATGGGAGTTATTAAGCATTTGCTCTTTCTGGACAAATGAAATTTTAAAGGCAATATTTGATGCCCCGACCCCGTCATATAGTATTTCGAAAAGGCAAGATTTTTTGCCCAGTTGTTCTCTTAGGTCTTGAGATGATAAATGCCAAGTTTGAAGTCAATTGGATGAAAAATGTTTGCAAAGGGGGAAAAAGAATGACCACAGTGAATGTGCCAAAATAGGCCAAAATTGGACATTAAAAAATTCATAGCTCACTTCCTGTACATTTTAGCTACATGGTCCCAATAGACTTTTTTGTGCGTCTCGGGGTGCTACACATGCCTGCCAATTTTTGT
Organism: Festucalex cinctus; assembly: GCF_051991245.1. Classification (NCBI taxonomy): domain Eukaryota; kingdom Metazoa; phylum Chordata; class Actinopteri; order Syngnathiformes; family Syngnathidae; genus Festucalex; species Festucalex cinctus. Next base: position 25,990,362 of record NC_135423.1, on the reverse strand, counting down.
TGCTCTAGCTCAAACGTGCCGGGCTTGGTTTTTATTTTTCTACGCTAGGGGGCGCTATCGAGTCGCATTGTTATGACGACTTAATAATATCAAATTTTTCGCCGGGCCTGAGGAGTGTGCAAAGTTCGGTGAGTTTTCGTGAATGTTTAGGTACCCAAAATCGCGATCGTTTGCGGAGAATAAAGAAGAAGAAGAAGAAGAAGAATAACTAGAGCTGCGAGCAGCTATAAAGGGCCCTCGCAGCCCGGGCCACGTTGGGGTCCTTGCACGTTGGGGTACTGGCACATTGGGGTACTGGCATATTGGAAGCGAAATTTCTTTGAAAATGGCATAATAAACCTTTACATGTAGAATATTTTTTTTGCCTGTGTGTGTGTCAAGCTCAATGGGTTTTGGTGATTGTTAAGACCTGCAAAAATCAGCGTCCTTTTTTATTTTTAAGCAATGAGTTGCCCTGATTGGTATTTTTTGTAAAAGTGTATATCATCATCGCTCGTTGTACTCATTGAACAATGTTGCTTTTATTGTCCAAAGGTGCAATCAAAAATGAATAAAACAAAATGGAAACGTACATACATTTGGATCGTTGTGAAGCCAGTGAACAATTTGTGTGGTGGAAACTAAAAGAATATTCATAAATGACTTAGTTATCACACTTAGAATGAGTTTACATTTTTTGTACAAAATACCATATGTGGGGTATTTTTTTGTTATTATATAAGCCTCAAGGGCTAGGTGGCGCTGTATTTATAACTGAATGTTGTCATAGAGATACCTTCAGGCCTTGATTATAAGCATACATGTCAAGTGTGGGATTTTTTTTGGAGCATGTCCCGTGGAGTTATTAAGCATATCCTTCATTCACGATATTGCTTTTAATGTCCATAGAGGCTATCAAAAATAAATAAAAAAATATATATGTTTGGATAAGTCTGATGCCAGTGAACATTTTGAGTGGTGGAAACTAAAAGAATATTCATAAATGACTTAGTTATCACACTTAGAATGAGTTTACATTTTTTGTACAAAATACCGTATGTGGGGTATTTTTTTTTCACGCCTCAAGGGCTAGGTGGCGCTGCATATATAACTGAATTTTGTCATAGAGATACCTTCAGGCCTTGACGATAAACATACATGTCAAGTTTGGGATTTTTTGGAGCATGTACCGGGGAGTTATTAAGCATATCCTTTTTCAGTGCGAAACACAAAATTTGATGCCCCGCCCTCATCATATAGTATTTCCAAAAGTCAAGATTTTTCCGCCTGTCGTTGGCTCAGGTCTTGACATGGTCCAGGTCAAGTCTGAAGTCAGTCGGATGAAATGTGTAGGAGAAGTGGGCAAAAGTATGCCCCCTGAAAATGTGCAAAAATCGTCAAAAATGGGACATTCAAAAATTCATAGCTCACTTCCTGTTCATTCTAGCACATGGGTCCAAGAGACTTTTTTGTAGGTCTTGGACTCCCTCATACACCTAAAAATTTTCATAGATCTTGCTTAAACGTACAACCGGGGCTGCTTCGTTAAAAAATTCTAGGGGGCGCTATTGAGTCATTTTTCTAAAAATAGCACAATCAACAATAAAATATTGTTCATTTTACCAGGCCAGATGTGTGTGCCAAGTTTCATGAGTTTCTGCGCATGTTTAGACCCTCAAAACTGGCGTTGTTTTCTTGGCGAACAGTGCTTAGCCACGCCCACAGCGATTCGCGAAAACTCAAAAACTTCGTGTTGTGACATCATGAAGGCCGAAACCCTCATCTGAGCAAATATGAGGTAGGTTCAGTTAACGTGTTTGTAGAAAATCGTAGAAGAAAATTCGTAAGAAAAAAAATTGCCACTAGGTGGCGCTATCAGTAAGATGAAATATAAATTTGTAGATGTCTTCAGGGCTGGACTCTCATCAAATGTGTGAAATTTTGAGAAGATAGGATCATCTCGGTCAAGTTAATGCAGCTTTTATTGTCACGAAAAATCTTTAGCCTTTGCGGCACCGTAGCGGCCACGCCCTTTGGCGAAAGGTTACAATATTCGGTGTGGGGCATGATCAACTTCTTAAGGCTTTTCTGACCAATTTTCAACTGGATCCCTTCAACGAGCTCAGCGCAGTAGCTAAAAACGTAAAGTATGACATTTATTGTTACCACTAGGTGGCGCTATATGTAGAACTGAATTTTATCATATAGATGTTTTCAGGCCGTGACTATTACGTTGCCTGAGAAGTTTGAGATTTTTTGGAGCTTGAACATGGGAGTTATTAAGCATTTGCTCTTTCTGGACAAATGAAATTTTAAAGACAATATTTGATGCCCCGCCCCCATCATATAGTATTTCGAAAAGGCAAGACTTTTTGCCCAGTTGTTCTCTCAGGTCTTGAGATGATAAATGCGAAGTTTGAAGTCAATTGGATGAAAAATGTTTGCAAAGGGGGAAAAAGCATGACCACAGTGAATGTGCCAAAATAGGCCAAAATTGGACATAAAAAAATTCATAGCTCATTTCCTGTACATTTTAGCTACATGGTCGTCCCAATAGACTTTTTTTGTGCGTCTCGGGGTGCTACACGTGCCTGCCAATTTTTGTTGCTCTAGCTCAAACGTGCCGGGCTTGGTTTTCATTTTTCTACGCTAGGGGGCGCTATAGAGTCGCGTTGTTATGACGACGTCATAATATCAAATTTTTCGCCGGGCCTGAGGAGTGTGCAAAGTTTGGTGAGTTTTCGTGAATGTTTAGGTACCCAAAATCGCGATCGTTTGCGGAGAATAAAGAAGAAGAAGAAGAAGAAGAAGAAGAAGAATTTTTACAAAAACAATAGGGACCTCGCAGCGGTCGCTGCTCGGGCCCTAACTAGAGCTGCGAGCAGCTATAAAGGGCCCTCGCAGCCCGGGCCACGTTGGAGTCCTTGCACGTTGGGGTACTTGCACGTTAGGGTACTTGCACGTTAGGGTACTGGCATATTGGAAGCAAAATTTCTTTGAAAATGGCATAATAAACGTTTACATGTAGAATATTTTTTTTTGCCAGTGTGTGTCAAGCTCAACGGGTTTTGGTGGTTGTTAAGACCTGCAAAAATCAGCGTCCTTTTTTATTTTTAGGCAATGAGTTGCCCTGATTGGTATTTTTTGTAAAAGTGTATATACACATCATCGCTCGTTGTACTCATTGCACAATGTTACTTTTATTGTCCAAAGGGGCAATCAAAAATGAATAAAACAAAATGGAAACGTACATACGTTTGGATCGGTGTGAAGCCAGTGAACAATTTGAGTGGTGGAAACTAAAAGAATATTCATATATGACTTAGTCATCACACTTAGAATGAGTTTACATTTTTTTGTACAAAATACCGTATGTGGGTTTTTTTTTTTATATAAGCCTCAAGGGCTAGGTGGCGCTGTATTTATAACTGAATGTTGTCATCGAGATACCTTCAGGCCTTGATTATAAGCATACATGTCAAGTGTGGGATTTTTTTTGGAGCATGTACCGTGGAGTTATTAAGCATATCCTTCATTCACGATATTGCTTTTAATGTCCACAGAGGCTATCAAAAATAAATAAAAATATATATATGTTTGGATAAGTCTGATGCCAGTGAACATTTTGAGTGGTGGAAACTAAAAGAATATTCATAAATGACTTAGTTATCACACTTAGAATGAGTTTACATTTTTTGTACAAAATACCGTATGTGGGGTATTTTTTTTTTATGCCTCAAGGGCTAGGTGGCGCTGCATATATAACTGAATGTTGTCATAGAGATAGCTTCAGGCCTTGACGATAAACATACATGTCAAGTTTGGGATTTTTTGGAGCATGTACCGGGGAGTTATTAAGCATATCCTTTTTCAGTGCGAAACACAAATTTTGATGCCCCGCCTTCATCATATAGTATTTCGAAAGGTCAAGATTTTTCCCCCTGTCGTTGGCTCAGGACTTGACATGGTCCAGGTCAAGTCTTAACTCAGTCAGATGAAACGTGTAGGAGAAGTGGGCAAAAGTCTGCCCCCTGTGAATGTGCAAAAATTGTCAAAAATGGGACATTCAAAAATTCGTAGCTCATTTCCTGTTCATTTTAGCATATGGGTCCAAGAGACTTTTTTGTAGGTCTTGGGCTCCCTCATACACCTAAAAATATTCGTCGTTCTTGCTTAAACGTACAACCGGGGCTGCTTCGTTAAAAACTTCTAGGGGGCGCTATTGAGTCATTTTTGTAAAAATAGCACAATCAACAATAAAATATTGCTAATTTTACCAGGCCAGATGTGTGTGCCAAGTTTCATGAGTTTCTGTGCATGTTTAGACCCTCAAAACTGGCGTTATTTTCTTGGCGAACAGCGCTTAGCCACACCCACAGCAATTCGCGAAAACTCACAAACTTCGTGTTGTGACATCATGAAGGCCGAAACCCTCAACTGAGCAAATATGAGGTAGGTCCAGTTAACGTGTTTGGAGAAAAACGTAGAAGAAAATTCGTAAGAAAAAAAATTGCCACTAGGTGGCGCTATCAGTTAGATGAAATATAAGTCAGTAGATGTCTTTAGGGCTGGACTCTCATCAAATGTGTGAAATTTTGAGAAGATAGGATCATCTCGGTCAAGTTAATGCAGCTTTTATTTTCACGAAAAATCTTCAGACTTTGCGTCACCGTAGCGGCCATGCCCTTTGGCGAAAAGTTACAATATTCGGTGTGGGGCATGATCAACATCTTAAGGCTTTTCTGACCAATTTTCAAATGGATCCCTTCAACAAGCTCAGCACAGTAGCTAAAAACGTAAAGTATGACATTTATTGTAACCACTAGGTGGCGCTATATGTATAACTGAATTTTATCATATAGATGTTTTCAGGCCGTGACTATTACGTTGCCTGAGAAGTTTGAGATTTTTTGGAGCTTGAACATGGGAGTTATTAAGCATTTGCTCTTTCTGGACAAATGAAATTTTAAAGGCAATATTTGATGCCCCGCCCCCGTCATATAGTATTTCAAAAAGGCAAGATGTTTTGCCCAGTTGTTCTCTCAGGTCTTGAGATGATAAATGCCAAGTTTGAAGTCAATTGGATGAAAAATGTTTGCAAAGGGGGAAAAAGCATGACCACAGTGAATGTGCCAAAATAGGCCAAAATTGGACATTAAAAAATTCATAGCTCACTTCCTGTACATTTTAGCTACATGGTCCCAATAGACTTTTTTGTGCGTCTCGGGGTGCTACACGTGCCTGCCAATTTTTGTTGCTCTAGCTCAAACGTGCCGGGCTTGGTTTTTATTTTTCTACGCTAGGGGGCGCTATCGAGTCGCATTGTTATGACGACTTAATAATATCAAATTTTTCGCCGGGCCTGAGGAGTGTGCAAAGTTCGGTGAGTTTTCGTGAATGTTTAGGTACCCAAAATCGCGATCGTTTGCGGAGAATAAAGAAGAAGAAGAAGAAGAAGAAGAATAATAACTAGAGCTGCGAGCAGCTATAAAGGGCCCTCGCAGCCCGGGCCACCTTGGAGTCCTTGCACGTTGGGGTACTTGCACGTTAGGGTACTGGCACGTTGGGGTACTGGCATATTGGAAGCAAAATTTCTTTGAAAATGGCATAATAAACGTTTACATGTAGAATATTTTTTTTGCCAGTGTGTGTCAAGCTCAACGGGTTTTGGTGATTGTTAAGACCTGCAAAAATCAGCGTCCTTTTTTATTTTTAGGCAATGAGTTGCCCTGATTGGTATTTTTTGTAAAAGTGTATATATACATCATCGCTCGTTGTACTCATTGCACAATGTTACTTTTATTGTCCAAAGGGGAAATCAAAAATGAATAAAACAAAATGGAAACGTACATACGTTTGGATCGGTGTGAAGCCAGTGAACAATTTGAGTGGTGGAAACTAAAAGAATATTCATAAATGACTTAGTCATCACACTTAGAATGAGTTTACATTTTTTTGTACAAAATACCGTATGTGGGTTTTTTTTTTTATATAAGCCTCAAGGGCTAGGTGGCGCTGTATTTATAACTGAATGTTGTCATCGAGATACCTTCAGGCCTTGATTATAAGCATACATGTCAAGTGTGGGATTTTTTTTTGGAGCATGTACCGTGGAGTTATTAAGCATATCCTTCATTCACGATATTGCTTTTAATGTCCACAGAGGCTATCAAAAATAAATAAAAATATATATATGTTTGGATAAGTGTGATGCCAGTGAACATTTTGAGTGGTGGAAACTAAAAGAATATTCATAAATGACTTAGTTATCACACTTAGAATGAGTTTACATTTTTTGTACAAAATACCGTATGTGGGGTATTTTTTTTTTATGCCTCAAGGGCTAGGTGGCGCTGCATATATAACTGAATGTTGTCATAGAGATAGCTTCAGGCCTTGACGATAAACATACATGTCAAGTTTGGGATTTTTTGGAGCATGTAACGGGGAGTTATTAAGCATATCCTTTTTCAGTGCGAAACACAAATTTTGATGCCCCGCCTTCATCATATAGTATTTCGAAAGGTCAAGATTTTTCCCCCTGTCGTTGGCTCAGGTCTTGACATGGTCCAGGTCAAGTCTTAACTCAGTCAGATGAAACGTGTAGGAGAAGTGGGAAAAAGTCTGCGCCCTGTGAATGTGCAAAAATTGTCAAAAATGGGACATTCAAAAATTCGTAGCTCACTTCCTGTTCATTTTAGCATATGGGTACAAGAGACTTTTTTGTAGGTCTTGGGCTCCCTCATACACCTAAAAATATTCGTCGTTCTTGCTTAAACGTACAACCGGGGCTGCTTCGTTAAAAACTTCTAGGGGGCGCTATTGAGTCATTTTTGTAAAAATAGCACAATCAACAATAAAATATTGCTCATTTTACCAGGCCAGATGTGTGTGCCAAGTTTCATGAGTTTCTGTGCATGTTTAGACCCTCAAAACTGGCGTTATTTTCTTGGCGAACAGCGCTTAGCCACACCCACAGCAATTCGCGAAAACTCACAAACTTCGTGTTGTGACATCATGAAGGCCGAAACCCTCATCTGAGCAAATATGAGGTAGGTCCAGTTAACGTGTTTGGAGAAAAACGTAGAAGAAAATTCGTAAGAAAAAAAATTGCCACTAGGTGGCGCTATCAGTTAGATGAAATATAAGTCAGTAGATGTCTTTAGGGCTGGACTCTCATCAAATGTGTGAAATTTTGAGAAGATAGGATCATCTCGGTCAAGTTAATGCAGCTTTTATTTTCACGAAAAATCTTCAGACTTTGCGTCACCGTAGCGGCAACGCCCTTTGGCGAAAAGTTACAATATTCGGTGTGGGGCATGATCAACATCTTAAGGCTTTTCTGACCAATTTTCAAATGGATCCCTTCAACAAGCTCAGCACAGTAGCTAAAAACGTAAAGTATGACATTTATTGTAACCACTAGGTGGCGCTATATGTATAACTGAATTTTATCATATAGATGTTTTCAGGCCGTGACTATTACGTTGCCTGAGAAGTTTGAGATTTTTTGGAGCTTGAACATGGGAGTTATTAAGCATTTGCTCTTTCTGGACAAATGAAATTTTAAAGGCAATATTTGATGCCCCGCCCCCGTCATATAGTATTTCAAAAAGGCAAGATGTTTTGCCCAGTTGTTCTCTCAGGTCTTGAGATGATAAATGCCAAGTTTGAAGTCAATTGGATGAAAAATGTTTGCAAAGGGGGAAAAAGCATGACCACAGTGAATGTGCCAAAATAGGCCAAAATTGGACATAAAAAAATTCATAGCTCACTTCCTGTACATTTTAGCTACATGGTCCCAATAAACTTTTTTGTGCGTCTCCGGGTGCTACACGTGCCTGCCAATTTTTGTTGCTCTAGCTCAAACGTGCCGGGCTTGGTATTTATTTTTCTACGCTAGGGGGCGCTATCGAGTCGCATTGTTATGACGACTTAATAATATCAAATTTTTCGCCGGGCCTGAGGAGTGTGCAAAGTTCGGTGAGTTTTCGTGAATGTTTAGGTACCCAAAATCGCGATCGTTTGCGGAGAATAAAGAAGAAGAAGAAGAATAATAATAATAACTAGAGCTGCGAGCAGCTATAAAGGGCCCTCGCAGCCCGGGCCACGTTGGGGTACTTGCACGTTGGGGTACTGGCACATTGGAAGCAGAATTTCTTTGAAAATGGCATGATAAACGTGGATTTTTTTTTTTTTTTTGCCAGGTGTGATGAGTGTGTCAAGCTCAATGGGTTGTGGTGATTGTTAAGATCTGCAAAAATCAGCGTCTTTTTTTAATTTTTAGGCAATGAGTTGCCCTGATTGGTATTTTTCGTAAAAGTATATATACACGCATCATCGCTCGTACTCATTGCACAATGTTGCTTTTATTGTACATAGAGGCGATCAAAAAATAAATAAAACTCAATAAAAAATACGTATGTTTGGATCGGTCTGATGCCAGTGAACATATTGAGTGGTGGAAAGTAAAAGAATATTCATAAATGACTTAGTTATCACACTTACAATGAGTTTACAATTTTTGCAAAAATACCGTAAGTGAGGCATTTTTTTTTTATGCCTCAAGGACTAGGTGGCGCTGTATTTATAACTGAATTTTGTCATAGAGATAGCTTCAGGCCTTGATTATATGCATACATTTCAAGTATGGGATTTTTTGGAGCATGTACCTGGGAGTTATTAAGCATAGCCTTCATTCACGATACTGCTTTTAATGTCCATAGAGGCTATCAAAAATACATAAAACTAAATAACAAAAATATGTAAGTTTGGTTAGGTCTGATGCCAGTGAATATTTTGAGTGGTGGAAAGTAAAAGAATATTCCTAAATGACTTAGTTATCACACTGAGAATGAGTTTACATTTTTTTGTACAAAATACCGTAAGTGGGGTATTTTTTTTTCATGCCTCAAGGGCTAGGTGGCGCTGCATATATAACTGAATGTTGTCATAGAGATACCTTCAGGCCTTGACGATAAACATACATGTCAAGTTTGGGATTTTTTGGAGCATGTATCGGGGAGTTATTAAGCATATCCTTTTTCAGTGAGAAACACAAATTTTGATGCCCCGCCCTCATCATATAGTATTTCCAAAAGTCAAGATTTTTCCGTCTGTTGTTGGCTCAGGTCTTGGCATGGTCCAGGTTAAGTCATAAGTCAGTCGGATAAAACATGTAGGAGAAGTGGGCAAAAGTCTGCCCCCTGTGAATGTGCAAAAATTGTCAAAAATGGGACATTCAAAAATTCGTAGCTCACTTCCTGTTCATTTTAGCATATGGGTCCAAGAGACTTTTTTGTAGGTCTTGGGCTCCCTCATACACCTAAAAATATTCGTCGTTCTTGCTTAAACGTACAACCGGGGCTGCTTCGTTAAAAACTTCTAGGGGGCGCTATTGAGTCATTTTTGTAAAAATAGCACAATCAACAATAAAATATTGCTCATTTTACCAGGCCAGATGTGTGTGCCAAGTTTCATGAGTTTCTGTGCATGTTTAGACCCTCAAAACTGGCGTTATTTTCTTGGCGAACAGCGCTTAGCCACACCCACAGCAATTCGCGAAAACTCACAAACTTCGTGTTGTGACATCATGAAGGCCGAAACCCTCATCTGAGCAAATATGAGGTAGGTCCAGTTAACGTGTTTGGAGAAAAACGTAGAAGAAAATTCGTAAGAAAAAAAAATGCCACTAGGTGGCGCTATCAGTTAGATGAAATATAAGTCAGTAGATGTCTTTAGGGCTGGACTCTCATCAAATGTGTGAAATTTTGAGAAGATAGGATCATCTCGGTCAAGTTAATGCAGCTTTTATTTTCACGAAAAATCTTCAGACTTTGCGTCACCGTAGCGGCCACGCCCTTTGGCGAAAAGTTACAATATTCGGTGTGGGGCATGATCAACATCTTAAGGCCTTTCTGACCAATTTTCAAATGGATCCCTTCAACAAGCTCAGCACAGTAGCTAAAAACGTAAAGTATGACATTTATTGTAACCACTAGGTGGCGCTATATGTATAACTGAATTTTATCATATAGATGTTTTCAGGCCGTGACTATTACGTTGCCTGAGAAGTTTGAGATTTTTTGGAGCTTGAACATGGGAGTTATTAAGCATTTGCTCTTTCTGGACAAATGAAATTTTAAAGGCAATATTTGATGCCCCGCCCCCGTCATATAGTATTTCAAAAAGGCAAGATGTTTTGCCCAGTTGTTCTCTCAGGTCTTGAGATGATAAATGCCAAGTTTGAAGTCAATTGGATGAAAAATGTTTGCAAAGGGGGAAAAAGCATGACCACAGTGAATGTGCCAAAATAGGCCAAAATTGGACATAAAAAAATTCATAGCTCACTTCCTGTACATTTTAGCTACATGGTCCCAATAGACTTTTTTGTGCGTCTCGGGGTGCTACACGTGCCTGCCAATTTTTGTTGCTCTAGCTCAAACGTGCCGGGCTTGGTTTTTATTTTTCTACGCTAGGGGGCGCTATCGAGTCGCATTGTTATGACGACTTAATAATATCAAATTTTTCGCCGGGCCTGAGGAGTGTGCAAAGTTCGGTGAGTTTTCGTGAATGTTTAGGTACCCAAAATCGCGATCGTTTGCGGAGAATAAAGAAGAAGAAGAAGAAGAAGAAGAAGAAGAAGAAGAAGAAGAAGAATAATAATTTTTACAAAAACAATAGGGACCTCGCAGCGGTCGCTGCTCGGGCCCTAATAATAATAATAATAATTTTTACAAAAACAATAGGGACCTCGCAGCGGTCGCTGCTCGGGCCCTAACTAGAGCTGCGAGCAGCTATAAAGGGCCCTCGCAGCCCGGGCCACGTTGGGGTACTTGCACGTTGGGGTACTGGCACATTGGAAGCAGAATTTCTTTGAAAATGGCATGATAAACGTGGATTTTTTTTTTTTTTTTGCCAGGTGTGATGAGTGTGTCAAGCTCAATGGGTTGTGGTGATTGTTAAGATCTGCAAAAATCAGCGTCTTTTTTTAATTTTTAGGCAATGAGTTGCCCTGATTGGTATTTTTCGTAAAAGTATATATACACGCATCATCGCTCGTACTCATTGCACAATGTTGCTTTTATTGTACATAGAGCCGATCAAAAAATAAATAAAACTCAATAAAAAATACGTATGTTTGGATCGGTCTGATGCCAGTGAACATATTGAGTGGTGGAAAGTAAAAGAATATTCATAAATGACTTAGTTATCACACTTACAATGAGTTTACAATTTTTGCAAAAATACCGTAAGTGAGGCATTTTTTTTTTATGCCTCAAGGACTAGGTGGCGCTGTATTTATAACTGAATTTTGTCATAGAGATAGCTTCAGGCCTTGATTATATGCATACATTTCAAGTATGGGATTTTTTGGAGCATGTACCTGGGAGTTATTAAGCATAGCCTTCATTCACGATACTGCTTTTAATGTCCATAGAGGCTATCAAAAATACATAAAACTAAATAACAAAAATATGTAAGTTTGGTTAGGTCTGATGCCAGTGAATATTTTGAGTGGTGGAAAGTAAAAGAATATTCCTAAATGACTTAGTTATCACACTGAGAATGAGTTTACATTTTTTTGTACAAAATACCGTAAGTGGGGTATTTTTTTTTCATGCCTCAAGGGCTAGGTGGCGCTGCATATATAACTGAATGTTGTCATAGAGATACCTTCAGGCCTTGACGATAAACATACATGTCAAGTTTGGGATTTTTTGGAGCATGTATCGGGGAGTTATTAAGCATATCCTTTTTCAGTGAGAAACACAAATTTTGATGCCCCGCCCTCATCATATAGTATTTCCAAAAGTCAAGATTTTTCCGTCTGTTGTTGGCTCAGGTCTTGGCATGGTCCAGGTTAAGTCATAAGTCAGTCGGATAAAACATGTAGGAGAAGTGGGCAAAAGTCTGCCCCCTGTGAATGTGCAAAAATTGTCAAAAATGGGACATTCAAAAATTCGTAGCTCACTTCCTGTTCATTTTAGCATATGGGTCCAAGAGACTTTTTTGTAGGTCTTGGGCTCCCTCATACACCTAAAAATATTCGTCGTTCTTGCTTAAACGTACAACCGGGGCTGCTTCGTTAAAAACTTCTAGGGGGCGCTATTGAGTCATTTTTGTAAAAATAGCACAATCAACAATAAAATATTGCTCATTTTACCAGGCCAGATGTGTGTGCCAAGTTTCATGAGTTTCTGTGCATGTTTAGACCCTCAAAACTGGCGTTATTTTCTTGGCGAACAGCGCTTAGCCACACCCACAGCAATTCGCGAAAACTCACAAACTTCGTGTTGTGACATCATGAAGGCCGAAACCCTCATCTGAGCAAATATGAGGTAGGTCCAGTTAACGTGTTTGGAGAAAAACGTAGAAGAAAATTCGTAAGAAAAAAAAATGCCACTAGGTGGCGCTATCAGTTAGATGAAATATAAGTCAGTAGATGTCTTTAGGGCTGGACTCTCATCAAATGTGTGAAATTTTGAGAAGATAGGATCATCTCGGTCAAGTTAATGCAGCTTTTATTTTCACGAAAAATCTTCAGACTTTGCGTCACCGTAGCGGCCACGCCCTTTGGCGAAAAGTTACAATATTCGGTGTGGGGCATGATCAACATCTTAAGGCCTTTCTGACCAATTTTCAAATGGATCCCTTCAACAAGCTCAGCACAGTAGCTAAAAACGTAAAGTATGACATTTATTGTAACCACTAGGTGGCGCTATATGTATAACTGAATTTTATCATATAGATGTTTTCAGGCCGTGACTATTACGTTGCCTGAGAAGTTTGAGATTTTTTGGAGCTTGAACATGGGAGTTATTAAGCATTTGCTCTTTCTGGACAAATGAAATTTTAAAGGCAATATTTGATGCCCCGCCCCCGTCATATAGTATTTCAAAAAGGCAAGATGTTTTGCCCAGTTGTTCTCTCAGGTCTTGAGATGATAAATGCCAAGTTTGAAGTCAATTGGATGAAAAATGTTTGCAAAGGGGGAAAAAGCATGACCACAGTGAATGTGCCAAAATAGGCCAAAATTGGACATAAAAAAATTCATAGCTCACTTCCTGTACATTTTAGCTACATGGTCCCAATAGACTTTTTTGTGCGTCTCGGGGTGCTACACGTGCCTGCCAATTTTTGTTGCTCTAGCTCAAACGTGCCGGGCTTGGTTTTTATTTTTCTACGCTAGGGGGCGCTATCGAGTCGCATTGTTATGACGACTTAATAATATCAAATTTTTCGCCGGGCCTGAGGAGTGTGCAAAGTTCGGTGAGTTTTCGTGAATGTTTAGGTACCCAAAATCGCGATCGTTTGCGGAGAATAAAGAAGAAGAAGAAGAAGAAGAAGAAGAAGAAGAAGAAGAAGAATAATTTTTACAAAAACAATAGGGACCTCGCAGCGGTCGCTGCTCGGGCCCTAATAATAATAATAATAATTTTTACAAAAACAATAGGGACCTCGCAGCGGTCGCTGCTCGGGCCCTAACTAGAGCTGCGAGCAGCTATAAAGGGCCCTCGCAGCCCGGGCCACGTTGGGGTACTTGCACGTTGGGGTACTGGCACATTGGAAGCAGAATTTCTTTGAAAATGGCATGATAAACGTGGATTTTTTTTTTTTTTTTGCCAGGTGTGATGAGTGTGTCAAGCTCAATGGGTTGTGGTGATTGTTAAGATCTGCAAAAATCAGCGTCTTTTTTTAATTTTTAGGCAATGAGTTGCCCTGATTGGTATTTTTCGTAAAAGTATATATACACGCATCATCGCTCGTACTCATTGCACAATGTTGCTTTTATTGTACATAGAGCCGATCAAAAAATAAATAAAACTCAATAAAAAATACGTATGTTTGGATCGGTCTGATGCCAGTGAACATATTGAGTGGTGGAAAGTAAAAGAATATTCATAAATGACTTAGTTATCACACTTACAATGAGTTTACAATTTTTGCAAAAATACCGTAAGTGAGGCATTTTTTTTTTATGCCTCAAGGACTAGGTGGCGCTGTATTTATAACTGAATTTTGTCATAGAGATAGCTTCAGGCCTTGATTATATGCATACATTTCAAGTATGGGATTTTTTGGAGCATGTACCTGGGAGTTATTAAGCATAGCCTTCATTCACGATACTGCTTTTAATGTCCATAGAGGCTATCAAAAATACATAAAACTAAATAACAAAAATATGTAAGTTTGGTTAGGTCTGATGCCAGTGAATATTTTGAGTGGTGGAAAGTAAAAGAATATTCCTAAATGACTTAGTTATCACACTGAGAATGAGTTTACATTTTTTTGTACAAAATACCGTAAGTGGGGTATTTTTTTTTCATGCCTCAAGGGCTAGGTGGCGCTGCATATATAACTGAATGTTGTCATAGAGATACCTTCAGGCCTTGACGATAAACATACATGTCAAGTTTGGGATTTTTTGGAGCATGTATCGGGGAGTTATTAAGCATATCCTTTTTCAGTGAGAAACACAAATTTTGATGCCCCGCCCTCATCATATAGTATTTCCAAAAGTCAAGATTTTTCCGTCTGTTGTTGGCTCAGGTCTTGGCATGGTCCAGGTTAAGTCATAAGTCAGTCGGATAAAACATGTAGGAGAAGTGGGCAAAAGTCTGCCCCCTGTGAATGTGCAAAAATTGTCAAAAATGGGACATTCAAAAATTCGTAGCTCACTTCCTGTTCATTTTAGCATATGGGTCCAAGAGACTTTTTTGTAGGTCTTGGGCTCCCTCATACACCTAAAAATATTCGTCGTTCTTGCTTAAACGTACAACCGGGGCTGCTTCGTTAAAAACTTCTAGGGGGCGCTATTGAGTCATTTTTGTAAAAATAGCACAATCAACAATAAAATATTGCTCATTTTACCAGGCCAGATGTGTGTGCCAAGTTTCATGAGTTTCTGTGCATGTTTAGACCCTCAAAACTGGCGTTATTTTCTTGGCGAACAGCGCTTAGCCACACCCACAGCAATTCGCGAAAACTCACAAACTTCGTGTTGTGACATCATGAAGGCCGAAACCCTCATCTGAGCAAATATGAGGTAGGTCCAGTTAACGTGTTTGGAGAAAAACGTAGAAGAAAATTCGTAAGAAAAAAAAATGCCACTAGGTGGCGCTATCAGTTAGATGAAATATAAGTCAGTAGATGTCTTTAGGGCTGGACTCTCATCAAATGTGTGAAATTTTGAGAAGATAGGATCATCTCGGTCAAGTTAATGCAGCTTTTATTTTCACGAAAAATCTTCAGACTTTGCGTCACCGTAGCGGCCACGCCCTTTGGCGAAAAGTTACAATATTCGGTGTGGGGCATGATCAACATCTTAAGGCCTTTCTGACCAATTTTCAAATGGATCCCTTCAACAAGCTCAGCACAGTAGCTAAAAACGTAAAGTATGACATTTATTGTAACCACTAGGTGGCGCTATATGTATAACTGAATTTTATCATATAGATGTTTTCAGGCCGTGACTATTACGTTGCCTGAGAAGTTTGAGATTTTTTGGAGCTTGAACATGGGAGTTATTAAGCATTTGCTCTTTCTGGACAAATGAAATTTTAAAGGCAATATTTGATGCCCCGCCCCCGTCATATAGTATTTCAAAAAGGCAAGATGTTTTGCCCAGTTGTTCTCTCAGGTCTTGAGATGATAAATGCCAAGTTTGAAGTCAATTGGATGAAAAATGTTTGCAAAGGGGGAAAAAGCATGACCACAGTGAATGTGCCAAAATAGGCCAAAATTGGACATAAAAAAATTCATAGCTCACTTCCTGTACATTTTAGCTACATGGTCCCAATAGACTTTTTTGTGCGTCTCGGGGTGCTACACGTGCCTGCCAATTTTTGTTGCTCTAGCTCAAACGTGCCGGGCTTGGTTTTTATTTTTCTACGCTAGGGGGCGCTATCGAGTCGCATTGTTATGACGACTTAATAATATCAAATTTTTCGCCGGGCCTGAGGAGTGTGCAAAGTTCGGTGAGTTTTCGTGAATGTTTAGGTACCCAAAATCGCGATCGTTTGCGGAGAATAAAGAAGAAGAAGAAGAAGAAGAAGAAGAAGAAGAAGAAGAAGAAGAAGAATTTTTACAAAAACAATAGGGACCTCGCAGCGGTCGCTGCTCGGGCCCTAATAATAATAATAATAATTTTTACAAAAACAATAGGGACCTCGCAGCGGTCGCTGCTCGGGCCCTAACTAGAGCTGCGAGCAGCTATAAAGGGCCCTCGCAGCCCGGGCCACGTTGGGGTACTTGCACGTTGGGGTACTGGCACATTGGAAGCAGAATTTCTTTGAAAATGGCATGATAAACGTGGATTTTTTTTTTTTTTTTGCCAGGTGTGATGAGTGTGTCAAGCTCAATGGGTTGTGGTGATTGTTAAGATCTGCAAAAATCAGCGTCTTTTTTTAATTTTTAGGCAATGAGTTGCCCTGATTGGTATTTTTCGTAAAAGTATATATACACGCATCATCGCTCGTACTCATTGCACAATGTTGCTTTTATTGTACATAGAGGCGATCAAAAAATAAATAAAACTCAATAAAAAATACGTATGTTTGGATCGGTCTGATGCCAGTGAACATATTGAGTGGTGGAAAGTAAAAGAATATTCATAAATGACTTAGTTATCACACTTACAATGAGTTTACAATTTTTGCAAAAATACCGTAAGTGAGGCATTTTTTTTTTATGCCTCAAGGACTAGGTGGCGCTGTATTTATAACTGAATTTTGTCATAGAGATAGCTTCAGGCCTTGATTATATGCATACATTTCAAGTATGGGATTTTTTGGAGCATGTACCTGGGAGTTATTAAGCATAGCCTTCATTCACGATACTGCTTTTAATGTCCATAGAGGCTATCAAAAATACATAAAACTAAATAACAAAAATATGTAAGTTTGGTTAGGTCTGATGCCAGTGAATATTTTGAGTGGTGGAAAGTAAAAGAATATTCCTAAATGACTTAGTTATCACACTGAGAATGAGTTTACATTTTTTTGTACAAAATACCGTAAGTGGGGTATTTTTTTTTCATGCCTCAAGGGCTAGGTGGCGCTGCATATATAACTGAATGTTGTCATAGAGATACCTTCAGGCCTTGACGATAAACATACATGTCAAGTTTGGGATTTTTTGGAGCATGTATCGGGGAGTTATTAAGCATATCCTTTTTCAGTGAGAAACACAAATTTTGATGCCCCGCCCTCATCATATAGTATTTCCAAAAGTCAAGATTTTTCCGTCTGTTGTTGGCTCAGGTCTTGGCATGGTCCAGGTTAAGTCATAAGTCAGTCGGATAAAACATGTAGGAGAAGTGGGCAAAAGTATGCCCCCTGAAAATGTGCAAAAATCGTCAAAAATGGGACATTCAAAAATTCGTAGCTCACTTCCTGTTCCTTTTAGCATATGGGTCCAAGAGACATTTTTGTAGGTCTTTGGCTCCCTCATACACGTAAAAATTTTCGTAGATCTTGCTTAAACGTACAATCGGGCCTGCTTCGTTAAAATTTTCTAGGGGGCGCTATTGAGTCATTTTTGTAAAAATAGCACAATCAACAATAAAATATTGTTCATTTTACCAGGCCAGATGTGTGTGCCAAGTTTCATGAGTTTCTGCGCATGTTTAGACCCTCAAAACTGGCGTTGTTTTCTTGGCGAACAGTGCTTAGCCACGCCCACAGCGATTCGCGAAAACTCACAAACTTCGTGTTGTGACATCATGAAGGCCGAAACCCTCATCTGAGCAAATATGAGGTTGGTCCAGGTAACGTGTTTGGAGAAAAAATGTACAAGAAAATTCGTAAGAAAAAAAATTGCCACTAGGTGGCGCTATCAGTAAGATGAAATATAAGTTCGTAGATGTCTTTAGGGCTGGACTCTCATCAAATGTGTGAAATTTTGAGAAGATAGGATCATCTCGGTCAAGTTCATGCAGCTTTTATTGTCACGAAAAATCTTCAGACTTTGCGGCACCGTAGCGGCCACGCCCTTTGGCGAAAAGTTACAATATTCGGTGTGGGGCATGATCAACATCTTAAGGCTTTTCTGACCAACTTTCAACTGGATCCCTTCAACGGGCTCAGCGCAGTAGCTAAAAACGTAAAGTATGACATTTATTGTAACCACTAGGTGGCGCTATATGTATAACTGAATTTTATCATATAGATGTTTTCAGGCCGTGACTATTACGTTGCCTGAGAAGTTTGAGATTTTTTGGAGCTTGAACATGGGAGTTATTAAGCATTTGCTCTTTCTGGACAAATGAAATTTTAAAGGCAATATTTGATGCTCCGCCCCCGTCGTATAGTATTTCGAAAAGGCAAGATGTTTTGCCCAGCTGTTCTCTTAGGTCTTGAGATGATAAATGCCAAGTTTGAAGTCAATTGGATGAAAAATGTTTGCAAAGGGGGAAAAAGCATGACCACAGTGAATGTGCCAAAATAGGCCAAAATTGGACATTAAAAAATTCATAGCTCACTTCCTGTACATTTTAGCTACATGGTCCCAATAGACTTTTTTGTGCGTCTCGGGGTGCTACACGTGCCTGCCAATTTTCGTTGCTCTAGCTCAAACGTGTCGGGCTTGGTTTTTATTTTTCTACGCTAGGGGGCGCTATAGAGTCGCGTTGTTATAACGACTTCATAATATCAAATTTTTCGCCGGACCTGAGGAGTGTGCAAAGTTTGGTGAGTTTTCGTGAATATTTAGGTACCCAAAATCGCGATTGTTTGCGGAGAATAAAGAAGAATAATAATAATAACTAGAGCTGCGAGCAGCTATAAAGGGCCCTCGCAGCCCGGGCCACGTTGGAGTCCTTGCACGTTGGGGTACTTGCACGTTGGGGTACTGGCACGTTGGGGTACTGGCATATTGGAAGCAAAATTTCTTTGAAAATGGCATAATAAACGTTTACATGTAGAATATTTTTTTTGCCAGTGTGTGTCAAGCTCAACGGGTTTTGGTGATTGTTAAGACCTGCAAAAATCAGCGTCATTTTTTATTTTTAGGCAATGAGTTGCCCTGATTGATATTTTTTGTAAAAGTGTATATATACATCATCGCTCGTTGTACTCATTGCACAATGTTACTTTTATTGTCCAACGGGGCAATCAAAAATGAATAAAACAAAATGGAAACGTACATACGTTTGGATCGGTGTGAAGCCAGTGAACAATTTGAGTGGTGGAAACTAAAAGAATATTCAGAAATGACTTAGTCATCACACTTAGAATGAGTTTAAATTTTTTTGTACAAAATACCGTATGTGGGTTTTTTTTTTTTATATAAGCCTCAAGGGCTAGGTGGCGCTGTATTTATAACTGAATGTTGTCATCGAGATACCTTCAGGCCTTGATTATAAGCATACATGTCAAGTGTGGGATTTTTTTTGGAGCATGTACCGTGGAGTTATTAAGCATATCCTTCATTCACGATATTGCTTCTAATGTCCACAGAGGCTATCAAAAATAAATAAAAATATATATATGTTTGGATAAGTCTGATGCCAGTGAACATTTTGAGTGGTGGAAACTAAAAGAATATTCATAAATGACTTAGTTATCACACTCAGAATGAGTTGACATTTTTTGTACAAAATACCGTATGTGGGGTATTTTTTTTTTATGCCTCAAGGGCTAGGTGGCGCTGCATATATAACTGAATGTTGTCATAGAGATAGCTTCAGGCCTTGACGATAAACATACATGTCAAGTTTGGGATTTTTTGGAGCATGTACCGGGGAGTTATTAAGCATATCCTTTTTCAGTGCGAAACACAAATTTTGATGCCCCGCCTTCATCATATAGTATTTCGAAAGGTCAAGATTTTTCCCCCTGTCGTTGGCTCAGGACTTGACATGGTCCAGGTCAAGTCTTAACTCAGTCAGATGAAACGTGTAGGAGAAGTGGGCAAAAGTCTGCCCCCTGTGAATGTGCAAAAATTGTCAAAAATGGGACATTCAAAAATTCGTAGCTCACTTCCTGTTCATTTTAGCATATGGGTCCAAGAGACTTTTTTTGTAGGTCTTGGGCTCCCTCATACACCTAAAAATATTCGTCGTTCTTGCTTAAACGTACAACCGGGGCTGCTTCGTTAAAAACTTCTAGGGGGCGCTATTGAGTCATTTTTGTAAAAATAGCACAATCAACAATAAAATATTGCTCATTTTACCAGGCCAGATGTGTGTGCCAAGTTTCATGAGTTTCTGTGCATGTTTAGACCCTCAAAACTGGCGTTATTTTCTTGGCGAACAGCGCTTAGCCACACCCACAGCAATTCGCGAAAACTCACAAACTTCGTGTTGTGACATCATGAAGGCCGAAACCCTCATCTGAGCAAATATGAGGTAGGTCCAGTTAACGTGTTTGGAGAAAAACGTAGAAGAAAATTCGTAAGAAAAAAAAATGCCACTAGGTGGCGCTATCAGTTAGATGAAATATAAGTCAGTAGATGTCTTTAGGGCTGGACTCTCATCAAATGTGTGAAATTTTGAGAAGATAGGATCATCTCGGTCAAGTTAATGCAGCTTTTATTTTCACGAAAAATCTTCAGACTTTGCGTCACCGTAGCGGCCACGCCCTTTGGCGAAAAGTTACAATATTCGGTGTGGGGCATGATCAACATCTTAAGGCTTTTCTGACCAACTTTCAACTGGATCCCTTCAACGGGCTCAGCGCAGTAGCTAAAAACGTAAAGTATGACATTTATTGTCACCACTAGGTGGCGCTATATGTATAACTGAATTTTATCATATAGATGTTTTCAGGCCGTGACTATTACGTTGCCTGAGAAGTTTGAGATTTTTTGGAGCTTGAACATGGGAGTTATTAAGCATTTGCTCTTTCTGGACAAATGAAATTTTAAAGACAATATTTGATGCCCCGCCCCCATCATATAGTATTTCGAAAAGGCAAGACTTTTTGCCCAGTTGTTCTCTCAGGTCTTGAGATGATAAATGCCAAGTTTGATGTGAATTGGATGAAAAATGTTTGCAGAGGGGGAAAAAGCATGACCACAGTGAATGTGCCAAAATAGGCCAAAATTGGACATAAAAAAATTCATAGCTCATTTCCTGTACATTTTAGCTACATGGTCCCAATAGACTTTTTTGTGCGTCTCGGGGTGCTACACGTGCCTGCCAATTTTCGTTGCTCTAGCTTAAACGTGCCAGGCTTGGTTTTTATTTTTCTACGCTAGGGGGCGCTATATAGTCGCGTTGTTATGACGACTTCATAATATCAAATTTTTCGCCGGGCCTGAGGAGTGTGCAAAGTTCGGTGAGTTTTCGTGAATGTTTAGGTACCCAAAATCGCGATCGTTTACGGAGAAGAAGAAGAAGAAGAATAATAATAACTAGAGCTGCGAGCAGCTATAAAGGGCCCTCGCAGCCCGGGCCACGTTGGGGTCCTTGCACGTTGTGGTACTTGCATGTTGGGGTACTGGCACATTGGGGTACTGGCATATTGGAAGCTAAATTTATTTGAAAATGGCATAATAAACGTTTACATGTAGAATATTTTTTTGCCAGTGTGTGTGTCAAGCTCAACGGGTTTTGGTGATTGTTAAGACCTGCAAAAATCAGCGTCCTTTTTTATTTTTAGGCAATGAGTTGCCCTGATTGGTATTTTTTTGTAAAAGTGTATATACACATCATCGCTCGTTGTACTCATTGCACAATGTTACTTTTATTGTCCAAAGGGGCAATCAAAAATGAATAAAACAAAATGGAAACGTACATACGTTTGGATCGGTGTCAAGCCAGTGAACAATTTGAGTGGTGGAAACTAAAAGAATATTCATAAATGACTTAGTTATCACACTTAGAATGAGTGTACATTTTTTGTACAAAATACCGTATGTGGGGTTTTTTTTTTTTTTTTTATATAAGCCTCAAGGGCGAGGTGGCGCTGTATTTATAACTGAATGTTGTCATAGAGATACCTTCAGGCCTTGATTATAAGCATACATGTCAAGTGTGGGATTTTTTTTGGAGCATGTACCGTGGAGTTATTAAGCATATCCTTCATTCACGATATTGCTTTTAATGTCCATAGAGGCTATCAAAAATAAATAAAAATATATATATGTTTGGATAAGTCTGATGCCAGTGAACATTTTGAGTGGTGGAAACTAAAAGAATATTCAGAAATGACTTCGTTATCACACTTAGAATGAGTGTACATTTTTTGTACAAAATACCGTATGTGGGGTATTTTTTTTTTTATTCCTCAAGGGCTAGGTGGCGCTGCATATATAACTGAATGTTGTCACAGAGATAACTTCAGGCCTTGACGATAAACATACATGTCAAGTTTGGGATTTTTTGGAGCATGTACCGGGGAGTTATCAAGCATATCCTTTTTCATTGCGAAACACAAAATTTGATGCCCCGCCCTCATCATATAGTATTTCGAAAAGTCAAAATTTTTCCCCCTGTCGTTGGCTCAGGTCTTGACATGGTCCAGGCCAAGTCTTAACTCAGTCGGATGAAATGTGTAGGAGAAGTGGGCAAAAGTCTGCCCCCTGTGAATGTGCAAAAATCGTAAAAAATGGGACATTCAAAAATTCATAGCTCACTTCCTGTTCATTTTAGCATATGGGTCCAAGAGACTTTTTTGTAGGACTTGGGCTCCCTCATACACCTAAAAATATTCGTCGTTCTTGCTTAAACGTACAACCGGGGCTGCTTTGTTAAAAATTTCTAGGGGGCGCTATTGAGTCATTTTTGTAAAAAATAGCACAATTAACAATAAAATATGGCTCATTTTACCAGGCCAGATGTGTGTGCCAAGTTTCATGAGTTTCTGTGCATGTTTAGACCCTCAAAACTGGCGTTGTTTTCTTGGCGAACAGCGCTTAGCCACACCCACAGCAATTCGCGAAAACTCACAAACTTCGTGTTGTGACATCATGAAGGCCGAAACCCTCATCTGAGCAAATATGAGGTAGGTCCAGTTAACGTGTTTGGAGAAAAACGTAGAAGAAAATTCGTAAGAAAAAAAATTGCCACTAGGTGGCGCTATCAGTTAGATGAAATATAAGTCAGTAGATGTCTTTAGGGCTGGACTCTCATCAAATGTGTGAAATTTTGAGAAGATAGGATCATCTCGGTCAAGTTAATGCAGCTTTTATTTTCACGAAAAATCTTCAGACTTTGCGTCACCGTAGCGGCCACGCCCTTTGGCGAAAAGTTACAATATTCGGTGTGGGGCATGATCAACATCTTAAGGCTTTTCTGACCAATTTTCAAATGGATCCCTTCAACAAGCTCAGCACAGTAGCTAAAAACGTAAAGTATGACATTTATTGTAACCACTAGGTGGCACTATATGTATAACTGAATTTTATCATATAGATGTTTTCAGGCTGTGACTATTACGTTGCCTGAGAAGTTTGAGATTTTTTGGAGCTTGAACATGGGAGTTATTAAGCATTTGCTCTTTCTCAACAAATGAAATTTTAAAGGCAATATTTGATGCCCCGCCCCCGTCATATAGTATTTCAAAAAGGCAAGATGTTTTGCCCAGTTGTTCTCTCAGGTCTTGAGATGATAAATGCCAAGTTTGAAGTCAATTGGATGAAAAATGTTTGCAAAGGGGGAAAAAGCATGACCACAGTGAATGTGCCAAAATAGGCCAAAATTGGACATAAAAAAATTCATAGCTCACTTCCTGTACATTTTAGCTACATGGTCCCAAGAGACTTTTTTGTGCGTCTCGGGGTACTACACGTGCCTGCCAATTTTTGTTGCTCTAGCTCAAACGTGCCGGGCTTGGTTTTTATTTTTCTACGCTAGGGGGCGCTATCGAGTCGCATTGTTATAACGACTTCATAATATCAAATTTTTCGCCGGACCTGAGGAGTGTGCAAAGTTCGGTGAGTTTTCGTGAATATTTAGGTACCCAAAATCGCGATTGTTTGCGGAGAATAAAGAAGAAGAAGAAGAAGAATAATAATAATAATAATAATAATAATAATAATAATAATAATAATAATAATAATAATTTTTACAAAAACAATAGGGACCTCGCAGCGGTCGCTGCTCGGGCCCTAACTAGAGCTGCGAGCAGCTATAAAGGGCCCTCGCAGCCCGGGCCACGTTGGGGTCCTTGCACGTTGGGGTACTTGCACGTTGGGGTACTGGCACGTTGGGGTACTGGCATATTGGAAGCAAAATTTCTTTGAAAATGGCATAATAAACGTTTACATGTAGAATATTTTTTTGCCAGTGTGTGTGTCAAGCTCAACGGGTTTTGGTGATTGTTAAGACCTGCAAAAATCAGCGTCCTTTTTTATTTTTAGGCAATGAGTTGCCCTGATTGGTATTTTTTTGTAAAAGTGTATATACACATCATCGCTCGTTGTACTCATTGCACAATGTTACTTTTATTGTCCAAAGGGGCAATCAAAAATGAATAAAACAAAATGGAAACGTACATACGTTTGGATCGGTGTGAAGCCAGTGAACAATTTGAGTGGTGGAAACTAAAAGAATATTCATAAATGACTTAGTTATCACACTTAGAATGAGTGTACATTTTTTGTACAAAATACCGTATGTGGGGTATTTTTTTTATTTTTTATATAAGCCTCAAGGGCTAGGTGGCGCTGTATTTATAACTGAATGTTGTCATAGAGATACCTTCAGGCCTTGATTATAAGCATACATGTCAAGTGTGGGATTTTTTTTGTGGAGCATGTACCGTGGAGTTATTAAGCATATCCTTCATTCACGATATTGCTTTTAATGTCCATAGAGGCTATCAAAAATAAATAAAAATATATATATGTTTGGATAAGTCTGATGCCAGTGAACATTTTGAGTGGTGGAAACTAAAAAAATATTCATAAATGACTTAGTTATCACACTTAGAATGAGTGTACATTTTTTGTACAAAATACCGTATGTGGGGTATTTTTTTTTCATGCCTCAAGGGCTAGGTGGCGCTGCATATATAACTGAATGTTGTCATAGAGATAACTTCAGGCCTTGACGATAAACATACATGTCAAGTTTGGGATTTTTTGGAGCATGTACCGGGGAGTTATCAAGCATATCCTTTTTCATTGTGAAACACAAATTTTGATGCCCCGCCCTCATCATATAGTATTTCGAAAAGTCAAAATTTTTCCCCCTGTCGTTGGCTCAGGTCTTGACATGGTCCAGGCCAAGTCTTAACTCAGTCGGATTAAACGTGTAGGAGAAGTGGGCAAAAGTCTGCCCCCTGTAAATGTGCAAAAATCGTCAAAAATGGGACATTCAAAAATTCGTAGCTCACTTCCTGTTCATTTTAGCATATGGGTACAAGAGACGTTTTTGTAGGTCTTGGGCTCCCTCATACACCTAAAAATATTCGGCGTTTTTGCTTAAACGTACAACCGGGGCTGCTTCGTTAAAAATTTCGAGGGGGCGCTATTGAGTCATTTTTGTAAAAATAGCACAATCAACAATAAAATATTGCTCATTTTACCAGGCCAGATATGTGTGCCAAGTTTCAGGAGTTTCTGTGCATGTTTAGACCCTCAAAACTGGCGTTGTTTTCTTGGCGAACAGCGCTTAGCCACGCCTACAGCAATTCGCGAAAACTCACAAACTTCGTGTTGTGACATCATGAAGGCCGAAACCCTCCTCTGAGCAAATATGAGGTAGGTCCAGTTAACGTGTTTGGAGAAAAACGTAGAAGAAAATTCGTAAGAAAAAAAATTGCCACTAGGTGGCGCTATCAGTTAGATGAAATGTAAGTTAGTAGATGTCTTTAGAGCTGGACTCTCATCAAATGTGTGAAATTTTGAGAAGATAGGATCATCTCGGTCAAGTTAATGCAGCTTTTATTTTCACGAAAAATCTTCAGAATTTGCGTCACCGTAGCGGCCACGCCCTTTGATGAAAAGTTACAATATTCGGTGTGGGGCATGATCAACATCTTAAGGCTTTTCTGACCAATTTTCAAATGGATCCCTTCAACAAGCTCAGCACAGTAGCTAAAAACGTAAAGTATGACATTTATTGTAACCACTAGGTGGCGCTATATGTATAACTGAATTTTGTCATATAGATGTTTTCAGGCTGTGACTATTACGTTGCCTGAGAAGTTTGAGATTTTTTGGAGCTTGAACATGGGAGTTATTAAGCATTTGCTCTTTCTGGACAAATGAAATTTTAAAGGCAATATTTGATGCTCCGCCCCCGTCGTATAGTATTTCGAAAAGGCAAGATGTTTTGCCCAGCTGTTCTCTTAGGTCTTGAGATGATAAATGCCAAGTTTGAAGTCAATTGGATGAAAAATGTTTGCAAAGGGGGAAAAAGCATGACCACAGTGAATGTGCCAAAATAGGCCAAAATTGGACATTAAAAAATTCATAGCTCACTTCCTGTACATTTTAGCTACATGGTCCCAATAGACGTTTTTGTGCGTCTCGGGATGCTACACGTGCCTGCCAATTTTCGTTGCTCTAGCTCAAACGTGTCGGGCTTGGTTTTTATTTTTCTACGCTAGGGGGCGCTATAGAGCCGCGTTGTTATAACGACTTCATAATATCAAATTTTTCGCCGGACCTGAGGAGTGTGCAAAGTTTGGTGAGTTTTCGTGAATATTTAGGTACCCAAAATCGCGATTGTTTGCGGAGAATAAAGAAGAAGAAGAAGAAGAAGAATAATAATAATAACTAGAGCTGCGAGCAGCTATAAAGGGCCCTCGCAGCCCGGGCCACGTTGGGGTACTTGCACGTTGGGGTACTGGCACGTTGGGGTACTGGCATATTGGAAGCAAAATTTCTTTGAAAATGGCATAATAAACGTTTACATGTAGAATATTTTTTTGCCAGTGTGTGTGTCAAGCTCAACGGGTTTTAGTCATTGTTAAGACCTGCAAAAATCAGCGTCCTTTTTTATTTTTAGGCAATGAGTTGCCCTGATTGGTATTTTTTGTAAAAGTTTATATACACATCATCGCTCGTTGTACTCATTGCACAATGTTACTTTTATTGTCCAAAGGGGCAATCAAAAATGAATAAAACAAAATGGAAACGTACATACGTTTGGATCGGTGTGAAGCCAGTGAACAATTTGAGTGGTGGAAACTAAAAGAATATTCATAAATGACTTAGTTATCACACTTAGAATGAGTGTACATTTTTTGTACAAAATACCGTATGTGGGGTATTTTTATTTTTTTATATATAAGCCTCAAGGGCTAGGTGGCGCTGTATTTATAACTGAATGTTGTCATAGAGATACCTTCAGGCCTTGATTATAAGCATACATGTCAAGTGTGGGATTTTTTTTGGAGCATGTACCGTGGAGTTATTAAGCATATCCTTCATTCACGATATTGCTTTTAATGTCCATAGAGGCTATCAAAAATAAATAAAAATATATATATGTTTGGATAAGTCTGATGCCAGTGAACATTTTGAGTGGTGGAAACTAAAAGAATATTCATAAATGACTTCGTTATCACACTTAGAATGAGTTTACATTTTTTGTACAAAATACCGTATGTGGGGTATTTTTTTTTCATGCCTCAAGGGCTAGGTAGCGCTGCATATATAACTGAATGTTGTCATAGAGATAGCTTCAGGCCTTGACGATAAACATACATGTCAAGTTTGGGATTTTTTGGAGCATGTCCCGGGGAGTTATCAAGCATATCCTTTTACATTGCTTAACACAAATTTTGATGCCCCGCCCTCATCATATAGTATTTCGAAAAGTCAAAAATTTTCCCCCTGTCGTTGGCTCAGGATTTGACATGGTCCAGGCCAAGTCTTAACTCAGTCGGATGAAATGTGTAGGAGAAGTGGGCAAAAGTCTGCCCCCTGTGAATGTGCAAAAATCGTCAAAAATGGGACATTCAAAAATTCGTAGCTCACTTCCTGTTCATTTTAGCATATGGGTACAAGAGACTTTTTTGTAGGTCTTGGGCTCCCTCATACACCTAAAAATATTCGTCGTTCTTGCTTAAACGTACAACCGGGGCTGCTTCGTTAAAAACTTCTAGGGGGCGCTATTGAGTCATTTTTGTAAAAATAGCACAATCAACAATAAAATATTGCTCATTTTACCAGGCCAGATGTGTGTGCCAAGTTTCATGAGTTTCTGTGCATGTTTAGACCCTCAAAACTGGCGTTATTTTCTTGGCGAACAGCGCTTAGCCACACCCACAGCAATTCGCGAAAACTCACAAACTTCGTGTTGTGACATCATGAAGGCCGAAACCCTCATCTGAGCAAATATGAGGTAGGTCCAGTTAACGTGTTTGGAGAAAAACGTAGAAGAAAATTCGTAAGAAAAAAAATTGCCACTAGGTGGCGCTATCAGTTAGATGAAATATAAGTCAGTAGATGTCTTTAGGGCTGGACTCTCATCAAATGTGTGAAATTTTGAGAAGATAGGATCATCTCGGTCAAGTTAATGCAGCTTTTATTTTCACGAAAAATCTTCAGACTTTGCGTCACCGTAGCGGCCACGCCCTTTTGCGAAAAGTTACAATATTCGGTGTGGGGCATGATCAACATCTTAAGGCTTTTCTGACCAATTTTCAAATGGATCCCTTCAACAAGCTCAGCACAGTAGCTAAAAACGTAAAGTATGACATTTATTGTAACCACTAGGTGGCGCTATATGTATAACTGAATTTTATCATATAGATGTTTTCAGGCCGTGACTATTACGTTGCCTGAGAAGTTTGAGATTTTTTGGAGCTTGAACATGGGAGTTATTAAGCATTTGCTCTTTCTGGACAAATGAAATTTTAAAGGCAATATTTGATGCCCCGCCCCCGTCATATAGTATTTCAAAAAGGCAAGATGTTTTGCCCAGTTGTTCTCTCAGGTCTTGAGATGATAAATGCCAAGTTTGAAGTCAATTGGATGAAAAATGTTTGCAAAGGGGGAAAAAGCATGACCACAGTGAATGTGCCAAAATAGGCCAAAATTGGACATAAAAAAATTCATAGCTCACTTCCTGTACATTTTAGCTACATGGTCCCAATAGACTTTTTTGTGCGTCTCGGGGTGCTACACGTGCCTGCCAATTTTTGTTGCTCTAGCTCAAACGTGCCGGGCTTGGTTTTTATTTTTCTACGCTAGGGGGCGCTATCGAGTCGCATTGTTATGACGACTTAATAATATCAAATTTTTCGCCGGGCCTGAGGAGTGTGCAAAGTTTGGTGAGTTTTCGTGAATGTTTAGGTACCCAAAATCGCGATTGTTTGCGGAGAATAAAGAAGAAGAAGAATAATAATAATAATAATAATAATAATAATTTTTACAAAAACAATAGGGACCTCGCAGCGGTCGCTGCTCGGGCCCTAATAATAATAATTTTTACAAAAACAATAGGGACCTCGCAGCGGTCGCTGCTCGGGCCCTAATAATAATAATAATAATAATAATAATAATAATAATTTTTACAAAAACAATAGGGACCTCGCAGCGGTCGCTGCTCGGGCCCTAACTAGAGCTGCGAGCAGCTATAAAGGGCCCTCGCAGCCCGGGCCACGTTGGAGTCCTTGCACGTTGGGGTACTTGCACGTTAGGGTACTGGCACGTTGGGGTACTGGCACGTTGGGGTACTGGCATATTGGAAGCAAAATTTCTTTGAAAATGGCATAATAAACGTTTACATGTAGAATATTTTTTTTGCCAGTGTGTGTCAAGCTCAACGGGTTTTGGTGATTGTTAAGACCTGCAAAAATCAGCGTCATTTTTTATTTTTAGGCAATGAGTTGCCCTGATTGATATTTTTTGTAAAAGTGTATATATACATCATCGCTCGTTGTACTCATTGCACAATGTTACTTTTATTGTCCAACGGGGCAATCAAAAATGAATAAAACAAAATGGAAACGTACATACGTTTGGATCGGTGTGAAGCCAGTGAACAATTTGAGTGGTGCAAACTAAAAGAATATTCAGAAATGACTTAGTCATCACACTTAGAATGAGTTTAATTTTTTTTGTACAAAATACCGTATGTGGGTTTTTTTTTTTTTATATAAGCCTCAAGGGCTAGGTGGCGCTGTATTTATAACTGAATGTTGTCATCGAGATACCTTCAGGCCTTGATTATAAGCATACATGTTAAGTGTGGGATTTTTTTTGGAGCATGTACCGTGGAGTTATTAAGCATATCCTTCATTCACGATATTGCTTTTAATGTCCACAGAGGCTATCAAAAATAAATAAAAATATATATATGTTTGGATAAGTCTGATGCCAGTGAACATTTTGAGTGGTGGAAACTAAAAGAATATTCATAAACGACTTAGTTATCACACTCAGAATGAGTTGACATTTTTTGTACAAAATACCGTATGTGGGGTATTTTTTTTTTATGCCTCAAGGGCTAGGTGGCGCTGCATATATAACTGAATGTTGTCATAGAGATAGCTTCAGGCCTTGACGATAAACATACATGTCAAGTTTGGGATTTTTTGGAGCATGTACCGGGGAGTTATTAAGCATATCCTTTTTCAGTGCGAAACACAAATTTTGATGCCCCGCCTTCATCATATAGTATTTCGAAAGGTCAAGATTTTTCCCCCTGTCGTTGGCTCAGGACTTGACATGGTCCAGGTCAAGTCTTAACTCAGTCAGATGAAACGTGTAGGAGAAGTGGGCAAAAGTCTGCCCCCTGTGAATGTGCAAAAATTGTCAAAAATGGGACATTCAAAAATTCGTAGCTCACTTCCTGTTCATTTTAGCACATGGGTCCAAGAGACTTTTTTGTAGGTCTTGGGCTCCCTCATACACCTAAAAATATTCGTCGTTCTTGCTTAAACGTACAACCGGGGCTGCTTCGTTAAAAACTTCTAGGGGGCGCTATTGAGTCATTTTTGTAAAAATAGCACAATCAACAATAAAATATTGCTAATTTTACCAGGCCAGATGTGTGTGCCAAGTTTCATGAGTTTCTGTGCATGTTTAGACCCTCAAAACTGGCGTTATTTTCTTGGCGAACAGCGCTTAGCCACACCCACAGCAATTCGCGAAAACTCACAAACTTCGTGTTGTGACATCATGAAGGCCGAAACCCTCATCTGAGCAAATATGAGGTAGGTCCAGTTAACGTGTTTGGAGAAAAACGTAGAAGAAAATTCGTAAGAAAAAAAATTGCCACTAGGTGGCGCTATCAGTTAGATGAAATATAAGTCAGTAGATGTCTTTAGGGCTGGACTCTCATCAAATGTGTGAAATTTTGAGAAGATAGGATCATCTCGGTCAAGTTAATGCAGCTTTTATTTTTCACGAAAAATCTTCAGACTTTGCGTCACCGTAGCGGCCACGCCCTTTGGCGAAAAGTTACAATATTCGGTGTGGGGCATGATCAACATCTTAAGGCCTTTCTGACCAATTTTCAAATGGATCCCTTCAACAAGCTCAGCACAGTAGCTAAAAACGTAAAGTATGACATTTATTGTAACCACTAGGTGGCGCTATATGTATAACTGAATTTTATCATATAGATGTTTTCAGGCCGTGACTATTACGTTGCCTGAGAAGTTTGAGATTTTTTGGAGCTTGAACATGGGAGTTATTAAGCATTTGCTCTTTCTGGACAAATGAAATTTTAAAGGCAATATTTGATGCCCCGCCCCCGTCATATAGTATTTCAAAAAGGCAAGATGTTTTGCCCAGTTGTTCTCTCAGGTCTTGAGATGATAAATGCCAAGGTTGAAGTCAATTGGATGAAAAATGTTTGCAAAGGGGGAAAAAGCATGACCCCAGTGAATGTGCCAAAATAGGCCAAAATTGGACATAAAAAAATTCATAGCTCACTTCCTGTACATTTTAGCTACATGGTCCCAATAGACCTTTTTGTGCGTCTCGGGGTGCTACACGTGCCTGCCAATTTTTGTTGCTCTAGCTCAAACGTGCCGGGCTTGGTTTTTATTTTTCTACGCTAGGGGGCGCTATCGAGTCGCATTGTTATGACGACTTAATAATATCAAATTTTTCGCCGGGCCTGAGGAGTGTGCAAAGTTCGGTGAGTTTTCGTGAATGTTTAGGTACCCAAAATCGCGATCGTTTACGGAGAATAAAGAAGAAGAAGAAGAAGAAGAAGAAGAAGAAGAATAATAATAATAATTTTTACAAAAACAATAGGGACCTCGCAGCGGTCGCTGCTCGGGCCCTAATAATAATAATAATAATAATAATAATAATAATTTTTACAAAAACAATAGGGACCTCGCAGCGGTCGCTGCTCGGGCCCTAATAATAATTCTTACAAAAACAAGAGGGACCTCGCAGCGGTCGCTGCTCGGGCCCTAATAATAATAATCCGATCGAAAAACAATAGGGACCTCGCAGCGGTAGCTGCTCAGGCCCTAATAATAATAATCCGATCGAAAAACAATAGGGACCTCGCAGCGGTAGCTGCTCGGGCCCTAACTAGAGCTGCGAGCAGCTATAAAGGGCCCTCGCAGCCCGGGCCACATTGGGGTCCTTGCACGTTGGGGTACTTGCACGTTGGGGTACTGGCATATTGGAAGCAAAATTTCTTTGAAAATGGCATAATAAACGTTTACATGTAGAATATTTTTTTGCCAGTGTGTGTGTCAAGCTCAACGGGTTTTGGTGATTGTTAAGACCTGCAAAAATCAGCGTCCTTTCTTATTTTTAGGCAATGAGTTGCCCTGATTGGTATTTTTTTGTAAAAGTGTATATACACATCATCGCTCGTTGTACTAATTGCACAATGTTACTTTTATTGTCCAAAGGGGCAATCAAAAATGAATAAAACAAAATGGAAACGTACATACGTTTGGATCGGTGTGAAGCCAGTGAACAATTTGAGTGGTGGAAACTAAAAGAATATTCATAAATGACTTAGTTATCACACTTAGAATGATTGTACATTTTTTGTACAAAATACCGTATGTGGGGTATTTTTTATTTTTTTTTAATAAGCCTCAAGGGCTAGGTGGCGCTGTATTTATAACTGAATGTTGTCATAGAGATACCTTCAGGCCTTGATTATAAGCATACATGTGAAGTGTGGGATTTTTTTTGGAGCATGTACCGTGGAGTTATTAAGCATATCCTTCATTCACGATATTGCTTTTAATGTCCATAGAGGCTATCAAAAATAAATAAAAATATATATATGTTTGGATAAGTCTGATGCCAGTGAACATTTTGAGTGGTGGAAACTAAAAGAATATTCATAAATGACTTAGTTATCACACTTAGAATGAGTTTACATTTTTTGTACAATATACCGTATGTGTGGTATTTTTTTTTCATGCCTCAAGGGCTAGGTGGCGCTGCATATATAACTGAATGTTGTCATAGAGATAACTTCAGGCCTTGACGATAAACATACATGTCAAGTTTGGGATTTTTTGGAGCATGTACCGGGGAGTTATCAAGCATATCATTTTTCATTGCGAAACACACATTTTGATGCCCCGCCCTCATCATATAGTATTTCGAAAAGTCAAAATTTTTCCCTCTGTCGTTGGCTCAGGTCTTGACATGGTCCAGGCCAAGTCTTAACTCAGTCGGATGAAACGTATAGGAGAAGTGGGCAAAAGTCTGCCCCCTGTGAATGTGCAAAAATCGTCAAAAATGGGACATTCAAAAATTCGTAGCTCACTTCCTGTTCATTTTAGCATATGGGTACAAGAGACTTTTTTTGTAGGTCTTGGGCTCCCTCATACACCTAAAAATATTCGTCGTTCTTGCTTAAACGTACAACCGGGGCTGCTTCGTTAAAAATTTCGAGGGGGCGCTATTGAGTCATTTTTTTTAAAATAGCACAATCAACAATAAAATATTGCTCATTTTACCAGGCCAGATGTGTGTGCCAAGTTTCAGGAGTTTCTGTGCATGTTTAGACCCTCAAAACTGGCGTTGTTTTCTTGGCGAACAGCGCTTAGCCACGCCCACAGCAATTCGCGAAAACTCACAAACTTCGTGTTGTGACATCATGAAGGCCGAAACCCTCATCTGAGCAAATATGAGGTAGGTCCAGTTAACGTGTTTGGAGAAAAACGTAGAAGAAAATTCGTAAGAAAAAAAATTGCCACTAGGTGGCGCTATCAGTTAGATGAAATGTAAGTTAGTAGATGTCTTTAGAGCTGGACTCTCTTCAAATGTGTGAAATTTCGAGAAGATAGGATCATCTCGGTCAGGTTAATGCAGCTTTTATTGTCACGAAAAATCTTCAGACTTTGCGTCACCGTAGCGGCCACGCCCTTTGGCGAAAAGTTACAATATTCGGTGTGGGGCATCATCAACATCTTAAGGCTTTTCTGACCAATTTTCAACTGGGTCCCTTCAACGAGCTCAGCACAGTAGCTAAAAACGTAAAGTATGACATTTATTGTAACCACTAGGTGGCGCTATATGTAGAACTGAATTTTGTCATATAGATGTTTTCAGGCCGTGACTATTACGTTGCCTGAGACGTTTGAGATTTTTTGGAGCTTGTACATGGGAGTTATTCAGCATTTGCTCTTTCTGGACAAATGAAATTTTAAAGGCAATATTTGATGCCCCGCCCCCGTCATATAGTATTTCAAAAAGGCAAGATGTTTTGCCCAGTTGTTCTCTCAGGTCTTGAGATGATAAATGCCAAGTTTGAAGTCAATTGGATGAAAAATGTTTGCAAAGGGGGAAAAAGCATGACCACAGTGAATGTGCCAAAATAGGCCAAAATTGGACATTAAAAAATTCATAGCTCACTTCCTGTACATTTTAGCTACATGGTCCCAATATACTTTTTTGTGCGTCTCGGGGTGCTACACGTGCCTGCCAATTTTTGTTGCTCTAGCTCAAACGTGCCGGGCTTGGTTTTTATTTTTCTACGCTAGGGGGCGCTATAGAGTCGCATTGTTATGACGACTTCATAATATCAAATTTTTCGCCGGACCTGAGGAGTGTGCAAAGTTTGGTGAGTTTTCGTGAATATTTAGGTACCCAAAATCGCGATTGTTTGCGGAGAATAAAGAAGAAGAAGAAGAAGAAGAAGAAGAAGAAGAAGAAGAATAATTTTTACAAAAACAATAGGGACCTCGCAGCGGTCGCTGCTCGGGCCCTAATAATAATAATAATAATAACTAGAGCTGCGAGCAGCTATAAAGGGCCCTCGCAGCCCGGGCCACGTTGGGGTCCTTGCACGTTGGGGTACTTGCACGTTAGGGTACTGGCACGTTGGGGTACTGGCATATTGGAAGCAAAATTTCTTTGAAAATGGCATAATAAACGTTTACATGTAGAATTTTTTTTTGCCAGTGTGTGTCAAGCTCAACGGGTTTTGGTGATTGTTAAGACCTGCAAAAATCAGCGTCCTTATTTATTTTTAGGCAATGAGTTGCCCTGATTGGTATTTTTTGTAAAAGTGTATATATACATCATCGCTCGTTGTACTCATTGCACAATGTTACTTTTATTGTCCAAAGGGGCAATCAAAAATGAATAAAACAAAATGGAAACGTACATACGTTTGGATCGGTGTGAAGCCAGTGAACAATTTGAGTGGTGGAAACTAAAAGAATATTCATAAATGGCTTAGTTATCACACTTAGAATGAGTTTACATTTTTTGTACAAAATACCGTATGTGTTTTTTTTTTTTTTAATATATTATGCCTCAAGGGCTAGGCGGCGCTGTATTTATAACTGAATGTTGTCATAGAGATACCTTCAGGCCTTGATTATAAGCATACATGTCAAGTGTGGGATTTTTTTTGGAGCATGTACCGTGGAGTTATTATGCATATCCTTCATTCACGATATTGCTTTTAATGTCCACAGAGGCTATCAAAAATAAATAAAAATATATATATGTTTGGATAAGTCTGATGCCAGTGAACATTTTGAGTGGTGGAAACTAAAAGAATATTCATAAATGACTTAGTTATCACACTTAGAATGAGTTTACATTTTTTGTACAAAATACCGTATGTGGTGTATTTTTTTTTTATGCCTCAAGGGCTAGGTGACGCTGCATATATAACTGAATGTTGTCATAGAGATAGCTTCAGGCCTTGACGATAAACATACATGTCAAGTTTGGGATTTTATGGAGCATGTACCGGGGAGTTATTAAGCATATCCTTTTTCAGTGCGAAACACAAATTTTGATGCCCCGCCTTCATCATATAGTATTTCGAAAAGTCAAGATTTTCCCCCCTGTCGTTGGCTCAGGTCTTGACATGGTCCAGGTCAAGTCTTAACTCAGTCAGATGAAACGTGTAGGAGAAGTGGGCAAAAGTCTGCCCCCTGTGAATGTGCAAAAATCGTCAAAAATGGGACATTCAAAAATTCGTAGCTCACTTCCTGTTCATTTTAGCATATGGGTCCAAGAGACTTTTTTGTAGGTCTTGGGCTCCCTCATACACCTAAAAATTTTCGTAGATCTTGCTTAAACGTACAACCGGGGCTGCTTCATTAAAAATTCCTAGGGGGCGCTATTGAGTCATTTTTGTAAAAATAGCACAATCAACAATAAAATATTGTTCATTTTACCAGGCCAGATGTGTGTGCCAAGTTTCATGAGTTTCTGCGCATGTTTAGACCCTCAAAACTGGCGTTGTTTTCTTGGCGAACAGTGCTTAGCCACGCCCACAGCAATTCGCGAAAACTCACAAACTTCATGTTGTGACATCATGAAGGCCGAATCCCTCATCTGAGCAAATATGAGGTAGGTCCAGTTAACGTGTTTGGAGAAAAACGTAGAAGAAAATTCGTAAGAAAAAAAATTGCCACTGGGTGGCGCTATCAGTAAGATTAAATATAAGTTCATAGATGTCTTTAGGGCTGGACTCTCATCAAATGTGTGAAATTTTGAGAAGATAGGATCATCTCGGTCAAGTTAATGCAGCTTTTATTGTCATGAAAAATCTTTAGACTTTGCGGCACCGTAGCGGCCACGCCCTTTGGCGAAAAGTTACAATATTCGGTGTGGGGCATGATCAACATCTTAAGGCTTTTCTGACCAATTTTCAACTGGATCCCTTCAACGAGCTCAGCGCAGTAGCTAAAAACGTAAAGTATGACATTTATTGTTACCACTAGGTGGCGCTATATGTATAACTGAATTTTATCATATAGATGTTTTCAGGCCGTGACTATTACATTGCCTGAGAAGTTTGAGATTTTTTGGAGCTTGAACATGGGAGTTATTAAGCATTTGCTCTTTCTGGACAAATGAAATTTTAAAGGCAATATTTGATGCCCCGCCCCCATCATATAGTATTTCGAAAAGGCAAGACTTTTTGCCCAGTTGTTCTCTCACGTCTTGAGATGATAAATGCCAAGTTTGAAGTTAATTGGATGAAAAATGTTTGCAGAGGGGGAAAAAGCATGACCACAGTGAATGTGCCAAAATAGGCCAAAATTGGACATTAAAAAATTCATAGCTCATTTCCTGTACATTTTAGCTACATGGTCCCAATAGACTTTTTTGTGCATCTCGGGGTGCTACACGTGCCTGCCAATTTTCGTTGCTCCAGCTCAAACGTGCCGGGCTTGGCTTTTATTTTTCTACGCTAGGGGGCGCTATAGAGTCGCGTTGTTATGACGACTTCATAATATCAAATTTTTCGCCGGGCCTGAGGAGTGTGCAAAGTTCGGTGAGTTTTCGTGAATGTTTAGGTACCCAAAATCGGGATCGTTTGCGGAGAATAAAGAAGAAGAAGAAGAAGAAGAAGAAGAAGAAGAATAATTTTTACAAAAACAATAGGGACCTCGCAGCGGTCGCTGCTCGGGCCCTAATAATAATAATAATTTTTACAAAAACAATAGGGACCTCGCAGCGGTCGCTGCTCGGGCCCTAACTAGAGCTGCAAGCAGCTATAAAGGGCCCTCGCAGCCCGGGCCACGTTGGGGTCCTTGCACGTTGGGGTAAATGCACGTTAGGGTACTGGCACGTTGGGGTACAGGCATATTGGAAGCAAAATTTCTTTGAAAATGGCATAATAAACGTTTACATGTAGAATATTTTTTTTTCCAGTGTCTGTCAAGCTCAACGGGTTTTGGTGATTGTTAAGACCTGCAAAAATCAGCGTCCTTATTTATTTTTAGGCAATGAGTTGCCCTGATTGGTATTTTTTGTAAAAGTGTATATATACATCATCGCTCGTTGTACTCATTGCACAATGTTACTTTTATTGTCCAAAGGGGCAATCAAAAATGAATAAAACAAAATGGAAACGTACATACGTTTGGATCGGTGTGAAGCCAGTGAACAATTTGAGTGGTGGAAACTAAAAGAATATTCATAAATGACTTAGTTATAACACTTAGAATGAGTTTACATTTTTTGTACAAAATACCGTATGTGTTTTTTTTTTTTTTTATATAAGCCTCAAGGACTAGGTGGCGCTGTATTTATAACTGAATGTTGTCATCGAGATACCTTCAGGCCTTGATTATAAGCATACATGTAAAGTGTGGGATTTTTTTTTGGAGCATGTACCGTGGAGTTATTATGCATATCCTTCATTCACGATATTGCTTTTAATGTCCACAGAGGCTATCAAAAATAAATAAAAATATATATATGTTTGGATAAGTCTGATGCCAGTGAACATTTTGAGTGGTGGAAACTAAAAGAATATTCATAAATGACTTAGTTATCACACTTAGAATGAGTTTACATTTTTTGTACAAAATACCGTATGTGGTGTATTTTTTTTTTATGCCTCAAGGGCTAGGTGACGCTGCATATATAACTGAATGTTGTCATAGAGATAGCTTCAGGCCTTGACGATAAACATACATGTCAAGTTTGGGATTTTATGGAGCATGTACCGGGGAGTTATTAAGCATATCCTTTTTCAGTGCGAAACACAAATTTTGATGCCCCGCCTTCATCATATAGTATTTCGAAAAGTCAAGATTTTCCCCCCTGTCGTTGGCTCAGGTCTTGACATGGTCCAGGTCAAGTCTTAACTCAGTCAGATGAAACGTGTAGGAGAAGTGGGCAAAAGTCTGCCCCCTGTGAATGTGCAAAAATCGTCAAAAATGGGACATTCAAAAATTCGTAGCTCACTTCCTGTTCATTTTAGCATATGGGTCCAAGAGACTTTTTTGTAGGTCTTGGGCTCCCTCATACACCTAAAAATTTTCGTAGATCTTGCTTAAACGTACAACCGGGGCTGCTTCATTAAAAATTCCTAGGGGGCGCTATTGAGTCATTTTTGTAAAAATAGCACAATCAACAATAAAATATTGTTCATTTTACCAGGCCAGATGTGTGTGCCAAGTTTCATGAGTTTCTGCGCATGTTTAGACCCTCAAAACTGGCGTTGTTTTCTTGGCGAACAGTGCTTAGCCACGCCCACAGCAATTCGCGAAAACTCACAAACTTCATGTTGTGACATCATGAAGGCCGAATCCCTCATCTGAGCAAATATGAGGTAGGTCCAGTTAACGTGTTTGGAGAAAAACGTAGAAGAAAATTCGTAAGAAAAAAAATTGCCACTGGGTGGCGCTATCAGTAAGATTAAATATAAGTTCATAGATGTCTTTAGGGCTGGACTCTCATCAAATGTGTGAAATTTTGAGAAGATAGGATCATCTCGGTCAAGTTAATGCAGCTTTTATTGTCATGAAAAATCTTTAGACTTTGCGGCACCGTAGCGGCCACGCCCTTTGGCGAAAAGTTACAATATTCGGTGTGGGGCATGATCAACATCTTAAGGCTTTTCTGACCAATTTTCAACTGGATCCCTTCAACGAGCTCAGCGCAGTAGCTAAAAACGTAAAGTATGACATTTATTGTTACCACTAGGTGGCGCTATATGTATAACTGAATTTTATCATATAGATGTTTTCAGGCCGTGACTATTACATTGCCTGAGAAGTTTGAGATTTTTTGGAGCTTGAACATGGGAGTTATTAAGCATTTGCTCTTTCTGGACAAATGAAATTTTAAAGGCAATATTTGATGCCCCGCCCCCATCATATAGTATTTCGAAAAGGCAAGACTTTTTGCCCAGTTGTTCTCTCACGTCTTGAGATGATAAATGCCAAGTTTGAAGTTAATTGGATGAAAAATGTTTGCAGAGGGGGAAAAAGCATGACCACAGTGAATGTGCCAAAATAGGCCAAAATTGGACATTAAAAAATTCATAGCTCATTTCCTGTACATTTTAGCTACATGGTCCCAATAGACTTTTTTGTGCATCTCGGGGTGCTACACGTGCCTGCCAATTTTCGTTGCTCCAGCTCAAACGTGCCGGGCTTGGCTTTTATTTTTCTACGCTAGGGGGCGCTATAGAGTCGCGTTGTTATGACGACTTCATAATATCAAATTTTTCGCCGGGCCTGAGGAGTGTGCAAAGTTCGGTGAGTTTTCGTGAATGTTTAGGTACCCAAAATCGGGATCGTTTGCGGAGAATAAAGAAGAAGAAGAAGAAGAAGAATAATAACTAGAGCTGCGAGCAGCTATAAAGGGCCCTCGCAGCCCGGGCCACGTTGGGGTACTTGCACGTTGGGGAACTTGCACATTGGGGTACTGGCACATTGGAAGCAGAATTTCTTTGAAAATGGCATGATAAACATGTGGACTTTTTTTTTTTTTTTTTTGCCAGGTGTGATGAGTGTGTCAAGCTCAATGGGTTTTGGTGATTGTTAAGATCTGCAAAAATCAGCGTCTTTTTTTAATTTTTAGGCAATGAGTTGCTCTGATTGGTATTTTTCGTAAAAGTATATATACACACATCATCGCTCGCCTACTCATTGCACAATGTGATAGAGGCGATAAAAAAAATAAATAAAACTAAATAAAAAATACGTATGTTTGGATCAGTCTGATACCAGTGAACATATTGAGTGGTGGAAAGGAAAAGAATATTCATAAATGACTTAGTTATCACACTTACAATGAGTTTACAATTTTTGCAAAAATACCGTAAGTGAGGCATTTTTTTTTATGCCTCAAGGACTAGGTGGCGCTGTATTTATAACTGAATTTTGTCATAGAGATACCTTCAGGCCTTGACTCTAAATATACATTTCAAATATGGGATTTTTTGGAGCATGTACCTGGGAGTTATTAAGCATAGCCTTCATTCACGATATTGCTTTTAATGTCCATAGAGGCTATCAAAAATACATAAAACTAAATAACAAAAATATGTATGTTTGGTTAGGTCTGATGCCAGTGAACATCTTGAGTAGTGGAAAGTAAAAGAATATTCATAAATGACTTAGTTATCACACTTAGAATGAGTTTACATTTTTTGTACAAAATACCGTATGTGGGGTATTTTTTTGTTTTGCCTCAAGGGCTAGGTGGCGCTGCATATATAACTGAATGTTGTCATAGAGATACCTTCAGGCCTTGACTATGAGCATACATGTCAAGTTTGGGATTTTTTGGAGGATGTACTGGGAAGTTATTAAGCATATCCTTTTTCAGTTCGAAACACAAAGTTTGATGCCCCGCCTTCATCATATAGTATTTCGAAAAGTCAAGATTTTCCCCCCTGTCGTTGGCTCAGGTCTTGACATGGTCCAGGTCAAGTCTGAAGTCAGTCGGATGAAACGTGTAGGAGAAGTGGGAAAATGTATGCCCCCTGTAAATGTGCAAATATCGTCAAAAATGGGACATTCAAAAATTCGTAGCTCACTTCCTGTTCATTTTAGCATGTAGGCCCAAGAGACTTTTTTGTAGGTCTTGGGCTCCCTCATACACCTAAAAATATTCGTCGTTCTTGCTTAAACGTACAACCGGGGCTGCTTCGTTAAAAATTTCTAGGGGGCGCTATTGAGTCATTTTTGTAAAAATAGCACAATCAACAATAAAATATTGCTCATTTTACCAGGCCAGATGTGTGTGCCAAGTTTCATGAGTTTCTGTGCATGTTTAGACCCTCAAAACTGGCGTTGTTTTCTTGGCGAACAGCGCTTAGCCACGCCCACAGCAATTCGCGAAAACTCACAAACTTCGTGTTGTGACATCATGAAGGCCGAAACCCTCAACATTTGTCACACTTAGAATGAGTGTACATTTTTTGTACAAAATACCGTATGTGGGGTATTATTTTTTTATATATATATATATATATATATGCCTCAAGGGCTAGGTGGCGCTGTATTTATAACTGAATTTTGTCATAGAGATACCTTCACGCCTTGACTATAAATATACATGTCAAGTTTGGGATTTTTTGAAGCATGCACCGGGGAGTTATTAAGCATATCCTTCATTCACGATATTGCTTTTAATGTCCACAGAGGCTATCAAAAATAAATAAAAATATATATATGTTTGGATAAGTCTGATGCCAGTGAACATTTTGAGTGGTGGAAACTAAAAGAATATTCATAAATGACTTAGTTATCACACTTAGAATGAGTTTACATTTTTTGTACAAAATACCGTATGTGGGGTATTTTTTTTTTATGCCTCAAGGGCTAGGTGGCGCTGCATATATAACTGAATGTTGTCATAGAGATACTTTCAGGCCTTGATGATAAACATACATGTCAAGTTTGGGATTTTTTGGAGCATGTACCGGGGAGTTATTAAGCATATCCTTTTTCAGTGCGAAACACAAATTTTGATGCCCCGCCTTCATCATATAGTATTTCGAAAAGTCAAGATTTTTCCCCCTGTCGTTGGCTCAGGTCTTGACATGGTCCAGGTCAAGTCTGAAGTCAGTCGGATGAAACGTGTAGGAGAAGTGGGCAAAAGTATGCCCCCTGTAAATGTGCAAAAATCGTCAAAAATGGGACATTCAAAAATTCGTAGCTCACTTCCTGTTCATTTTAGCATATGGGTCCAAGTGACTTTTTTGTAGGTCTTGGGCTTCCTAATACACCTAAAAAATTTTATAGCTCTTGCTTAAACGTACAACTGGGGCTGTTTCGTTAAAGATTTCTAGGGGGCGCTATT
This sequence comes from Festucalex cinctus, assembly GCF_051991245.1. NCBI lineage: Eukaryota > Metazoa > Chordata > Actinopteri > Syngnathiformes > Syngnathidae > Festucalex > Festucalex cinctus. The sequence goes on along the minus strand of NC_135423.1, from coordinate 25,947,522 downwards.
GAGTCATTTTTGTAAAAATAGCACAATCGACGATAAAAAATTGCTCATTTTGCCAGGCCAGCTGTGTGTGCCAAGTTTCGTGTGTTTCTGTGGCAGTTTAGGCCCTCAAAATTGGCGTTGTTTTCTTGGCGAACAGCGCTTAGCCACGCCCACAGCGATTCGCGAAAACTCACAAACTTCATGTTGTGACATCATGAAGGCCGACACCCTCATCTGAGCAAATATGAGGTAGGTCCAGTTAACATGGTTGGAGAAAAACATTGAAGAAAAATCGTGAGAAAAAAAATTGCCAGTAGGTGGCGCTATCAGTAAGATGAAATATAAGTTTGTAGATGTCTTTAGGGCTGGACTCTCATCAATTGTGTAAAATTTTGAGAAGATAGCATCATCTCGGTCAAGTTAATGCAGCTTTTGTTGTCACGAGAAATCTTCAGATTTTGCGGCACCGTAGCGGCCACGCCCTTTGGCGAAAAGTTACAATATTCGGTGTGGGGCATGATCAACATCTTAAGGCTTTTCTGACCAATTTTCAACTGGATCCCTTCAACGAGCTCAGCACAGTAGCTAAAAACGTAAAGTATGACAATTATTGTTACCACTAGGTGGCGCTACATGGATAACTGAATTTTATCATATAGATGTTTTCAGGCCGTGACTATTAAGTTGCCTGATAAGTTTGAGATTTTTTGGAGCTTGAACATGGGAGTTATTAAGCATTTGCTCTTTCTGGACAAATGAAATTTTAAAGGCAATATTTGATGCCCCGCCCCCGTCATATAGTATTTTGAAAAGGCAAGATTTTTTCCCCAGTTGTTCTCTCAGGTCTTGAGATGATAAATGCCAAGTTTGAAGTCAATTGGATGAAAAATGTTTGCAAAGGGGTCAAAAGCATGACCACAGTGAATGTGCCAAAATAGGCCAAAATTGGACATTAAAAAATTCATAGCTCACTTCCTGTACATTTTAGCTACATGGTCCCAATAGACTTTTTTGTGCGTCTCGGGGTGCTACACGTGCCTGCCAATTTTCATTGCTCTAGCTCAAACATGCCGGGCTTGGTTTTTATTTTTCTATGCTAGGGGGCGCTATAGAGTCGCGTTGTTATGACGACTTCATAATATCAAATTTTTCGCCGGGCCTGAGGAGTGTGCAAAGTTTGGTGAGTTTTCGTAAATGTTTAGGTACCCAAAATCGTGATCGTTTACGGAGAAGAAGAAGAAGAAGAATAATAATAATAATAATAATAATAATAATAATCCGATCGAAAAACAATAGGGACCTCGCAGCGGTAGCTGCTCGGGCCCTAACTAGAGCTGCGAGCAGCTATAAAGGGCCCTCGCAACCCGGGCCACGTTGGGGTATTTGCACGTCGGGGTACTGGCATGTTGGGGTACTGTCAAATAGGAAACCATCTAAATTGTAAACGTTTTTGCCATGCTTTGTGTTTGTAAAGGTTCATGGAAAGGCCAAAAATGATGCACAATTAACAAAAAAAAAAAAATTAAAAAAAAAAAAATCCAAATGGATTGGCACATGGCTATATAGAATACTTTTTGAATATATTCGGCATGCCTGCCAATATTCACACATCTAGCTGAATCATATAAACGGAAAGACTTCATAAAAATGTCTAAAGGGCGCTATTGAGCCATTTATTACAATTGCACAACAAATATCTAAATAAAATATTCATGTTCCAGACAGGTCTGGTGTGTGTGCAAAGTTTTGTGTGTTTTCGCCCATATTTAGACTCTCAAAGAAGCATTTTTCTTCACAAACAATGCATGGCTAGAGCAAAGGCGTGTGACAAAATAAAAAAATTCAATAACTTTTCATCTTAAATATCTTAAGATGAAACACGCCAAAGAATGAAGACGATCTGATAAGTTCTGTTGAAAATATGACCCCTATAAAAGGCCCCAAAAAATGGCTACAAATACCAAAGTAAATCCAAATGGCAGACTTCCTGTTTGATTCAGCATATGGCTTTAGAAACCTTTTTGTAAGTCTTAGGCTGATAGGTATCCCAATTTTTACAAATCTAGCTGAATCATAAAATACAAAACATTTGCAAAAGCTTCATAAAAATGTCTAGAGGGCGCTATTGAACCATCCATCCATCCATCCATTTTCTTGACCGCTTATTCCTCACAAGGGTCGCGGGGGCTGCTGGCGCCTATCTCAGCGGGCTCTGGGCAGTAGGCGGGGGACACCCTGGACTGGTTGCCAACCAATCGCAGGGCACACAGAGACGAACAACCATCCACACTCACACGCACACCTAGGGACAATTCGGAGCGCCCAATTAACCTGCCATGCATGTCTTTGGAATGTGGGAGGAGACCGGACGCTATTGAACCATGTATTGCAAATTGAATAAGAAATCTCTAAAATATTCATGCTTATGACAAGCCTGATGTTTGTGTAAAGTTTCATGAGTTTTTGCACATGTTTAGACCAAAAAAAAAAGCATTATTTTACTTGGCAAACAATGCATCACCATGACAATGGCGTGCGACAAAATAAATAACTTTCGATAACTTTGCATCTTAAACATCTTAAGATGAAGCACACCAAGTTTAAAGACAGTCGGATAAATTTTGTAGGAGGAGTCCGTTAAAATATGACCCCGAAAAAAGGCCACAAAAAATGGCTACAAATCCCAACGTAAATCAAAATGGCGGACTTCCTGTTTGGTTTAGCAGATGGTTCCAAGAGACTTTTTTGTACATCGTGGGCTCTTATGTATGCCTCTAAATTATCATAGCGCTAGGTGAAACGTACAACCGGGAATGCTTCGTTAAAGATTTTTTTTAGCTCAAAATGTGATGCCCGGCCCCTACGGGACTTCCTGTTGGGTTTAGCACATGGCACCAAGAGACTTTTTTGTACATCGTGGGCTGTTACATGTGTCTCCAAATTTTCGTAGCTCTAGCTGCTTCGTACAACTGGGAATGCTTCATTAAGAAGGAATTTTTTCCTTTGCAAACTGTGCATGCTACGGCAACAGCGTGCGACGAAATAAAAAGCTTTCAATAACTTTTCATCTTCAACATCTTAAGATGAATCACACAAAGTTTGGAGATGATCGGATAAACTCTGTAGGAGGAGTTCGTTAAAATAAGACCCCTATGAAATGGCCCAAAAAATGGCAACACGTTCCAAAGTAAATCAAAATGGCGGACTTCCTGTTCGGTTTAGCATATGGTTCAAAAAGAGTTTTTTGTACCTTGAGGGCTGTTACATATGTCTTAAAATTTTGGTAACTCTAGGTGAAATGTACAGCCGGGAATGCTTCATTAAGTAAGAATTTTGAAACACAAAATTTGATGCCTCGCCTCTGGCGGACTTCCTGTTAGGTTTAGCATATGGCACCAACAGGCTTTTTTGTAGATCATAGTCTGTTACATATGTGTACCAATTTTCGTAGCTCTAGATTAAACGTACCACCGGCAATGCTTCGTTAAGTAAGAATTTTGAAACTGTAAATTTGATGCCCCGCCACCGTCATATAGTATGTCAAAAACTTTAGATTTTTTACCATGATGTTGTCCCAGGTGTTGAGATGGTACAGCCCAAGTTTGAAGTCAATCGGGTTAACCGTGTAGGAGAAGCGGGCAAAAGTATGACCCCTGTAAATGTGCAAAAATGGGCCAAAATTGGACATTCAAATACTCATACCTCACTTCCTGTCTATTTTAGGGTACACATATCAAAGAGGTTTTTGTTCATCTGGATGTGCTACAGGTGCCACACAATTTTCGTAGCCATAGGACAATCGTAGCGGGACAGGGATCCGTTTAACCTATGTAGGTGGCGCTACAGAGCCATTTTTCTGTTATCATGTATGGCGACTTTAAAATATCAAATTTTTCGCCAGACCCGATCTGCGTGTAAAGTTTGGTGAGTTTTCGTTCATGTTTAGTGCCTCAAAAATGTGGTTGTTTGCGGAAAAGAATAATAACAAAGAAAAAGAAGAAGAAGAAGAAGAATAATAACTAGAGCTGCGAGCAGCTATAAAGGGCCCTCGCAACCCGGGCCACGTTGGGGTACTTGCACGTCGGGGTACTGGCACGTTGGGGTACTGTCAAATAGGACAAGGACCATCTAAAATGTTTTTGACAAGCCTTGTGTGTGCAAAGTTTAATCAAAACGCAAAATATGGTGTGCAATTCCCAAAATAAATTCAAAATGGCGGACTTCCTTTTAGGTTTAGCATACGGCTACAGAATACTTTTTATAGGTCTTAGACTAATAGGTATGCCTCTGAGTTTTCACAAATCTCGGTCAAGTCAAGTCATCTTTAGTTATTTCGCGCTTGAATCATCCAATCGGAAATGCTCCATAAAAATGTATAGAGGGCGCGATTTATTGCAAATTGCACAAGAAATCTCTAAAAATTCATGTTCATGACAAGTCTGATGTGTGTGCAAAGTTTCATGAGTTTTCACACATGTATAGACCAAAAAAATAAGCAGCACTTTACTTGGCAAACAATGCATCGCTATGGCAACAGCATGTGACAAAATAAAAAACTTTCGATAGCTTTGCATCTTAAACATCTTAAGATGAAACACACCAAGTTTGAAGACGGTCGGATGAATTTTGTACGAGGAGTTCGTGAAAATATGACCCCTAAGAAAGGCCACAAAAAATGGCTACAAATGCCGACGTAAATCAAAATGGCGGACTTCCTGTTTGGTTTAGCAGATGGTTCCATGAGACTTTTTTGTACATCGTGGGCTCTTATGTATGCCTCCAAATTATCATTGCGCTAGGTGAAACGTACAACCGGGAATGCTTCGTTAAAGAGGAGTTTTTTTAGCTCAAAATGTGATGCCCGGCCCCTGCGGGACTTCCTATTGGGTTTAGCACATGGCACCAAGAGACTTTTTTGTACATCCTGGGCTGTTACATATGTCTACAATTTTTCGTCGCTCTTGCTGCTTCGTACAACTGGGAATGCTTCATTAAGAAGGATTTTTTTCCTTTGCAAAAAGTGCATGCCACGACAACAGCGTGTGACGAAATAAAAAACTTTCAATAACTTTTCATTTTCAACATCTTAAGATGAATCACACCAAGTTTGAAGATGATCGGATAAACTCTGTAGGAGGAGTTTGTTAAAATATGACCCCTATGAAATGGCCAAAAAAAATGGCAACACATTCCAAAGTAAATCAAAATGGCGGACGTCCTGTTAGGTTTAGCTTATGGTTCAAAAAGAGTTTTTTGTACCTCGAGGGCTGTTATATACCTCTACAAATTTTGGTAACTCTAGGTGAAACGTACAGCCGGGTATGCTTTGTTAAAGAGGAGGTTTTTTTTAGCTCAAAATGTGATGCCCGGCCCCTGGGGGACTTCCTGTTGGGTTTAGCACAGGGCACCAAGAGACTTTTTTTGTACATCTTGGGCTGTTACATATGTCTACAAATTTTCGTAGCTCTTGCTGCTTCGTACAAATGGGAATGCTTCTTTAAGTATATTTTTTTTCCTTTGCAAACAGTGCATGCCATGACAACAGTGTGCGACGAAATACAAAGCTTTCAATAACTTTTCATCTTCAACATCTTAAGATGAATCACACCAAGTTTGAAGATGATCGGATAAACACTGTAGGAGGAGTTCGTTAAAATAAGACCCCAATGAAATGGCCAAAAAAATGGCAACACGTTCCAAAATAAATCAAAATGGCGGACGTCCTGTTAGGTTTAGCATATGGTTCAAAAAGAGTTTTTTGTACATCGAGGGCTGTTATATACCTCTACAAATGTTGGTAACTCTATGTGAAACGTACAGCCGGGTATGCTTTGTAAAAGAGGAGTTTTTGAGCTCAAAATGTGATGCCCGGCCCCTGGGGGACTTCCTGTTGGGGTATTTGCACGTCGGGGTACTGGCACGTTAGGGTACTGTTTCATAAGAAACCGTCTAAATTGTAAATGTTTTGCCATGCTTTTTGTGTTTGTTCACATTGCTATGGAATGCTTTGTCGAGGTATTCGGCTGATAGGTATGCCTCCCAATATTCACACATCTAGCTGAATCATATAAAAAAAAAAAAATATTTGCAAACAATGCATCGCTACAGCAAAGGCGTGCCACGTTGGGGTACTTGCACGTCGGGGTACTGGCACGTTGGGGTACTGTCAAATAGGACAAGGACCATCTAAAATGTTTTTGACAAGCCTTGTGTGTGCAAAGTTTAATCAAAACGCAAAATATGGTGCGCAATTCCCAAAATAAATTCAAAATGGCGGACTTCCTTTTAGGTTTAGCATACGGCTACAGAATACTTTTTGTAGGTCTTAAGCTAATAGGTATGCCTCCCAGTTTTCACAAATCTAGGTCAAGTCATCTTTAGTTGTGTATCGCTTGAATCATACAATTGGAAATGCTCCATAAAAATGCATAGAGGGCGCTATTGAGCACAACGTTGGGTTACTTGCACGTCAGGGTACTGGCACGTTGGGGTACTGTTACATGGAACAAGGACCATTTAAAATGTTAGTTTTTTCCATGCCTTGTCTGTGCAAAGTTTAATGAAGAAGGCCAAAAATTATGTATAATTCCCAAAATAAAATCAAAATAGCGGACTTCCTCTTTGGTTTGGCAAATGGCTACATAATACTTTTTTGTAGGTCTAGCATAATCATACAATCGGAAATGCTTCATAAAAAGGTCTAGAGGGCGCTATTTATTTCAAATTGCACAATAAATCTCTGAAAATTCATGTTCATGACAAGTCTGATGTGTTTGCAAAGTTCCATGAGTTTTCATGTGTATAAAAAAAAAAAGCAGCACTTGACAAACAATGCATTGCTATGGCAACAGCGTGTTACAAAATAAAAAACTTTCGATTACTTTGCATCTTAAACATCTTAAGATGAAACACACCAAGTTTGAAGACAGTCGGATAAATTTTGTAGGAGGGGTTCGTTAAAATATGACCCCTGAAAGTTTTTCCTTGCCCGGTTGGAGGGTTAGATCAGGGGATGTCGCAACTTGTTTGTGGTTAAGTGCTACAGAAGTAAATGTGTCTTAACAACCTCATGATTGAATGTGTTTTCAATTCTCTAGGATGTGATTGGATTGTATCAATTAAATGTTCTTATAACTGATTCAGTGAGTAGTAAAAATAGTGTGTCAAGTATAATGACATGAAATATAAGGAATACAAAAAACAAAACAAGAACCCTCTAAATTACACATTTTGTTCCAGGCTTTATGTGCGTGCATAGTTTGAGTATACACCTAGGTTTAGGCCAGGAGTGTTCAAACCTTTTGCAAAGAGGGCCGGGTATGGTAAGGTGAGAATGTGTGGGGCCTAATCAACCATTTAGTTTAGCCTGACATAATTTTTTTACATGCATATGTAAATATATATATGTGGACAAATGTGTACATATGTCTACAAATTTTTGTAGCTCGAGCTGCTTCGTCCAACTGGGAACGCTGCATTAAGAAGGATTTTTTTTTCCCTTTGCCAACAGTGCATGCCACGACAACAGCGTGCGACGAAATAAAAAGCTTTCAATAACTTTTCATCGTCAACATCTTAAGATGAATCACACCAAGTTTGAAGATGATCGGATAAACTCTGTAGGAGGAGTTCGTTAAAATAAGACCCCTATGAAATGGCCAAAAAAATGGCAACATGTTCCAAAGTAAATCAAAATGGCAGACTTCCTGTTAGGTTTAGCATATGGTTCAAAAAGAGTTTTTTGTACCTCGAGGGCTGTTACATATGTCTTCAAATTTTGGTCACTCTAGGTGAAACGTACAGCTGGAAATGCTTCATTAAGTAAAAATTTTGAAATGCAAAATTTGATGCCCTGCCTCTGGCGGACTTCCTGTTAGGTTTAGCATATGGCACCAACAGGCTTTTTTGTAGATCATAGTCTGTTACATATGTGTACCAATTTTCGTAGCTCTAGATTAAACGTATAACCGGCAATACTTCAGATGAAACATGCCAAAGAATGAAGACAATCTGATAAGTTTTGTAGAAAATATGAGGCCTATAAAAGGCCCCCAAAAAATGGCTACAAATAGCAAAGTAAATCAAAATGCCGGACTTCCTGTTTGGCTTAGCATATGGTTCTAAAAGACTTTTTTGTACATCGTGGGCTCTTATGTATGCCTCCAAATTATCATAGCGCTAGGTGAAAGGTACAACCGGGAATGCTTCGTTAAAGAGGAGTTTTTTAGCTCAAAAAGTGATGCCCGGCCCTTGCGGGACTTCCTGTTGGGTTTAGCACAAAGCAGCAAGAGACTTTTTTTGTACATCGTGGGCTGTTACATATGTCTACAAATTTTCGTAGCTCTAGCTGCTTCGTACAACTGAGAATTCTTCATTAAGAAGAATTTTTTTCCTTTGCAAACAAGTGCATGCCACGACAACAGCGTGCAGCGAAATAAAAAGCTTTCAATAACTTTTCATCTTCAACATCTTAAGATGAATCACACCAAGTTTGAAGATGATCGGATAAACTCTGTAAGAGGAGTTCGTTAAAATAGGACCCCTATGAAATGGCCAAAAAAATGGGAACACGTTCCAAAGTAAATCAAAATGGTGGACTTTCTGTTAGGTTTAGCATATGGTTCAAAAAGAGTTTTTTGTACCTTGAGGGCTGTTACATATGTCTTTAAATTTTGGTAACTCTAGGTGAAACGTACAGCCGGGAATGCTTCATTAAGTAAGAATTTTGAAACTCCAAATTTGATGCCCCGCCTCTGGCGGACTTCCTGTTGGGTTTAGCATATGGCACCAACAGACTTTTTTGTAGGTCATAGTCTGTTACATATGTGTACCAATTTTCGTAGCTCTAGGTTAAACATACAACGGGCAATACTACGTTTAGTAAGAGTTTTGAAACTCTAAATTTGATGCCCCACCGCCGTCATATAGTATGTCGAAAACTTTAGATTTTTTACCATGGTGTTGTCCCAGGTCTTGAGATGGTACATCCCAAGTTTGAAGTCAATTGGATTAACCGTGTAGGAGAAGCAGGCAAAAGTATGACCCCTGTAAATGTGCAAAAATTGGCCAAAATTGGACATTTAAATACTCATATCTCACTTCCTGTCTATTTTAGGGTACACACATCAAAGAGGTTTTTGTTCATCTGGATGTGCTACAGGTGCCACACAATTTTCATAGCCGTCGGACAATCGTAGCGGGCCAGGGATCTGTTTAACCTATGTAGGTGGCGCTATGGAGCCATTTTTCTGTTATCACCTATGGCGACTTTAAAATATCAAATTTTTCGCCAGGCCTGACGTGTGTGTAAAGTTTGGTGAGTTTTCGTTCACGTTTAGTGTCTCAAAAATGTGATTGTTTGCGGAAAAGAATAATAACAAATAAAAAGAAGAAGAATAATAAGAATTCCTTGAAAAACAATAGGGACCTCGCAGCGGTCGCTGCTCGGGCCCTAATAAGAATTCCTTCAGGAACAATAGGGACCTCGCAGCGGTCGCTGCTCGGGCCCTAATAATAATAATAATAATAATAATAATAATTTTTACAAAAACAATAGGGACCTCGCAGCGGTCGCTGCTCGGGCCCTAATAATAATAATAATTTTTACAAAAACAATAGGGACCTCGCAGCGGTCGCTGCTCGGGCCCTAACTAGAGCTGCAAGCAGCTATAAAGGGCCCTCGCAGCCCGGGCCACGTTGGGGTCCTTGCACGTTGGGGTAAATGCACGTTAGGGTACTGGCACGTTGGGGTACAGGCATATTGGAAGCAAAATTTCTTTGAAAATGGCATAATAAACGTTTACATGTAGAATATTTTTTTTTCCCAGTGTCTGTCAAGCTCAACGGGTTTTGGTGATTGTTAAGACCTGCAAAAATCAGCGTCCTTATTTATTTTTAGGCAATGAGTTGCCCTGATTGGTATTTTTTGTAAAAGTGTGTATATATACTAGGGGTGTTAAAAAAAAATCGATTCGGCGATATATCGCGATACTACATCGCGCGATTCTCGAATCGATTCAATAATCGGCAGAATCGTTTTTTTTTTTTTTTTTTTTTTTTTTTTTTTTTTTTTTTTTTTTTTTTTTTTTAGGATTCACACCTTGAGCATGGAAGAATGTTATATGAACGGAACATTAAGCCTTAATATTTTATTTTAATGCTGTTCAAACATGAAACAGATTACAACCTCTATAAGACTGAAATTTCAGATAAATAAATAATACATTTTCATATAAATCTTACACTCTACAAGCTTACTGATTAGTATTTTCTAAATATGAATGAAAAAAAATCGCAACAATCGACTTATAAATTCGTATCGGGATTAATCGGTATCGAATCGTGACCATTCGTATCGGGATTAATCGGTATCGAATCGAATCGTGACCTGTGAATCGTGATACGAATCGAATCGTCAGGTACTAGGCAATTCACACCCCTAATATATACATCATCGCTCATTGTACTCATTGCACAATGTTACTTTTATTGTCCAAAGGGGCAATCAAAAATGAATAAAACAAAATGGAAACGTACATACGTTTGGATCGGTGTGAAGCCAGTGAACAATTTGAGTGGTGGAAACTAAAAGAATATTCATAAATGACTTAGTTATAACACTTAGAATGAGTTTACATTTTTTGTACAAAATACCGTATGTGTTTTTTTTTTTTTTATATAAGCCTCAAGGACTAGGTGGCGCTGTATTTATAACTGAATGTTGTCATCGAGATACCTTCAGGCCTTGATTATAAGCATACATGTAAAGTGTGGGATTTTTTTTTGGAGCATGTACCGTGGAGTTATTATGCATATCCTTCATTCACGATATTGCTTTTAATGTCCACAGAGGCTATCAAAAATAAATAAAAATATATATATGTTTGGATAAGTCTGATGCCAGTGAACATTTTGAGTGGTGGAAACTAAAAGAATATTCATAAATGACTTAGTTATCACACTTAGAATGAGTTTACATTTTTTGTACAAAATACCGTATGTGGTGTATTTTTTTTTTATAAGCCTCAAGGGCTAGGTGACGCTGCATATATAACTGAATGTTGTCATAGAGATAGCTTCAGGCCTTGACGATAAACATACATGTCAAGTTTGGGATTTTATGGAGCATGTACCGGGGAGTTATTAAGCATATCCTTTTTCAGTGCGAAACACAAATTTTGATGCCCCGCCTTCATCATATAGTATTTCGAAAAGTCAAGATTTTCCCCCCTGTCGTTGGCTCAGGTCTTGACATGGTCCAGGTCAAGTCTTAACTCAGTCAGATGAAACGTGTAGGAGAAGTGGGCAAAAGTCTGCCCCCTGTGAATGTGCAAAAATCGTCAAAAATGGGACATTCAAAAATTCGTAGCTCACTTCCTGTTCATTTTAGCATATGGGTCCAAGAGACTTTTTTGTAGGTCTTGGGCTCCCTCATACACCTAAAAATTTTCGTAGATCTTGCTTAAACGTACAACCGGGGCTGCTTCATTAAAAATTCCTAGGGGGCGCTATTGAGTCATTTTTGTAAAAATAGCACAATCAACAATAAAATATTGTTCATTTTACCAGGCCAGATGTGTGTGCCAAGTTTCATGAGTTTCTGCGCATGTTTAGACCCTCAAAACTGGCGTTGTTTTCTTGGCGAACAGTGCTTAGCCACGCCCACAGCAATTCGCGAAAACTCACAAACTTCATGTTGTGACATCATGAAGGCCGAATCCCTCATCTGAGCAAATATGAGGTAGGTCCAGTTAACGTGTTTGGAGAAAAACGTAGAAGAAAATTCGTAAGAAAAAAAATTGCCACTGGGTGGCGCTATCAGTAAGATTAAATATAAGTTCATAGATGTCTTTAGGGCTGGACTCTCATCAAATGTGTGAAATTTTGAGAAGATAGGATCATCTCGGTCAAGTTAATGCAGCTTTTATTGTCATGAAAAATCTTTAGACTTTGCGGCACCGTAGTGGCCACGCCCTTTGGCGAAAAGTTACAATATTCGGTGTGGGGCATGATCAACATCTTAAGGCTTTTCTGACCAATTTTCAACTGGATCCCTTCAACGAGCTCAGCGCAGTAGCTAAAAACGTAAAGTATGACATTTATTGTTACCACTAGGTGGCGCTATATGTATAACTGAATTTTATCATATAGATGTTTTCAGGCCGTGACTATTACATTGCCTGAGAAGTTTGAGATTTTTTGGAGCTTGAACATGGGAGTTATTAAGCATTTGCTCTTTCTGGACAAATGAAATTTTAAAGGCAATATTTGATGCCCCGCCCCCATCATATAGTATTTCGAAAAGGCAAGACTTTTTGCCCAGTTGTTCTCTCACGTCTTGAGATGATAAATGCCAAGTTTGAAGTTAATTGGATGAAAAATGTTTGCAGAGGGGGAAAAAGCATGACCACAGTGAATGTGCCAAAATAGGCCAAAATTGGACATTAAAAAATTCATAGCTCATTTCCTGTACATTTTAGCTACATGGTCCCAATAGACTTTTTTGTGCATCTCGGGGTGCTACACGTGCCTGCCAATTTTCGTTGCTCCAGCTCAAACGTGCCGGGCTTGGCTTTTATTTTTCTACGCTAGGGGGCGCTATAGAGTCGCGTTGTTATGACGACTTCATAATATCAAATTTTTCGCCGGGCCTGAGGAGTGTGCAAAGTTCGGTGAGTTTTCGTGAATGTTTAGGTACCCAAAATCGGGATCGTTTGCGGAGAATAAAGAATAATAATAATAACTAGAGCTGCGAGCAGCTATAAAGGGCCCTCGCAACCTGGGCCACGTTGGGGTACTTGCACGTCGGGGTACTGGCACGTTGGGGTCTGTCAAATAGGACAAGGACCATCTAAAATGTTTTTGACAAGCCTTGTGTGTGCAAAGTTTAATCAAAACGCAAAATATGGTGCGCAATTCCCAAAATAAATTCAAAATGGCGGACTTCCTTTTAGGTTTAGCATACGGCTACAGAATACTTTTTGTAGGTCTTAAGCTAATAGGTATGCCTCCCAGTTTTCACAAATCTAGGTCAAGTCATCTTTAGTTGTGTATCGCTTGAATCATACAATTGGAAATGCTCCATAAAAATGCATAGAGGGCGCTATTGAGCACAACGTTGGGTTACTTGCACGTCAGGGTACTGGCACGTTGGGGTACTGTTACATGGAACAAGGACCATTTAAAATGTTAGTTTTTTCCATGCCTTGTCTGTGCAAAGTTTAATGAAAAAGGCCAAAAATTATGTATAATTCCCAAAATAAAATCAAAATAGCGGACTTCCTCTTTGGTTTGGCAAATGGCTACATAATACTTTTTTGTAGGTCGAGCATAATCATACAATCGGAAATGCTTCATAAAAATGTCTAGAGGGCGCTATTTAATGCAAATTGCACAATAAATCTCTGAAAATTCATGTTCATGACAAGTCTGTGTTTGCAAAGTTTCATGAGTTTTCATGTGTATATAAAAAAAAAAAAAAGCAGCACTTGACAAACAATGCATTGCTATGGCAACAGCGTGTTACAAAATAAAAAACTTTCGATTACTTTGCATCTTAAACATCTTAAGATGAAACACACCAAGTTTGAAGACAGTCGGATAAATTTTGTAGGAGGGGTTCGTTAAAATATGACCCCTGAAAAAGGCCACAAAAAATGGCAACAAATCCCATCAGAAATCAAAATGGCAGACTTCCTGTTTGGTTTAGCACATGGTTCCAAGAGACTTTTTTGTACATCATGGGCTCTTATGTATGCCTGCAAATTATCATAGCGCTAGGTGAAACGTACAACCGGGAATGCTTCGTTAAAGAGGAGTTTTTTAGCTCAAAATGTGATGCCCGGCCCCTGGGGGACTTCCTGTTGGGTTTAGCACAGGGCACCAAGAGACTTTTTTGTACATCTTGGGCTGTTACATATGTCTACAATTTTTCGTCGCTCTAGCTGCTTCGTACAACTGGGAATGCTTCATTAAGAAGGATTTTTTTCCTTTGCAAAAAGTGCATGCCACGACAACAGCGTGTGACGAAATAAAAAACTTTCAATAACTTTTCATTTTCAACATCTTAAGATGAATCACACCAAGTTTGAAGATGATCGGATAAACTCTGTAGGAGGAGTTTGTTAAAATATGATCCCTATGAAATGGCCAAAAAAAATGGCAACACATTCCAAAGTAAATCAAAATGGCGGACGTCCTGTTAGGTTTAGCATATGGTTCAAAAAGAGTTTTTTGTACCTCGAGGGCTGTTATATACCTCTACAAATGTTGGTAACTCTATGTGAAACGTACAGCCGGGTATGCTTTGTTAAAGAGGAGTTTTTTAGCTCAAAATGTGATGCCCGGCCCCTGGGGGACTTCCTGTTGGGTTTAGCACAGGGCACCAAGAGACTTTTTTGTACATCTTGGGCTGTTACATATGTCTACAAATTTTCGTAGCTCTAGCTGCTTCGTACAAATGGGAATGCTTCTTTAAGGATATTTTTTTTCCTTTAAAAACAGTGCATGCCATGACAACAGCGTGCGACGAAATACAAAGCTTTCAATAACTTTTCATCTTCAACATCTTAAGATGAATCACACCAAGTTTGAAGATGATCGGATAAACACTGTAGGAGGAGTTCGTTAAAATAAGGCCCCAATGAAATGGCCAAAAAAATGGCAACACGTTCCAAAATAAATCAAAATGGTGGACTTCCTGTTAGGTTTAGCATATGGTTCAAAAAGAGTTTTTTGTAGGTCATAGTCTGTTACATATGTGTACCAATTTTCGTAGCTCTAGATTAAACGTACAACCGGCAATGCCTCGTGAAGTAAGAATTTTTAAACTCTAAATTTGATGCGCCGCCGCCGTCATATATTATATCAAAAACTTTTCATTTTTCACAATGATGTTGTCCCAGGTGTTGAGATGGTCCATCCTAAGTTTGAAGTCAATCGGGTTAACCGTGTAGGAGAAGCGGGCAAAAGTATGACCCCTGTAAATGTGCAAAAATTGGCAAAAATTGGACATTTAAATACTCATACCTCACTTTCTGTCTATTTTAGGGTACACACTTCAAAGAGGTTTTTGTTCATTGGGATGTGCTACAGGTGCCACACAATTTTCATAGCCGTCGGACAATCGTAGCGGGACAGGGATCCGTTTAACCTATGTAGGGGGCGCTAAGGAGCCATTTTTCTGTTATCATGTATGGCGACTTTAAAATATCAAATTTTTCGCCAGGCCTGATGTGCGTGTAAAGTTTGGTGAGTTTTCGGTCACGTTTAGTGTCTCAAAAATGTGATCGTTTGCGGAGAAGAATAATAATAAGAATAATAATAATAATAAGAATTCCTACAAAAACAATAGGGCCTCGCAGCGGCACCGCCGCCGCCGCTGCTCGGGCCCTAATAATAATAATAATAATAATAATAATAATAATTTTTACAAAAACAATAGGGACCTCGCAGCGGTCGCTGCTCGGGCCCTAATAATAATAATAATTTTTACAAAAACAATAGGGACCTCGCAGCGGTCGCTGCTCGGGCCCTAACTAGAGCTGCAAGCAGCTATAAAGGGCCCTCGCAGCCCGGGCCACGTTGGGGTCCTTGCACGTTGGGGTAAATGCACGTTAGGGTACTGGCACGTTGGGGTACAGGCATATTGGAAGCAAAATTTCTTTGAAAATGGCATAATAAACGTTTACATGTAGAATATTTTTTTTTCCAGTGTCTGTCAAGCTCAACGGGTTTTGGTGATTGTTAAGACCTGCAAAAATCAGCGTCCTTATTTATTTTTAGGCAATGAGTTGCCCTGATTGGTATTTTTTGTAAAAGTGTATATATACATCATCGCTCGTTGTACTCATTGCACAATGTTACTTTTATTGTCCAAAGGGGCAATCAAAAATGAATAAAACAAAATGGAAACGTACATACGTTTGGATCGGTGTGAAGCCAGTGAACAATTTGAGTGGTGGAAACTAAAAGAATATTCATAAATGACTTAGTTATAACACTTAGAATGAGTTTACATTTTTTGTACAAAATACCGTATGTGTTTTTTTTTTTTTTATATAAGCCTCAAGGACTAGGTGGCGCTGTATTTATAACTGAATGTTGTCATCGAGATACCTTCAGGCCTTGATTATAAGCATACATGTAAAGTGTGGGATTTTTTTTGGAGCATGTACCGTGGAGTTATTAAGCATATCCTTCATTCACGATATTGCTTTTAATGTCCACAGAGGCTATCAAAAATAAATAAAAATATATATATGTTTGGATAAGTCTGATGCCAGTGAACATTTTGAGTGGTGGAAACTAAAAGAATATTCATAAATGACTTAGTTATCACACTTAGAATGAGTTTACATTTTTTGTACAAAATACCATATGTGGGGTATTTTTTTTTTATGCCTCAAGGGCTAGGTGACGCTGCACATATAACTGAATGTTGTCATTGAGATAGCTTCAGGCCTTGATGATAAACATACATGTCAAGTTTGGGATTTTTTGGAGCATGTACCGGGGAGTTATGAAGCATATCCTTTTTCAGTGCGAAACACAAAATTTGATGCCCCGCCTTCATCATATAGTATTTCGAAAAGTCAAGATTTTTCCCCCTGTCGTTGGCTCAGGTCTTGACATGGTCCAGGTCAAGTCTTAACTCAGTCAGATGAAACGTGTAGGAGAAGTGGGCAAAAGTCTGCCCCCTGTGAATGTGCAAAAATCGTCAAAAATGGGACATTCAAAAATTCGTAGCTCACTTCCTGTTCATTTTAGCATATGGGTCCAAGAGACTTTTTTGTAGGTCTTTGGCTCCCTCATACACCTAAAAATTTTCGTAGATCTTGCTTAAACGTACAATCGGGGCTACTTCGTTAAAAATTTCTAGGGGGCGCTATTGAGTCATTTTTGTAAAAATAGGACAATACATGATAAAATATTGCTCATTTTGCCAGGCCAGATGTGTGTGCCAAGTTTCATGAGTTTCTGCGCATGTTTAGACCCTCAAAACTGGCGTTGTTTTCTTGGCGAACAGTGCTTAGCCACGCCCACAGCGATTCGCGAAAACTCACAAACTTCGTGTTGTGACATCATGAAAGCCGAATCCCTCATCTGAGCAAATATGAGGTAGGTCCAGTTCACGTGTTTGGAGAAAAAACGTAGAAGAAAATTCGTAAGAAAAAAAATTGCCACTAGGTGGCGCTATCAGTAAGATGAAATATAAGTTCATAGATGTCTTTAGGGCTGGACTCTCATCAAATGTGTGAAATTTTGAGAAGATAGGATCATCTCGGTCAAGTTCAT
Organism: Festucalex cinctus; assembly: GCF_051991245.1. NCBI lineage: Eukaryota > Metazoa > Chordata > Actinopteri > Syngnathiformes > Syngnathidae > Festucalex > Festucalex cinctus. The sequence continues at coordinate 25,930,248 of NC_135423.1, read as the reverse complement.
GCAGCTTTTATTGTCACGAAAAATCTTTAGACTTTGCGGCACCATAGCGGCCACGCCCTTTGGCGAAAAGTTACAATATTCGGTGTGGGGCATGATCAACATCTTAAGGCTTTTCTGACCAATTTTCAACTGGATCCCTTCAACGAGCTCAGCGCAGTAGCTAAAAACGTAAAGTATGACATTTATTGTTACCACTAGGTGGCGCTATATGTATAGCTGAATTTTATCATATAGATGTTTTCAGGCCGTGACTATTACATTGCCTGAGAAGTTTGAGATTTTTTGGAGCTTGAACATGGGAGTTATTAAGCATTTGCTCTTTCTGGACAAATGAAATTATAAAGGCAATATTTGATGCCCTACCCCCGTCATATAGTATTTCAAAAAGGCAAGATGTTTTGCCCAGTTGTTCTCTCAGGTCTTGAGATGATAAATGCCAAGTTTGAAGTCAATTGGATGAAAAATGTTTGCAAAGGGGGAAAAAGCATGACCACAGTGAATGTGCCAAAATAGGCCAAAATTGGACATTAAAAAATTCATAGCTCACTTCCTGTACATTTTAGCTACATGGTCCCAATAGACTTTTTTGTGCGTCTCGGGGTGCTACACGTGCCTGCCAATTTTTGTTGCTCTAGCTCAAACGTGCCGGGCTTGGTTTTTATTTTTCTACGCTAGGGGGCGCTATCGAGTCGCATTGTTATGACGACTTAATAATCTAAAAATTTTCGCCGGGCCTGAGGAGTGTGCAAAGTTCGGTGAGTTTTCGTGAATGTTTAGGTACCCAAAATCGCGATCGTTTGCGGAGAATAAAGAATAATAATAATAATAATAATAATAATTTTTACAAAAACAATAGGGACCTCGCAGCGGTCGCTGCTCGGGCCCTAATAATAATAATAATAATAATAATTTTTACAAAAACAATAGGGACGTCGCAGCGGTCGCTGCTCGGGCCCTAACTAGAGCTGCAAGCAGCTATAAAGGGCCCTCGCAGCCCGGGCCACGTTGGGGTCCTTGCACGTTGGGGTACTTGCACGTTGGGGTACTGGCACGTTGGGGTACTGGCATATTGGAAGCAAAATTTCTTTGAAAATGGCAAAATAAACGTTTACATGTAGAATATTTTTTTTTGCCAGTGTCTGTCAAGCTCAACGGATTTTGGTGATTGTTAAGACCTGCAAAAATCAGCGTCCTTATTTATTTTTAGGCAATGAGTTGCCCTGATTGGTATTTTTTTGTAAAAGTGTATATACACATCATCGCTCGTTGTACTCATTGCACAATGTTTACTTTTATTGTCCAAAGGGGCAATCAAAAATGAATAAAACAAAATGGAAACGTACATACGTTTGGATCGGTGTGAAGCCAGTGAACAATTTGAGTGGTGGAAACTAAAAGAATATTCATAAATGACTTAGTTATCACACTTAGAATGAGTGTACATTTTTTGTACAAAATACCGTATGTGGGGTATTTATTTTATTTTTTTTATATAAGCCTCAAGGGCTAGGTGGCGCTGTATTTATAACTGAATGTTGTCATAGAGATACCTTCAGGCCTTGATTATAAGCATACATGTCAAGTGTGGGATTTTTTTTGGAGCATGTACCGTGGAGTTATTAAGCATATCCTTCATTCACGATATTGCTTTTAATGTCCATAGAGGCTATCAAAAATAAATAAAAATATATATATATGTTTGGATAAGTCTGATGCCAGTGAACATTTTGAGTGGTGGAAACTAAAAGAATATTCATAAATGACTTCGTTATCACACTTAGAATGAGTTTACATTTTTTGTACAAAATACCGTATGTGGGGTATTTTTTTTTCATGCCTCAAGGGCTAGGTGGCGCTGCATATATAACTGAATGTTGTCATAGAGATAACTTCAGGCCTTGACGATAAACATACATGTCAAGTTTGGGATTTTTTGGAGCATGTACCGGGGAGTTATCAAGCATATCCTTTTTCATTGCGAAACACAAATTTTGATGCCCCGCCCTCATCATATAGTATTTCGAAAAGTCAAAATTTTTCCCCCTGTCGTTGGCTCAGGTCTTGACATGGTCCAGGCCAAGTCTTAACTCAGTCGGATGAAACGTGTAGGAGAGGTGGGCAAAAGTCTGCCCCCTGTGAATGTGCAAAAATCGTCAAAAATGGGACATTCAAAAATTCGTAGCTCACTTCCTGTTCATTTTAGCATATGGGTACAAGAGACTTTTTTTGTAGGTCTTGGGCTCCCTCATACACCTAAAAATATTCGTCGTTCTTGCTTAAACGTACAACCGGGGCTGCTTCATTAAAAATTTCGAGGGGGCGCTATTGAGTCATTTTTGTAAAAATAGCACAATCAACAATAAAATATTGCTCATTTTACCAGGCCAGATGTGTGTGCCAAGTTTCAGGAGTTTCTGTGCATGTTTAGACCCTCAAAACTGGCGTTGTTTTCTTGGCGAACAGCGCTTAGCCACGCCCACAGCAATTCGCGAAAACTCACAAACTTCGTGTTGTGACATCATGAAGGCCGAAACCCTCATCTGAGCAAATATGAGGTAGGTCCAGTTAACGTGTTTGGAGAAAAACGTAGAAGAAAATTCGTAAGAAAAAAAATTGCCACTGGGTGGCGCTATCAGTAAGATTAAATATAAGTTAGTAGATGTCTTTAGGGCTGGACTCTCATCAAATGTGTGAAATTTTGAGAAGATAGGATCATCTCGGTCAAATTAATGCAGCTTTTATTGTCACGAAAAATCTTCAGACTTTGCGTCACCGTAGCGGCCACGCCCTTTGGTGAAAAGTTACAATATTCGGTGTGGGGCATGATCAACATCTTAAGGCTTTTCTGACCAATTTTCAAATGGATCCCTTCAACGAGCTCAGCACAGTAGCTAAAAACGTAAAGTATGACATTTATTGTAACCACTAGGTGGCGCTATATGTATAACTGAATTTTGTCATATAGATGTTTTCAGGCCGTGACTATTACGTTGCCTGAGAAGTTTGAGATTTTTTGGAGCTTGTACATGGGAGTTATTCAGCATTTGGTCTTTCTGGACAAATGAAATTTTAAAGGCAATATTTGATGCCCCGCCCCCGTCATATAGTATTTCGAAAAGGCAAGACTTTTTGCCCAGCTGTTCTCTTAGGTCTTGAGATGATAAATGCCAATTTTGAAGTCAACTGGATGAAAATTGTTTGCAAAGGGGGAAAAAGCATGACCACAGTGAATGTGCCAAAATTGGACATTAAAAAATTCATAGCTCACTTCCTGTACATTTTAGCTACATGGTCCCAATAGACTTTTTTGTGCGTCTCGGGGTGCTACACGTGCCTGCCAATTTTCGTTGCTCTAGCTCAAACGTGCCGGGCTTGGTTTTTATTTTTCTATTCTAGGGGGCGCTATAGAGTCGCGTTGTTATAACGACTTCATAATATCACATTTTTCGCTGGACCTGAGGAGTGTGCAAAGTTCGGTGAGTTTTCGTGAATATTTAGGTACCCAAAATCGCGATTGTTTGCGGAGAATAAAGAAGAAGAAGAAGAAGAAGAAGAAGAAGAAGAAGAATTTTTACAAAAACAATAGGGACCTCGCAGCGGTCGCTGCTCGGGCCCTAATAATAATAATAATAATTTTTACAAAAACAATAGGGACCTCGCAGCGGTTGCTGCTCGGGCCCTAATAATAATAATAATAATAATTTTTACAAAAACAATAGGGACCTCGCAGCGGTCGCTGCTCGGGCCCTAATAATTCTTACAAAAACAAGAGGGACCTCGCAGCGGTCGCTGCTCGGGCCCTAATAATCCGATCGAAAAACAATAGGGACCTCGCAGCGGTAGCTGCTCGGGCCCTAATAATAATAATTTTTACAAAAACAATAGGGACCTCGCAGCGGTCGCTGCTCGGGCCCTAATTATTACACTCCACAATTACAAAATTGGCATAATTGTAAACAAAAATAAGATTTTTAATACTACCCGGTAATTTTGAGTTGTTTAAATTTAATATATTTGCACCTTTTTATTTGAAAATGACTAATTTAATCAATTTTGTTTGGTCCAAAAGGAACATTCATAATTATAGTGTTTCAAAGAAATTTATTTGTCTTTATATTTTTTACGTTTAAACATTTTCTTGTTTTGTACCAAAAAATAAATGATTGTCCTAATCATGATTTCAATTACCACCAAATTAATCGTGATTCATATTTTCTTCATAATCGAGCAGCCTTGCATTGAAGGATGAGGTTGCTAATCATTTTCATTAATGTTTAAGTAAGTTCATATTTGGAGAGCTAAGATTTTTATTATTTTTTTTAAGGTGGAACGGTGTAAAAATTAGGAGAATCAGTGTAATAGATGACAGAAAGTAGGGCTGTGCAATTACAAGTGGCGTAATCGTAAACAAAAAAAAAAAGATTCAATTTATATATTTGCACGTTTTTTTTGTATTTTAAAAATGATTAATTTAATAAATATTGTTTGGTCCAAAAGGAACTTGCATAATTATAGTGTTTCAAAGAAATTTATTTGTCTTAATATTTTATACATGTTTAAGCATTTTCTTGTTTTGTACCAAAAAACAAATGATTGTCTTAATCGTGATTTTAGTTATTATCAAATTAATCGGGATTAATGTTTTCCTCATAATCGAGCAACCCTATATTTGAAGGGTGATCTTGATATTGATTTTCATTGTTAATATTTAACATTAGTTCATATTTGGAGAGCTAAGTTTTTTTGTTGTTTTGTTTTTAAGGTGGAACTGTGTAAAAATTTTAGCTGCAATAGAGGGCCGAAAGCACAATTAATTTGTGTATGCACCTTTCGGCATTCGAAGAACAGAATGGTCGCTAATAATCAACCAATAATTTGTAAACATGATCTCCTTCCTGCGTGCAGCTCTACGTGGACTACGCCGACCTCTTCGTACTGTCCGAATGCAAGCTGGCCATCGTTCACTGCGCGGGACACTTGGATCCAATTCTGGTGCAATCGCTTTGGCAGGAAATCATAGAGAAAGGTCATTAGTCCTGCAACACATAAAAGCTTGCATGATGCTTTCATCATTTGTTGATTTTGTTGCTGCCAATCTTTGTCTGGCAGAAATTGATGACACGGAGGGCAGGAATCCCGCGGACAGGATGCGAACCCTCCATTTGAAGCTGTTGTCGCTGGGCAGAATCTATGGGGGAGAGCCGCGATATTTTCCATTAGGTTAGCATTCAGCTTTGGTGCGATGTATGATGATAGCAGTATAATTAAAATTATAATAATTTCTCGTCCCTTGCGAGTTGCCAAAGTGTTTGTCATGATAAGCGGCTTGTTCAAGCGTGTCCTATCTGTGGACTCGCGCCATGGATTTCACTCCCTACTATTACAGTATTATTATTATACATTCTGTGTGTAACATGTTATGTCTTTATTATGGGTGTTAAAATTATCGCGTTATCTCGTTAACTAAAAGTGCCTTTAATGGCACTAAATTTTTTAACGCTCGATTAACGACCGCTTCCTTATTTGGAAAGCCTCTAAGAGAATTACAGTCACGAAGCAGCAGAAACGTCCACGTCAAAATTACCCAATAGAAATGCACTGTACTGCACTGAAGCTACAATACACAATGTTTAAGGGGCAGAATGTTCGAGTGGAAGAGCCATTTGAACGGTGGAGCACTTCCACCAGTTCCCTGCTTTGACAGAACGCACTCGGTAGCACCAGTGTTAGCGATTAGCACAGCAGCATAGCTGCTACAGTTCTCCTAGAGGGCGCCAAGTGCCGATTGGATGCCGTTTTGTCACTTGGAGTGACTCCAAGCCACTTGATCTTTTGATGTGAGATGTATATTATTCAACAACTCCAAGAAAGTCTACCATCGACTTCTCTTTCGTTGCAATAAAGCACCGTCGGGTTAAAGTGAAACTGAAAGTACTATCGATGTGTTGGCTTGAGAGCGGCTTCACGGTGCATCCGCGAACTTAACAAAATAAAAGCGTCGACGTCGTGAAAAGGCGTCACTATAACACAATTTAGCAGTAATAAATTAAATTATACTGCATATAATTGTGGGGACTGGCGTCAAGGTGTATTTTACAATTTTAAAATGTGCAGAAGATCGCAAGTTACTTCTTGTTTAAAATTAAGTAGCTCTTAATATGAAAAGTACACATCGATCGTTTCTGGTTTGCATGCAGTGAAGAAGCATCATTTTACAATGTGCATCCTATTGAACTTAAAATAAAAGTCTTCAGCAAAGGAATACACTGACACAATTTTGCAGTAATAAATTAAATAACAATGCATATATTTCTGGGGACTAAGTTGTATTTTACAGTTTTAAAAATCTGCATAATTTCACAACTTACTTCATGTTAAAAATTAGTCAGCTCTTAATATGAAAAGAAAAATGCACTGAGCTGTCACCATTGTCCCACAAATGCAATTATGCCATGTTGTCGTGAAAGAAAAATGATCAACACAAATCAGTCGCACTTGTTTTTTGTTTTTGTTTTGTTTTTTACATATTTTAAGTGTTTTTTTTTTAAATTTAATTATTATGTATCAATGACTAAAAAATTAAAACATGTTTAAATTAGGAAAGAAATGTACATTTTATTGAAAATGTAGATATATGCTGTCCGGTAGCCCTGCTGCGCTGGCCCTGTCCGCCTGTCGGGGTGCCAGATGGGTGGGGTGGAGGGGTTGTGGGGGATTGGGAGGGGGGGTGCTGAGGGGCGGGCGCACCACCTACACCCGTCGGGTTGGAGGAGGCCCCGCTGGTCGCTCCTCTGACTCACCTCACTAGTTTTGCACTATACACTTACACTGTAAATATACACATAGGACACACAACATATTTCTTGGTGGGGTGGGGAAAGGTGGAAACACCGTCTTCACCCTTCAACTCCCCTCCAATTTTAATGCACTTCACATCCAAGGGGAGGGGTAAGTTGGGGTGGGGAGCCATCAGGGGGGATAGACTGCAGTGCCTGGCAGCGCTGTGGTCCCCCCATCTGTGTCCCTGCCCCACCACTTTGTCCCTCTATTTCCTTTTTTAATGCACCACACACATACACATTCATTTTTTGGGGGGGATGCGGGTGGATCGGAGTAGGGGAATTTTTTTTTTCCCTCTGCTCCATCTCACCTGCTCCCACTTTTAATGCACCACACGCACACACTGGGTGGGGCCACATTCACGGTGTAAGGGTAGAGCTCGCCAGTCGGCGAGCTGGCGGACTCAGTAACAGGGTTAGGTGTCACTAGTACGCTGGTGCGACGACCGGGGCCTCTTCCCACCGGGCTCGGTGTTCTGGTGTTCCGCCCCTCCCCCGGTGCTTCCTCCTCTGCTTCCCTCCTCCCGCCGCTGTGTTCCTTCCACACGGCTGGAGGTGGGGTGGGCACGTCTTCCCTCTCTGCGCTGCTGCCCGGTGCCGGTTTCCGAGGGCGGGGGGGGCTCGCGGGGGGCGGGGTTCGGGGGGGGCTGGCGGGGTTGGGTGGTGGTGGTTGGGGGGGAGGGGGGGGAGGTATGGGTGGACGGGGGGGGGGGGCGTCGGGGTGTGTTCGGGGGTTTGGGGGCCGGGGGGTGGCGGAGCCTGGGTCGTGGTGGGTGGCGGGTTTGGGTGGGGTGCGGGTGGGGGGGGGGGGGGGGGGGGGGGGCTGGGGACCGGTGGGGCGCTGTGGGGGCCCGCCGGGCCTCGTTCTGCGGGCCTTGGGCTCGGGGGTGTGGGCCGGGGCAGGGGTGTTCCGGGCTTCTGGGTTGGCTCGCCGACCGGTGTCCGCCCGGGTAGCGTGGGGGTGGCCTTGGTGCTGCCGCGGCTCAGGGGATTCCGGGGGGGGCGGTGCTCGCTTTGCTGGGCCGCGGTTGACGGCTTCTTTCTTTGGTGGCGGTTCTTATACATGCCAGATCCATCACACCAGCATCTACTGAACCTCAAACAGAATTCGCCTCTCCCTCCCACAGCCCGTTGAATCAGTGGGTGCTGGTGTCTGTGGATCTCACTTTGCTTTATCTATCCTTCCCTCTTTCCTCTCTTTAGTTTTTCCTCTGGTCACTTGAGATCTCCTCAATTTGTTGGAAGTTTGAGGTTTCTGGGGTTGGCGTAAGACTCTGGTTTTGTAACCACGCAGGAGGTGTTTGGTTGGTGCTGGATTTCACTTTGATGGACTGGATGTACTGGTTTCTATGGATCTCACTCTGCCTCATCGATCCTTCCCTCCTTCCTCTCTTTAGTTTTTCCTCTGGTCTCTTGAGATCTCTTTAATTTCTTGGAATTTAGAGGCTTCTGGGGTTGGCGTAAGACTTTGATTTTGTAACCATGGGGAAGGCAGGAAGTGTTTGGTCGGTGCTGGATTTCACTTTGATTTATCTTTCTTTTCTTTTTATCTTTTCTGACCTTTTCTCTGGTCTCCTGACCATTTGAACCTCACAACTCTGGCGAGACTCTGAAGTATCTGGTTAAGGTGAAGGGTAATGGGATTTTTATGAGGTTTTAGGTGAATTAATGAGTATAAATTTATACGTATTTGCACGCACACGCGCACGCAAACGCACGCACACAAACGCACACATACACGAAAAAAAAAAAAAAAAAGAGAGAGCAATGATGATAAGACGTTGAATCGGTAAGACAAAAAAAAAGAAAGAAAATGTAGATATCAATTGAGGTATAAAATGTGCGATTAATCGTCAGTTAATTATTGAAGTCATGCGATTAATTACGATTCAAAATTTTAATCGACTGACACCTATAGTTTTTATAAAGTGTACTCGCCCATTACTACTGAAAAGTACAGTGTATTTTGTGTGTTTGCAGAATTTCTGGTGATGATTCTAGAGCACGAGGTATGCCGCCTCAGATGGGATGTGGCCTTCGTCACGTTCACCTTGCAGAAGATCGGGGTGCCGCTCGCCTGTCTGCTGCAGGTCTACGACCGACTGTACATAACCATGGTACACCGCCGCAAATCACAGCTACGAGCCGGTTAAGTTATGTCAAAAATAAATAGAAGTATATATGCATAAGCTTTGTCCGTTGTAGGATCCTTTCTGGCAGCAGCAGAACAGGCCGCTACACGTGGTGGAGTGCATCAAATTTCTTCTGACAGATTGCGTGCGAGAGGCAGGCATAATGCCCATGGATCAGAGGTAAGCCGCTTCAGTAGCAGTTCAACATATGGCCTTTAGAGGAAGCCAAAGCGTCAAATGTGTGTCGACTGTCGTTTTTGTTTATGCACTTACTGTGTCTAAACTTGAATTAACGTTCAAAAAATAATAATCTTTTTAGCTTGAAAATGTGCAGTCTTGAAAATATTCAACTTTAGACATTATCCCTTGGAAAATATAAGACTTTTCTTGTAATATTGCAACTTAAATCTAAAAAAAAAAAATTTTATTTTGAAAATGTGCAGTTTTATTTGCATATCATTACAACATTAAGCAATGAAATATACATCTTTTTATCTCACATATACTTAATCTCCTATTTTAACTCTCAAAATTGACTTACTTCTCAAACATATGACCTTATTCTCGTAATATTACCAAATTATCAGACTTTTTTTCTCAAAATTATAGATTTTTTTTTTCTTCGATATACAACTTTATTTTGGCAATATTACAAATTTATCTTTAAAAATTGTTAAAATTAGAGTGTTAATGCATTAATTTGAAGTTCCTTTAATGAATTATGAAATTACTGTATCAATTACTAAAAAAAATGCAACCATGTTTCTATTTGGTTAACATTTCTTCCCACTTTTATGTTTAGAGTATGAAAAATTGGGGGAAAAAAATATTTAATTTTACATTTAGATATAAATTAAGATACAAAATGTGCAATTGATTTGTGATTAATTGTTAGTTAATTATTGAAGTCATGTCATTATGATTAAAAATGTTAATTGCCTGACACCTCTAGTTGTCGCTCAAGGATATGACTATTCTTATAAAAGTAAGGCTTAAATCGTGAATTAACAACTTTTATCTATATGTAATTTTTCCTCATAATTTTACAACCTGAGTCTCAAACGTATACTGTGCTGTTTCTTTCGAAAACATTTTGAGCTTACTTCTTGAAGAATATGCATTATTTTTCCTTGAAAATACACAACTTTACACTAAAAAATAAGACATATCAAATATTTAAAATTGCTTATAAAATTCTTGAATCGCAAATCTGTGCGGGGAAATGGATGATTTTTTTTCTTTGTGTGTGTATTCTACTCTGTCTACTCATTCCAATTGCCAACGAAATCGTTCCACTCCGCCTCAGACGCCCTTTCGTGCAAACGTGTCTGGACTACGTCTACCAATACCTGACGGATCTGAACGCCCTCAACCCCAGCGCCTACATCGACAACGTTATAGACGAATTCTTGTCTCTGCGGACCAAACTGCGTCAATGTATCTGACGGTCGCCAGACTCCCTGTTGTCTTTTTTCGATTAGCCGAAACATCTGTCACGTTTGTACGGTGGGGACAGGATTCAGGTATCAGTCAGCGTTACGCACTATTCACACAAAAAAAAGGGATGACATTTTAGGACTAACCTAAAATGAACAAACAGTTGGAGTTATGCATTCAGAAATTTAGCCAAGGTCAGATTAATTTCGCCTGTAATGTTTGTTTTAGGTTCACCCAGAAATGTACAGCAAAAGCAAAATATTTCTCACTTGTGAATAGTGCGTCTTCTTATTTTGTAGTAAAATTCGAAGTATGACTTTACCTTACAACATAATGCAAAGATATGACTGTAAAGGGAACTGAAGACAGCTTTTTATTACTTCTTTAATGCTTAATTGTGTTCCAAAACACAACATTGAAATGTGTGTAAAAATAGTACAGACACTCCTAGCGGTTTTATTATTATTGTTTTTTTTAATATGTTCATGAGGCTGTTTTTTTTTTTTTCTTTTCTTTTCTCCAATTTCCAGCCTCGCTATGGGGTAGCGGAAGAAGCGGGACGTGATTTTGCACATCAGTTTGGTTCCGGTCTGGGTTGCGATCGCACAACCGAGGGGCACAAAGTCAGAAGCGCAAGTATTTTGACGCAGCCCAACACGTCGCAAACCGAACCGGAGCCAAACTGATGTGCAAAATCACGTCCCGCCTCTTCCGTGGCATAATACCCCATTGCCCTCCCCGCGACAATCCGTTCATCCGTGGTGCTCATAACGCGACACCACAGAGGGATGTCACTTCTTTGTATTCTTGTAATTATGTTTAATTAAAAACAGTACTCGATGCTTGCCGTACAGTCATCACAAAATGCTGCAATTGTTGTTGTCCTTTTTTGCAATTAGCTGCCTGCGCTGAAATGTTAGCCTGGTCATGGTTATTTAATTCAATCTTGGCGTAATAACCTTATTTATTGATTGATTGAATTTCTATTTTATTGTTATTATTATTAATTCAATCTCTGGTGTAGTAACCTTATTTATTGATTGATTGATTTTTTTTATTGTATTATCTGTTATTATTGTTGCTGCACACGTAAATTTCCCAGAGGGAGCCATTCCAAAGGGATCAATAAAGTCTAAGTCTAAAGAAGTTTGATTTTGATGTTTTGTTGATTATTATCAATGCATCATGCATTTAAAAAAAAAATACTTTTATAGTTTATTTTTTTTGCATGTGCATCCACAGTAAATTATTTTACAAAATTTCAGTATGTAGTACCACTGCACACAGTGAAATATTAAATTTTATTATAATTTTGAAGATTACAGCAAAACCAAACCATTCCGTGAAATTTGAATAACAAAGATTTTCAATGTGAATACTTGTATAAGTAGATGCATGTGCTAAATGTAAATGAAAAAAAATTCTTACTTAGTAAATGTTTGAAAACAAATGAAAAGTTTAGCCGAGCCGCTGTGGACAGGTGGCACCGAAGTATTCTCCGCGTTGCTTTGCTTGCTGCTTAAGACGACTCCTAGCCTGGTTAATGATAAGTATTTTCATCACATTGTTACCCACTTAGTTTTGTATCGTCTGCAGTGGCTTAGACATCTATAGCACGTCCTTTGTTGATTATTCTAGCTTGCCTTGTTGTTTGTATTGGTGTCCACGACTCGTTACGTGTGCTTTCCGTTTATCCTTTTTCTATTTTTGCCTTGATGTAATTTATCGTGCACTTTGCTACGGAGCCCCTAAGGTGACATGGTAGGGGAAAAAAAAAAAACTGCGTGCCCTCGCAAAAAACTTTGCGTTCTCTCGCAAAGATTGCGAGGCGTTTCCTCGCAAAGATTGCGTTCCCTCGCAAAGATTCGCAAAACAATCTTTGCGAGAGATCGCAAAGATTGTTTTGCGAGGGAATGCAAAGTTATTTTTTTTTTCGCCTACCATGTCACCTTAGCCGCGCCGTAAACACTTCAATGTGCACAAAAGCGACGAGGACGTAACGTTTCTAAATATGAAACAAAACAGTGGGGAAGCTTTCCCAAGCTCCGCTCGTGCGTTTGCCTTCCGACTTGTGCGCAATACACATCTGTGTCTGCTGGAGTTTCACACCAAGTCCCGCTGTCGCAATGGCTGGGACGCCACAGAGTGGAGATTCCTCTGCATTTTATGACAGATTCGGGAAGTTCAATTTAATTCAGAAACACGAAACAAAGCCGGGGGGAGAGTAAGTTCATCACCATGGCAATTAATTATTGCCAATTAGCACCGGTGTCGGCATAAACTCGCCAAAACACAACGGCCATGCGCTTAGCGAACAGTGTTTTTGTTTTTTTTCTTGTTTTTTGTTTTTTTAAGTTATAGTTGAAGAAACACACTCCTCAATGTCAATTATCATTTATTGACAGCGATGAAGGAGCCCTGCAGAGGCACAAACATATAATGGCTTATAAACTTACACAAAACAGGTGGACAACATTAAGAATTACCACCGAACTGATAATCATGCATTAAACATGTAGACTTACATGAATAACGTCAGCAGCTTAATGAAACATAAGATTGGAAGCACTGTAACAAAATGTCCTGTCTGCAGCATAACAAAATGGAGAACTGCTGCCGCAAGGCAGTACAACAAACTTTTTTTTTTTTTTTTTTTTTTTTTTTAAGAGCTCAGAATTGTTCATTCGGTAGTCTTACCGATTCAACGTCTTGTCATCATTGCTCTTTTTTTTTTTTTTTTTTTTGCGTGCGTTTGCGTGCGTTTGCGTGTGTGCGTTTGCGTGCGTGCGCGTGCGTGCGTGTGCGTGCGTGCAAATACGTATAAATTTATACTCATTCATTCACCTAAAACCTTATAAATATCCCATTACCCTTCGCCTTAACCAGGTACTTCAGAATCTTGCCAGAGTCGTGAGGTTTAAATGGTCAGGAGACCAGAGAAAAGGTCAGAAAAAAAAAGAAATAAAGAGAAAAGAAAGGTAAATCAAAGTGAAATCCAGCACCGACCAAACACTTCCTGCCTTCCCCATGATTACAAAATCAAAGTCTTACGCCAACCCCGGAAGCCTCTAAATTCCAGCAAATTTAGCGAGATCTCAAGAGCCCAGAGGAAAAACTAAAGAGAGGAAGGAGGGAAGGATCGATAAGGCAGAGTGAGATCCATAGAAGCCAGTACATCCAATCCATCAAAGTGAAGTCCAGCACCAACAAGACCCCTCCTGCGTGGTTACAAAACCAGAGTCTTATGCCAACTCCAGAAACCTCATACTTCTAATAAATTAAGATCTCAAGTGACCAGAGGAAAAACTAAAGAGAGGAAGGAGGGAAGGATAGATAAAGCAAAGTGAGAACCACAGACACCAGCACCAACTGATTCAAGGGGCTGTGGGAGGGAGAGGGTACTTCTGTTGAGTTTCAGTAGATGCTGGTGCGACGGATCTGGCATGCATAAGGACCACCACCAAAGAAAGAAGCCGTCAACCGCGGTCCAGCAAAGCGAGCACTCCCCCCCCCCCCCGGAATCCCCAGGCCGCGGCAGCACCAAGGCCACCCCCAAGCCACCCGAGCGGACACCGGTCGGCGAGCCGACCCAGACACCCGGAACACCCCCGCCCCAGCCCCGGCCCACACCCCCGAGCCCAAGGCCGCAGAACGAGGCCCAGCGGGCCCCCACAGCGCCCCACCGGTCCCCAGCCCCCATCCCCCCACGACCCCCCCGCACCCCACCCAAACCCGCCATCCACCACGACCCAGGCCCCACCACCCCCGACCCCCAAACCCCCGAACACACCCCGACCCCCAGCACCCAACCCCCCACCCACCCACCCATACCTCCACCCCCCCCCAAACAAGCCGCCCCCCCCCCCGACGGCCGCCACCCCCCCCGCGAACCCGGCCCCCCGCGAGAACCCCCCACCCCCCCCCGGAAACCGGCACCGGGCAGCAGCGCAGAGAGGGAAGATGTGCCCACCCCACCCCACCTCCAGCCGCGCGAGATTTGCACAGCGGCGGGAGGGGGGAAGCAGAGGAGGAAGCACCAGGGGAGAAGGCGGAACACCAGAACACCGAGCCCGGTGGGGAGATGCCCCGGTCGTCACGCCAGAGTACTAGTGACACCTAACCCTGTTACTGAGTCCGCCAGCTCGCCGACTGGCGAGCTCTACCCTTACACCGTGAATGTGGCCCCACCCAGTGTATATACAAATGTGTGCGTGTGGTGCATTAAAATTGGGAGCAGGTGAGTCGGAGCAGAGGGAAAAAATTTCCCCTACTCCGACACACCCGTATCCCCCCCAAAAAAATGAATATGTATGTGTGGTGCATTAAAAAAGGGAATGGAGGGACAAAGTGGTGGGGCAGGGACACAAATGGGGGGGACCACAGCGCTGCCAGGCACTGCAGTCCATCCCCTCTGATGGCTCCCCGCCCCAACTCACCCCTCCCTCTTGGACGTGAGGTGCATTAAAATTGGAGGGGAGTTGAAGGGTGAAGACGGTGTTTCCACCCTTCCCCACCCCACCAAGAAATGTGTTGTGTGCCCTATGTGTATATTTACAAAGTGTATAGTGCAAGCTAGTGAAGTGAGTAAGAGGAGCGACCAGCGGGGCCTCACCCAACCCGGCGGGTGTAGGTGGCACGCCCGCCCCCCAGCACCCCCACCCCCACCCGCCCCCCACCTCATCCACCCGGCACCACAATGGGTGGACAGCCAGCGCAGCAGGGCTACCGGACAGCCCACCGGCCACCGGAGCCCGCCCGGGGCGCCAGGAGTTATACCGGAGTGGGGCAGGCCCCAAACCCTCGCCCGGCCCCCGGAGCCCGACGCCCGGGCTGGGGAGGGAGCCCCAGGCCCAGGGAGAGGGAGGGGGAGGGGCCGCAGGGCAGACAGGGAAGGGGGGGGGGGGGGGGAGCGGGGAGAAGACGACAAGAAGGCGAAAGGGCGGCTGCAGGGCAGGAGGGGGGGGGGGGGAGGAGGAGGGGGGGCGACAAGGGAAAAGGGACCGGGAGGCAGAGGAGGATGGGCGGGAGGAGGCGAGGAGGGAGAGGCGACGGGGGGGAGGAAGGGGGAGGGGAGAGGGAACCACGGGGCACACCGGAGGCCCACCAACCCCGAACCGCGCCGCCGGGCACGGAGCAGCGGACCGCGCCGGGACGGCACCGCCCCGGGCACCAGGGGAAGCACCCCAACACCGCACCCCACAGGGGGCCCAGGGAGCGGCCAAGACGCAACCGCCACCGAGCAGACAACGGGGGGGGGGGGGGCAGAACCACCCCCGCCCGACCACAGGGGACGGCGTCAAGAAAATTGACTAATTAGCATGCAACACCAAGTGTTGATGCTTAGTGCCCACTAGAAATAGATCTTAAGGAGTTATTGAGTATAGTGTCGTATAGTGTGGTATGCTCGAGCCCACTAGCAGCAACTAGGTTCCTGACTATATAAAAATAAAAACAATCAGATACAAAATACCAAATACAGAAGCAGCGAAAACAGAAGTTGTAACGATGTGGTGGCTCTCGTTAACAGGCAGAATCTTGGCAGGATTAAGTTGCCAAATTGAGATTAAAATATTCTATGTACATAGACCATATTTGTTTAAATCTTGATACTTGATTTTTATCAACAAACTTAATACCCCAGTGACCCCTAGTGGCCGGAGGAAACCTCTACATCCCCCCCAGTCCGGAAGCTTATCGATATATAGGTAGACGGACTCAGCCACGAAGCCAACGGCCACTCTCAGGCTCATAGCGCCTGGGCGGCCTCCTCACACGACACGGACGAGGGGTAGGGGGTGACAAAGGTGGCGACCGTGAAGGCGGGGTCGTGGCAGCCGGAGCCGCATCAACAGCGACAGGATCCCCACGGGGCACGAGGCCCATGGGAGGTCCATCACTAGGCGCAGACACGTCCACATCCGAGGCCGAGTCGCGGGGCACATCGTTCGGCAGGCGAGGGTTCACCCGGGACACCAAAGGGCCCGTAAGCACCTGGGCAGGGGGCAGTGGCAACGAACCCGACGGAGGCTGCCCAATGCAGGGGACAGCCGGTGTGGAAGCGACGGTTGCGCAAAGTCAGGCGCCCAGACCCGTCGACCTTGACACGGTACTGATCGTGGCCCAGCGACTCCACCACCACACCAGACCTGTCCCACTTATGAG
The DNA here is from genome assembly GCF_051991245.1 of Festucalex cinctus. Classification (NCBI taxonomy): domain Eukaryota; kingdom Metazoa; phylum Chordata; class Actinopteri; order Syngnathiformes; family Syngnathidae; genus Festucalex; species Festucalex cinctus. The sequence goes on along the minus strand of NC_135423.1, from coordinate 25,913,678 downwards.
GGCTTGGACCCAGCTGATTCTGGATGAACACTGTCTTGCCGAGCGCCAGCGGGCGGAGAGGCCTCGAATGAGCCCTCAGCGATTCAGTAGTACGGGACAAGCGGGTCCGGAGAGCGTCCTCCTTGGCCGCCCAAGCCTGGCGCCATATAGGACGGATGTGCGGGCTAGAGAACTTCTCCAGCCTGTTGATGAAAGAGAGTGAGTCCCTAAGAGGGCGACCAAAGATAATCTGAGCCGGGGAGAGGTTGCAGTCAGGATCAGGGGTGTTATGCAACTGCAACATGGCACGCAGAAAGCGGTCATTGTCGAGGGTGCCAGTAGGGTCGGTGTTAGAAACAAGGAGGCGCTTAGCAGTCTTCACAGCGACCTCAGCTCTCCCATTCGACTGCGGGAAGCCGACCGAGGACACACGATGCCTGATGCACCATAAGCGGAAGAAGTTCTCAATGTGGCTCGCCATGAACTCAGGACCACCATCGCTCGAAAGCTCCTCAGGCACCCCAAAGGTAGCGAAGAAAGAACGGAGGTGCCGAACCAGACCAGCCGAGCCACCTAGATCTGTGCCCGCCGTAGAGCTCAGAACCTCCACCCAGCCCGAGAGCCGATCCCCAACGACCAAGTAGTGGCGCTCGCCATAGTCAAAGAAGTCGGCGAACACAGCCTCGAACGGGGTGGACGGCGGTGACGATGGCTGAGGCGGTGTGGCTGCCTGCGAAGGGGCATTGCGGTTGCAGTCAACACAGCCGTACCTGGTGGCGTGTATCTTCTTGGCCATCCCAGGCCAGTAGACTATAGCACGAGCACGCTGCTCCATCCCAGAAACGCCCTGGTGAGCAGCGTGGAGATGCTGAAGGACCCTACCACGGAGGGATGGAGGAACAACGACGCGGTCGTGATACAGCAGGACACCATCCTGCGCATAGATTGATTCACAGACTGGGGACAAGCCCGCCAGGGCAGGGTCACTTGCATCAATCCTACCCTCGTTCTCGATGAGGTGCAGGACCCGGGCGAAGCACGCATCCGCTGCAGTTTCCTGTGCGAGGAGGGACCACGAAATGGCACCGAGATCCTGTGCATCCTCACGGATGGAGGCCATTAGTGCTGACTCCACCACATCAGGCACACTGCACAACTTCACCGGTGGCTCATTCACCGGTGCAGAGGGAGACGGATGCCTCGAGGCAGCATCAGCGGCGTGGTTACTCTTGCCAGGCAGGTGCACAATGTCAAAGCGCCATGGGAGGGTGCGTTGTTTAAGTCTGAATAGGCGAGAGTTAGTAATTTCATCCACCGTGCTATCGCCGAAGATCTTAACCAGGGGCTTATGGTCGGTAACCACAACAAGGTTGTCACAACCCTGTGTGAAATACTTTGTTTGCTCAAGGCCCCAGGCCACAGCAAGGGTCTCACCTTCGATGGCAGCATAGCGCTGCTCCGCCGAAGACAAGAAACGAGAGCCAGCCAGGGTGATCCTCCAACCCCTCGAGCAACAATCGGGCACACCAGAGGCGCAATCGCAATGCTGTTGGAGCAGGAAGTAACCAATACCACACCTGGACCAGTCTGGGCGGAGGCAGGTGCGTTTCCGCACGTCGTAGATCTCCACGCCCTCACGGATGGCTCCAATAATGGATAGCTTGGATGCCTGGAACGCTTCCTCCAATTCAGAAGACCAGGAGAACTTGCATCGGGGGCTGAGGAACTGCTTGAATGGCGCCATCGTGTCACGCAACTGCGCATAGTTGGCCACCTGATTGACAAGGCCAAACCAACTTCTGATGTCAGTTGTAGCCACTGGGGAGGGAAAGTCCCTTATTGCATCCAAGTACTTGGGGAGTGGTTCGATGGAGGTGTCAGAGACTCTGAACCCAGCAAAATCAACACATTTCTCTGCAAATTGGAACTTGTCAGCATTCAACACAATCCCTGACCGACCGACACGTGCGAGAAAGTCAATGGTCCTCCACCAGTGCTGTTCGAGGTCAGTGTCGTAGTGGACAGTGTCGTTCACACAGCGCTCCTTGCGCTCGAAGTCAGAGAGGACAGCATCAAAACGACGGTTGTATCCATCCCCCGATGACAGAAAGCCTTGAGGTGCCCTCGTGTAACGCCAGCGGCCAAAGGGCGTGATAAAGGTCGTCAGGTGACGATCAGACTCACGAAGGGGCACACTATGGTAGCCATTCCAGGCATCATTCATGGACTTCCAGGTGCCTTTCGGGATGCGACGCGCAAGGTGGAATGGGGATTCAGTAGCGAAGATCTCGCGTTGGCAGAACTTGTTGAGAGGGGAGAGGTCCACCGTCCTGCGGGGGGAGCCGTCATGCTTCCGAGTGACGACCATACGATGGCACCAAGTCACAGGATCGCCGTAAGGAACACGTTCAATGACGCCAAGGGCTTCGTCCCGCAGGAGGTCATCGTAGACCTGTTGCTGCCAGTGCAGAGGTATGGTGGCGGCGGTGTGGCAAGCCTTTGGCGTAGCCGCCGGGTCCACATGAATTTCGATGGGTGGCCCATCAATACATGGCAAAGGCCGGTGAGGGCAGGTGTTGAAAGTAGATGAGGCGTATCTGTCGAGGAGCCAGGCCTTCATCCGACCATTATTTTCCGGTGTACAAGGGAATGGCAGCTCCGTAGGACGTGGTGGAGGGGCTGTACGCTGGGGACAGGAAGAGTATAGCGGGGACCGTATGGACCTTTACAGCCACCATTAAAGGACCGTATAGCATTGAAAGGCGGCGGCGCGACCCTCGCATCAGGGGCGTCAGGACCCTGAACGCCACTGGTTCCTACCCCGTTGTCGCCCGACGGGAAGCCAACAGGTAAGAGTCTGAGGTTGAGCAGCGAATCATTAGAGAGGTACATGGCACGGACGGAGTTGCTCACATACTTCATGCAGCGGCAGGATGTCACCGCTACATCACCACGACCGGGGTACAAGTCATCGCGAGAGAATCCACAGGCGAGAAATTCCTCTAGAGACCAAAGATCCGATTGCGCGCCAGTGTCAGCGATGGCGGATACGTTACCCGGTTGACCGGGCCCCGGCACCCGTCGCCGCCTCCCTGTCCAACTGGCCTGTCGATCGAGATGGCGACGGACACGCGGGGGTGGTCCCGTAGCTTGGCGCGTCTCATTTCACCTTTAGTAAAGATGTGGTGCTCGAGTCTGATAGGTGCGGGTTTGTGGACATCGCTGTGTGTAGTCGAAGCACGGCGTCGGGCCCTACGACATCGCGTGGGTTCGGCTCTGGACTGAATCGATGAAACCATAGAGATTGGTTCCGATTCCATGCTGGCCTGATGACCCTCTGTCATCTGCGGCAGCTGCCGCTTTTTGCGTCGTCGGGCCCGATAGCACTCGACGCAGATCTGGTGGGGCTTGGTGTTCCACCCCCGAGGCCCTTCAGTGAAAACCCGAAATAGGCTTTTACAGTCAGGGCACGTCGCCTGTCTGGTCCTGTCTGCTGGGGGCGGGGCAGCGTCCATACGTGGATCTCTCTTTTGGCTGCGAAATGACGACATCGCTGAGAGGGTGGGTGACGGGAGAGCATCACGAGCCATTTCTCTGCTTTCGACTAGTGCAATCACATCATTCACCGGCTTACGCAGGACATCAGATATACCCAGAGTGGCACGGCGTATGTCCGAGTCATAGATGCCATTGATCAAAACATCGCGGATGATGTGGTCAGTAAAGTCCACATCCCTCCCACACTTGCACACTGTAGCGTAGGCGCATGTCTCCGCTTTCCCCCTCACTCTGGCAGCGAAGGCTCGGAACGTTTCATCACATTCCTGGTGCAACTGAAGCAGCTCGGTACGTAGCACACAAGTAGCCACTGGGATGACAGCAAGTGAGCGCATAGCGGCGATGAGATCTGGTAAAGGCCTGGAAGCAGCATCGGGATCGGCTTTCAATAGGCTGTCACCTAAGTTGGGCCCGGCACACTGAAACAGTTGGAAAGGGGCCTGTGCATCCCCTATGCCCGAGCCAGCGCGGAAGACTTCCCAGCGACGAGTGAACACATTCCATTCCTCTATGGATACACCAATGTCTACTGTGGGTCGGGCAAGTTTTGGGCCTTGGAAAGTCGGTTCCTGAGCTGACGCCTGGGCAGGTGGGTTCTGATGCACAAAGCCATGGTTCGCCAACAGAGCAATGGCGAGGGCCTTAGACACATCGGCAGTGCTGAAAGCGCAGCTAGGGAGGCAGCATTCAACGATGACCATGCTCCTTCATGAAGAAACACACTCCTCAATGTCAATTATCATTTATTGACAGCGATGAAGGAGCCCTGCAGAGGCACAAACATATAATGGCTCATAAACTTAGACAAAACAGGTGGACAACATTAAGAATTACCACCTAACTGATAATCATGCATTAAACATGTAGACTTACATGAATAACGTCAGCAGCTTAATGAAACACAAGATTGGCAGCACTGTAACAACATGTCCTGTCTTCAGCATAACAAAATGGAGAACTGCTGCCGCGAGGCAGTACAACAAACTTAATACCCCAGTGACCCCTAGTGGCCGGAGGAAACCTCTACAATTGTTGTGCTTGTGAGTGTGGATGGTTTTCGTCTCTGTGTGCCCTGCGATTGGCTGGCAACCAGTCCAGGGTGTCCCCCGCCTACTGCCCAGAGCCAGCTGAGATAGGCGCCAGCACCCCCCGCGACCCTTGTGAGGAATAAGCGGTCAAGAAAATGGATGGATGGAAGTTATTGTTGTTTTCCGCCTCTCGTCCCAGGCACATATCCACATGCACAGCCGTGGTCTCCGAGCAGGAAGTATGGTGTTAAATTAGGGCCAAAAGTTTTGTACTTGACAAAATAAAACTTGAAAATGAATATTGTTGTGTTGATCTTGAATTTCACAAAATATAAAAAGGTATTCAAAATAAAAAATAAGCATGTGAAAAGTTTTTTCGGGTCAAAATTAATTTTGATTCACTTCGGTCCTACCTTTGAATAAATTATTTATTTTCATTTTTTGCTTCCATATTGTAACAACTATGGCCTCTAGGCCCACTCCACCCTCTAACTTTTTTTTTTAAGTTTGCTTCTTCTAAAGCAAATTCTCTGCAGCTGCATAAATATTCCACTGCCCAGACAGGATCTAAACTTGGTTAGCTCTGCAGGTGGTCACCCAACCACCAACAAAACTCTTTTGAAGCCGCTGACCAGGTGACAAAGGAATTTATGCGTCTGCCGAAGGAGTGTATTCAAGCCCGTCTTCTTGGAGCCCGAACAAATGGCTCCAATGATTTGGAATACACAAATGACCGATCAAAGGAATGTTCATGACTTCTTATCAATCACAAAGGGTATTCTGGCGCCTCGCCCTTCCTGGAACGTCTAGATGGAGCAACAGCACCGCCAAGTGGTGAAACTTGGAACTATCCTTAGTGACAATTCACATAAGTAACCGCATTTTACACATTTATACCATGATAATTCTTGACAGACAACTGAACTACGAATGATTCATGTTATATCTTTGTGTGTATGAACATCCTATTTCATTTGTACTCTATAAAGAATGAAAGATAATCAATATCTCTCAGTTCAGTCAGATGAGACAAGTAGAAGTTACCTCACAAGTTAGTTTATGATGCATTAATTACGATGTGTGTTAAACGGGTTGTGTGGGAAAACTGATTTGCCAGACTGACCAAATTTAATGCCAAATTATTAATCTCTTTAATAATTTTTTCTTAAAGTCTGCCCGAGCGAGCAGAAGGGTGTGCCACCACCCACTGAAGCCCCGCCCAAAGACTTTAAAAGGATGAGGGGACCTCTCTCTTGCCTCTTCCTGCTCTTCCGCCTCTTCCCTCTGGCTTCCAAGCCTCTTCCAAAAACTCTCTTGCACGACCTGCAAGTGCCCCAGCCTGCTCGAACTCTTTGTTCCAAGAAACTTGCCAACCACGTGGCCCTTTTCTTTTCTGGCAGCAACCGTTGCCGAGAGCGGACCCTCGCTCCACGCCACGCCAAAGCAGGTGCAAACTGCAACGCTGACTAAAGACTCTTTTGCTTTTTTTGTTTTTTTGTTCCACCATCGGTGCTTGCCCGCCCGACCTTCGCGGCCCTGGGGTACACTTGCAACGTACCGCCGGACTCAAGGTTGTGCACCTAAGCCGCGCACCTCACCTGCTACTCGGTGGCGCCCCGCCGCGGTGCCAGCTCACCTCCAACGGCTGGCCTTCCCCGTACGCAGGCGCGTACGGACCGAGCTGCAACACCTGAACTCGGACAGCTGCCCGGCAGAACCAACCTTGCCAAATCGCCGACCAATCAAGGGACGAGCCGCGCAACTACGTCAGGCCCCTGAGCGGCTTCCCCGTGCTCACCTGTGGAATAAACCCTTTTTTTTTTTTTCTTGCCTTTTTGGAACGAACATTGACTATTTTTCCCCCTTTTTTCCAAGACCTTTCTGCTTATTCGACGCAAACGATTCTCGTAAGTGTGCGTTTGATTTCTAGCTCGGCGTATCCACTGTGTGCCACTTACGTTTGAAACATATCACAAATCTGGCAGGTCAAATTTCTCTTTTCCCTGTTTCTTTATTCATTCGCATTCCTTCCTTATTTTCATTCACTTTATTTTGTTTCTTTTCTTCTGACGGTAGAATAGTTAGATAGGCAGTGTGTTGATTCTGTAGTGTAGCAATCGTGAATAAATGCATGTTTTTATGAACTCTATTCCGCCTAAGTCATCTGTGTTTCCGAGTGGATTATTATTCTTTTGTTAGTACAACGAACCACTGAATATCGAGTGTGGCGACTTTAGATTATAAATGACTGATGAAAGAAGGATTTTGGTCGTTGTTTGCTCCTGTTAACCCAAAGCAAAACCAACGTGGTGCCCCAGAGGTTATCGAGGTAAATATAATTTACCTCTGTAACGTCCAGATTATTAATTCGTCCAAAAGACGACCCAATTATCGCTACAATATATATTTTTGACATTTGAGGTCTTATTTTTTTCAGTTGCATGTTTTTTTCTTTTCAGATTCAGATCTTATTTTTTTGGGTTTCAACACATTTTTTCAGTTTCAAAACTTTTTTTTTCACTTTCAAATCGTTTTTCACTTTCAGATGGGTTTTTTTCAGTTTCAAGTCTTTTTTTTTTTTTTTTTTTTCAGTTTCGGACTTTTGGTTCGGTTTGCTCGGGTTCCTTGGTGGTTGGCTCGGGGTCGAACAGACGAGACAAGGAGTCAGGCTTGGTATTCTGGGACCCCGGCCTGTAAGACAGAACAAAGTTAAATCTGTTGAAGAACAAAGACCACCTGGCTTGACGTGGGTTCAGTCTTTTTGCTTTACGGATATATTCTAGGTTTTTGTAGTCCGTCCAAACCACACAAGGGTGTTTTAGCCAATGCCTCCACTCCTCCAGGGCCATTTTGACTGCCAGTAGCTCACGGTCTCCAATGTCGTAGTTCCTCTCTGCTGGTGAAAGTTTCCGAGACAGGAAGGCCTTAGGCTGGAGCCTGCTGTCTCTCTTTGAGCGTTGGGAGAGAACCGCTCCTACTCCATTATTGGAGGCATCCACCTCCACCACAAATTGCCTCTTTGGATCAGGAACCAGGAGGATTGGAGCCGTGGTGAATCGAGTCTTGAGGAGATGAAAGGCCGACTCCGCCGGAGACCACCGGAACGGAACCCGGGGCGATGTCAGCCCATGGAGAGGTGCCGCTATGGCGCTGTAGTTCCTGATGAATCGCCTATAAAGGTTAGCAAAGCCGAGGAACTGTGAACCTTTCTGCGGCTATCAGGTGTAGGCCACTCGACCACCGCCCTGATTTTAGCCGGATCCATTAGCATGGTACCAGGGGTTATGATGAAGCCCAAAAAAGATACAGTGTCGGCATGGAACTCACTCTTTTCTGCTTTGACATACAACTGGTTCTCCAACAGCCGCTGGAGAACCTGACGCACATGACAAACATGAGTGTCCAAATCAGGGGAATAGATTAAGATGTCATCCAAGTAAACATATACAAAAATGTTCAGGAAGTCTCTGAGAACATCATTAATCATCTCCTGGAAAACAGCGGGTGCATTAGTTAGGCCAAAGGCCATAACAAGGTACTCATAATGTCCTCGAGGCGTGTTAAAACCGGTTTTCCATTCATCCCCTTCTTTGATCTGAACAAGGTGATATGCATTTCTCAGGTCTAATTTAGTGAAGATTCTAGCCTGCTGAAGCTGATCAAATGCTGATGACATTAATGGAAGAGGATACTGGTTCTTGACAGTGATGTCATTAAGTGGCCCATAGTCAATACATGGTCTGAGACCACCATCCTTTTTTGCCACGAAAAAGAAGCCTGCCCCTGCAGGAGAGGAAGAGGGACAAATGAGACTACTGAAACTCAAACAGAATTCGCCTCTCCCTCCCACTGCTCGTTGAATCAGTGGGTGCTGGTGTCTGTGGATCTCACTTTGTTTTATCTATCCTTCCCTCCTTCCTCTCTTTAGTTTTTCCTCTGGTCACTTGAGACCTCCTCAATTTGCTGGAAATTTGAGGTTTCTGGGGTTGGTATAAGACTCTGGTTTTGTAATCACGCAGGAGGTGTTTGGTTGGTGCTGGATTTCACTTTGATGGACTGGATGTACTGGTTTCTATGGATCTCACTCTGCCTCATCAATCCTTCCCACCTTCCTCTCTTTCCTCTGGTCTCGAGATCTCGTTAATTTGTTGGAATTTAGAGGTGTAACGATTATCAGCCGGTTGCAACTTTTTGCAACCTCAGTTGCAAAGGAACTCCACTCCTGTGTCCTGGACATGCCACCGTGGGGGGTGGGGAGGACAAGAACATCCCCCACAAACAGCGACACATGTTCTGACTGACACGCGCACACGCACACACTCACAAGTCAGAACAGTAAAAGCCTTCTTAGAAACTTAACGTTCTTATTTTGCAACAGAACAATGAATTATGAAATGTTTGCCATTTGTGAAATGTTGACTCCATGAAATGTCATGAAAATGTTCCATTGCAGTGGCAGATTCTCCGCTAAACTTTCATGTGAATGCAAGTTTCAACAGTGTAAGCTAGGTAACATTTCATTGGAGGTATTCAATTGTACATGTTGCATTGATTGAATTCTGACCTTAGAATCTCAACAAACATGGGATCCAGATTCAATCTGATTAGTCTCTACCCAAAACCCTCTCCAAGCTGGTAACTTTCCACTTTGGTCTTACCGGACCCCTGGTGTGGAGGCCGCCGCCCTCCCAATTTAAAAGCACGCTCCCTGCTTGCATCTTTCTCTTTTGGCTCCACATTTTCGCTGCTTCTCTTTCCTGGTCTCCTGCCCCCCCCACTCTCCATCGGGCACGGCTGCCAGACAGAGGGCTAGCCGAGCTAGCTTAACCTCCAGCACACGGCAATGCACGGAAGCCATCACGTGTAGCGACAGGCGCGGCGAAACACGCTGCTTTTGGTCCCTGCACAGGCTCAACGGATGGTGCTTTTTCAGGCACCCTGACCCCGGGTTTTCACCGGATGCGGTTGCGGTGCGGTTGCGGTGCGGTGCATCTTGACTGCGTGCTCCGGACGGGTCAATTTTTTTGTCAATCCACACCGGCTCCGCACAGCTGCGGTCCGGCAGCTCCGTCGCCGCCCACTTCCCAACGTGTCTCGCGGGACCGCGCGCGCGCGATCATGTGGCATTTCACAACGACAAACATGCAGAAAGTCTGTGCTCAACAGAGAAGCAGAAAGAGAGGTGGACTTCTTTTGATTTAACCTTTTCTTCTTCTTCTGCTATGAGATTCCATGCAGCATCCTTTTTTTTGTTGTCCTTGTAAAGTATATTAATAACGAGAGTGCGGGTCCACTCTTTATTTCTGTCTTCCGCGTCCGGCTGCCGCTCAGTACAGCAAGCGAGACGGGCACAACAAGCAATCGCGAACATCAAACTCACAATACATTACAGTCCTTATAAAAAGGATGTGCCGTGTCATATATTATTTTGTGGTTTTCCACCTCCAATATAAACCTCTCCTCGTCCATGTTCGCTGGTGTCTAAACCGTGAATGAGCACATGGCCCGGCGACGCCCACGTCACGTTTTGCTGAAAAACTTGCGAAATAGGAGCTGGCGAGTGTTTTATTCTGAAAGGTAACCGGAAATTTATTTTGAAACTGCCTCGGTCTTCCTGTCCCGCTCGATGTGTTTTGTGCTAGCTTGCCATTTGCCGGAGGCCTACCGCTGCGGCGTCCGGCAAAAATAGAAAATAGGTCTATCCTTGCGGAAGGCTTGCGGCACGCCGCAGGCCTTCCGCAGTCGACACGCAACGCACCCGCAAGCGGTGTAAACTGCACCATTCGAATGAATGGAATCTAATTGCTTGCGTCGCCGGACCGCACCGCAACCGCACCGCAACCGCAACCGGTGAAAACCCGGGGTCAGGCCTCAACCAAGAGGGCCTCTTCCCAGCCAGCAGGTTGACCCCGTGACGCTCAGTTGGCCAGCCGGACGACCTGTCTCTCCCTCTCCTGAACTGAACCTTCTCCATTCTATCTTCAAACGGGCTTGGCGAGTCTCCATCCAGGGTCCTGCTTCTCAGACCAACCCCATCTGAAAGTGCAACTTTGCAGGCCTTCGCCAGATTACAAATTGGTGGAAACTAAGTTGATTGTGGGTCCCATGTTGGTTTGATTTAAGAAATCCATCACCTTGGTTAAGACCGTTTCTTTTTTCTTCTTTTCTTCTCCTTTGATTTTTATTATTTTAGTTCTCGTTTTATTTCCTATCATAGTAGTTAGTTTTGCTTCTTTAAGTTCTAAGTAGATTTCCCCACTAGGTTAGAGAATAAACGTGCACAAAACTCAAAACCTGTTTTTACTTTGTGTGTGTTTCATCAATTTATAGTGACCTCTAAGCTGAAGAAAGAACTCACAAAATTGTAGTAAGGGCACAACCTTCATTTTAATGACTGATTCAACGAGGTTCTCATCTGTTATCCTGATAAAATGATCAAAAAGAGATGTGGTGCTCCACAGGCAAGCTCAACTTAATTTAAACATTAAGTTTGAGTCTCCTTCAATTAGTGAGCCAATTGATTATTAATTTAATAATTAACAATTATTGATTTAATAATTAATTGGACCGATTTCCCTTACAGAGGCTTCTGGGGTTGGCGTAAGACTTTGATTTTGTAACCATGGGGAAGGCAGGAAGTGTTTGGTCGGTGCTGGATTTCACTTTGATTTATCTTTCTTTTCTCTTTATTTTTTCTGACCTTTTCTCTGGTCTCCTGACCATTTGAACCTCACGACTCTGGCAAGACTCTGAAGTACCTGGTTAAGGTGAAGGGTAATGGGATTTTTATAAGGTTTTAGGTGAATTAATGAGTATAAATTTATATGTATTTGCACGTACGCGCACACACGCACGCAAACTCACGCACACAAACGCACACACGCGCACACACGCACACAAACGCACAAAAAAAAAAGAGCAATGTTGATAAGACGTTGAATCGGTAAGACTACCGAATGAACAATTCTGAGCTCTAAAAAAAAAGAAAAAAAGAAAAAGTAGTAGTATTTATCCATCCATCCATTTTCTTGACCGCTTATTCCTCACAAGGGTCGGTAAAGTGCCATATTTGTGAAGTAACAAGAGACAATTTTAAATTAAAAACCCAAAACATAAATATTGTCATGAATTCACGTATTCATGGAGGTTCAACAATTGGGTTTTATTAACAGACTCGGGAGGCAACAACTGTAGAACTCACTCAGGGATATTACAGTGTATTACAGATATTAAAGTGTGGCTATACTGCCGTAAATAAGGGTGATACTCATTTCCAAGACCGCTAGCACCTCCTGGTGGAGATCCGTAGGATAAATCTTTTAAATCACACCACAAATATATAAACGTAAATGCATTTGATTTGAAATTATATAAAAATAATACACGTTATCATTCAAAAGATTGTACTTAAGGGGGGTACCATAGGATTGTATCCAGTAAGATTCATTCAAATCTGATATTAAATTGCAAAATAAAGGTTCTATTTGAGTTAAGTGCGGGTGGACAGGAGGAATGGTGTCATCAGCAACCTTCACCATGTGACAGTTAGGGTGTGAGGTCCTGCATACATTGATGTAAAGAAATAATGGGCAACTGGTGGTCCATAAATTGTGGCCCCTTGATTAATTTGGGGATTTTATTTATTTATTATTATTTTTTGGGTGGGGGGAAGGGGTATTATAAACATGTTTCCTCTTCTACTACTACTACCACTACTACTCGGCACCCCATTTTTTCATCCATCCATCCATTTTCTTGACCGCTTATTCCTCACAAGGTTCACGGGGGGTGCTGGCGCCTATCTCACCTGGCTCTGGGCAGTAGCCAGGGGACACCCTGGACTGGTTGCCAGCCAATCGCAGAGCACACAGAGACGAACAACCATCCACACTCACAAGCACACCTCGGGACAATTCGGCGCGCCCAATTAACCTGCCATGCATGTCTTTGGAATGTGGGAGGAGACTGGAGTACCCGGAGAAGACCCACGCAGGCACGGGGAGAACATGCAAACTCCACCCAGGAATGGCCGAAGCCTGGACTCGAACCGGAGTCCTCAGAACTGTGAGGCGACGTGCTAACCAGTCAACCACCGTGCCGACTTAGTACTAGTAGTAGTAGTAGTAATAATAATAATAATAATAATAATTATTATTATTATTATTATTATTATTATTATTATTATTATTATTATTATTATTATTATTATTATTTTATTGTCCTTAGCTATTTAGCTTTTCAATATGACTAACAACTGTTAAACTCAAAAATCCATTTAACACACTTCTGATCTACAAATCCAACCGATCAGGTGCTTTCCTTTCTCGAGTAGGGTAATGACGTTCGGGAGCAACATCTGCCTTTTCTACTGTCGCACTAGGTTCAGTTACTGGTGCACTCTCTTCTACAAATTTCTCTGAACTCGGAACAACAGTATGGCTGACTGACTTTGTCGCGGGTGAAGAGTCATTAAGGTTCAGGTCGACATTTTTCAACATTGTCGTCACAGTCCATAGTCACAGGCAACGCAGGAGTGGTTGGAGACGCTCTTGCAAGTTGGTCCACATGGCGGCGCCAAACACCATCAGTTGTCTGAACTGTGTTGGAGACAGGTCCGGTTTGGGCAATAATAGTAGCAGGAATCCACTCACTTCTGCCTTGATAATTCCTAGCGAGCAGTGGCGTGCACAGACATTTTCGGGGGCAAGTGCTCTGGGGAAAAAAAGGGGCACTTTTTGCGCAAATGGAATAATAGTAAATAAATAGACCAATTAGTAACCAAACAGCCCAAGGGCCTGAGAATGAATAACACTGACAGTTGTCATTACAAGAAGGTAAAAGGGTATTTCTCACAGGTAAGTGACAATTCCAAATTTTCCACAATGCAACTCAATTAAAATGCTTCGACCACCGAGGATGTATTGGATTCCTTTTGAATGTGATTAGTGACTACTAGCCAGTGGCGGGCAGTGAGTTTTTGGAGTGGACATGCTGAAGTGTCACAAAAATTTGGGGGTATTTTTATTGTTAATAATACAAAGTCCAATGCTTTTCAATGCATGGATCACAGAGAGTTTCTTTTCACCGTCAGGAGTTTGACTATGTGGTGGTTATCACGTTATCTGTTAATGAATTAGCATATAGTATTTTAAACTAGCTAAATAGGTGGCCATTCGGCTAATTTATGCTCATTTGTTTGTGCTGTATGAGACATATGCTACTTCACAACAAAATGATTATAGGTAAGGAATAGAGGGCAAACAACCAACACAATTTCACTGGTTTTATAATAAGTTACATGGAGGAGTACGGGAAGACATGCGTGGGTGTGTGTTGTGTCTGTCGCACTGCGACCAACGGTGGCTAGCGGTCACATGACAAAGGACGAGAGAGAGAGAGAGAGAGAGAGAGAGAGAGAGAGAAAAGATTGTGTCAACACTGACCTGTCCTCAGTAAAGTGTTTATTAAAAAAAAAAAAAAAAAAAAAAAAAAACTTTCCAAAGGGCACTTTAGGCAGAGGGGCAAGGGTGTCAGCACCACTAGGGGTCTACCTGTGCACGCCTATGCTAGCGAGCACTGTGTCGCCTGGTGCAAAGACTCTGTCTTTGGCATGAATGTCCCGATGCAATATTTGTTTTCTTTGACTTGCCTGAACAATGTCTTTCACTGCTGGAGGCTTAAGAAGATCCAAGTTTGTCCGTAGTTCTCTGTTGAACATGAGGCTAGCTGGTGATGCCTTCGTGGTTGAATGTGGTGTGGTCTGGTACTTGAGAAGAAACTCATGTAGTCGCTGGTGGAGAGTCCCTTGTCCTTGTGATGTTTTCAATGCGTGTTTCAAGGTTTGCACAAATCGCTCTGCTTGCCCATTTGTCGCAGGATGGTATGGAGCCGACTTGATGTGCTGTACTCCATTGGCTTGCAGGAATCTGACATTTCTTTGGACACGAGTTGAGAGCCATTATCAGAAATAAGATGGACAGGTGTTCCAAATCTACTGAAGATTTCTCCCAGTTCCGCAACTGTCTTTTCAGATGTTGTGGATTCATCATAGCTACTTCGGGCCACTTACTGTGTGCATCGACAGCAACTAGAAACGTTTTCTCTTCAAAGGGACCCACAAAATCAATATGAATGCGGTACCATGGGTCCTGAGGAAAATCCCATGGATGAAGTGGTGCTGCTGGTGGATTGTTTCGGGTTTTGTGACAAGATGAACAACTCATAGCCAGGTGTTCGATTTCTTTGTTCAGGCCTGGCCACCAAAAATAACTTCTTGCCATTTCTTTCATTTTCACTATTCCACTGTGTCCGGCGTGAAGTTGATCTAACATTTTGGCACGCAGCGACTGTGGAATGATGATCCTCCTTCCCCACAGCGGACACCCGGACTGGACGGTAAGTTCCCACCTCCTATTGATGTAAGGTTTCAAGGTAGAGGTATCATCTACTGAACGTACATTCATGACCATGTCCATAACCACTGACAAATCAGGGTCAATACGTGTCGCCTTTTTCACTTGGGACGCCGTTATTGGTGCTCTGTGAACATTCCTGAAGTAAAAGATTTCCACTGTGTTTGATTCATGTTTCGTAACAGGGAGTGGTAACCTTGAAAGTCTATCTGCGTTGCAATGAGAGTCTGATTTGTGATATTTGATAGTGTAGGAGTGTGCCCACAACAGTAAAGCCCACCGCTGAAGACGTGAATCTGCAAGAAATGGTATTCCTGTGTGTGGTCCCAGGATAGTTGTCAGAGGCCGATGATCTGTGACCGGTGTAAACATCCTACCGTACAAGTACTGGTGAAATTTCCTAACCCCAAACACGATGCTCAATGCTTCCCGTTGCAGTTGAGCATAATTCTGCCCTGTTCAGTGTCCTGGATGCAAACGCAATCGGTCTGTCCTCACCATTTGGGAACACATGAGAGATGACAGCACCCACTCCATAGGGTGATGCGTCGCATGCCAGCTGAATTGGTCAAGAAGGGTTGAAATGTGTCAACACCTCAGATGTGGTCAATGCATTTTTAGCATCCTGAAATGTGTTCTGACAGTCACTGGTCCATTTCCATTTCTTGTCTTGACATCCCATACGGAAAAGATCTACAAAAGTTTTGTAAAATTTGTATCTATTTTATATGAGACTTGTAAGTGTCATATATGAGAGTGGAATCAGATATAAAATCCTTAGTAAAGTTGTACAATCCGAAACATATATAGTTTGGGAATTTAGTAAAAAAATATATATGACAGCAATTCTACATATAATTACCTTAGTAGATCGCGTGTGTATTATCAAACTTAGTGGAACAACCATCATTTAACTTGTATTGTAAGGGGCCAACATTCTGCGCAACAATCGTCGTGTGTGTGTGTGTGTGTGTGTGTAGGGGTGTGTGTGTGTGTGTGTGTGGGGGGGGGGGGGGGGGGCTTGCTCGTACAGCGGCCGACTTGCGCCAAAAACTATTTGATGAGAGGGGCCCTCTAGCGTGCCAATTTCTGAGGCAATCGTCTGCATTAAGAATACCGCCCGCCCATTTAAAAATAAAAGTTGAAATACCTCTCCTTTTGTTCCGAAGTTTGCAAGCCACACTTGTATCAACTAGGAATCATAATTCTGACAAATAAGTTACTGGAATATTAATTATTTTGACTTACCTTTCATAATTATTAAATGGGTAATATGCATTAAAAAAAAAAAAAAAAAAAAAAAAAAAAAAAAGCATATTAGTTTTAAATTACACCGTATTCAAAATGTAGTGGGGAATTGATAGAGAAAACAACTCATTTACTCCAGTCTTTCAGTTGAATTTTAATTGTGTTGAAAATATGAGAATAGTACATTACAAATGGCAATACTGAATTTTTACAGTCCAACAAAACAATCACTGCCAGTGACATATTTGATTTACTGACAACATGCATTGCACAATATCTCAATCAACACTTCTGTAGTGTTGTGTTTCAATGCAAAGGAGAGAATTGAAATGATACTTTGTTCTTCTGTCAGTCCATGGGAGTAGATATCCCAAGTTTCTTGAGAGACACTGTCCTAAAATTATTTTAAAAAGAAGCACCAATATACCAATAAATACCAATAAACAGAAGAAACCTTAGAGCCTAACAAATCAGAAAATATTTGTTGCCATTTTTTTCCAAGGTTGTTATATCTGCCATTTTGGGCATTTAAAAATGGCTACTTTTAAAAACGAATTTCTCTATCTCGCCTCAAGGATGACCTAAGATCAAAATTTTAGTGGCCAAATCCACATTCTTAGGGGAAAGGAATCCAGTGAAGATAATTACATTGTAAATGAGACATATATGGGTGGATATTTTAGGTTTTTTTTATATCTTTGATTTTTTTTTTTCATATCTTAAATCCGGTAATCTGGATGTTTATACCTAAAAAAACAAAACTTATCAAAAACACTTTCTGATTTGTTAGGCTGTAAGGTTTCCAAAAACATATAGTTTGACAAATCTTGAAGAAAATCACACAAACTTTTTTTTTTTTTTTTTTTTTTTTTTTACATAGTGAAGCTGACTAGGAGTGCAGAAAATAATATCTTCATTTTGTCACAGTTTCTCTACTGCCAATTTAATTTAATTTCATGTCTATTTGCCTGACCTGTAGCATTGTAGAAGATCCTGCTATTTGCTGTTGTATCTCCATAGCACCTTCATGTGTTTCCTGAGAAGGATATAATTAATCAACTCAATGAAAAGAAAACAAGAAAGGGTGACTTTGTATAATATTGTAGTTTTGTCCCACCTGTGTTACTGTGAGAAGTTCTGTTGTCTGCTCTTCTATTTGGCTACCATCATCACTTTCCTAAATGAAACAGATTAACGACTGAAATAAATAACTGTAGTTTAACAGCACTCACCGATAATTCCATGCATACAATTAAACAAATAATACAAAAATAAATACATAATAATACATAAATAAATACGATTCCGTTTTCCGCAAGGTTACTACTGGTCAATCCACCAAATAGACTGCAGTGTCCAATTAATTGCTTCAATATGAACCACTCTACTCCAGCATTTTAAAATGTCAAAATTGTCTTTAGTTTACTAAAGGTTTTTTTTGTTTGTTTGTTTGTTATTGTTCGTATTAAAGCATTTGGATGCAACAATATGTTGGAATCTAACATATTGTTGCAGGCCAGGCCAGGCCAATGCTGGTATGTCCATCATACAGTTAGATGGACTTACCAGCATTGGCCTGGCATAAAAATGAAGTTGTTCCAAGGCTCTTTTATTCACTTTTTTTTTTTTTTTTACTAGATTGCTAATGTAAGCCATTGGACATGTGTTGCCATCCACCACAATCATTATGGATGTTCATAGTAACATAAGATATATAAAATGCTTTCCCAACGCTTACTGTTTGTCTCTTTGTTTGTCTCGATTTTCCTATTAAAACAATGCACAGCAAATCTTAAGTTCAGCACTATAGAATAAACTTTGCAGTAGGAGACATACATCACAGTCATACCTTTTTTTCCATCTTGTTAAAGTTCGTTGTGGTATCATCGTTTTCTGACGTTGTCTTTCTTTCCGTTTTGGCATAGCTGTCAACTGAAGGTTTCTCCAAAATCCCCTAAAACAAATTAATTAAGAATAAATCTTATCGGCCTTAAGCACGGATACAGTGTGAAATCGTGACGCAAATTAAAAAAAAAACGTCAATAATATAAAAACTATCGATCAGATAAAGTTAATTAAGCTTCACTGAACCGGATGTAGTTCCCTCTCTGTCAGCGGTCTTACTTGAAACGGGTGTGTACAAACGGTTCCTAGTTAAATACATGTTTCATCTTCATTGCGTGCACAAACACAAGATTATAGGAACAACTGTATTGCAACAATTACAGACATTAGAAAACAATTTCTTATTCTAAAATAAATAAATAAATAATAATAATAATAATTGACTCAATTGACTCAACCGTCCTCGCGATTTTTTCCTCCCTCCGGAAGATCTTGCAAAGTGACACACCACGAACGAATGGTTTTCATTCAAAAGAAGCGGCAATCTTGCAGCTGGCAGAAACTCGACATATTAGCGGTAAGTAAATTGGTATACAGGAGTTTATATTTTAGACTGTTAAATTTTGATATGTATCAGATTTTATTGTTAAATCAACAAAAATAAAAACTTAAGAAAAAATTCCAGCTAACGTCAACGGTAGCCGAATAGCCAATGTTTAACGGCGGCCGTATAACTAACGTTAGTGGTAAGCTAATAAATCCTTCAGCTAACGTTGGCCGAATGTTCAAAAATACACATCCAAATGACTAAGAAATGTTGATTAGGTTTTGTAGATATATATTTTTTTAATTAATTTAAGAAACGAAGTGGATATTTTGCAGTGACGAGCGTGAGAACTACAAGTACACTTTCTGCACCATTGTCTTGTTTAGGCTATATTAAATTTAGATTACCAGAACCTTCACACTTTGTCTCATGAAGATTAACGGTGAGATTTTTTTATATTCTCTCATTAACAAACATCAAACACAATTTAATATTGCGAATTTGTAATTTATTAGTAGGCTATGTTAATTAATGTTGAAAAATGCTTTTTAGCTGCCTGTAATTATATATCCACGATGTATGGTCATATACAATGAGAAGTTACAGTGAATATTTACTTCATAAAATATAGCATTTTTTGCTGTGTATATAACATATTTTTTCCCAGAAAAGCTTATGATTAACATTTATTTACATGGGTATTTTGGCCATTAATTGATTGCCAAGCAAAGTAATGATTTAATGTATTTGATGAACAGATGGAGAGGAGGTTTGCTGTGGTGCGGTGGAATGAAGGGGAGGATGCTGGTAAACTCAGTGAAATAAAAACAGAGACCATAAGGGGATATGATGACTCAAAAATGGACGATCATGGGAATCCCATTGCCACCTACTCGGCTTTCATCGAATGGCGCCATGGGAAGAAACAACGAGGAGGGTGGCCTCACTACAGAGGCACTGTCATTTTTGTTTGTGGTAAGTTTGTGTTGCCATGATTTAAAGTCAACGTTGTCCTCACTACAGTTCAGTACTTGTTGTGCACCTTGTATGATTATTATGTAAGGTAGAAGGTGGAACTTTCTAATGGAAGTGCTTTTTTTTTTTCATTAAAATTCCATTACAAAATGCTGAAACATTGTCAACTCTCAGCTGAAAAGTTACATTAACCATCACAAATAGACACTTAATTTAGCTTTCAGTGAATGTATGAGCAACATTAAAATACAATGAAATTAAACCTAAACTCTTAACCATGGCAGTCTACATCAGTGCTTACATATTTTCTTATAAATGACCCCTGAGCTGACATAAATTATACCATTGCTTTTAGATGTTCTATTGTGACATTGTGATGTTCAGTATGTGTTCCCAGTTGTGACTACCATACACAGTACATTGTATGAGGTTTATAAACCCATGACCAAAATAACATACCGGTATTCTACCAAGTATTAACACTGATTTTCATCTGCAGTTCCCCCTATTTGCAACTGTCTTCAGTCACAATGTGGCTTGGTGTCATAAAAAGTAGTAACTAGCTGCTTTAGTATATGTTTGTTTGATTGTTTTCTACCTATATTCTTTAGTTAATCGTTTTGAGGCAACCCGTAAACTCAACTCACTACTTAAGGAAGATGAACCTGCACCGCTGACCAAGAGGGTATCAGTCCCCCCCAAAAAATACCAGGATGATTCAGATGGCTCGACGGACACTGAGATGCAGAGTCAGGCTCAGCCAATGCAAGTCAAGGTAGCACTGGCATCAATTAACTTTTTTTTGCTATTTTATGTTGAGCATATTTCTCTGTGATATAATGTAGCAAGCGGTTAGGGCAAAAATATTAATACAAATAAAATTATTTGAATCTCTACAATGGGGTAGATGTCACGGACCTCTGGGTTTCACACATCAGTGCTGTTTATGGCTACTGCTGGCCGCGTTCCAATACTTGCACCTCTACCCCTGCGCCTTCTAACCACACGCCCCTGCCGATGGGCGGGACCGCGCAAGGCGTCTCACCGCTCTGAACTGTTTTGGACAACTGAGACAGACACACTACACACTCGCACCCATCGATGACAAGCACAGGGACGTGGCCCCACAAGTCACAAACAGCAACCGGAAATAGTGCTGACGTGTGAAACACGGAAGTCGGAAGTCCATTATGCAAGTTTCTTTTGGACGAAACACATTAATTAAATTACCGGTAGTTGTTTTAAAATAAAATTTAAAAAATATATACATTTAAAAAATCCAAATATGTAAGTGTTTTTTGTTGTTGTTTTTTTTAAACAATTGTGCCGCTTTTGTAATTTTGTAGTGTAGTAATTGAAATTATAATTGAGCACTACTATAAGTGGCTGTTCATTGCTAGCTATTAACAAATTATTAGTATTATTACTGAATCTGTTATCTGTACAGATCAACTGCTAAATTCCACCATTAACAGAGGCTTTATTTTTTCTGTGAATTATTCTGCTTCACACCTAGAAGTCAATGGCTCTCACAAGTAAAGACCCTGCAGAAGACTTTCTGAAGATGTACGAATGTTCACAGCCTTCTCCTACTAAAAGTCCAACAAATGTGGGCGGATTCAAAAAAAGGATCAGAGACTTGGAAGAAGAAAATGCTAAATTGAAGGATTTGGTTGTTCAAGGTATTCCTTCATGTCACTATTTAAATTGTCAGATCTTTTATGTCTACATCATTTAAAGCTGTAATGAACTGTATGACAGGATACTTGGCAATCTTTGAAGAATGATCATAACCAATGTTTTGTTGTGGTTGTACTGTGTTTAGATGTGCCAGAACTTCTGCGCACCATGAAAGAGCTAATTGATGTGGCTGTACCTAAGAGATCCAGGGTGGAGGTTATCACACCTTCACAGCCCAAACAAAGTTATCTACAGTCCAAGGCCAGTTCTTCATATGACAGTTCACTGCAATCCACATCTGCCATGTCCAGTGTCAAACCCAAACCCACGTCTGACATTCCGCCACGGGTTGACTCTAAGTCTTCTAAGGTAATTGTTTCTTAGAGAATTAATGCAGTGGGTAGATCTCAATAACTTGTAACGATTATGACTTTTCTGATCTCCTTTTATTTCCAGTTTCATGGGTACATATTTGAATCCCAAATGTTCATCATGTGTGCTTTACAGGTGGAGATCTATCCTGGGACTGGAGTAATGATCGAGAAACTGTCATGGGCCTATGCTCTCAATGCAAATTCAGCCACAATCTTTGTGAGGCATCTGCTCACTGCAGTCTTCCCTATTGAGACACTGTTGGTGAGCAATCTCCGAGGAGGCAAACGAGGTGGAGATGCTCGTGAACCCCTTGACAAGATAAAATTGGATGCCATTTACAGTACGTTTTCTACTTTTCATGTTTTGTGTTTTACCTGTAGACCAGTGCTTTTATTAAATTTATTTACCTCAGACAAGGAACTTAAAGGGATCGTTCGGATTTTTTTTTGCCGAAAAGGCAAACAACTTCAGGCGGAAGTATCAGCTAGCTGGCTGCAGTGCGTCGGTTAGCGTTCTACAGGGCGCCGCGCAGTGATACGAACAAACAGAAAAGTAGTGGCTGGCGGTAATGGCGTCTGACTTTATTCAGGAAAGAGTATTGTGATGGAAATGTATCACACTTTTTAAAACAAATAGTTTTTAGAAGAAAAACGCTTTATTTCCGTGACCCCAGCCAGCTTGCTGGACTATTTTCCTCTCGTCCAACGCCGGACCAGAACTGGTGTCAGGGGTAAGTCAGTGCTGATCGCACACACGGGAGGTGAGGATGAAATTGTGATTCATGTTAAAAAAGCCGAACGATCCCTTTAAATGAAGGAAGAGTCATTAAATGCATCATACCAATTTTTTATGATAGCAGATTCTAAAGCAACAATAACTTTTCAACCAAGATGACTGCTTTACGGCATACGTGACCCCCCCTTTTCCCGATTCGTTACATACATGGAAGTCGATTTGAATGTCAACGCAGAAAAGACAAAACAATTCTTTATTGTAAACAACATGTTTAAAGAACATGTTTTTGTTTATTTTATTATATATTTTTCACCTTTCGGAAACAATATTGCAGGTTAAATCGATCTCCTCATATCATTTGCAACATTGACATCCGAAAGAAGGGCTGACGGGTAGAAGCCTATGGTTAGTGTCCTATACTTTAGTGGTTCTCAACCGCGGTCCTCGAGTACCCATATCCAGCCTGTTTTCCATGTCTCCCACAAGCAACACAGGTGTTTCGAATGATCAGCTTATCAGCAAGCTCTGCGTGAAGGCTGATAATGATCCTCAGCTGTGCTGGTTGTGGAGACGTGCAAAACAATATATTTGTCCTTTTTGTTAACTTCTCCATGCATATCTTTTATATGCAAAATTTGAGATATGAATATGTAATGATACAGTACCATACTTCGTAGTGACTTGTGACTTTTATTGGGGGGGGATATATTTTTATAGGTGCAACGCTTGAGAAGTGGCCTGGGACCCAGGTCTCCAGCATTGGTAGCACGATCAATGCGAAGATTACCGAACTCTGTGGCAAAAGTAAACTTAGTCTTGCATCTTCTTAAATGTAAAATTTATATGGTGAGTTCCAAATAGTTATCACATGGTTCTGGTTCAACATAAAAGCAGTGAATCTACTGCTGTTATGTTACAAATTGTTTGAAGATAGCTGTTCACTGCTGTTAATAAAGTTTGTTAAAATAATTATTTGCCTAAAAGTCATGTTTTCCTTTTTACTGATATTGAAAGACTGCATCATTCATGTAACTGGTGATATGGTAAATGGTAGAAATTTGTTGTTGCTGGCATATCTTTACTTTATAGTTTTCAACATGTTTTTTACTGTAAAAACTTAATTCAAAACTTCTGTTGGTTTTATTTATATTATTTATACACACAGTACAGGCCAGAAGTTTGGACGCACTTTCTTATACAATGCATTTGCTTTATTCTCATGAATGGTTGGTTCCTTTGTAGATTCTCACTTGAAGGCATCAAAACTATGTATGAGCTGATGTGGAGTTATGTACTGAACAAAAAAAGGTAAAATACCAGGAAAAATGTTTTATAATATATTATATATTTGTAACAATAGCCATCCTTTGCTCTGGTTACTTTTTTATTTATTTTTTTACTACTTTTGGCATTCTTACGTCTGAGAACTCTTAAAGACTGTTTGGAAAACCCTTTCAGGTGTGACTGACTACATTTTGAAGCTCAACAAGAGAATGCCAAGAATGTTCAAAAAAGTAATCAGAGAAAGGGGTGGCTATTTATTTATGTACTGTATTTATTGTATTATTTTCAGATTTTTTTGGTAAGTACATAACTCCAAATGTGTTCAATAGTTGTCATCATAGTTTTGATGGCTTCATTGAGAATCTACAATATACGTAGTCATGAAAATGAGGTATTGAATGAGAAGGTGTGTCTCAACTTTTGGCCCATACTGTTCCCATATATGTTTTTGGCTAATCTTGTATATATTGACATATAAAAAACCTATATGAAACATATAGATAACGTATAGTTTCCCTTTAAATGAGATATATTTTTTATACAGAAAACATATACATAAAGTGTAGTTTTCCTTTAAATGAGATATATTTTTTATACATAAAACATATACATAAAGTGTAGTTTCCCTTCAAAACAGATATATTTCATATACATAAAACATATATATAATGGTACACATTCATATATGAAAAATATATGTTTTTATGTCAGACATATGATGAATATACTGTGAAGCTTACATGAAACATATATGGAAAGCATATTTTGCCATAGTCATTCCTTATATTTCACGTACATATTTTTTATATGTTTCATACTTAATACTTAGAAATTTGTGTATGAAAAGTAGAGATAGACCGATAATCGGCCGGGCCGATAATCGGGGCCGATATTTGACATATTGGTACATATCGGTATCGGTCTGTTTTATTAATCTGACGGCCGATATGAGCGATCCATTTAAAACTCCGTCTTTTCGCTTCGAATGCAGCCCAGAGCGTCTCTGTCTGTTATGGAGTCCAACTCCAGCAACGTAACGCCCATAGCAGCATCTGATTGGTTAGCTGTGCAAGAGCCAGAACCAATCAGTAGTGTATGCCTGTATCACAGTAGCCGGTCACACACGCACCCACGGACACAACGCGAGACACATGCTTCGAAGGTAAGTTAAAAGAGAAGAGACTCCGCTGAACTTTTCACCATGATAAGCTAAACACATTGAATTATGTTGTGTATTAAATGCACTATATGAATGGAGCTGCATTGTCTTGCATTGAATCCCCGCTAGCTAACAGCGGTGTGTTCAGCTTAGCATGTAGGCTAACACCCAGTAGCTAATTCGCTACTTGAACTACTCGGGGAGGGAATCACACACATTTTCACTTAATCAAGTAAATAATGTTTGTTACAAAGGTTCCAAATATTAACAGTCGTCATTATTATATTGTCTAGTTCCATGTTAAGAGTAGAGTAATGTCATTATATTTACCTCTCGTGACGCACACATTGCATTCTGGGTCACGTCCACTACTTGTTGCATAGCGGTTATTATGCAGTGAGATGCCACAGTGACACTAAATAGCGTTTAGTTACTTTATATTGTGTTTATTTGTCGCACTGGTTTGCCATTGTGTGCCTTAAGCTTCGACGTCGATTTGATTGACAGCTCGTTGTGCACCTCGTTAAAGTCCGCTCCGTAACAAATTAAGTGTCTCAAACACCGTTTAACTACATGAACGTGTTCTCTTCCATATGTTTGGCATTAGTAGAGAAGTGCACTAAAGTATAGTGTGCTTATTTGCTCGTTTTGTCTCTCTTTTCACGTCATGTCTGCCGTCAGTTGGGACATTATCCTCTCAATGGATGCCACTAATATGTAACATCTACGGCCGTACACGGCTGCAATTAATGTTCAGTGATGTAATTTCGTTACGTGCATCATACTTTGAATAATGAGCTCATGTTTGGTGTGTTGTATAACTTTCTCGTGTGTTAGTAACTATTCATGTGGACAGCTAAGATAGTGCTTGTTAATGTGAATTAGCAATGTTGCAGCCCAGTTATTATTTAGACAAGTACATCTGTGCCATTAAGTGATACAGTAGTGAGAGAATAGTGTGCCCATATACACACACGTGTCTATAAGTGTAAAACACATTAAACAGCAGAAACTGGCAGCGGTCCACCGCAACAATGTCTGTTTAACCAAGTTATTCTTACTATTATTATAACCAAGTTATTTTACTCTACCTTTTTCTGCATTGATTGGGGCATCCTAAGTGGCAATAAACTACATGATGAAGTGTCTTTTGACAGTTCTCTTGTAGAGAGGAGTAGCATGATATTGCTGTTCTCGATTTAAGATCCTCAGCTTATCAAAACTGTCTATATGGTAACAATAACAATAATCATAATAAGGTCTACAAGAACTGTATGGTGTTCAGGGATGAATAGTTTTTCTCATGGAATTTTTTTTATTTTTTCTTGCTGTAGTAATAAGTAATGCCACAGCTGATGCACATTTTGAATGACAGGGTTCCTCCTATTACTTCAAAATATAAAAATATAACATTTATAGAATAAAACTACAAGTATCCCAAATGCTATAAAAGGTAATGTCACATTGGCCCCCACATTTAACTCCCCCCGCCACCAACGTCTTATTGCAGATAGAAGGATGTAAAATGAAAAGTGCAGTGTGAGAATCCATTGTAAAGAACTGTTAGGGTTTGCATTATTAAAAAATTTGGTGCCAACATTTTAACTTTTACTGCAAATGAATATCGGCTTCAAATATCGGTTATCTGCCTCCTTGACTACCGATAATCGGAATCGGTATCGGCCCTGAAAAAAGCATATCGGTCTATCTCTAATGAAAAGAATGCGAAAGTGGCCACTTTCAGGAGTAAATCATATATAATCCTTTAAGCACAACACACTTGCTTTTTATAAGTTTTATCTATGTCTTTTCCGTATGGGATAACAGTTCGTGAAGAGGTTGTAGCAGTGATGCTAAGTTTGGTATGAACCTTCCATAGTAGTTCAGCAATCCAAGAAATGATCTCAGTTGACTCACATTCTCGGGTGGAGGTGCGTCAACGATGGCTGCGATCTTTGATAGTGATG
The DNA here is from genome assembly GCF_051991245.1 of Festucalex cinctus. Lineage (NCBI taxonomy): Eukaryota > Metazoa > Chordata > Actinopteri > Syngnathiformes > Syngnathidae > Festucalex > Festucalex cinctus. Next base: position 25,886,886 of record NC_135423.1, on the reverse strand, counting down.
GATGTAGGCCTTTTTCATTGATGACATGACCTAAATACACAGATGATTTCAGAAATTCACATTTTTCCTTGCGAACTCTGAGTCCATACTCACTTAGTCTATGCAGTGTTGCATCCAAATTTTGAAGATGCTCTTCATCAGTTGCTCCTGTGCACGGTATGTCATCAAAATAACACTTTCCCCACGTAATCCACTCAGGATTCGATCCATGGCACGCTGAAATAGAGCTGGAGCTGATGTGATACCAAACGGTAATCTGCGATATCTGAATAGACCTTTGTGAGTGTTTATTGTGAGCATTTCACGGGACTCTTTATCCACATGCATTTGCAGGTATGCTTGGTTCAAGGCAATCTTACTGAACTTTTGTCCACCACTCAGTCCTGCAAACAGATCATCAATCAATGGGAGTGGATATTGCTCTGCACTCAACACCAGATTTACAGTCACCTTAAAATCCCCACATGTGCGGATTCCTCCATTCTTCTTGTGTACTGGGCACGATGGGAGTTGCCCATTCACTTGTTGCAACTGGTTCCAGAACTCCACTTTCAACCAATGATTCCAAATCTGCCTCAACTTTGTCACGAATGGCGTAAGGCACTGTTCTAGCCTTCATGAACACTGGTTTGCTTCCTGGTTTTATGTGTAGTTTGACAGTGATGTCCTTCATGCAATCCAACTCTGCTCGAAATACCTCCTGATTCTTGTCAAGGATGGTTTGCAGCTGTAAATTCTTGTTTGACAACTGTCTCACTTCTTGCCAATCAAGACGTAGGGCTTTCAAGCACACGCCCCATGATTGGTGCAAAGTTACCTCGGGTAACATACACTGGTAGCTTGGCAGTTTGGCTGTTACGCTTAACAGTTATCTCAGTCATTCCCTTAATGTTCACCTTATGTCCTGTGTATGCCTTGAAAACAGTGTCAGAAGGACGTAGAGGCAGATGTTTCATGCATTTCTTGTATACTTGATACGACACAAGGGATGCTTTAGAGCCAGTGTCTATTTGCATTTGGACTGAGTGCCCTTCCAAGTTAGGGTTAGCCCAATAGCAATCTTTGCTTTCATCTCCATTCATTACACGTACTATGTTCACGTTCATTTCTTCATCAGACGAACTTTTGTCATTCTTCACAGTGTGAACTTGCCTTTTCTTTTTAAACTTCTCCTTGTTACTTTTGTCCTTCTTTGTCTTTTCCGAAGTCTTCTTGTTCCGACATGCTCGTTCCACATGTCCCTTCTTGCCACAGTAACAACAGTCCATTTCTTCACACCAGCAGGTGGATGCAAGATGGCCTGTTTTGCCGCACCTAAAACATGGTCCTTACTGACTGGTCTGACTGTTGGCAATTTTGTGCACTCTTCCAGTAACATTTTAGTTGTTCAACTTCTTTGGACACCATTTCCATAGTGACACTGATGTCAATAGCCTTTTCCAGAGTCAGGTCACTTTCAGTTAGCAACTTTTTCTGTGCTGCTTAATTTCTCAATCCACACATGAGTCTGTCTCTTAGTGTGTCATTTAGCACCTCCTTGAACTCACAATGTTCAGCTGGCTTCCTCAAGGCTGCTACAAACATGGTGACAGATTCACCCTCCTCTTGATTGCGCTTATGAAATCTAAATCTCTCCGCAATAACAAGTGGCTTGGGTGAAAAATGTCCATTTAGAATGGCAACAAATTTCCTCGTATGTTTTAGTGCCAGGGGACGCTGGTTGCACCAGATTCCGGAGCAGGGTAAACGCTTTAGGGCCCATCACACTCAAAAACGTTGGCACTTTCTTTCCATCTTCAATGCCATTAGCTTGAACAAAGTAGCCAAAACGCTCAATGTACGAGGCTTGGCTGGCTATAGCAGCCGGTTCATACCCCAGTTTGCCACCATATCAGAACCGCTACGCAGACTCACAAAAAAAGACACACCATTCAAGTTTGGACCAGAACAGAAAGCAGCTTTTCAAACATTAAAGACAAAACTGGTAGAAGCTGGAACTTTAGCATATTTTGACAAGGATGCCCCCACCAAAGTAATAGCTAGTAGGGGTGTTAAAAAAAAAATCGATTCGGCGATATATCGCGATACTACATCGCGCGATTCTCGAATCGATTCAATAATCGGCAAAATCGATTTATTTATTTATTTATTTTTTAGGATTCACACCTTAAGCATGGAAGAATGTTATATGAACGGAACATTAAGCCTTAATATTTTATTTCAATGCTGTTCAAACATGAAACAAATTACAACCTCTATAAGACTGAAATTTCAGATAAATAAATAATACATTTTCATATAAATCTTACACTCTACAAGCTTACTGATTAGTATTTTCTAAATTTGAATGAAAAAAAATCGCAACAATCGACTTATAAATTCGTATCGGGATTAATCGGTATCGAATCGAATCGTGACCTGTGAATCGTGATACGAATCGAATCGTCAGGTACTAGGCAATTCACACCCCTAATAGCTAGTGATGGGTTGAGGCATCGTGAAGCGTGTTGACACAATGACACACTGTCGACACTGTGTTGATACTGTGTCACTGAATACTTACACCTGCTGGAATTTAAAAGTCTCTGCAGGCAACCCACTTAACAGTGTAAACTGACACTGATTAGATGACCTAGTATCTCCAATAATAACATTTAAGTCTTAGCATTCATATTGTATCATTCCATATCTTTAAATGTGAACATATATTATAATGAAAAAAATATCTAAATGAAAATCATGTGAATGAAGACACTTGTCAACTATAGTCTTCACAAGTTTTTATTAAAAAAAATAAGTTTCTCCAATGTTTTAAAATTCAGCCTGTTCCGTTTCTGAGAGGATATCTCTCCTGCTGTGGAGAACACGCGCTCACAAGGCACCGAGGACGCAGGTGTGCACAGGAACTCTTTTGCAAGAACAAAAAGGTTCAGATAGCAAGTCTTCTGGCTCTTCCAATACGTGGGTGGGTCTTGCGTTCGTCCAATATTCCCCTCCGCCAAGTATCGCTGCACTTCTGATATAGCGTCAGTTTTTGCACTTCTACCAAGCCGCTCCACTTCATCGTCCAAATGCTGCCACAGGCCATCTAAACAATAAAAAAAAATGACAAAATTGGCATTTTAGTTCAATTTCCAAAAACAAACAAATAATGATGACTAACATGCCAGATGTTGTTGCAGGGAGCTGTGATGATGGTCCGGGCTGTGCCTCATCTGTGCGCCCGACGACACACACACACACACTCAGACCGCAGTCTGGTGATGGCCTCACTGCACCTGGAGGAACTGCGGAACCCAAGTGATTTGAATCTGGGGTCCAGAAGTGTTGCTAATGTTAATCCACTCATAGACTCGAGACTGGAAGCAGTGTCTGTGACACGACGCTTCAGGTGTTCGTGCAGTTGTTTGGCTGGCTGTGTGTGCAAGGTTGAAGCGTGCCGCTCAAGTGCAATATAGAGCATTTTCATCATCGGGATGACCTTTGAACCTGACACTCGCCTCTCTTCAGACAACTCCACTGTAGCTTGAGCAAGCACTAGAAGTGCTTCTCTTATGATGTTGAACTCATCAGCTGTCAGTGGAGTCAAATCCGTCTTTAGAGAGGCCAGAGATACCCACACTGGTTCCCTGTCATCATGCAGCCTAGACAGCATTTCATAGATGAGTTTCAGAGTTGACCGTCCCATCTGTTGCTGCACCTGAGCGAGCTTCTCCTTGCCTGTAGTGCTAGAACGAAAATAAGTGACTATGTACCTAGCTTTGTTTCTGATGGCTGTAAGTGCAGGGATCTGATCGCATGATTTTCTAATTATTAAATTAAGACTATGTGCAATGCAAATTGAGTGGCGGATTTGGAGGTGTCTAGCGGATGCTACCATGTTTGGCGCAGCGTCGTTTACTTTATTGGTTATAGCCCAGTCATCATGCCCCTTTTGACCTGGGCCAAATTGTCAGCAGTGTGACTCTGTGGAAAGTATTTCACACCCAACACTGATGAACACAACTGCAAATTGTCATTAATGTAGTGACAGGTCAGAGCCAAGTAAGCCTTCATGTTCAAAGAGGTCCACATGTCAGTTGTTAAACTCACTGCCACAGCTTGCTGTACTGTACTTCTTTTTTCACTTGTTTCCGTTCCTCCTGGTATTTGTTGGCCACCATTTGTTTGATGGTCTGAAAATTAAAACATTAGCAAATCAATACATGCAACTTAAAGATTAAATAAATTGCCTATATCAATTAGCCTACTACTTTATGTAACTTGCACACACCTTTCTTGTTGGCAAAACATATGAGGGTTCAAGGACATTAATAAGTTCCTTGAACCCTTCACTCTCCAAAATGCTGAGGGGCTGGCAGTCCTTCAGAATGAAGTTCAGTAGTGCCTCATCAAGCAACTGCTTCCTGAAAGCTTCCTGTCATGCTTGGCCCGATAATGCCTCAGCATTGAGGAAGTGCTTTTGTTTGTGTAGCACAACTCTGATGAACAAATGCGACATTTCACCTGCAAAAATAATGTGAATGACAAATTAAGAGTTACCTTGAAATTGATTTGAATTAGAATGGAACAAGTCTTAAAACAGAGAGGAAACAAGGAGTTTGAAATAAATAGCTTATTTTCAGAAAGGAGTTAAAAATGGTCCCACACGGCAGACGACTTTCTTTTCCCCTGGGCCTGCTCCATCATCCACAACAACGTCCACAAGGAACAATATGAGTGTTTCAGGAGTTGCATCCCGTTGACAGATGCGCTTCCTTATAAACACTTCACTGAGTTGAGCGCGTTCTTGCCGGTGTTGTGCCGCAAATGGCATCCCGCCTGAAAATGCATCCCCTCTCGCGGGAGCGCGCTTACATCACTCGCTTACGTCACCCTAACCATACTTCGATTTAAAGTCATAGCGCCATGAAATTCACCCAGGTTGCAGGAGCCACTTTTGTTTATACTTTAGCGTTGGTGGGGTGTTAGCGGGGTGGTTGATAAGGTGTGTGTGTGTGTGTGTGTGGGGGGGGGGGGGGGGGGGGGGGGAGAATATATTTTGTACTTTTTTGAAACAGCTTTTACGCCCGCCTGAGACGAGCCACTTTTGTGTGTGCTTTAGCGTGGGGGTGGGGATGGGGGGCAGCGTTTGGGTTGACTGTGAAAAGACGCTGGGGCGTGATAGATTTTGTAGTTTTTTTGAGACAGCGAGATATGCCTGAGACGAGCCACTTTTGTGTGTGCTTTAGTTTTTGGAGACAGTCCTGTGACAGTGATATGCCTACACGTCATACGAATTGGGGGGGTGAACTGTGCATTGACGAGGGGTTAATTATTATTATTATTTTTTATTTTTTATTTTTTCAGGTTTAATGCTTATAATGCGGCGAAATGAGCAAGGTTTTTCTTATGGATCTAAGTATAAAATGCGTGCTTTTAATGAGATGATTCTTTGATTGTTTATAAATGGGTCGGAAACAATTGCGTTTTGATTTGGAATATAAATTGTCGCGAAAACAATATGTGTTTTTAACTGAAAAGTATGTTCTGCTTTAAAGAATTATTATTTTCTATTTTATTTTTATTATTATTAATTCAATCTCTGCTGTAATAGCCTTATTTATTGATTGATTTAATTATTTATTTTATTATCTGTTCTCATTGCTGCTGGACATGTAAATTTCCCAAAGGGAGCCATCCCAAAGGGATCAATAAAGTCAAGTTTAAAGCTTATACCTAAGTACTGTGCATTGCTTTGCAACGGGACAAGACAAGAAACAAGTGTTTTCTGCTCATCTTCTAAGGACGTACATGTCACCATTTAAAACGTCATCCATCCAACCATCTTCACCCTTATCCTTGCTTGGGTCAATACTCTTGCTTTAAAAATATGACCATGTGGGGATGCAGTCCAGCAGGCACATTTAACATTCACCTTGCCTGGAATTGCATCCCCATGCATCTTTGGTTAGGATGCTCATGGGGACTTCAAATTCACCCCACTTACTCTTGCTCGCCCCCTGGGCCTCCCCTGAAAAGCATGTGAGGATTGGACAAACAGAAATGGATTTAGGGGGTGGATGCATAATCAGGCAAGCTGGGAAAAACGCACTGCCTGGAATTGCATCCCCATGCATCTTTGGTTAGGATGCTCGTAGGGACTTCAAATTCACCCCACTTACTCTTGCTAGTCCCCTGGGCCTCCCCTGAAAAGCATGTGAGGATTGGACAAACAGAAATGGATTTAGGGGGGGGATGCATAATCAGGCAACCTGGGAAAAACGCATTGCCTGGAATTGCATCCCCATGCATATCTGGTTAGGATGCTCGTAGGGACTTCAAATTCACCCCACTCACTCTTGCTCGTCCCCTGGGCCTCCCCTGAAAAGCATGTGAGGATTGGACAAACAGAAATTGTTTTGGGGGGGGTGCATAATCAGGCAACCTGGGAAAAACGCATTGCCTGGAATTGCATCCCCATGCATCTTTGGTTAGGATGCTCATGGGGACTTCAAATTCACCCCATTTACTATTGCTCGTCCCCTGGGCCTCCCCTGAAAAGCATGTGAGGATTGGACAAACAGAAATGGATTTAGCGGGGGGATGCATAATCAGGCAACCTGGGAAAAACGCATTGCCTGGAATTGCATCCCCATGCATATCTGGTTAGGATGCTCGTAGGGACTTCAAATTCACCCCACTCACTCTTGCTCGTCCCCTGGGCCTCCCCTGAAAAGCATGTGAGGATTGGACAAACAGAAATTGTTTTTTTTTGGGGGGGGGGGGGGGGTGCATAATCAGGCAACCTGGGAAAAACGCATTGCCTGGAATTGCATCCCCATGCATCTTTGGCTAGGATGCTCATGGGGACTTATAGCATGTAGCCTATTGGTCTTTTTGTTTTTAATGACAACGTATCAATCTGCGATGGGTGATGCAGTCACAGTAAACAGATTGATTGCTAGGTAAGTTTTCTCATTTGTTTCAGTATTTACTTTTTAAAAAGAATATTACAACACTCTTTTATACATTTTTTCAAATGATGCATTTGATTGTCTATCCTTTAACCAATTGGTTCTCAACCTTTTTTCATTTATGTAACCACAGTGTAAGTATTGTTGTTGTTTTTTCTTCCAGCTATTGCCTACCCTCGAAACACTGCAAAGCATTTTTGGTTGAAAAGCATAAATAATTCAAATAAAGTGTTGTTTGATTTATTAAACTTTGGAACTTCATTTAATTAATCTCTTGAATTTTTTGAAAATAAAAATAGTTTACTAAAAAGAAATAACCAATTAAATTAATTATAGATTTGTGCACACAAAAATAAATCACTATTCACTGTTTTCCTTTTGGTCAAAGATCTGTTCTCAAAAATAAATACCGGTAACTATCTTAATTTTAAATAAAGTTTTGACATGATTGACAGGTGATGCTCGGTGGGTCGAACCATTCTCTTATGGGGTAGATCAAAATTTTGAAGTCTATGAAGTTGAATAACATTTGTTTTATGAACTTCTATTTTATTGAATTATTTGCATATTTTAGTAATTATTTTTAAAGCATTTTTGCATGGATGCTACTTTTTATTTTGTTTTTTTAATGTCACGAACCCCCTGGAGTTCTTTCACGTTCCCCAAGGAGAGGCCTATACCCTCATTTCACCAAACAGAGGTCTAGTATTATTATGAAAATGGAGCCTTCACTCTATAACGTAATTCTAACTTACAAAACCAAAGGGCTATATTCGGCGGGCATATCAAAAAAGGAAAAAAGTGCAATTCGTCGAAAGTCCGCAAAATATGACGTGGAAGGTGAGTGGTATTTTCAGAGACTAATTAAAGTCATTTCAAGTAGTACGTCGTTAAAATCTGACGGCCAAATGGCGAAGTTGCCTTGGTTTAGGGTACTACAAAAAGTAATACGACCAGAAAAGGAAATCATGCACGCATTTTGCGTGTTTCTTTCGACTGTAAGCGGACATAAGTACTATAATTAAACGTCAAAATCAATTAACAGAATGTTCTCTCTTCACAATTAGGCTTGGTTGGAGACAAGAAAAGGTGGAATAATGGAAATGACAGCTAATGCTACTCCCCCAAATGTACAAATAACTTTTCTAATTTCTGTACATGTCCTATACAGGTGAATTTATTCTACACCAGTAATTACACATGTCTCCCCAAGAAACGGGTGCAAAACACATTGAGCGACATGTGTTGGCACTATAGAGAGCTTTCTAAAACAATATTGGCTGCTGATGTGTTCCTTCTGAGATGTTCTCATATTATTTCTGTTGAAACATAAAAGATATAAAAACTTTTAATACATCCCTATAATTTTCCTCTTTAAGACAATACTAGTTATGTTATCAATGATTAAAAATAATTGCAATGGTTATTGCAGCAAATCACACACAATAATCCCTACTTGCAGTAATATTTGCTTTGCCTGTGTGTCCCCACCCCCTTTCTCACTTGTTCTTTTTTGTTTGTTTGTTTGTTTTTGTTTTGTTTTTGTTTTGTTGTTTAAACCAAGCCACAGGGTTCTCTCTAAATTAATAATAGGATAGAAATTTAAATAGTAAATAGTAAAGTATTTCTAGGAGTCAATATGCTATCCATTTTCTTTTTCAGGAGAGCAGCTGTACAACAAAGGTTCAGCCAGACAAAGCAAAACCAAAGTTGTGTGTGGGTCGAAAGAGGCCAATGATATTTTCATTGACTTTCATGCCAGTGCGACTGGAGCTCACACTGGGCAAAAGAAGACACGGCATGCCATTTGTCAAAGATTTTACTGGCCCGGAATCGCTGCTGATATTGATAAATGGGTAATCCCACAATACTGCAAGATAATATGCTTTAAATAAAATTCTACGAGATTATTTTACACAGTTATTAGTGCATGTGCTTTTATTTTCACACAGAACATGGAATATCATCAACCACAACCACAATGCTAGCTGATGGCAACATTTTCATGTACATGTGTTATTTGCAGGTATCACAATGTTCAGTTTGCCAGGCCAGCCAGAAAATGATAAAAAAGGAGGTGCAGTATACTCCTATAAAGGTAAACATTCTGTAGATTTATTATACGACATAGCTTATCATCTATGGTTCACAGAAGAATTGCTAAAAACTTGTAATTTGAAACCCAATAGGGAGGTTAATTACTACTTCTGCACAACAGCATGTTAACATATTAAGATAGGGGTTGGCATTTCTTTTTATTTACACAGGCAATTATTTAAATTGTTCCCAAGGATGGTGATCTTAATCTGATTTTCTTTATTCTTCTTTTTTAGGTCACACACCCTTTTGAACTTGTGGGCATGGACCTGATTGGAAAACTTACAAAAACAAAAAATGGGAATGAATACATTTGTGTAATGATAGATTATTACACAAAATGGCCACAGGCATATCCACTTCCGAACAAAACTGCTGCACAAGTCGCATCTTGCATATTGAAATTTTTTCATCAGTTTGAGGCACCAAAGAGAATATTGACGGACCAGGGGAAAGAATTTGTGAATGCGGTAAATATTGTATCAACTGTATACTGTAAAACTGTAAAACTTCACGGAGTGCATTTAATTATGTACTGTACACACACACACGCACACACACACACACACACACATATATATATATATATATATATATATATGTGTGTGTGTGTGTGGGTGTGTGTGTGTGTGTATGTATTTCTGTATAATATAAAATTAATTCACTAGTTATGTAATAGAAAAGGTCCAAAATATTAACTATTATTTATAGTCAATAATCAGTTTAATAAATAATTATTAATATATGAATTACACCATTAACTAAGAAATTTTGTGAGACAAAAAAACTAACAGAAAATATTAAAAGATTCTGTTATATTCAGAAAAACTTAGCATAGCAGGAAGATGTCACTGCTAGAGGATAAGTTTTAATTGAGGGAGAGAAAGCGCTTCACAGTGACGTTCAAGCTGGAGTGAGACGAGATATTTTCATTCATCATTGTTTGAGTCAAAAGGCTACATATCCAGTATAAAAAAAAGCTTCCATTTAATAATTTTGCACCTTCCAGAAAAAAAATTCCTCCAGACTCTTTTACAGTTAAAGATTTATGTTTACTCTGCATTTACAGATTAACAAGAGTGTGTGTGAAAGACTCGGGATACAACGGAGTCTTTGTGCACCATATCATCCCCAAACAAACGGTTTGGTGGAACGGATGAATGGCACCATCCAAAGGTGAGAAGAAAATAGGTCAAAAGTTAACAAAGGTCAATCTACTCATGAAACATGACCTACTGTATATAGTCTTCAATTTATGTTGGCAGAATTGAAATGACTAGTTTTAAATACATGCCTATGAATATGTTTATTATTCAGGACTCTTGGCAAACTGGTAGGCAGCAAACCTGACCTGTGGGATGAGTATTTGGATGCCGTAATGTTCGGGCTTAGGACAAAAAAGCAGATCACCACCAAATACTCCCCATACTTCCTTATGTTTGGGAGAGAGGCCCGGTACCCATCGGAGGTCCCTGTGCACTACACGGTTAGCGGAAAACTACCAAAATGATTTTATTACAAGTTTAACTGCAAAGTATGTTGTGTAAATGCAATTGGAAGTCAATGCAATGCAAAGACAAAATCTACTGCAAAATAATGTTTGTGGATTAAGTGTAAAATAAAATTCTGTGTGCAGTTGGACAGCAATGTTGAGGCTGTTGTGGGAGAGGAATCTCCAGCTGAGGAAATCAAGAGGCTGGAGGGCATTCGGGACATTGTCAAAACAAATGTGGAGAAACAGCAGGAGAACATGCGGCGGAGGCTCAAATCAGGTGCTGCAAGAGGTGTCTTCAAAGTTGGAGATGAGGTCTGGAGGCAAAATGTGAGGAACCAGCAGAGGAAGGGTGGAAAGCTGGAGGCCAACTTCCTCGGCCCATATATTATAAGAGCGCTTCAAGGTAAAAGTGCTGATCTGGAGGGAAGTAACGGTGTGGTCCTTACAAAAGTCAACACTGACCAACTAGTAAAAGCAAAAAATGAAGTTCCACGTATTCCACGAAAAATAAAATCTTCCAAGCCCTCCTTGCCTTCACCGGTCACCTCACCTCCAGCTGTCTCCTTGCCTTTAACTGCACCTGCACCCCAAACTAACCGTCCCTCTGTCATTCAGTTTAACGTATCCACCAAATCAGCACCTCCAACTGCACCCACCAGCCTCATTACATCTAGCTGTCTCCTTGCCTTCACTGGCCTCTTTGCCTTCACCGGCACCCTCACCTCCAGCCGCACCGACCTCTTCACCTCCAGCTGCCTCCTTGCCTTCACCGGCCTCCTCACCTCCAGCTGCCTCCTTGCCTTCACCGGCCTCTTTGCCTTCACCGGCACCCTCACCTCCAGCCGCACCGACCTCTTCACCTCCAGCTGCCTACTTGCCCTCACCAGCCTCTTTGCCTTCACCGGCCTCCTCACCTCCAGCTGCCTCCTTGCCTCCATCGACCTCCACATCTTCGGCCTCGCTGGCCTCCTCACCTCCAGCTGTACCAGAGCCCCAAACTGAAAAATGTAAGTAATTTTCATTCTCTGCTTTCTCAATCGGGGAAAAAATACAAGGTGACAAACCTTGTATTTTACTCTCCTGTTGCATTTTAGCTAAATGGATTTTAATGACATTTTTCCATCTGACTGAAGTGCAAATCATAAAACTTTTAAGATTTGTTTGTGAAATGAAAAATGATCATTTTTATTAAAGGCCTTTTAAGTTCTTAATGAAAGTTTTCAGAATACAGCATGTTATACATACAGTAACAGCTTAACAATACTTTCATGTGATTCAATCTCATCTCCTCAGATGTGCAAGAGGCATGGGCAGGGAAAAAAGTATATGTCCTTCTCTCAAAGATTGAAAAGTACAATTTGTACTATTCGGACATAGAAAGGACTAGTCCCAACCAGGAGCTTGAGAGTGAGGTATACAGTCATAATCTGTTGCCTTTCCATCACTTTCCATGCAAAGAATTAAGGGCTACACTTAATTTTTTACGATAAGTTTATTCATATTAATGAAAAGTGCATAAATTGCAATTCAGTGACCTGCATAATGCTTTGGTTCTTATCCTCCTTATAGAATACTGTAACAGTGACTCAGTCAACAGCATATTAAACTGCATGCCTCACACACGATTTTTCTTTTTCATAGGTAATCAATGCTTACCTGACTCTTCTTGTGCGGGAATACAATAAGTGCAATGAAGATGTGGCTGCTGTCATTGATAGCTTCTCGATGACGGCAATCTGGCAAGGAAAGTCGCCAAGACTCAGGACTGTATGTAGTGGACTTTTATGTCACTGGAAGTTTTTTCTGTGATTATGCTGTTGGTTTTCATAACTGTTTTCTACTTTCAGCTCGATGCTATGGCATACTCTGTCATCATCGGAATAGTGAACGACCACCACCACTGGATGTTGACAGTGAGATGTGAAGTGCAGTATAAATATGGTTTCTTTATGAGGTGCATCAATGGTTATGAAGGCCATCTAGCTACTTGTTTTTGTCTTGATCTCCCATTCAAATGCAATTTTTGACATATAAAATATTTACATATGCACACCCAGTTTTTAGTAAAGATGCCTAATTAACTTTTTCTGTGTTAAAAATAAAAAGGTCATGTACCCACATGACAAGAGATGCCTTTTTATTGATCCATTGGGGGAGTCTCAGAGCAACATTAAGCGGTGCCAGGAGTCAACAAGGTAATACTTTTTCTAAAAATGATGTCTTCTGATACACAGAACGTACTAACTACAGTGTCAGACAATAGGCAGGTCTATGATCTGTTGAATGAGAATGCAACAATATAAATATAGTTTCAAATATTTCCTTCATAGGGCCTTTATGCGCAAAAAAGGCTGCAATGTATCGAGGTGGGCTTGCAGCACCCTACCTCATGCACGACAACAAGATGGCACCTCATGTGGTGTCCTGGCCTTAAAAGTGAGTACCCAACACACCGCTGAAAGAATTTATACAACCTAAAGGTCATTTACTATTTTTAGATTAAAACCAAAATCTGTTAGACTGTATTCTGACAGGACTATAGCTGTTTGTGACACTCATCATAAAATAACTGTTAATTTGATGTAGTGACAAACGTTTATTTATGTTGTTCTATTTAATGCATGGATATCTGCATCTCACTCGTTTATGTATCCATCTTAACACATATACTGTAATAACTATGATTGTCTTCAGTTTGCAGAGAAAATATTAACAAACCAACAAACAGTCAACATGAAGACCACAATCACAGCAGTGAACAGGATGAGGCAAGATATAGCCACCCGCCTCCTTCGAGAATCTGGTGAATGTTCTTCTTACATGATCAATGTTAATTACCTCATGTTTAAACAGTAATAAATCAATCACTATTAGTTTAAATGACCCATAACAGATAATAGATTTATCACAGTTGAATATACTGTAAAACATAGCACCAAACTCTTAGTTCACTTCTGAAATAGCCCAACATGTACATTGTTTCAATTCAAAAATTAAAAACATTGGTGCATATGTGGAATGGGTTCTCAAGTGTTTGGAAGAGATCCTTGAGGATGGGGAGCGGTCGTTCTTTTGTGTTTTTTTTATTTATTTATTTTTTTTTTTATAACTTTATAACAAAAAAAAGTCTCTATCAGTTTATTGGGAAATAGGTTGCTTTTTAAACATCACTTTATTAATTTTAAAAACATTTCTAAAATGTGACTTTTTTTTCCAGTAATGTCCCAGCTCAAATGATGTTAGTGACAAACTTGATTAAACAGCTAAATACAAGATTGATGATAGAATTAAGATTAAATAATCAGGGCGGCCAGAGAAAATACACAGTACAGAAGGGTTTTTAGATTTTAGCAATTTTTTTCTTTTAATTTGGTAGTGAATAATGAAGACTTATACTCCTTGTCTTAACAGATGATCTAAGCAACCTGTGTCATTATTGTGGGTTCAAGGAGAACGATGATGCTAATCATCTTTGGGTAAGCATGCAAAATGTAAAAGTTCAGAAAGTGATATTATTGTTGAAATTAAATCAACATTAAGTGGAGTTGAAATTTCTTAACGACCCAGCCAACATGTCCAGTTGGGCCCCATGTGGGTTTTCATATGGGCATGGGTTCCATCTTGTTTTGCTCCTGGGTTCCGCCAGGAGCACACCTGTGTACAGCACTTTGTGTACAGCAATGTTTGTTTTAAAATGCCTTATAAATAAAGTTCAGTTGAGTTTATAAATGTACTACTTCTAATCATAGCTGCTGTGATTTTCAAAGTACTATTGTATATGACTATGGCTCCCAAAAGATTATAGATTGTATCTAGATTACTTTTACATTTCACTTTCTGTCTCTTTTAAGATTTGCTGTGACATGTGCAAAAGGTGGTTTCACCATGGGTGTGTCGGGACTCCTGATACCAAGGCAGATTACCAGTGCCCTGCATGCGAATAATTCACCTGAGACTTGGACACTTCATTATTTTCTTTTTTAGCATTTATTTTTTTTGCGTAAACAAATACTTTGTTAACTTTATTTTCGAAATGAACATTAGTAATTGTTTTCAATTGCTTTGTAATCACTTTATTGTACTTTTTTTTTTACATTGTTGTTGATTAAAATATTGTGTTTTATTTATGTAATATATATAAAGTATGAGTGCTGTTGCTATTGTTATTATTGGCCCTTTTTAATGAAGTAGCATATTTAGACTTGATTATAAATGGGTAAACTTTGTGTGGAAAGTCATGGACATAAACTCGTATAGAATGAGCTGGGGACAGTGTAGATTAGTAGAAATAGGTAGGGCGAGCAATCCATCTTGCCTGAGATTAGAACACAAATCCATTTCTGTTTGTCCAATCCTCACATGCTTTTCAGGGGCGGCACAGGGGACTAGCAAGAGTAAGTGGGGTGAATTTGAAGTCCCTACGAGCATCCTAACCAGATAAGCATGGGGATGCAATTCCAGGCAATGCGTTTTTCCCAGGTTGCCTGATTATGCATCCCCCCCCTAAATCCATTTCTGTTTGTCCAATCCTCACATGCTTTTCAGGGGAGGCCCAGGGGACGAGCAATAGTAAATGGGGTGAATTTGAAGTCCCCATGAGCATCCTAACCAAAGATACATGGGGATGCAATTCCAGGCAGTGCATTTTTCCCAGGTTGCCTGATTATGCATCCCCCCCCTAAATCCATTTCTGTTTGTCCAATCCTCACATGCTTTTCAGGGGAGGCCCGGGGGACTAGCAAGAGTAAGTGGGGTGAATTTGAAGTCCCTATGAGCATCCTAACCAGATATGCATGGGGATGCAATTCCAGGCAATGCGTTTTTCCCAGGTTGCCTGATTATGCATCCCCCCCCTAAATCCATTTCTGTTTGTCCAATCCTCACATGCTTTTCAGGGGAGGCCCGGGGGACTAGCAAGAGTAAGTGGGGTGAATTTGAAGTCCCCATGAGCATCCTAACCAAAGATGCATGGGGATGCAATTCCAGGCAGTGCGTTTTTCCCAGGTTGCCTGATTATGCATCCCCCCCCCTAAATCCATTTCCGTTTGTCCAATCCTCACATGCTTTTCAGGGGAGGCCCAGGGGACTAGCAAGAGTAAGTGGGGTGAATTTGAAGTCCCTATGAGCATCCTAACCAGATATGCATGGGGATGCAATTCCAGGCAATGCGTTTTTCCCAGGTTGCCTGATTATGCATCCCCCCCCTAAATCCATTTCTGTTTGTCCAATCCTCACATGCTTTTCAGGGGAGGCCCGGGGGACTAGCAAGAGTAAGTGGGGTGAATTTGAAGTCCCCATGAGCATCCTAACCAAAGATGCATGGGGATGCAATTCCAGGCAGTGCATTTTTCCCAGGTTGCCTGATTATGCATCCCCCCCCTAAATCCATTTCCGTTTGTCCAATCCTCACATGCTTTTCAGGGGAGGCCCAGGGGACTAGCAAGAGTAAGTGGGGTGAATTTGAAGTCCCTATGAGCATACTAACCAGATATGCATGGGGATGCAATTCCAGGCAATGCGTTTTTCCCAGCTTGCCTGATTATGCATCCCCCCCCTAAATCCATTTCTGTTTGTCCAATCCTCACATGCTTTTCAGGGGAGGCCCAGGGGACGAGCAAGAGTGAGTGGGGTGAATTTGAAGTCCCTACGAGCATCCTAACCAAAGATGCATGGGGATGCAATTCCAGGCAGTGCGTTTTTCCCAGGTTGCCTGATTATGCATCCCCCCCCTAAATCCATTTCTGTTTGTCCAATCCTCACATGCTTTTCAGGGGAGGCCCAGGGGACTAGCAAGAGTAAGTGGGGTGAATTTGAAGTCCCCATGAGCATCCTAACCAAAGATGCATGGGGATGCAATTCCAGGCAGTGCGTTTTTCCCAGGTTGCCTGATTATGCATCCCCCCCCTAAATCCATTTCTGTTTGTCCAATCCTCACATGCTTTTCAGGGGAGGCCCAGGGGACTAGCAAGAGTAAGTGGGGTGAATTTGAAGTCCCTACGAGCATCCTAACCAGATAAGCATGGGGATGCAATTCCAGGCAGTGCGTTTTTCCCAGCTTGCCTGATTATGCATCCCCCCCCTAAATCCATTTCTGTTTGTCCAATCCTTACACACTTTTCAGGGGAGACCCAGGGGACTACTAAGAGTAAGTGGGGTGAATTTGAAGTCCCCATGAGCATCCTAACCAGATATGCATGGGGATGCAATTCCAGGCAATGCGTTTTTCCCAGGTTGCCTGATTATGCATCCCCCCCCCTAAAAGAATTTCTGTTTGTCCAGTCCTTACATGCATTTCAGGGGAGGCCCAGGGGACGAGCAAGAGTAAGTCGGGTGAATTTGAAGTCCCCATGAGCATCCTAACCAGATATGCATGGGGATGCAATTCCAGGCAATGCGTTTTCCCCAGGTTGCCTAATTATGCATCCCCCCCCCTAAATCCATTTCTGTTTGTCCAATCCTCACATGCTTTTCAGGGGAGGCCCAGGGGACTAGCAAGAGTAAGTCGGATGAATTTGAAGTCCCTACGAGCATCCTAACCAAAGATGCATGGGGATGCAATTCCAGGCAAGGTGAATGTTAAATGTGCCTGCTGGACTGCATCCCCACATGGTCATATTTTTAAAGCACGAGTATTGACCCAAGCAAGGATAAGGGTGAAGATGGTTGGATGTATGACGTTTTAAATGGTGACATGCACGTCCTAAGAAGATGAGCAGAAAACACTTGTTTCTTGTCTTGTCCCGTTGCAAAGCAATGCACAGTACTTGGGTATAAGCTTTAGACTTAGACTTGACTTTATTAATCCCTTTGGGATGGCTCCCTCTGGGAAATTTACATGTCCAGCAGCAATGAGAACAGATAAAAAATAAAAAAATAATTCAATCAATCAATAAATAAGGTTATTACACCAGAGATTGAATTGATAATAATAATAATAATAATAATAATAATAATAATAATAATAAAATAGAAAATACAATTTCTTTAAAGCAGAACATACTTTTCAGTTAAAAACACGTATTGTTTTTGCGACAGTTTATATTCCAACACACACGCTAAAGCATACACAAAAGTGGCTCGTCTCAGGCATATTACTGTCTAAAAAAAAACAACTACATAATCTATACCCCCCCACCCTCGCGTCTTATCACGACCCCCCCACCCCCATGCTAAAGCGCACACAAAAGTGGCTGTCTCAGGCGTAACGCTGTTTCAAAAAAGTACAAAATATATCAGACCCAAACACACACACACACACACACGCAAACCCACACACACCTTCTCAACCACCAGCAGTATTTCACCCCCCCGCCCCCCGCTAACACCCCACCAACGCTAAAGTATAAACAAAAGTGGCTCCTGCAACCTGGGTGAATTTCATGGCGCTATGACTTTAAATCGAAGTATGGTTAGGGCGACGTAAGTGAGTGACGTAAGCGCGCTCCCGCGAGAGGGGATGCATTTTCAGGCGGGATGCCATTTGCGGTACAACACCTGTTCGACGCAGTTCAAACATCGGTCACGTGATTTTCTTAAAGCGGTACGCGCACCGACTCAGGGATTGCTCTGCGAATTCGGCGCATGCATCGGCGCATCGGGGTTGTGGGATCCATCACTAGTAATAGCGGATGCAGGACCAGTTAGAATTGGAGCCGTGCTGGTAGAAGAGCAACATCGGGAGATGGTGCCTATATGCTATGTGAGCAGGAGTCTGACAGACTGTGAAAAAAGATATTCACAGACAGAACGTGAAGCGCTCGCACTAGTCTGGGCGTGCGAGAGCCTGAACCTTTATGTGTGTGGAAAAAAGATTGACTTGGTGACAGATCATAAAGCATTAGAGGTGATCTACAGTCCCACATTAAAGCCATGTGCACGCATTGAGAGGTGGTTCTGAGACTCCAACCCTATGATTTCAGGGTGGTTCACAACCCAGGAAAAGATACCATCGCAGATCCCCTTTCTCGGCTGGTGGGAGAATGCGCCACTGAACAAGTTCATAAACATGGAACGGAAGAGTATGTGAGGATGGTTGCTGAAAGCGCCACACCCAGAGCTTTAACTACAAGACAGGTGGAAGAGGCGTCATCCACTGATGAACTGAGAGAGGTGAGAAATGCCATACAGAGTGGTTGTTTTGACAACTGCCAGACATATGCACCCCTGGCTCACCCCTGGTGAGCTGTGTGTGATTGGACAGTTACTACTGAAAGGAACACGCATTGTACTACCACACATACTGAGAACCAGGGCCATGATCTTAGCCAACTGGAGCTACGTATTCCAGGGACAACACATTTGTGAAAAGATTCTACTCGGAGGACATTGCTCCACAAACAACTGACAAAACACACTTGACATGGACTGAGAAGAACGAGGAGGAAATCAAACAGCTGACAGAGTCTTTGATTCAGGCCCACAGTGAAGGGATCAGAACGGAGCCTGTCACTCTCAAAGATGAGAGACCTCATCGGCAGACAAAGCTGCCACAGAAATTAACTTACTATGTCCTGAAGTGAACCTTCCATAGTCGGGTAAAAAGAAAAAAAAATGAAGAGTTGTAACATGCATGTGCTCGAACCTCAAGTGATGTGCCTCTCATTCAAATTCATAGTCTGATTGAGAAATATATACAGATGTTAAAGTATGGAAGTGTGTTTTGTCAAGGGGGAATAAGTTTTGGAAAAATAAATAAGAAGTGATATTTCCTAATGTTTTCGGGTTAAGGAAATGTGCTAATTACGACCGAGGTATATTTTCTTTAAGGTGGAGATGTTTCTAATTTTGTTATTATGGAGTTGAGTTTAATTCTAAGTAAAGGGGGGATGTTATATACTGATGACACCATTTACAGAATGTGACTGCAAGTGTAGGAGTTCACCAGGCGATGGCGCTAGTCATCAAGAAATGTATTGGTGGGATGTGGAAATGAGAGGGAAATGAAGGAATGGATGGATGTCAACTGACGAGAGTTTGTTCAGTTCTTGGGTGAGTCACAAAACCAACAAATTTAGAAGGCTAAATTTGTTCGTTTTTGACCGTCCAAATTGTTTTGATTTGGTGTTTGCCAACACGTGCTGCTTATTAATACGCAGGTTGAGTTGCTTTCCATTGCCAAATATGGGATGAAATAGGCGGACTTGGGGCGGGGAACGCCGTGGAAGCTGCTGCGCACACCGGCTGGGATCGTGTGGCATTTATAAAGGGAACTTGCGTGCAGATATGCGTATGTGTGTCTACGCATGTTTTAGAAATCTCAATTTTTTTCTGCGTACATGAGTTTTGAGTTTCGTTCGTACGTACTTTTCTGCACAGATTTTCACGCACAGTTTTATAAATGAGGCCCCTGGTCTCAATGGCGTTTTATTGTATTTCAATCGAGGTTTACTTTGATTGTCTGGTGATTTTAAACAAGAAATTAATTATTTGAAGACACTTTTGTTACAATGACTCCCTCCTATCCCTTTTGAACATGATGTACCCTACTGTATGTTCTATGATGTATTTGTGGTGTTCAATAAAATTGCAAAGACAAAATCCTTGGCTGAATGTAGTTTCCATCGCAACGTCATGCCCCGAGTGGCAAAGTTTGAGAAGTCCAAATAGCGGACTTGAACCGTGGTGGTTAAACTTTTGATAACCCAGTATCATCCATACTAATCAACTGGTTCTCACAAGTACCACAGCGACCAGCAATAGCAGTGTGACAGAATTTCAATTAAAAAAAAAAAAAAGAAGAAAAAGAAAAGGAAAGAAAGAAAGAAAGAAAATCTGCCAAAATGGAGAGGCCACTTTCTTGGTTGCCTTTTACATTGGATGTTTTTACCGCCAGTGTTTCTTGGGGTGATGGGGGAATCCAGACCGGGAGGGGTGTGTGGTCTTGCGGACAGGTTAATGTATGAAAGGTGTTACATAAATAAAGTTTAATTTGATTTGACTTCAACCTGAATCCTACAAAGCAAGAATTTTGAAAATTGGATGAAGGAAGAAAAAAAAAAAGAGAAAGAAAATAAAGTGAAACATATGCAGCGGATAACGCGTTCAACTACTGTGTGGCAACGCAAGATGGCCACCGCCGGCTTCACTTCTCGCTACAGGTTATTTTTTTACGTCCGTGCTATACATCAGCCTGCGAATGCGAATCGACCTCAGAGTCTGACCGTGGTCTTTTTTTTTAAGCTTTGAGCCAGGACAGCATGGTAGCGTTTTCATTTCATTTTCTTAACTCAAGAGATACTGTTGTAAACTGGTTCGGGTCGGCTAGCATCGGGCTAGCATTGACCCTACAGCGAGCTACTTGAATAACGTAAGCGCGCTTCTCTCGCAAAGCAGTGAAAGCACAAATTTATATCACTACTGGATGAAGCGTGCGCATGATGTGATGAGTTCAGTGCTTCTTATATGTAAGCCAATGGAGAGAGCGGCGCTCTCCGAAACAGCTGTTGGGGATCAAAAAATGCATTGTTAAGGCGTACCGGAACATTGATAGTACGTTATTTGCACGTTGAGACGTACGTGAAGGCTCAAGATAGATTTTTAGAAGTGCCGGAGGTCCATACCGGTGCGTTCCGGCGCGCTTAAAACATTACGTATGTACTACATTGCCTGTACAAGATGTTACACAACTTTGTTTTTGGATTGTATCAGGCCCAGAGATTGCCAGCAAATTTTATTTATAAATGTTTTTTCCACAAAGGCATTTTGTTTGCTACTCTATACAAGTGCAACTTTGTGAACCCATGGTTAACCGAGTTTAGATAACCAAGTATATGTTCCAGTCTGGATCGTAAGCACAATAATACCCCTTGTATTGTCTGTGAAACAAGATGACATGGAACGTAACCACTAATCTGGAACTTTAAATAGCGGTGACATTGTGTAGTGTTTAAAGCACGTGAGAGTCCTCTTTAACAATGGACTGGACTCAAAGACCAACGTGGATGTTGTGAACTAGGAGGGACTCAGCAGACTATTTCCGGAGGGGGCTAATGTCCATCAATGTGTGCAATGTGTTGGAAATCTTTGTCCGGTTTGTGAGAGCAAGTTGCATCTATTTGCCTGGGGAGCACCATCAGTGTCAGAGATACCAACAAGACCCATAAACAAGACTTTTTAACTCATTTGCTCCCCAAATCGTATAAATGTGTTCTATTTCAAATATTACCATGATCCCAAAGACGTATTTATACCTTTTTTATGATTTTTCTTTTTTTTAATGCTAGAGCATACAGAAGGCTTTGATGCAGCCTCTGAACGGAAGGGAATGTTTGAAGCAATGGTAGTTATTACACCAACAGGTGGGAGCAGAGTATAAGAGATCAACCAGGGCTATGTTGCAAAAGGCTCTTTCCCCACTGTTTAAAAACAAAATAAAATGATTTGTAAATCCTGTTCAACCTGCATTCAATTTAATACACTACAAAGAGAATATATGTTCGAACTGATCAACTGTTTATTTAGCAAATATTAACTAACACATTTTGAAATAAATACCTGCAACATATACAAAAACAAAAAACAAAAAAAAAGTAGCTTGGTGCGACCATGGAAAATGACTTTAGGACAGCTTCGAGGTAATTCTGATCCCACCAACCGGCGTCTCCGAAAGAGGAAGCAGTGCATTAGGGATACTTTACTTATTTAGCCATTTTTGGCAGTCAAATAATATTTTGCCAATAATAAATTTGATATTTTCATGTACAATTAGTACCTTTTTAAAAACACATTTTGCAACTTGCTGTCGACTGAAATGACATCACAAGGGCTCAGGTAACCAATCACAGCTCAGCTTGTGAATGTCACATGACCAAACCTAGAAAACAGGTGAGCCGTGATTGTCTACCTGAGCTCTTGTGATGTAATTTTCAGTCGACAGCAAGTTGCAAAATGTGTTTTTAAAGGTACTGATTGTATGTGAAAATATAAAATTTATTATAGGCAAAATATTAACTTTTTATTGCTATAATGGGGTAAATAAGTGAAGTATCCCTTTAACACTGTGTGGACATGGGAAGCTGCTGAACTTGACTCGGGATGTTGTGAGTCGGTGGGGCGAATACTTCGAAGACCTCCTCAATTCCACCGGCATGTCTTCCTTTGAGGAAACAAGAGTATGTGGATTCTGAGGTGGGCTGTCCTATCTCTGGGGCTGAAGTCACCAAAGAAGGCTCCTCAGGTGTGGATGAGATCCAACTGGAGTTCTTGAAAGCTCTGAATGTTGTCGGGCTGTCCTGGTTGACACGGCTCTGCGACATCACGTGGACATTTTCTTTTATTAAAAATGTAATTTATTATAAATAAGTGATAGGATATGAAGAATAAGGGGTAGGACTGGATAAGTTTTCAACTTCTTCCTACTCCCTTGAACATATACATAGATATTTATTGGATGTTTCTTTTATTTTATTTTATTTTTTTACTTTTAACTTTGTGTTTATATAATTATACGTGTATATGTGCATATGTTCAATAAACTTCAAACTTCAAACTTCAACGAGGATAGTGCCTCTGTATTGGCATACTGAAGTGGTGGTCCCCCTTTTTGAGAAAGGGGAACGGAGGGATCACACCTCTCCTCAGCCTCCCTGATAAGGTCTATTGAGGGGTTCTGGAGAGGACGGTCCGTCAGGAAGTCCAATTTCAGGTTCAGGAGGAGCTGTGCGGTTTTCATCCCAGCCGGGAAACAGTGGACCAACTCTATGCCCTCGGCAGGGTCCATGAAGGTGCATGGGACTTTCCCCAACCAGTCTGCATGGGTTTTGTGGACATGGAGAAGGCATTTGACCCCGCCATGCAGGTCGCTGCCAGGTCCACTGGGAGCAACTTAGGGTTCAGTCTCTTGCTCAAGGACACTTTGACATGGTCACCAGGGGTGAGGATTGAATCCACAACCTTCTGGTTGGGAGGCGACCACTCTACCACTGAGCCATGCCGCCACTTAAGAGCACATTTACATTTACTCACACAGCTGAGGCTGGTTAAAGGAGCAATGACAGCGCTGTAATTAATGTATATGCTGGTATCAAATAGGCACATCAGGGAACTTTTGAAGCACCTTCAAGGAAGAAGGTAAAAAGCGGAGAATATAAAATTCATTGCTTTCATCCACTTTATTCTTCTGTTTCTTTACTTGAATCGAGAGGTGGGTTCTGACTGGTCGAAACGTATTTGAACTATCCATATAAATCATTACAATTCACGTCATGTTAAACCAGTAATAGTCAATAAAGTAAATGTATTAGTTGTGTGTCTGATATATCGAATGACACAGCAGTTCTTTATTTGCCTCAAGGTGGATGCACAAATTAATCTGTTTCACATTCCCTTGCGTTTACTCTTTCAAATATGTAGAACTAAAGGAATCAAATTGTGGGGAAGTTCTGTTTTGGCACACGATGACTTGCAAATTTCCAAATGGCTCAATTGTGTTTCAGGAGTTTTCAGTCTAAATTGGACAACATAGAAGCTGCAGTGTATTCATTGTTTCAACAACAACAACAACAACAACAACAACAACAAAAAACAATTAAACAGTCCTATGGAAACACATGTAGGCCAGTTAATAATGTTTTGAGACTGAGCAGCAGATATGCATGTATGTTAAAACTAAAAATTGTAATTCTTTACACAATTGCATAGGAATGCTGAGAAATGTTGTCACTGAACCAAATTATATAAAAAGAGGAAGATAGATCAAGCATGCTAAGTAAGCATTACTGCACATAATAGCAAGTTAGCAACCCCCAGAAATAAAGACAAACAGTACCATAATACGGAGGAGGATAGTGACCCAGCTTTGAACATCTGCGTCAAGTCAAGTCAAGCCATCTTTATTTAGCAGTAGGGAGATACAGGTCCAAATAGCCCCTGCAACATCTGTGTGTAGATTTTCTCCACGGTTTCCTCCAGCCCTTGAACATGCTTGTAGGGTGAATCAATCAATCAATCAATCAATCAATCAATCAATCAATCAATCAATCCATCCAAAGCCGTCTGAGCCATCATAGGGCGCAATGCAGATTGGTCGTTAGCCAATCACAGGGCACACAGATAAAAAAAAAAAACATTCACACTTACATTCACCACTATGGACAATTTTGAATGTTTTATCAACCACCCAATGCATGTTTTTGGAATGTGGAAGGAAATCAGAGAAAAGTGAGAACATGCAGACGCCACAGTACACAGGATTTAAATCCACAACCTCTGCACTTGTTCTGATACTGCAATTCTATCTATAGGAAACAATGTTCCTTTGATAAGAATAGAGCAAATCACAAATTCACCTTTGTGGTCAAAGTCAAAGCACGACTTCATGTTATATTAGTAGGCCAGTAGGTAATCAGAAGAGACATTTATTCTGCTATTTTGGGATACCTTGTGGTTCTAACAGACATAATTAATTACGTTAAATATACTGTACTCCAAGTTGTATCTATTGTCCAGTCTTTGAACATCTATTCTGAAGTATTTTAATATATTCACACTTCCTTGTGCTTGTCGAAACCATAAAACAATATAATAATACTAATACTACTACTAATAATAATAAATCTAATGTGTTCTGATTAGGGCTGTTAAGAGGCAAGAGCAAATAGAAGAACAAGAAATTTGTCATGCACATTTCCACTAAAACACGAATTGTTTCATTCGATCATAGTTTAATGTGAATTTTTACACGTGTATATTCTTGTCTTTACAGAACAATATATACACCGTATATATTGTCCTTCAACAGTGCTAGAACCACAAAATAAGGCACTATGTATGGTGGGTAACCAATTATATCAAACCAGTGGATGAGATACTTTGAGTATATTTGCTGTAATCTGCTTTAATTAAACTTGGTTGGTTGAGGTTTATATAATCACTCTTGGTGACTAATCTCTACTGGAGTACGTCACAATCCTGGGAAACTGCACTGTATAAAACTGAGCACCAGTCTTGCAGAAAGTGCACAACAGGAGGTGCATGCAGGGTCTTCACACTGTGAACGGATACAAATCTACAGCCATGAATATCACTCAACACCAGCAGAACAACAAGACAGGTAAACCGCTTTTCTTTTCTTTTTTTAAACCAGGAACACATGGATGAATTGATGAGATCCAATATTAATTGTCTTAATTTGTTTTGAATGCTTTCCTCCAGCACTTAAAAAACACAAGTCAAAAAAGAACAATCATTTCACAGACGTGCACGGTCTACCTTGCATAGAGAAGATTGTGTGCACAGTGGAGGATACTCCACATCCGATCCAAACAAACATCATGGGCAAATTCCCAGAATGGATCAACGGTAGTTTATTGCGGAATGGCCCGGGGAAATTTGAAATTGGAAACCACAAGTATGTATAGAATGCTTTGAGAAAAATCAATAAAATGCAGGTGATGAAGGCACCACATCCCAAGACTTAACTGTCTTCCTCCTCAGGTTCAACCACTGGTTTGATGGCATGGCTCTACTTCACCAGTTCAAAATTACCAAGGGACAGGTGACTTACAAAAGCCGCTTCCTCTCCAGTGACAGTTACCAGGCCAACAATGAAAACAACCGCATTGCTGTTTCCGAATTTGGAACGGTCAATGTGCCAGACCCTTGTAAAAACCTTTTCCAACGCTTCCTCTCAAGATTTGAATTACCAAGTGAGTGCTTTTTCTAAAAGTAGAACAGGAGATGATTGAATTACAGTTTGAAGATTTGAATCACACAAACCAATTATGAATTGAAATTGGTCTTTTTCTGTGTTGTAATTTGGTAACGTCTTATATTTCCTCTAGAGCCCACAGATAATGCCAATGTGAGCGTTGTGACCTACAAAGGCGATTATTATGTAAGCACTGAAACAAATATGATGCACAAGATAGACCCTGACACGCTGGAGACAACCAAAAAGGTAACGCATGAGGAGTGTAGTTTTATGATGTGAAAACTTACATACTTAATGCTATACGACTCAGCTGCACATTGCAGCGTCATATAATGGCTGGTAAAACCATAAAGATACAGAGACAAGTCTTCCATTGAGACTAACAGGCTATTTCCACTAAAAATTTGTATTAGGGCCATATTGAGAATAGTCATAAAAGAGAATTAGCAGTAATTTTCAGAATATGCTTGAAATATCTCAGCTTTCCAGACGCGCATCGGCGGGAGTACATGGTTCGGGGGTGCGAATGTTGTGACGCGGCCTGTGTATCGCAGCTGTGGCCGAAAATGGCGTTGGGTGTGAGACTTACGGAAGTCGTAAGTCCGTGTCATCTACCCCATTTGACTGAGAGCCAATACAAAAATACCAAAATCGGAGTAATGTGAATTCTTTTACGAGCTCGAGTGAGCAATCATGCATCTGAGTTTTGAAATACTTGCAGTTTGTTTAAAGAATTCTTATACAGGAAAATGAATAATGATTTGCAATTGCCCAGTCTTGACGAAAAAGGCGAAAACAATTTTTTCAGTATCTTTATATGAAAGAACAGACCTGATTTTACTTAATATTACAGTGTTGCAGGTAGCATTACTGCACAAGCTTCTTGACGTGGATTTCTAATGTTAATTCTGAATCAAATATCACACTGAAATTTCAGGACGAGGGTCTAATATTAAAAGTAAGAGGTCCAAGTGAGGATCGACACCACCTTCGGGTCAAGCATAATCACCCAGTTTTATTTGGGTTTAATAATTATTTGTTTTGTTTGTTTTTGTTTTACTTGTCATTATTTCATTTCGAACATCGGCTATGCAGTCATGCAACACCAGCACATTGCTAAAATCAGTGGATTTTACTGAAATATATAACTGAGTGTCATCAGCATAACGTAATGAAATGCTATTTTATGATGATAGATCCCAAAGGTAATATATAAATACAAAATAAAATAGGCCAAAGTACGGAGCCTTGCGGTAAACCGGAAGTAAGCTGCACAGATGAGATCACGAGGATACTGTACATGTCCACTAAAGCCTGGTTTACACAGCAAGATTTTAAAATTGTCGGCCGATTTTCAATCTTTGACAGACACCACACGTGAAGAGAAAAAAAAATCACGGGAGTTCCAGTTTTGAACGTACCGTGCGTGGTGTGCGGCCACACTGCACAATCAACACACCCCATACGAGCCGAGTTCATTCAAGAATGTGATGGGAAGTCTCGCATCTCGATTAAACGTGGCTTCCGAGTCGTCAACATGAGTCAATCCTGGTTTTCAGCCGAAAAAGCGGCATAAAAAGAAAAGGTCTTGTTTAAAGGAGTGTAAATGGGCACTGGTGAGACATCGCTTGCCCTCGGCTCGGTGCTGGTGGCGCGGGATGGCGTCCCACCCCGAGACCACGTTTATTTGTGGAGAATGTGTGTGCGTGTATAAAAAAAAAAAAAATTACAAATAATTAAAAAACTAAAAAGAGTGTAATAGCGCGAGCACGGACTTTTTGCTGTTTTGATTTGATTTTGGATTCCCCACCGGCTTCCTCGCCGGCTCGCTTTCTGATTGGCTGCACGTCACTGTCAATCTGCTGCGCGAAGTGAAATCGGGCCAAAAAATCCAATATGTTGGATATGCCCGATTTCAAGTCGGGGGATCTTCTGAGCGCCGACATCGGGAGGCGCCGTGTGTGGTGACAATACACACGGCAGGATTATCTGTGAAGATTATCGCTTGCATCTCGGCGCGTCCTTACGATTGTCGGGAGGGGAAATTCGGGGCTAAAATCGGGCCAATTCTCCTGCCGTGTGAACCAGGCTTTAGGGAGACCAAAGATTTTCTGTTTGACAGATATGAAGAGAACCACTCCAGAACAATGCCAGAGAATCCGACCTAAGTTTTCAGCCTATCAATCATGATGGTATGATCTATTTATCACCTTGTCTCTCGAATTGTATTGATTAGGTGAACTGGAGCAGTTTCATTGCTGTTAATGGCGCCACCGCACACCCTCACACTGAACTTGATGGAACAACATACAACATGGGGAATTCATACTCCTCTAAAGGTACAGTATTTCAGACATTAAGTTGAAAATTTGATCGCTTCTCGACTTGTCTGGTACAATCAGCTAGAAACTGTTTGCGTATGTACTATCAGGATCACACTACAACATTATCCAAGTGCCTCAAACCAAAAACTACAGCGAAGAAACCCTGGAGGGAGCCAAAGTGCTTTGCTCAATTCCCTCAGCAGACAGTACCAAACCCTCCTACTACCACAGTTTTGGTAAGCAACACAACTACAAAGTCGTGTGCTGAAACACACTTCAAAACAATAGCCAGCAGTCCTGCCACAACACAAACAACACAACATGGTTTGTTTGTCAAAAAAATATGTACAGTGTATTTTTTTACATCCCAAGAATATTTTTTTTGTCCTAGTAAAGATTTTTCCTGTAACCCAAACCCAACGACCCTACGACAGGGGCGGCCAAGTTCGGTCCTCGAAAGCACCTATCCAGCTTGTTTTCCATGTTTCTCTCCACTAACACACCTGATTCATGATCAGGATCATTATAAGGCTTCTGCAAAGCTTGCTGATTAGCTGATCATTTGATTCAGCTGTGCTGAAGGAGGGAGACATGGAAAACAGGTTGGATAGGGGCTCTCGAGGACCAGACTTGGCCACCCCGTCCTACTACTTTATTTCCCCATAGTTGATGTCATTATATCCTTTATGGTTGCTACAGCAATTTTCGTAATATTGCCCGTTAAAATGATGTGATGGAGACGGCTAGCTTCTCGAAAGGAAACCAGAGTTGCCAATACGTTATCAATATGACGGTAATCAAAGGAAATGCAATCTGTCTAATCCACTTTAGCCATGTCTGAGAACTACGTGGTATTCATTGAACAGCCCATCAAGATGGACCTATTGAAGGTTGTAACGGGCAAGTTGACAGGAAAGAGCATTAGTGACGCCTTCTTCTGGGACCCGAAACACAAAACAGTTTTCCATCTGATTCACAAAAAAACAGGGAAGGTGAGTTTCAATTAAATGAAATTCAGTCAATCTTGCATACTGTGAGTCAAGCACTTTTTAATTCCAGGTGAGCTCCATAAAGTACCTTGCTCAGCCACTGTCAACCTTCCACCAAATCAACGCCTTTGAGGAAAATGGTTATTTAATCATAGATATGTGTGCATCAGATGATGGCCAGGCAATTTCAAACTACAATATCCAGAATCTTCGCAAGTCTGGAGAAGATCTTGATGAGGTGAGCAGGTTAAAAATAACATATGTAGCTACGGCATATAACATCTGTCCAACAGACAGTTCAAGCACAATTATTCTCTGTATGGGGACAAAACTACATTATATTTCTTCACAGGTGTATAACACTCTGTGTAGAGTCTTTCCGCGTCGCTTTGTTCTACCGCTCAATGTTGATGACAAGACACCGTTCAACCAGAACTTGAACAGCTTGCCCAACAGTTCTGCCACTTCATTAAGGATCAGCAAGAACAAGGTAGACTCCTTTCACAGTCATTTCCATTCCCTGAACCGCTTATCATCTCGAGGGTCGGTGGGCGAGAGAAAGAGACCACCCTGAATTGCAGCCAATCGCAGGGCTCACAATCATTGAACAAATTTTGAACATGCTAACTGTAGCTGCCCTTGGCCTCAATAAGAACACATGGTGGAGTTTCATACGGGTGTTTTATTTTCAGACACCGTGAAAACTATGAAACAGAAATACAAAAAGAAAGCAAAGGGTCAATATCAAACTTTCAACAAAGCTACATAATTAACTACAAACTTTAATAATACAAAATATAAACACTTTCCAAAAATATATAATACATTTAATCTCATATTAAAACAGACACCACAATCCTTTAACAAATAATTCAAGACAAAATAACGCACCTCGTTCCACAAACCAAAGGTGCTAAAACAGTTGAAATAATCACTTCAGGTGAATCCACATCCTACACAAATAAACAGTGCGTGAACAGATAATTAGTGATGTTACGCTCGAAACAGACGCTCGGCAAGTGTCGAGCGCTCGCGGCAAGAAGTGTCTCGATACGTTGTTCTGAAGCCGTGCTTCGTTCGGTGGAAAAAAAAAATCATGTGACCGTGGAAGCGAAGCGTTGTTACGTACATGCGTGTCGGCCGTGGCTGTCGCCGTGTCACTCCAGGTAGGGAGGGGCTTCAGGGCAAGATTGTGATTGAGAACGAGGAAGGGTGCTGTTGTGTTGGGTTCTTTTAAAAGAAGACGGCTGTACTCGAGTGACCATGGAGCCTCCTTTATTAACTGGCTGCAACAACAACGAACGCACTTCCTTCCCTGTCCGTAATCACGGACCTAGTCTGCCCTCTAGTGGTTATACCGATTCAATACAATGGATTACACCACATCCCCCTTACACAGGTAATGTTGACCCATTAGCTGTAAACACCCTCCATTTTCAAATCAAACTTTACCCCTTTCCAGTCAATAATGGTTGACACACCAACATTTTCTTTTTCTTTCCCCATTCACTTCTCCACTGCTTATAACATTTTCATACATAACGTTTCACCTGTTTCAATAGCATATACAAAACTCAAACTTAGCGTATCCAATACAACAAGTGTAACATTTACAGATCCAACCTCTTAGGTTTTATAATTGCGCTTCCGGACCTGGTTCGGACAACACCTGGTGTTTGTGGTGCTCCTGGCTCTGTAACTGTCTCTGTAGGAGTGTTATCAGTTGAATGGGGCAGCTGTGATTCTTTCCGAGTCTCTGATGTTGACATCGGAACAAGATGACTGAGGTTCCTTCTCATTACTCCTTTTGGTCAACTGATGACATAGGATTGTGGTGTGGTGTGAACAGATGTCACTGTACCTTGTGCTTTTGCATCTGTAATCCAGACAGAGTGTCCCGGCAACAATTTGTCCAAGTCTCTGGTTCTGTGTCGTTTGTCAAAGCATTCTGCTTGACTCATCCTTCTCTCCTTCTCCACATGACGCAGTTGTTGCAAATCCGGCACACAAGGTTGCAGGGCTTTCGGAACCATCGGCAAGGTGGTACGGAGTCTACGCCCCATAAGCAGCTGTGCAGGGTTGTATCCAATTGCCAGCACTGTTGTCCTGTAGGCCAAAAGTGCTCGGTATGGGTCATTGGTTTTCTTGAGGAGGTTTTTGACTGTTTGGACAGCTCTCTCCGCCTCGCCGTTGCTTTGGGGGGTACCTGGGGATACTGGTCACATGTTCAAAACAGTACTCATTTGCAAAGTCTTTCATTTCCTGACAAGCAAATTGTGTTCCATTGTCTGTGATCAGTATTTCCGGTATTCTGTGACGTGCAAAAATTGATTTAAGATGTTCGATGACATTGACTGAACGAGTTGGGTTGAGCAGGGCGATCTCTATATACCTGGAAAAATAGTCCACTACTAACAGGTCATTTTTGTCTTTTAGAGTGAACAAATCCGCTCCCAACTTCTGCCATGGCCTTTCTGGGAGTTCAGAGGGCAATAATGGCTCTCTCGCGACTCTTTCCCGAATGCAATGTTGACATTTTAGGACAAGTTCGCTGATCGGACTGCTTAAACCTGGCCACCACACTGCCTGGCGGGCGCTCTCTCTACACTTAACTATGCCTTGATGACCCTCATGTATTGTCTCCAAAATGGCATTTCTCATGTTAGCAGGGATTACCAACCTTTCGCCCCTTAGCAGCAGTCCATTATGCACACTCAGGAACATCCTCTCAGGCCAGTAGTGTTTTACTACTCCCCGTAGCTGGTTACGATCCGGCCAGCCCTCTGTACAGTACTTCATCACTTGAGAGCACACACTGTCGGACTGCAGTTGCTCTTGAAGATCTGCCAGATATCTGTTGGTTGCAGGAAACCCCTCCAACACAGATTGAACATAAATGTTAGTGTCCTCCATAAGTTCGGTGTCTGTGTGAGTTATCTTGTTCGTAAGTGGTAAGCGTGAGAATGTATCAGCAGTGGTGAGACTTTTGCCAGGGATGTACTTTATAATGTAGGAGTACCGCATCAGGCGCATACGAAACCTCTGTATTCACGGTGGAAGCGCATCCAGAGCTTGTCCTCCCAGAAGACTCACCAGTGGCTTGTGGTCCGTTTCAAGCTCAAAATCCAGACCCAGAATGAAATCATTGAACCTCTCGCAAGCCCAGGTGAGAGCCAGCACTTCTTTCTCCAGCTGGGCGTAGCGCTGCTCTGTAGGTGTCAATGACCTTGAAGCATAAGCAACTGGTGACCACATCTCTCCCTCTTTCTGTAACAAGACTGCTCCCAGCCCATATGAAGAGGCATCGGCTGAGATTTTCTGTGGCTTATTTGGGTCATACAGCTGTAGTACAGGAGCAGTGGACAGTTCTGGTTTGAGACCGCAGAAAGCCTTTCGTTGGTCATGCCCCCAGTACCATGTGTTTTTGGTTGAAAGCAAATCTCTCAATGTTTTGTTCTTTTCTGAAAGGCTTTGAATAAACTTCCCGAGTTGATTCACCATTCCCAAGAGGCTTTTCAACTCACTTACGCTGTTTGGCTCTTTCATGTCCTGAACTGCTTTGGTTTTGTCTGGATCAGGGCTCAAACCTTCTGCTGAGACAATAAACCCAAGGAATTTGGCTTGTCTTTTGGCAAACTCACATTTTGACATATTCAGCGTCACACCTGCCTTCTCCACTCGCTTGAGAACAGCATCTAGTCTTTCGTCATGCTGCTCCGCTGTTGACCCCCAGACAAGGATATCGTCCATATGACAGATAACTCCCTCAAGGCCTGCTGTGACTTCCTTCACCATCATGTTTTGGAAATGTTCAGGTGCACTTGAAATGCCAAATGGTAGACGGTTGAAGTGGTATCTACCAAGTGGTGTAATGAAAGTGGTGAGGGGGGGCCGACTCTTTGGACAGCGGTATCTGCCAAAAGCCCATATTAGCCTCGAGCTTTGTAAAAAACTGAGCACCTGTGAGCATGCCAAGCGTTTGGTCCACTGAGGGAAGTACATATCTTTCACGATACACAGACTCATTTAGAGGAGTCATATCCACACAGATATGCACCTTTTACTTATCCTTTTTGGGAGCTACTACCATGCCACAGCACCAAATCTGTTGGCTCCTCCACTCGACTAATAACTCCCAGCTTTTCCATCCGCTTCAGTTTCTCCTTGACTTTTCCCATGAGCGGAAGTGGAACACGCCTTGGCACCTTAAGTGAAAAGGACTTTGCATCAGGTTTCAGCTTTATTGTGTACGGTTTCTGAACCAGTCCAAGTCCATCACACAACTTAGGATACACCTTCTTCACTGTTTCATGATCTATGGAGTCAACTCTGGCAATCAGCTTCAATCACACCGTTCTGCCCAGTAGCGCCGCACGTAGATTTTTGACCACGTAGCTGTTCTCAGTTGTGCTTCTGTCGTTGTATGTGATAGTTTCAGTAGTATACCCCAAAACAGTTACCATGGTTCTACCCGGACCATACAGGGGTTTGTGTGCCTTTTCCAGCTGTTCATTTTTCATTTTGAAATTTCCAAAGGTTTGTTCTGAAATAGCAGTGACGTCCGCGCCAGAATCTAACTTAAATGTCACTTTATGTCCTCTCACGTTTATGTCAGCCATCCATGGATCTTCTCCCAAATCTGCTTCACCCAGAAAAAGCCCATCTGCACTATCAGCAACCTCATTTACAGCTGGTTTAGACCTACAGACTCTTCCGTAGTGTCCACGCTTTCCACAGAAATGGCACTCTGCATTTTTAGCTGGGCACTGTCCTGCTGCATGTGGTGGTGCTCTGCCACATCGATGACACGTCTTATCTTTTGTCTGCTGAGGTTGAGTGGACTTAAGCTGTTTCTGTTCATTGCCTTTGAACTTTTTTTGCTTGATTTTCTTGATGTGTACCGCATCCATGGCCGCTTTACTTGCGCTGTATTCGCCTCTCAGGTCAGTCTGTTGCCTTTTTATTTCTTCAGATTGCCTTGCAATCATTATAGCTTTAGCAAGGGTAAGATCTTTGTCAAGCTGCATTCTTTCTGATAGCGATTGATCCTTTAAACCCACTACAAGCCTATCTCTCAAAAGTTCATCATGGAGTGCACCATACTCACAGTTTTCTGCTCGTGCATAAAGTGCTGTGATGAACGACTCCACTGGTTCTGATGGTTGTTGCGCTCTCTTGTTGAATTTTGCCCGTTCGTATGACATTTTTCTTTGGGACAAAATGTCTATCAAAAGCTGTTTTGACCACATCATACAGCTGCCGCTGCTCATCTGTTAGCGTTAGCCCACGTAGCACGTCGTCAGCTTCATCTCCCAGGCAATAAACCAGTGTGTTTACTTGATTTACATCTGAGGAGTTGTTTAGGTTACTTGCCAGTCTAAAACGCTCAAAACGTCTTATCCATTTTTCCCCACTCCTGGGGCTTCCAGAAGTCGAAGGGCTCCGGTGGTTTCATGGTGAAGGTCGCTGCTGGGCTAGCCGTCGCCATTCCTGGGCCTGCTGCCGCTCCCGCTGCTAAGGCTGCCACTTGCGCTTGCTCAGACAAAGCAAAGCTGACTTATTTCCACCTCAAAACCAGATCTGTAGAAAAAAGAAAAAAAACATCTTATTATATTATTATTGTATTGTATTATTATTCTAATAAAGAAGTTAGAAAAAGAAAAAAAAACATCTCAATTTCAATCCCAATTACCCACAACTCACCCCAATATTTTACGTCATGGCCACGGACTTAAAATATATATCCGTTCATCTTCAGGTTTAAAGTTACGCAAATGATTAACTTGTAAAATTGTGACTGTAGTCATTTGTCCGCATTGAACACCGTGCCTTAGGCATTACTGACACCTAGAGGTCAAAACGGCCCACAGCACATATCGGACATACATATAATTAGACGCAGTACTTCAAATTTCAGAACTAATCTTCTGTTTCTGTCACTCCTTGTTTATTTTAAATTTGAATAATGTTGTATTTGGGCCACTGCGTGATTTGATTGTAAAAATATAGTCAGACTATCTAGCCAGCTATAGCCATCAGCTATATATATTTTCTTGTCAGATATGTATATTTTCTTGTCAGAAAGCTTTTCAGTAATATGTAAGGAGATTTTAACTCGTATTTATACGAGAATTAATTTCATATAGGCGTCTGAAAGACTTTCAGTTGTGTGAGTAAGCGTGTTTCAGCTGTGTTTATGAGCGTTCTTTTCGATGTGTGTACATGGATTTCAGTAGGTTGTGTGAGAGAAATATATATTTAATGCAGCGGAAGTCATTTCTTTACGTTTTTCCAAGAAAAATACATGGGCTGGCCAAAAAGCATTAAGTAACCCTAACTCAAGCCGCAGCATAACTTGGTGACGTTATATTGCAAATGCACATAACGATCCATCTATTTGTCATGTACTTATTGATTATTGCCTTACAATAAAATTTTATTAATATGAAAGTTTTTAGTTTGAAAATTTTCATTCCCCCAGTCGGATATGACGTTTCGTTCGGCCAATAGGAAACTGTGTGGTAGCCAGGTGTCATGTGATGTAGGCGATGGATCACCCCCCACCCCGTTTCACATGTATGCGTGGATGCATTTGAGTACTGTGTGAACGTAATTCAGTTATGTGTGTGAGACCGTTTCACATGTATGCGTTGATGCATTTGAGTACTGTTTGAGAACGTAATTCAGTTATGTGTGTGAGACCGTTTCACGTGTATGTGATGATGAATTTCAGTACTGTTTATGAGAGCAATTCAGTTATGTTTATGAGAATGTTTCACATGTATGTTTGGATGCATTTCAGTACTGTTTATAACAGCAAATGAATTGTACTTATGAACGGATTTCACCAGTGTGTGTGAGCAAAAACGTTTCAGTACTGTTTATAAAAGCATTTCAGTGGTGTTTATGAGCGTATTTCACTAGTATGTATGAACACATTTGACTAGTGTGTATAAGAAGCAAACATTTCAGTGGTGTTTATAAGAGCTTTTCAGTTATACGTGTGAGAGCTAATCCTGAATTATAGCCCAGACGGCACCTCATAGCTGTACTCGAGTGACCATGGCGCCCCCTTTATTAACTGGCTGCAACAACAATGAACGCACTTCCTTCCCTGTCTGTAATCACGGACCTAGTCTGCCCTCTAGTGGTTATACCGATTCAATACAATGGATTACACCACAGGCGCAGTGGTGCACTGAATGAGTAATATTTACTTGGAGAAAAATAAACTAGTAAAGTGTTATCGCTCCAAAATTAAGTGTTCCTAGTACATCTTAGCAGTTTTTGTTTTTTAAATGAGGAAAAGAAGGAAAAAAAAAAAAAAGAAGAAGTACTTAAGGCTTGAGAAACGAACCCATAACCTTTCTTGGGTGACAGCCACGTTAGGACCTGAGCCACGCCACTCCTTCTGTGTTGTTGGTGTCAGGTCCTCGTACCGCGAGATCGAGTCACCAGAAATACTATCCTATAGTGGCAAACAGCAAGACTAAATGGCTCACATGATAAGAGTGTCTAGCTACCAGGCTGAAGGTCTTGAGTTCGCTCCTGCTGTACTTTAGTAACTTTTTGTGTGTGTGTGTGTGTGTGTGTTTTTTTTTTTTATTAATAAATTGGTAAATTGTACCCAAAACCCTCCTTGTAAAATTTATAATGTATTTTTTTTTTTCAAGTAAATATCTCTTCCCTTTATTTTACAGTACAGGAGAAGTTGGATTATTACACAATAGATTAATTCCATCCACCCATCCATCCATCTTCTTCCGCTTATCCGGGGTCGGGTCGCGGGGGCAGCAGCTTCAGGAGGGAAACCCAGACTTCCCTCTCCCCAGCCACTTCAACCAGCTCCTCCGGCGGGATCCCGAGGCGTTCCCAGGCCAACCGAGAGACATAGTCTCTCCAGCGTGTCCTGGGTCGCCCCCGGGGTCTCCCGCCAGTGGGACATGCCCGGAACACCTCCCCAGGGAGGCGTCCAGGAGGCATCCGAACCAGATGCCCGAGCCACCTCAGCTGGCTCCTCTCAACGCGGAGGAGCAGCGGCTCGACTCTGAGTCCCTCCCGGATGACCGAGCTTCTCACCCTATCTCTAAGGGAGAGCCCGGACACCCTGCGGAGGAAACTCATTTCGGCCGCTTGTATCCGGGATCTCGTTCTTTCGGTCACGACCCACAGCTCGTGACCATAGGTGAGGGTTGGAACGTAGATCGACCGGTAAATCGAGAGCTTTGCCTTTTGGCTCAGCTCTTTCTTCACCACGACGGACCGATACAGAGTCCGCATCACTGCAGACGCTGCACCGATCCGCCTGTCGATCTCCCGCTCCATCCTACCCTCACTCGTGAACAAGACCCCAAGATACTTGAACTCCTCCACTTGGGGCAGGATCTCATCCCCGACCTGAAGACGACACTCCACCCTTTTCCGACTGAGGACCATGGTCTCGGATTTGGAGGTGCTGATCCTCATCCCAGCCGCTCCAGTGAGAGCTGAAGGTCCCGGCCTGATGAAGCCAACAGCACCACATCATCTGCAAAGAGCAGAGATGCAATGTTGAGGCCACCAAACCGGAACCCCTCCCCGCCTCGGCTGCGCCTAGAAATTCTGTCCATAAAAGTTATGAACAGAATCGGTGACAAAGGGCAACCTTGGCGGAGTCCAACCCTCACCGGAAACGAATCCAACTTACTGCCGGCAATGCGGACCAAACTCTGGCAACGGTCGTACAGGGACCGAACAGCCCGTATCAAGGGGCCCGGCACCCCGTACTCCCGAAGCACCCCCCACAGAACTCCCCGAGGGACACGGTCGAACGCCTTCTCCAAATCCACAAAACACATGTGGACTGGTTGAGCGAACTCCCACGCACCCTCGAGGATCCTGCGGAGGGTGTAGAGCTGGTCCACTGTTCCACGGCCAGGACGAAAACCACACTGCTCCTCCTGAATCCGAGATTCGACCTCCCGACGGACCCTCCTCTCCAGCACCCCTGAATAGACCTTACCAGGAAGGCTGAGGAGTGTGATCCCTCTGTAGTTGGAACACACCCTCCGGTCCCCCTTCTTAAAAAGGGGGACCACCACCCCGGTCTGCCAATCCAGAGGCACTGTCCCCGATGTCCACGCGATGTTGTAGAGGCGTGTCAACCACGACAGCCCCACAACATCCAGAGTCTTTAGGAACTCCGGGCGGATCTCATCCACCCCCGGGGCCCTGCCACCGAGGAGCTTTCCAACCACCTCAGTGACTTCGACCCCAGAGATAGGAGAGCCCACCCCAGAGTCCCCAGACTCTGCTTCCTCAAGAGGAGACGTGTTGGTGGAATTGAGGAGGTCTTCGAAGTATTCCCCCCACCGCTTCACGACGTCCCGAGTCGAGGTCAGCAGCACCCCATTGCCACTATACACAGTGTTAACGGTGCACTGCTTTCCCCTCCCGAGACGCCGGATGGTGGACCAGAATTTCCTCGAAGCCGTCCGGAAGTCGTTTTCCATGGCCTCACCGAATTCCTCCCATGTCCGAGTTTTTGCCTCAGCAACCGCCGAAGCCGCGTTCCGCTTGGCCATCCGGTACCCGTCAGCTGCCTCCGGAGTCCGACAGGCCAAAAAGGCCCGATAGGACTCCTTCTTCAGCTTGACGGCATCTCTTACCGCTGGTGTCCACCAGCGGGTTCGAGGATTGCCGCCACGACAGGCACCGACCACCTTACGGCCACAGCTCCGATCGGCCGCCTCAACAATGGAGGCGCGGAACATGGCCCATTCGGACTCAATGTCCCCCGCCTCCCCCGAAACAAGGGAGAAGCCCTGCCGGAGGTGGGCATTGAAACTCTTTCTGACAGGGGATTCCGCCAGACGTTCCCAGCAAACCCTCACAATACGTTTGGGTCTGCCAGGTCGGACTGGCATCTTCTGGCATCACCATCGGAGCCAACACACCACCAGGTGGTGATCAGTTGACAGCTCCGCCCCTCTCTTCACCCGAGTGTCCAAAACATGCGGCCGCAAATCCGATGACACGACTACAAAGTCGATCATCGAACTGCGGCCTAGGGTGTCCTGGTGCCAAGTGCACATATGGACACCCTTATGCTTGAACATGGTGTTCGTTATGGACAAACCGTGACGAGCACAGAAGTCCAATAACAGAACACCGCTCGGGTTCCGATCAGGGGGGCCGTTCCTCCCAATCACGCCCCCCCAGGTCTCACTGTCATTCCCCACGTGAGCGTTGAAGTCCCCCAGCAGGACGAGGGAGTCCCCAGAGGGAGCGCTCTCCAGCACACCCTCCAAGGACTCCAAAAAGGGTGGGTACTCTGAGCTGCTGTTTGGTGCATATGCACAAACAACAGTCAGGACCCGTCCCCCCACCCGAAGGCGGAGGGAGGCTACCCTCTCGTCCACCGGGGTAAACCCCAACGTACAGGCGCCGAGCCGGGGGGGCAATAAGTATGCCCACACCTGCTCTGCGCCTCACACCATGGGGAACTCCAGAGTGGAAGAGAGTCCAACCCCTCTCAAGAGGACTGGTACCAGAGCCCAAGCTGTGTGTGGAGGCGAGTCCGACTATGTCTAGTCGGAACTTCTCGGCCTCGCACACCAGCTCGGGCTCCTTCCCTGCCAGAGAGGTGACATTCCATGTCCCAAGAGCCAGTTTCTGTAGCCGGGGGTCGGTCCGCCAAGGTCTCCTCCCTTGGCTGCCACCCAGCCTACACTGCACCCGACCCCTTTGGCCCCTCCCACCGGTGGTGAGCCCGTGGGAAGGGGGACCCACGTTGCCTCTTCGGGCTATGCCCGGCCGGGCCCCATGGGTGCAGGCCCGGCCACCAGGCGCTCGCCAGCGAGCCCCGCCTCCAGGCCTGGCTCCAGAGGGGGGCCCCGGTGACCCGCGTCCGGGCGAGGGAAACGCTTCTCCAAAGATATTTGTCATCATAAGGGTCTTCTGAGCCGTTCTTAGTCTGGCCCCTCACCTAGGACCTGTTTGCCATGGGTGACCCTACCAGGGGCATAAAGCCCCAGACAACATAGCTCCTAGGATCATTGGAACACGCAAACCCCTCCACCACGTTAAGGTGCCGGCTCACGGAAGGATAGATTAATTCACAATTGCACATATTGTAGGCATTCATTCACACACTATATGCACTGATTTATAATGTAAATTAAATCACCAAAAAGATCTTCTCCAAAGCCGGAGAGGTCAACCGACTGAAACCAAATGCTACATAAATGATCTTTTTAAATGAAACACCCAGATCCCCGTCCCAGTGTTACAAGCATTTTATTGAAATACCATCATCAGTTTTCTGTTGCAGAAGTATTTCACTTTTTCATTTAAAACTGACACAACAGTATCTTATTTTTTAATGATGCTTTGCCCTTTTGCTGAATGTAAATAAAATATTTTTTTGTCCAGTAGATGTCATGTCACCACACTGAATTGTGTCAAATACCTCGAAGCACTGAACCATTTCAACACAATTGCTTCAGTGGTACAGAAAGCAGTGGTGAAGCAGTGTCGTGACTCACCACACTGATTCGTGGCAAATGCTTCATGACACTGAACCATTTTGACACACTGCTTCATATTGATTCATTGCTTCAGAAAGCTCGGTTTCTCCATCACTACAGATAATTAATAACAGTAGTCATAATAAAATACTCATGGAAACTATCAAAGCAAACTTACATGAATAATCAGGACCCGAACAACTGCGACACACGGAGCAACATGTTTACCGTGCCAAACAATGAGAGTGAAGCAGACTGTCACCTGAGCAGGTGAAACCTTTTAACCTTAATTACCGCCTCACCCCAGGCTGACGGTGCACAACTGCCACCCAGTGGCCATTTCTCATAATTCATTTACACAAACAGCATTTCAGATTATTTCCTCAGTTTCATGAATCAAATAACGTTTGCGTTTGTGCAGATATTCTGCACCTATGAGGAGCTCCATGGGGAAGACCTTCATGAGTACGGTGGTCTTGAGTTCCCTCAGATTAACTATGGCAAGTACAACACCTGCCCCTACCGCTACTTCTATGGCTGCGGTTTCAGACACCTTGTAGGGGACACGCTAATCAAGATGGACCTTCAAAATAAACACATGAAGGTGGGTCAAATGTGGCATTTCTCGGCTTTCAGTAACAGTAACGTGGAAATGAAAATTGCAATTTGAGCATTATACAATCAACAGTTCAATTCCTGCTTATTGTTCTTACAGTTTCATACATTTTCTCAAATTTTTCTACAAAGGTCTGGGAACAACCTGGTCTATATCCATCAGAACCTGTCTTCATACCCTCCCCAGAGGCCACTGAGGAAGATGATGGCGTTATTTTGTCTGTGGTCATCACGCCAAATAAGGTTGGTCCAGTTTAGCAAAACATTGTGGGAGGAAGAAAAAAAAAAAAAAAAATACATCTAGTAATAAAGTACCAATATGACCTGTACGGCATGTTAAAAGCAATATTTGCAGTTTAAAATGTAAAAATCTTCCTAAAATGTTGGCTTCATCAGAGTGACGAACTCTTTCTCAAAACACTATTAATCAATTTGGATTATTCTTAGAAAAATGCGTTAACCCAGACTTGCAAATTTTACAAACATTAATTTTTGTCCTCTTTAATTGTCTCAGACTGAACATCTTCAAAAAAAGTTAATAGACACAATGAATTGCATAGCAAGATCAATGGATCAGTTATTTCATTTGGCTTTTATATTATACAATTATGGTTTATCAGTAGCCGACAGTACATTATCAGTATTCACTAGACTCATGAATATTAATTCATTGTGATGACGTGTATCGTGCGTTTCCCCATTTAGGGTTAGGTTCAGCAACGGGTTGAATGTTTTCTGAAACAACACAGCCATAAAATTACAATGCTTGGTAAAAGACTTATTGGACAAGCTTTTGTAGGTCAAACTTAAAAAAAAAAATATATATATATATATATATATATATATATATATATATATATATATATATATATATATATATATATATATATATATATATATATATCCATCCATCCATTTTCTTGACCGCTTAATATATATATATATATATATATATATATATATATATATATATATATATATATATATATATATATATATGTATATGTATATGTGTGTGTGTGTGTGTGTGGGGGGGGGGGTTATTATCCCTCTGTGTTTATTGTTTTCAGGACAAGAGTACATTCGTTTTGGTTTGAATGCCAAGACATTGGAGGAGCTGGCCAGGGCTGAGGTGCCAGTTAATATCCCGTACGGCTTTCATGGAACAGTCAATGCCACTGCATAGATATTTTACTATTTGTTGGTAAAATAAATAAATAAATAAATAAATAAATAAATAAATGAATAAAAAAAAAAAAAAAAAATATATATATATATATATATATATATATATATATATATATAACTAACATTCCGAGGGCCCACCGGTATTCCTAGCTGCCGTCTTAAAGCAGCTCTATGTAAGATTTAAAATTTCAAATCTCTACTGCCACCTGTGGCCGAAAACAAACTGCACGCTTGTACACGCTGCGCGCACTCGTACGTGCACGACCTCAATACTGAAGACTGGGCTCTTCATATCCAATTAAACTATGTTTTCAGAGGTAAGAAGTTTTATAATGTTATACAAAGCTGGCCACTTCACGGAATGAGACTCTCGATCCCCACTAAACAATTGATGTCCACGGGACGTGCAGATCATATTGCTTTAGTCGGTCGAAGTCCAGTCCTGTGCTGTACTCCAAAACGATGTGCAAATTACGTCAATTAATTGGACCTCATTCCGATGTTAATATGCAGTTACATATTGTAGTCACCCCGCTCGAAGGACGTCAACCTGATTCTAGTCATTATTAGTGTATGTCGCCCCCAGGCTAGCGTCATTGTGCATGAGCCGAAAGGTGGGCTGTCATTTATGGAAATTGACGATTGTGAAAAACATATAGACCCATTCACTACTTAGTGTGATATGGCCGTGAATCTTATCGCCATTCAGTAGTACCGTTCACATTCCGTTAGCATAATGTAGCTACAATAGGCTGTTTTCACGGAGGAAAATAAGGCGACATTTAGCTTGATTGAAACGCCGCGGAATGGAACGTCTGTTCTTCATAAAGTAATTCTGTTCTATTTCATTCAACTTTGCCGCCCCTTTCACGCTAATTGTTGCCGTCCACTTCACTTTCACCCCAATAGTTACGACCGAGAAGTGATCGATCTTGAGGTTACTGCTATTTGAAAACAACCCATTTTTTTTCTAAATGTCAAGATACTCGCTTCTTACCGTTTGGAGGAGAAAGCCAGCTGTGAATCACTTTTCTAATCTAAGTCCGATCTGAACTCTCTCCACCGCTGAAATGTCAAACCAATGTTCACTCTCGTTCTCGGCGCCGGTCACTATCAAGTTTAGATGATTATTTTTTTTTTTCGTGGCACTTGACATTGTTTTCATTTTTTTTTTTTTTTTTTTGATCAGCCTTCCGCGGAGTAACAGCGGGTGTCTGGGGCAGCGAAAATCTGTACTAGTTCCGTCTTCGCGCGACAGGAAACAACTGACGATGACGCG
The DNA here is from genome assembly GCF_051991245.1 of Festucalex cinctus. Lineage (NCBI taxonomy): Eukaryota > Metazoa > Chordata > Actinopteri > Syngnathiformes > Syngnathidae > Festucalex > Festucalex cinctus. The sequence goes on along the minus strand of NC_135423.1, from coordinate 25,842,787 downwards.
AATGACGTCACATCCCGCAGACAGAGGGCGGGAAATTCGAAGGATTCGGACCGGACGCTTCCTAAATAATATTGGCCAGAGGCTTGTCGGAGTACCCATTGTGAACAGCGAAGATGTTGAGCTACTAATTAGAATATGTTTCAGTCATAAATGGTCAAATAAAAAGGCTATTGTTATGATATTTTTTTGGGAAATCCTACATAGAGTAGCTTTAAAAAAAATTAAAAATAAAAACAAAGTTGGGCGATGTCTGTCAGTTGTCCGAAGCACTTCAGAGAGCTGAGATGCCCTGCGAGCTCCCGCCTACCGATGGGAGCACGCGGTTAGGGGGCGCAGGTGTGTGGGTGCGACCGTGAGAAACCGAGGAACGTAACCCACACGCTGCAAACCGGAATCAAAGCTGATGGGTAAAAACACGGAAGTCACAAGTGCCGCCTCTTCTGTGACATATGTTCTCCCTCGTACGATGCATGAACCAGTCACAGCGAACCTTAATGGTTTTTGACATATTGGACAGCAAACGAGATTCTGAATAAGTCAAGGTGTTGTTTGCCTTTTTTTTTTTTTTTTTTCAAAAGCCCAGCTGCGTTAATATCATAGCACAGAACATCATAGTGCGTCCTAAAGGGGACATATGTCTTTGTCAAAATAATGTCTAAATGTGGATACAGTCTCTCAACTATGGCTACAATCGAATAGTGACAAATTAAAAAGAGTTTTGTTTTGTTTGTTTGTTTTTAAATCAGACTTGACCTGGGCTTTCAAGGGTCTCCCAAATGGCACATTCGCCTAGACCCCTGTTCTGGAAAAACCTGTCTCAAGTGCTCATGTTCTGTTGTATTATTGTCAATCTTGAACTGGAATTAGGGAACACCTCAAGCTTTGATCCTGTAGTATTTTCAAGTCCGAATCACCATTCTACATTCATTTTCCAGCCAGATTTTGTGAAAAACAATTACGCAAACATAAAATGTGTCTCTTTTTATTATTATTATTATTATTATTATTATTATTAAAAATTCCATTACTCAGTGCCAATACCACTTCAACAGATTATGACTGTTTGGGAGAAAATCTCAAAGTGTTATTTAAAAAAAAAAAAAAAAAAAAAAGAGACCAAAACGATGCTGATACTTCAAATGGTTTAAGAACAGCTTCAAATTTACTTTGGGTACACCTTTTTTCCCCCTGCAAAAATGGCAGGATTGATAAATAACAAAAATACATTTAGGAACACATACAGCCTTGGCTGATTAGAATTATCTTATTGACCATTATGTCAATGTGTTTATTGTTTTCAGGACAAGAGTACATTCCT